>NW_025111138.1:0-643122 GCF_015476425.1 Leptopilina heterotoma
CCATGGAGGGATAGGCAAGTTACGCGGATAATGTTTTTCAACATGGATGTGGTTTCGGATTTGACATGGGAAAAAATAATCAAATAAATGAGACTGGTTTTTCACGGGGGGAGGACTTGGGAACAAAATGCTGAAATAAATGAACTTGGGGTTGTCTCACATGGGAGTCGGTTTAGGATTACTGGGAAAAACCATCCAGGGGGATGGGATTAGGGTTTTATGCATAAGAACTGGTCAACATTGCCCCAGGGCTATTCCTACCTAAAATCCTGTCTCAATTTCCCGATATGGTTTGACATAGGATCCCAAGTGGGTTTCCCATGTGGTTGCCCATCATGGGGTATATTTTCAATAGTGGTTGGAAATAGCTTGGAATTGAAAAAGAGGATGGAAAGCCTGGAAATGGCAATGGCATGGAATTTGAACGAATTCCGTTTGGAATTTTTCCTGGGGTTATGAAAGATATTAAGAAAAATTTCATTCAGCATGTTATTTTTCTTTAAAAATGTTAAAATGCAATTTTATATAACCAAATAACAAAATTTTTCACAAATTGTGAGAAATGATTTTGCGCACTAATAACTACTTTTTAATTAGCGAGAAATATAAAAGAAAATATATTTTCATCGAGGTCATTTTCTTAGACGCCATTCAACTGCAAATTATTTATTAGTTAAGTTAATATTCACTATTACACATAAAGTATCTAGATAGTATATGCAGTGCACCGCAAAACTTCAATGTTTTTTAATTACGGCTGATTCTTCTGAAAGTGACATTTTTGATATCTCAATTATTTTATAAAATCTACTCTC
This sequence comes from Leptopilina heterotoma, assembly GCF_015476425.1. NCBI lineage: Eukaryota > Metazoa > Arthropoda > Insecta > Hymenoptera > Figitidae > Leptopilina > Leptopilina heterotoma. The sequence goes on from NW_025111138.1 coordinate 816, forward strand.
TAATAATATTAGTACTATTTATCATAGTAAAATTTAGCACTTAGTTAGCATTAAAAAATAACAATTTTATTATTTAGTGAATTTATGCAATAGCTAAAATAATTTTCATCTACAAGTCTTTTTTAAAAATGTCTCCAATAGGACTTCTATAAAAAACTAGATTTTTATGGTTTATTTTCCCAAATCTTCTATGAAATTTTTAAAAATAGTGCCAGAAAATATAATTTTTTTTTATCATTATGTGCATTTAAAAATTTTTTTGATCTCCGTCTTACATTGTGATAAACAATGTTTAAATTTTGCCTTCAGTTTAACTTAAAATTACTTCACGATGATTAATACTGTTTTTTATCTTTAAAATATTCTAAAAAAAATGTGAATGCACATTAAAATAAAGTTTAATTGTTTTGATGTTTAATTTTTTCTATATATTATTTATAAGAAAGAGGAATATTATTGCTTTATATAAATATCAAATTTTACATATTGGCCCGAGTAAAATTCAAATAGAAAGACTTTAAATATTTCAAATTAATTTTGCGAACTTTAATAATTTAATTTAATTAAATAATTAATTAATAATTTAATAAAAAAAAATTTATATTTATTATTAAATATAATATTTATTAATTAATTAATTAAAATAAAAAATTAAAAAAAAATTAAAATTAAATTAAATTAAATAAACAAAAAATAAATAAAAAAAATAAAAAAAATAAATAATAATAATAAATATATAATAATAATAATATAATAATAATAATATAATATATATATAGATAATATAATATAATATAATATAATATAATAGAATATAATATTATTATAGATAATAATAAATTTTATTTAATAAATAAATTAAATTATTAAATTTAATTTATTAATTTTTTTTTTATTTTATATATTTTTTATTTATTTTTTTTTTTTAATTTAATTTAATTAAATTAATTTAATTTTTTTTTTTTTTTTTTAATTTTGCAACTTAATTCTTACTTTTGAGTATGTATGAAATAAAGTAGATTTCAATAGAAAAAACTACCTATATTATTTAAAAACAAATGAATTGAAAAATCGAATAATCAAAAGTATATTACTTTCAGAAAAATAAACATAAGAATGCATTGTTTTGTAAAATACTTGTTTTTGCATCACAAATAATTCCTAAATTTTTAACTGGAATTTTTAATATTTTTAACCTGGAAAAGCCTGAATTTTGAAATCCTAGATTTTGTGGCAACCATGTAATGCACTGAAGGAAAAATAGGAAAGTACAGACATAATTTAGGTTTATATTACTCATATAGTATTGCTGGAATAGAAACAGCCCACAGTTATAGGGTATTTCAACCATACCATTAAACTCGACGAAAATTTGTAAAGTACACTAACCTTTTAACCAGATTTGACATTAGTTTTTGTTCGTTCAGAAAATAGGTGCGTGTGTTCTGACATATATATTACAAATTATAGGTTGAAGTTTCATCATCTTTAAATTTCTCATTTAAACCTAATATGAGGTAAAAACAACATTTGGTTTTCTCAAAACTTGACAGAATTCATAAACATAACCAAATTCCTATCATACCAAAAACATTTCTTTCAGTGTGCATATTATCTAGATGTTACGGTTTAATATCTCAGATATATCTTTTTTTATATATTATTTATAAATAAATATAATAATTTATTTATTTTTTTATTATTTAAAATTTTTTTTAAGAGATATTATTTTCTCTCCAAATGATACGTAGATATATGTTTCATAAATTTATAAACCTTATAATACCAAGTGCATTATTTTTTTTTTGTAAAATTTCTCATTATAATTGATAAAAAATTAAAGACATAATAACAAGGTTTTTAAAAAAATTATTTCAATCATTTTTTTTAAATTATAGTTTTTTAAAAATTTAGTAAATTCATGGTACAAATTCTACAAAATCAATTACTTAGCTAATCTATTGCACACTTATTCAGTCCAGTTGTTTACTTACCTCAGAAGTAATAAGATACTTATTGTTAGAAAAAATAGACACCTATTCTGCTATACATTCGATCTCTCACGCACTCACACATTTAATCAATCAGTAAGTTTACAAGTCACTTATTCTGTAAATTAACTCACACTTACGTAACTCACTAATGTATTAACTCATTAATTCATTAACTCAGACACTTTCTCATATTATTAAAAAGTCCTATTCATCATGCATTCACTGACATACCCGTGTAGAAATTTCCTTATTTCTCCCTGCCTCTAGTGTGGCCTCCACTAGATTTCAACTAAAATCTATAATATATAAAAAGAAATCGGGTCCCTATAAAATTCTACTTAATAATAATTTGATTACGAAAACTAATTTTATTATGGATTAATTATTTAAATAAGAGTGAATAAAGAAAATTTTTTTAACCTAACACGACTTAAATACTTTTAATTATTGTTTATTATTATAATTAAATATTAATTTATTGTTAAATATATTAGTAACCAAATTCTTATATAATGACAACATAAATAACCTTAGAAATTGGGACATTTTTTTTTAATGCTTTGCTGTTTACCCTTCTGAATAATTTATAAAGAAATGAATAATTTTATAATAAATCGGTAAAACTAAGAATAATAATTTTTTAGAAGCTATAGAAGTTAACTAAAACTTTTAATTGAAACCCCACCTAAACGACCTTCAAAAACAGCTAGAGACTAACTATTTTTTCTAGTTCGGAATCTTTTTCAGACTGGTAAGCTAATGAATTCACCAACAATACCCTATCACCATTTCTACACGGGTATTCAATGAAGCCGAAAAAAAAGTTTATAGACAATTTTATTCTCAAATTATTAATATTTGTTTAATTTCTTGTTGGCATTGAAATTAGTACATTTAACATAATTTGTGCTTAAATGTTCTCCATAAAGTTTCATTTTTTAACATTATCGAAGTTTTTTTTTTTAAATTTGTTTGTAGTTTTTACTATTTCTAAAAACATTTTTTTTCTATTACTAATGTTTTTTATCATAATTATTTATGCGATAAATTTGTTTATTCGTTTTCCTTTTAATCAAAATTTAAGTAAAATTTTTATGTAACACGTTTATAACATTACTTTTTTGCAGGTAGCTAAATATTAAAAGTCAAGCGTAATGACAGTTTTTATAAGTAAGATAACAAATTACGAAATATTTTTATTGCAGAAAAATATTCAAGCTGACGTATGCATGCAAATAAAAGCAGCAATCATGAAAAATTTGAAAAGACATTTGATGTAAGTAAGTGTAATGAAGAATAACCGAAACAGATACAGGCGAAAAGAAAAAAATCGATAATAAATTACCAGAAGAGAAAGAAGTCGATAATAAAACATCCGAGAAGAAAGAAGTCAAAAACAAATCAGCCGAAAAGAAAATGCCCGCAAATAAGGCTGTTGAAAATAAGTCAGTCATAAAGAAAAAATTCGAAAACAAAACAGCCGAAAAGAAAGAAGTCGAAAACAAAACAGCCGAAAATGAAAAGTCGAAAATAAGTCTGCTAAAAAGAAAGATGTGGAAAACAAAACAGCTGAAAAGAAAAATGTCGAAAATAAAACAGCCGAAATGAAAAGTCGAAAGTAAGTCAGCTAAAAAGAAAGATGTCGAAAACGAAATAGCCGAAAATGAAAAAGTCGAAAGAAAGTCAGCCAAAAGAAAGATGTCGAAGACAAAACAGCCAAAAGAATGAAGTCAAAAATGAAAAAGTTGAAACACAAACAGCCGAAATGAAACATCCGAAAAGAAAGAGTCGAAACAAAACAGCAGAAAAAAGAAGTGGAAAATGAAAAGTTGTGAACAAAACAGCCGAAAATGAAAAGTCGAAAGTAAGTCAGCCAAAAAGAAAGATGTCGAAAACGAATAGCCGAAAATGAAAAGTCGAAAGAAAGTCAGCCAAAAAGAAAGATGTCGAAAAGATAACAGCCGAAAATGAAAAAGTCGAAAATAAGTCTGCTAAAAAGAAAGATGTCGAAAACAAAACAGCCGAAAAAAATGTCGAAAATAAAACAGCCGAAAATGAAAAATCGAAAGTAAGTCAGCTAAAAAGAAAGATGTCGAAGACAAAACAGCCAAAAAGAATGAGTCGAAAATGAAAAAGTTGAAAACAAAACAACCGAAAATGAAACAGCCGAAAAAAAGAAGTCGAAAACAAAACAGCAGAAAAGAAAAAAGTCGAAAATGAAAAAGTTGTAAACAAAACAGCCGAAAATGAAAAGTCGAAAGTAGAGTCAGCCAAAAGAAAGATGTCGAAAACGAAATAGCCGAAAATGAAAAAGTCGAAAGAAAGTCAGCCACAAAGAAAGATGTCGAAGACAAAACCCCAAAAAGAATGAAGTCAAAAATGAAAAAGTTGAAAACCAACAGCCGAAAATGAAACATCCGAAAAGAAAGAAGTCGAAAAAACAAAACAGCCGAAAATGAAAAAGTCGAAAATAAGTCTGCTAAAAAGAAAGATGTGGAAAACAAAACAGCTGAAAAGAAAAATGTCGAAAATAAAACAGCCGAAAATGAAAAAGTCGAAAGTAAGTCAGCTAAAAAGAAAGATGTCGAAAACGAAATAGCCGAAAATGAAAAAGTCGAAAGAAAGTCAGCCAAAAAGAAAGATGTCGAAGACAAAACAGCCAAAAAGAATGAAGTCAAAAATGAAAAAGTTGAAACAAAACAGCCGAAAATGAAACATCCGAAAAGAAAGAAGTCGAAAACAAAACAGCAGAAAAGAAAAAAAGTGGAAAATGAAAAAGTTGTGAACAAAACAGCCGAAAATGAAAAGTCGAAAGTAAGTCACCCAAAAAGAAAGATGTCGAAACGAAATAGCCGAAAATGAAAAAGTCGAAAGAAAGTCTGCTAAAAAGAAAGATGTGGAAAACAAAACAGCTGAAAAGAAAAATGTCGAAAATAAAACAGCCGAAATGAAAAGTCGAAAGTAAGTCAGCTAAAAAAAAGATGTCGAAAACGAAATAGCCGAAAATGAAAAAGTCGAAAGAAAGTCAGCCAAAAAGAAAGATGTGTCGAAGACAAAACAGCCAAAAAGAATGAAGTCAAAAATGAAAAAGTTGAAAACAAAACAGCCGAAAGATGAAACATCCGAAAGAAAGAAGTCGAAAACAAAACAGCAGAAAAGAAAAAAGTGGAAAATGAAAAAGTTGTGAACAAACAGCCGAAAATGAAAAAGTCGAAAGTAAGTCAGCCAAAAGAGAAAGATGTCGAAAACGAAATAGCCGAAAATGAAAAGTCGAAAGAAAAGTCAGCCAAAAAAGAAAGATGTCGAAAAGATAACAGCCGAAAATGAAAAACAAAATAAGTCTGCTAAAAGAAAGATGTCGAAAACAAAACAGCCGAAAAGAAAAATGTCGAAAATAAAACAGCCGAAAATGAAAAAATGAAAAAGTAAGTCAAAAAAGAGATGTCGAAGACAAAACAGCCAAAAAGAATGAAGTCGAAAATGAAAAAGTTGAAAACAAAACAACCGAAAATGAAACAGCCGAAAAGAAAGAAGTCGAAAACAAAACAGCAGAAAAGAAAAAGTCGAAAATGAAAAAGTTGTAAAACAAAACAGCCGAAAATGAAAAAATTGAAAGTCAGCCAAAAGAAGATGTCGAAAACGAAATAGCCGAAAAGAAAAAGTCAAAAACAAAATAACCGAAAATTACAAGTCTAAAAATAAGTCTCCGCCGAAAAGAAAGAAGTCGAAAATAAAAAACTGGAAAATAAAGTCGACAAAAATATGTTGAAACTAAAACATTAAAATATAAAGAAATCGAAAATAAATCACCCAAAAAGAGAAAAGTTAACAAAAAAAACAGCCGAAAATGAAACTGCCGATCACAAAAATATCGAAAACAAAAAAGTTGAAAATATGTCAGCCGACATAAAGAAAGTCGAGAAAGTAGAAACAAAAGTAAAAGAAAAAATTGAAATTGAAGAGGAAAGAAGAAACAGTGATGCTGAAATGTACAAATTGGAAAATAATATAAATATAAATTACGAATATCAAACGGAGATGGAAATTGTTTGTTCAGAAGTGTATCATACGCTCTTTATGACAATGAAGAAAGGCATGTAGAAATAAGATCAGAAATTGTAGATCACATAACAGAAAATTGGGCACAGATGAACGAAATAATAAACGGATATAGAGTTTCCGCTGAAGTAAAGAGTAACGAAAAGCCAAAGAGCCGTACAATAATGCTGGAGAATATGCCGAACAATGAAAACAGATGGAGAATATGGCACTGATATAGAAATATCTCAAATTCCTGATATTTACAAAAGGCGGTTAACTTATATCAATTAAAATGATGAACTGCCATCAAGAAAAATGAAATTGAAGGACGTCAACTTAATCTAATGTGGACTATAAATTCATCCAGCGAAAATTTAGTTGCCAAAGAAGATATAAATTGTTATTTTCTAATAGTCGAAATAAATGGTCACTTTGACAATTTAAAAAATAATTCCGAACAAAAATATACGAAATGAAAATAGTCGAAAATAAAAAGTCAAAAATAGAAGTTGAATAAATCATCCACAAAGGAAAAAGTCGAAAAGAAAACAGCCGAAAAGAAAAAAGTCAAAAATAAGTCTGCTGTAAAGAAAGTTAAAAATGACTTAGTTGATAACAAATTAGCTGAAAATAATAAATGTAGAAAAAATAAGAAGTAAATGAAAATAACAGTCAAACATTAAAAATTGAAATGATAAATATTAAAAAGAAATTATTAACACTGATCACGTTAACAATTTAAAACAATTTTGAAACAAGATGAAAGTGAAATATACATTAGTACCAGTAGAAGATTTAATCATCTTAAAGAAGAGAAGTTATCAAAGAGATTAACGGTTAATTGTCACCCAATAATGTAATAAGAGAAAATTTATTAACATTGAAAACGATGAAAATAATACAGATGAAATGAAAAAGATTAAAATGAATAATAACGAAAAGAAGTGCATTGAGGGGAAAATGAACACAAATTAGTGAAATGACAAATGCATTGAAGGGGAAAATGAAACCATAATTAGTAAAAATGAAAATGACAAAATGAAGAACAGTTGAACTTAAAAGTTATAAAGATGAAATTAATGATATAAAAATTGATGAAATAAAGAAGCAAGAAATGTAGATATAATATTTTTAAATGAACGAAATGATACTAATTTTGGTAGTGTGTGGAAATGGTATGAATAATAATGACATAAAAAAGATGCATTAAAAATGAATATGAACCGACTAACTGTAATGATTTGAATGAAATTGAAAATAGTAAACTTCAATCTGAATTTGACACATGATGAAAATGCCAAAAATACAAATAAAGCGACAATAATGAAGAAGTTTGGAACGATATATATGAATTTGAAAGTGAAAAAGAAACTGAAAAAATAGAGTCTTTTCATGAATATTTACGAGATACTAACACTACATCAACTGAAAAGAAATTTATAGAAGAAAATTTTAGCATTAACAACAAAATGTCAAGACAGTGTCAAATGATAAATTGTATTTAATATGTCGTGCAATTAAGTAAAAATGTAATTAGATGCAAAAAAAGAAGTTTCTGAACTTAGTAGTGATGTTAGTTATAGTGCCATAGATAGTAAAGTAACAGTATTGGAGAAGGAAATGTAAAAATTGAATGTAATACGAAAAAGAAACCCAATGTTCAGATATTGAAATGAAATAAAAAAAAAAATATATTCTAAAACTGTTAGCAGTATAAAAAAATATTATTGTCAAAAAAATTCTGATATTTCTGATTATAGTAGTGAGTACATCAGTACGATAATAATAGTTCGGATATTGAAATAGAAAACGACTCGAAAAGTAGCTGTGAAGATAATAATAGTACAAGCAAAAGGAATAAGGAAAGAAAATTTTAAAAATGAAGATGTTAAATGTGAAAAAGAAAAGATATAAAATAATTAAAATATCATATGAATATGGACAGGCATATTTTATGACACAAAAAGTGGCTGACGGTGACAAGATAGACTTTAGCACACTTAGATATGAAATTCATGTAATACAGTTAATAATTTCAATGTACATGCCCATTAAGATTTTATGGCGGTATTAGACCAAATGAAGGAAGTCACTTTGTTGGATACGCTCATGCCCGCATCCAAATTGTGGTAGAAAATTTAGATTTGATATATTTGAAATAGATTCAAGTATTATATCAGTTACAATGTATGCAAATGAAACAAGAGCTAAAATCACATACATCAGCATTGATTCCATATTACAAGTACGAGGACCAAAACGAACAGCAGTTAGGACATTATTGAAGTATAGCAAAGCCAGAAAGTTCATTTAGAAAATAATGCACAATGCGATGTATCATTAGCAAAGAAGATGGAAATGTGGGTTTAGCAATGAAGATGCATGTTGTTTAATATAAAAATCAGAATTAAGAATCGAAGATAAACTGGAATGCAAATCACGCGATATTATGATATTGCACAATATTGGATTGATCAACATAAATTAAAAAATCCAGCCGTGAGATTATTTCAATTACCATGAAAATTTTAATTTGGGTAAAAGACCAGTTACAGGCTTTTATTGATGGCAAAGGAAAAATAGTTCATTTTGATTGACACGAAAGCATGTGTAGAAAATCGAACATGTAGATACTAAAATGATATGTATTATACTTTAGTATGGAGAGGTCGTGAATCAACTATTCCTTTATTGGAATCAATTCGGATAATCATGATATTCCATCTGTTGAAATAACTTTAAATTATACAAAAACTTCGTACATAAGACAATTAATTATTGGCCACCATTTAAAGCAGTAGTTCTAGATTGGAGTTGGGTGTTTATGAATAGCTTTTTATTTGAATGGAACGAAGGAATGACTATGACAGAAGATATTTAGAGGAGACTTATGCTATATTGACAAGAAAAAAATTGAAACGGTCAGATCTTATAGTCTACTATCTTGCAATGCCCATATTATAAGAAGATTTCTAAAAGTATTAAAGAAAGAATTAAACCTAAGCGAATCGCAAATAAAGTTTTTATTAGAATGTTTTGCACAATTAATATTATGTAGAACATTAGACGAACTAAGTTTAACTTTTGAGCAAATATTGAATGTAACGCTCGAAAGACGAAGAAAAAGCTAATGACAGTCTAATTTACCTATCTGGAATGAATAAGAAAAAAAAAAAGGAAGTTATGACAAATGATGGAAAATGTACTAGATGATGAAGAATAGATGAATGAATGAAAACTTTCTTGACATGCATAAAAATTCAAAAAACTATTTGTGAAAGAGCCCATTTTACGAACATTTTGGAAAATATTAATGCGTAAAGAAAATAACTATACAAATAGTGATGAAGATATTACTAATGATTATTACGTAATAGAATTTGGTCGATATGTAGTTAAAACATTTTTATCATATGCACCATTAATTGGAGCTTTAATGATACCGTTTGTGGACGACAGTGTTTCACGTGTTAGTAACGCATTTGCTGAATCGTATATAAATACGTACAAGCATACAATACTTCAACTTCCAAAAGACAATGCTATTGGAGAAATAGTAAGAGAAGTAGTAAATATAATAAAGGATTAATTGTAGAAGAGATATTAGATATACATGCTAAAAGCACGATAGCAGTTCAAAAAAGACCACATTACCCAGAGGCTGCCTCAAATCCGTTTGAAATTGAAAAATGGGGAAGAAGTAAAAAGGAAATAGAAAAGCAAAGTGTGAAACCAAGAAAACATACATGTTATGAAGGCAGAGAACTTGTGAGTATTGGCCAAAAAATTGTCAACAGAAGAAATAATTTAAAGAATAAAAATAAAAGAAATTCAAGAATTCAAAAGAGAAATACTAAACCAAAACAAATAAAAATTCAAACTTATCTGCCAAAATGAAATTAAAGGTTTTAACATTTTAAAACCCAAGAAAGTAGTAGAAAAAAATAATAAAAATATAAATGAGAAGGTTATAAAACAGGAGAAAGAAAAGTTATTGTTAGAAAACGTAGATAATTTCACAATTGAATATAGAAATGAAGATTTATTGTCAGAAAATGTAGATAATTCTGAAATTGAATATGAAAAAGAAGAACAATTGAATATCAGTGATGCAAATACATGTACGATTGAAAATGACAATGAAAAATTGAACAAAGATAATGAAACAATACTTAGGAAAACACATGAAATAAAAATAATATAGATATTTTACCAAACGGACTTATAAATAGTGTATGCATTATGTAACATCGTCCTCTGAAAGTATAAAAATTGGTATATACGAACCAAATACAAATATAACGCTTGTTTTGAAGGAATTTCAAATGTCAGCAAAACAATTTTCACCAGTTGTCCGTAAGTTACAATGGATAGATTCCACAATTGTAGACTGTTTTACAACAACACATATGAACTCATGACAAACAAGGAAGTAACTTACATGCCAACAGATATTGCAAATAAAGCTATCGGCAGTTATGCTACAGTAAGAAAAAGTCCACTATCGGAATTGTATACAATAAAGACTCCAATTAACAAATATGACTTATGCCTTACATGTTCGACGGACATTGCAGTCTGTTATGTGTAGACACAGAAATTATATATATACATTATTAGATCCATACGAAAATTCAATTGATGAAGGAAGAGCCATAAAAGAGTTCAAAATTACATAAATTCATGTAAGCATGAAAGTACTTTAAGCTTCTTAAAAAAATTAATTTTGAAGAAAAAATTGAAATGAATAGACCGTTTCAATCAAAAACAGATACAAGTAATTGTGCTATATACGTAATGTATTATATATACTGCATCGCCAATAATATATCATTTAATAAAGAATTTAATCCGGAAAAATATAGAAAACATGTTGCTAAAACTTTAATATTACAATCAAAAGATATAAAAGACAGATGTATGTACTGCTTTAGTAAAACACATCTAAAAATGATAATGAAAACATGTTGTGTTTGCAATAGATGGATACATGCCAACTGCTACGCAAAAGGAAAAAAAAATACAGAGGATGAAGAAGATCGCAGTTTGCCAACATTTAAAAGAAAAAGAAAAAATATTGGGACAATAAATGATGAAACAATAAATAGAAATTTCGCAAAAAGTAAAGAACCATTCGAATGCAAACTTTGTTCTAGAATTAGTGACGTTAAAAGAATAAAATTAAGTGATTAAAATATCTTTATCAAAATGATACATTAAACAAGTTGTAAAACAAATCATTTAAAAAACATGATACAAATTTATTAATAAGATGAGGAAATAATTCGAAAAATTAATTTGTTAATTGTTATACGTAATTACAATAATATCAAATATAAGATGAAAAATAATATATAAAAAAGCATAACAATGTATCTGTTGAACGCAATTTTAAAACATTTCAAATCTATTATACATTTAAGAAAAATAAAGAAAATGTATTACATGTTGTTAAAAAAAGTTGTTTACAATAATAAATAAGAAAACAATGCATTTCAAAGACCATTTTCCAACCTTCTCGCGGTGAAATGCGTAAGTAGGCTATACGCATAGCCGAAACCAATGGAAAATGGCAAGAAATAAATAAATAATAAATAAAGAAATAAATAAAATTACTATGCAATCAAATAAAGTGATCACTTAGTCTTTTCATTACTCTAATTACTGCCATTAAGCTTTAAAAAATAATTTTTTTTGCAGAAGGATATACTATTTTTTAAATTCTAAATGAATAAATAAACAAATATGAATTTTTTTCATGGATTTTCATCGCTTCAAAGCTTGAAAAAATATCTGTTTTAAAGTTTTTGAAAAAATTTTTTTCTGACAAACTTTCTTATTATTTTTTTATTCTGCATAAAAAAATAAACAAATTTACTGCACTGAGAAAATTTTGGGGACAATGCTGCTCCGGTAGGTGACACTACTGCGTTAAATCAAGAGCTGGAGCGCAACTTTACCTACGATTCGCAGCCGCCCGGAAAAAAAGTAAGAAACTGTTCTCATGGACTTTACTCCGTGCTCATGGAACTGATCCTTACCTTTCCAAAGTCAGAATCAGCCCCGTGAGGAGTACATGCTGCCTTTTGCGGAGCGGCTGCGAATCGTGGACAGAGAGTGCCAGCGACTCTTATGAAATTCCGCAGCGTCCCCAAAATTTTCTCAGTGTGTAGATAATTTTTAAATAAAATATAGACATCATAAATTTTTTCATGTTCGAATTTTTTAAAAAAAAATACTGTTTATTACTTTGAAATTTGAAAAATGGAGATTTTACTGTTAAGGACCAGTTATTTTGACAAAGTCTAAAATTTTCAAGTTTTTCGAAGGTATACTTACAATTCTTTTAATTCTTTATAACTGAATTAAGAAATTGTTAATACAACATTTCGAAATAAAACTGGATTTTCTTTGATTTTTTTGGCATACAAGTGTGAGAAAATAGCGTTTTTACCGACTGCAGGTGTTCGAATACAGATTGTGGCAATACGAATTTTACTTAGCGCGATCAGTGTAATTTGTGCAAGAGCGCAAAACCTGTGGGAATGGGAGGTGGTGGAGGAGTTCACGGTGGAAGAGGTGGCGGTGGCGGATTCCGAGGAGGAGATCGCGGAGGTCGTAGAGATATGGGCGGAAGAGGTGGTGACCGAGGTGATCGTGGAGGAGACCGAGGAGGTCGCGAAAGCTGCAGAGGAAATGTACACAGAAGCTGAAGAGGTACAATGAGAGGCACATTAGGAGAAAGATATCGCGATCGTCAACGACCCTATTAACTCTCCACGAATAAAGATAATGCAGTCGCGTAAAATTTTGTATAGCATGTATGTTTTTGAAATGACACAAACATGTACGGTGTTTTTTGTGTTTAATTGAAAAAATGTTTGTACTTGCAATATTAATTGACTAGTGTAAAAACAATCATTAAATAATTTTTAAAGTCTTAACAGTAAATTTTTTAATTTTTGATTTTTTAAAAGTTTTGTCAGTCATTGTCATCAAATACGAATTAAATTAAAATACGACTGTTAACGTAAATAATATTTGACAAATTAGTTGGATTAAGTTTGGAAAATAATTTGAAAGATATGTCTCAAAATCAGCATTATTATGTTGTGTAATATTTTTCAAAACTAGATTTGAACACTTAGCTGTGTAAAAAAATATCTACAAATAAACAATTTAATACAAAATTTTGAAATAAAATCCGACATTCGTAGTTTTTTTCAGATTTAAATTTTGAGAAAATAGCGTTTTCATCATTCATTATGATTTTTTACCTTTTCAAAGTTCCTGACCATTTTTTTTCTATTTCTTGTAATTGAATAAATAATTTACTAATACAAAAGTTTGAAATAAAACTTAGTCTTATTTGTCTTTTCTTGAATTTAATTTAGAAAAAAATGATTTCACAGTTTTCGGACCGTTTTTTGAAAAATCGCATATTAAATATAAAATATAAACTTTTAATTGTTTTTTATTCTAAGTTTGAATAATAGCCATTTTCACAAATTTTGTCCGTTTTTTGGAAAAATATAATTATTGAATTAAGCATAATTATCTAAACAAATAATATTTTTGAATCAAAGCAGCAAATATTTTCTGTATTTTGGAATTAAGCTTACAAAATAATTTTAATTAAACAACATTACTCAAATTTATTTTTCTTTTGAATTAAGTATAATGTTTTCTCAGTGAAGTAAAATTCTTTGCAGAAATTCAATAAAAAATTTTAAAAAATAAAAAAAACTCTTTAAAATTTCAATTATCTATAGAAATAATTAAATTCTTCGCAAAATTTAAATAAAATTATTTGCAAAATTACAATTATTTTCAAAAATTTTTCTCAAATCTAAAATTTTCAATAATAAGTTTTTGTCACAAATCTTTAATTTTGTTTCTTCCAGACTTTTCCCTGATTTCCAGACAAAATTTTCATTCTTTCCTTGACCCTGAAGAACATCAATGACTTCTTTTTTTTTAGGAAGCGTTCATAAATGATGGCACGTAATTTTTCGGAATTTTAAACCCCCCCCCCCCCCCCGTCACGCAATTTCTCATGTAAAAATACATTGTGTCACGTTTAGTAGAAACTCCCTCCTACCCCAAAAAACGTGACATAATAAATTTAAGATGACAAAGTGATAAAATCATTATTTTATATAATAAGAATATTGCAACTGCAAATTAAAATTTTCAAATATTTCAATTGGAACCCTTTTCAAAATTCGTTTATTTCTAGAAATTCACTCAATAAATCGTCTAATATTCAATTATTATCTAAAATTTTATCTGAAATTCATATTTTAATAAATTGTTATTCGATAATTCAATTATTTACATATTAAAACTAAATAATGTATTCGATAATAGAATATTTCTGAAAATTAAATTTTTATGAAGAATTTTATCAAAAGTTTAAAAAATAATTGGATTCTTTCGGTGTATTTAAAAAAAAGTTTAAAATATAATATACCAACAGTTTTGAACGTTGAAATGAAGGACGATATTGTTATTGCTTTTTTAATTTTTATTTCATTTATAAAAATTTGTTTTGTATAATTTAAAACCTAATTTTTAACTAAATTTAATGTTCAATTAAAAATATTTTTCATCTAAATTTAGTCATTTTTAAAAATATTGGAGCATAAAAAATATTTTGTTCCTTTAAACGTTCATAAATGTAGGAAAATCTCAACAAGGTTATAGTAGTTGAATATTTGGACCAAATTTTTTTCAGTGTATTGAAAATAATTGAACGGTATAGAAAATTGTATTAAAATTGAAATTTTATTAACTAAATATTGTAAAGAATTTGGTTAACATTTGTTTAAATAATAGAATTTTTAAAATAATTTTATTTAAATATTTCGAATTAATTAAATTTTTCAGAAATATTTTTTTCAATTCTCTGAATATATTTGAATTCTTTAGAGAAATTTTATTCAAAAAATAAAATTATTAAATTGTTGCGAAGAAATATATAAAAAATTTGTATGTATTTGAATTTCTGTGAATTTGTAATCAAAATTTTGTTTAAATAAAAAAATTTGTAAAATTTTATTAAAATAATATATATTAAAAAAAATTGAAAAAAGGCAAACTTTTGAAATGTTGTCAAGAATTTTATTACATTTTTTGAAAATAATTGAATTTTTGAGAAAAATTTTATAATTTATAGAAATAATTAAAATTTTGACAAAAGTTTAAAAAAAACTTTTGGAAATAATTTAATTTATACGAAGAAGTTCATCACTTTTGAAAATAATTAAATTTCTCTAATCATTTGTTCTTAAAATTGATATTTTAATTCATTAAAAATTGATATTTTTTAAAATTTCAAATTGAAACCTTTGAAGTTCATCTATTTATGAAGATTGTAAATGCAACTCTTAAGAAATACTCTTAAAAAAATATAAAAAAATATAAAAAAATAAAAACAAAAAAAAAATTAAATAAATAATAAAATCCTCTTTAAAATTTTTAAATTTCTTAGTAAAATTATTCATTAAATAATTTATTTTATTATATAGTTGCTCAAGATTTATGTTGTTTAGAAAGAAATTATTGGCAGAAATAGAAAAAATTGAAAGGTTTGTATTAGAATTCTGGTCAATTTCATAGTTTATGAGGCAAACAAAAAAAAAATTCAGAATGTTCTTATAAATTCTAAAAATTTAATTTTTTCTAGTACTCTTAATAAAAATTCCTAACTTTTCCCTGATTTCCCTGACCAATTCTAATTTTGCTGACTTTTCCCTGAATTCACTAACTTGTGGCAACCCTGAATATCTACTATTTTAATAAAATTTTTCAAAACAATTTATAATATTAAAAACATTATAGCATGAATTTTTATAAATAATTAAATTTTTAAAAGGTTTAAAATAAAAATCTTTCAAAATTTGAATTATTCATCCTTTTAAATGATAATTCTGTAGAATTAATTGTTTTGAAATAATTTGATTTATTTTTTTAATTACATCAATTATTTATTTTTTACATTTTTATTTAAAAAATTTCAAAACAATCAAAATTTCTTAAAATTTAATTATTAAGAAATGGACGATAAATAATTGATAAATAAATTTTTTTGAAGGTTTTAATAAAATTTTTGAAAAAATACTTTTATTTTTTGATGAATTTACTTAAAATTGTATAAAAAATAATTGAAATCCTGTCAAAAATTTTATTATTAATGAAATAATTTAAAATGATTAACAGAATTTGTTCAATTCCATTATTAAAATACTAAAAATATCTGTATGCAGATTAATATTTTCGCTTATAAGACTCTTATTTAGAATATTTCGAAATAAAATTTAATTAAAATTGTATAAGAACAGATAATATTTATTATTTGTCACCTTCAAGTAAGTTACTGACGGTCACTGAAATCGTCGACTGAGGTTTGGTTTATTCCAGAAGTTAGTAATCTCCAATAGTTGTAGAGAGGAAGACGTGTGAAATTAAATTGAAAAGTAAGTACATTTATTTAAATTCTAAAATTATTTCCACAGTAGTTTTTGAAAAATAATAAATATAAAAAAATTATTAAATGTTTTATAAATATAAAAATAATTAAAAAAATAATATATTTCTTTTAATAAAAATTTTTTTTTTCAAAAATAGTATAATTATTTTTCATAAATAAAATTATTATCAAAAATAATTTTTTTAAAACTTTATTGAATTTTTCCGAAGAATTTTATAACTTATGAAATCAATTGAATTTTTGCGTAGAATTTTATTTAATTTTTTCTAATTTGGGAAAATATATATAAATATTAGATACAAAAAAAAAAATTAAATATCGATAAATTTTTTTGTTAAATAATATTCCATTCTTGATAAGAATTTAATAAAAATGAATAATTGATGTTTTTCTAAAAAATTTATGAATTATTATATTTTAAGTAATTGGATTCTTATAAAAATGTATTATTTCTCTTAATAATTAAATTTTTACAAAGAATTATTGTATAAAATGTTTTTTAAATAATTGAACTTTTTTAGAAAATTTTTATCTAATTAATAAATATTGAAAAAATTGAAGTTTAAAAAACTTTTTAAATTAATAATTGTGAATCGTTGAAAAAATTTAATTTAAATTTGTTGCATTGTTTCTAATAATTTTATTTGGATGTTAAAGATTAACAGGGTTGCAACAAATATTTAATTTTATTTTCCCCTGATTTTCCCTGACCCAAAAATATATTCTGATTCACTCTAAAAATTATTAGATACTCAAAAAATGTTCCATTACATTTATTTACAAATTTCTATAATTTTAAAATTATTCAAAAAAATCAATAACTTCTTTTTTAAATAAATATTTAATCATTATTATTATTGTTCTGTAGAAATTAAAATTTTTTAAACATTCAAGTTCAAACATTTTGGAAATTCAACAACTTATAAGATAATAATTTCAATTACCATAAAATTCGTTGCAATAATTAAATTATTTTCATAAATAATAAATCGATTATTCGGTAATTCATTTTTAAATCAATTTTTATTAGAAAATTCTAATAGAATTCAATTATTTAAATACAAAAGTAAATAATTTTCAAATAATTGAATGTTTGTTAAAATTGAATTCTCATAAAGAATTTTACCAACCTGACTTCCCTGACCTGTGCCAACCCTGATTAAATTTAAAAAAACAATTTAATTATACATAATATAAAAATAATTATACATCTTACAAAAATTTTATTGTACTTTAAAAAAAATTAAATTTCTTTTAATAATTATCTATTAATAAATTGAAAATATTCGGAACATTTAAAAAAAGTTAACAGAATATTAAAAACAATTAAATTATTTCTTTAAATTCTTTTCAAAACAATTTGCATAAAATTATCTAATGTTTATTAAAATTATTATTTTTATGAATGATAAAATTTTCAAAGAAATTAAATTATTTCCAAATACTTTAATCAGATTCTTTATCAAGTTTTATTTTATTATATTTTTTATATTTATTTATTTTTATTATTTAAATTTTATAATATTCATATTTTTACTTAAATAATTGAATTTTCACAGAAGTTTCTAATAAAAATTGATTTGAAATTGAAAATCAGTAAAAATTTTATGTGTAGGTATATTGAATTTTATCCTAAATTTCATTGAAATGAATATTAAAAAATAAATAAATTAAACAAGATTTTTAAATTTAAAATATTTAAAAATTATTATATATTATATATTATTATATTATATATATTATTATATATTATATTATTATTATATATTATTATTTTTATTTTGCGTAATTTTAAGGGCATTTGAACCTTGATGACGTTTCAATTTGTGCAAAGCATGTGTGACGTCATCAAGGTTCAAATGCCCTTAATAACATTAAAATATTTATCTTAAAAAATGGATTATATTTTTAAAAAGCTATTATTATTTATAAAATAAATGTATTATAAACCTTGTAATTATTAAAAATTAAATTTTTTTAAATAGATGAGCGATCAAGAATCCCACAATTCATCTTCAGAAGATGCAAAGACTCTAGAAATAAAAAGGCTAAAAAGAGAATTAAAAATTCTAAAAAAGCAGAATGCTGCAAAGCAAAGCGAGAATACTTCAAGCGATGAAGGTAAAACTGTTACTTAATTTCATTTTTAAATAATCAAAGAGAAAACGACTTATTTCATTCAAACATATTTTATTTGAATCAAACTTAGAAAATCTTTGATACACAGTCAAGCATATTTAAGTTTAATTGAAACATATATGAGGCATTTTACGTGAAATGTCCTAAGTTAAAAATTCAACTTCTTGAAAAAATTTGAAACTCGAGGAATTTGTTGTTCTATTAAGTAGAAATGTGACCCAAAAAATATTTTTGATTTTTTCGAAAAATTGGAGAGGGTAGAGGGGGGTCAATTTGACCAATTTTGCCAACATCGGCAACTTTGTGAATTTTTTCTGAACGTACTTGTAATGGGAAAAATTTTTTAGAATATGTTTCTGAAAGGTTTTTTCGTCCTCTTTCCAATGGTGTATTTTATTTTTTAATATTTTGAAAAATTACCCTAATTTTTGATAATTTATATTTAATTTTCAATTTCCCAAAAATCGGTCCGTTTTTTTTGAAAATAAATTATTGCAAACGAAAGCTGAGGTTTTTTCCTATCGGCATGTAAATTTTCAGAATGCCCTTTTTTTTTGTTTTTGAGTTATTGAATTTCAAAGAATAAATTGCGGCGCGCGGCGTCCCGGGCGCCTCGTCTCACGCCGTTTGCCATGGGTTGCCACGCGGCTCAGTGCAACCGCGACGCTGCGCGCCGCAATTTATTCTTTGAAATTCAATAACTCAAAAACAAAAAAAAAGGGCATTCTGAAAATTTACATGCCGATAGGAAAAAACCTCAGCTTTCGTTTGCAATAATTTATTTTCAAAAAAAACGGACCGATTTTTGGGAAATTGAAAATTAAATATAAATTATCAAAAATTAGGGTAAATTTTTAAAATATTAAAAAATAAAATACACCATTGGAAAGAGGACGAAAAAACCTTTCAGAAACATATTCTAAAAAATTTTTCCCATTACAAGTACGTTCAGAAAAAATTCACAAAGTTGCCGATGTTGGCAAAATTGGTCAAATTGACCCCCCTCTACCCTCTCCAATTTTTCGAAAAAATCAAAAATATTTTTTGGGTCACATTTCTACTTGATAGAACAACAAATTCCTCGAGTTTCAAATTTTTTCAAGAAGTTGAATTTTCAACTTAGGACATTTCACGTAAAATGCCTCATATTTGGTTTATTTAAAGAAATAATATATTTAATTCATACATAAGTTATGGTTGATTTTAAATTATTTATAATCAACTTTTAAGTTTGATTCAAACATAAAATTTTTAAATATAATTTTTGTTGAAATTAAAACACAAAATATATTTTATTTAAGCATAATTATTCAAACAAATAATATTTTTGAATCAAAGCAGTAAATATTTTCTATATATTTTGGGATTAAGATTACAAACTACTCTCTAAATCTGAATAAGTGAAAAAAAATAATTATTTATTTAATAAAAAATTATTAAAATTTGAAAAATTTAAAATAACGGGCCATTCTAGTATCACGTAAGCATATTTTTGAGGATTTTAGACACACCCTCCCCCCTCATAGTTTTTTATATCCAGTAGCGCCATTTTTTCGATTGTAGGACAAAAGTTCCAGTTTAAAAGTTCCAAACCAGAAGTTCCAATCCAAAAGTTCCAATATACAAAATGTCCAATTTAAAAAAGTTCCAAAGTAGAAAAGTTCCAAAATAATAATTTCCAATATAAATAATTTCCAAATATGAAAATATCAAAGTACACAAGTACAAAAGTAAGCTTTCGATCTGCATTAATTTTTTCACAATTTCACTCCAAAGTTAGAAGCTTTGGCAAAAAAAGTACAAAAGAAATCAAATCTAAAGAACTTTTCTTAAAATTAATCAAATTCGTTTGACACTCGTTACTTTGGAGTCGTTTTTCTCGAAATCTTTTTTTCGAACCGTAGGTCTCTTTTAACTTTCCCTGGCACATATTTAAAAATAAATATAAAAATTTAATATATATATAAATAAATAATGCAAATATTTATAATAAATAATAAAATAATAAAAAAATAATTAAAAGGTTAAATTAAATTAAGAAAATTAAAAGGTTATATTATAGCTACATGTAAACAAAATATTAGAATGCAGTAAATACAAAAAAAAGTTTTTAAACTCGTAGTTTGAATTTTACAAAAAATGTTGGACATTTTGATATTTAGAAATAAAAATAATTGGAACTTTTGGCTTTTGGAAGAAAGAATTATTGGAACTTTTGGACTTTGGAACAAATAATTATTGGAACTTTTGGCCTTTGGAACAAAGAATTATTGGAACTTTTTTTCTCTGGAACATTTTTTTTGGAACTTTTGTCCTCCAACCATTTTTTCTAATGGATGTAAGCAATAGCTAGACCCCCCTCCCCCTTAAATGCTTACGTAATACTTGAACGGTCCCTAAATTTTTAATCCAAAACAATTTTTAAATAATATATAACAATAATTTACAGATGACGCCGCCAAAATAAAAAAGATCAATAAGAAGACGTCTCCAATAAAAAAAACGTCTCCAATAAAAAGAAAAAAAAAATTGGAATTAATTGAAAGTAATTATGTTTGCAAATTTGAAAATAATTTTAAAATATTAATATTATCAGGGTTGCCACAGGTTAGGCAAGTCAGGGAAGTCAGGGAAAATCCGGCTAAAGCTAGCAGTCGCGCTCAGCACCCTCCCATAGATTTTTTTTAGTAAATTTGAAATAAAAAAAATTTGAGGGGTAAGAAAACGTTGCAACTTTAGAAAATTGTAGTTTATACATCAGTGATGAATTTTTAAAAATTAAACAAACAAAATTGTTATAAACAATAGCCAGCACCTAGTTTTGTAAACAAATTGCCTATGGGAGGGTGCTGAACGCGACTGCTAGCTTCAGCCGGCTGGGAAAAGTCAGGGATTTTCACTAAAAGTACTGGAAAAAATTGAATTTTTAAAATTCATGAAAAAACTCTGAATTTTTTTCCTTTTTGCCTCGTAAATTATGAAATTACCTCGAATTTTAATACAAAACTTTCAATTTTTTCAATTTCTGACAATAATTTCTTTTTAAATAACTTAATTTTTCAAAAAATATCATAAAATTATGACTTACAAATTATTTTATAAATAATTTTTACAATTTTCATAAATACTAGATTAATAGAAGAATTTCAGTTAAAAATACTAAAAAAAATTGGATTTTGGAAAAGTTACAAATGATTACAGAAATTCAATTATTTTCAAAAGTTACAAAAATTCTTCGCAAAATTTCAATTATGTTCAAAAATTAAAAAAAAAAATCTCGTCAAGATTTCAATTATCTTTATAAATAATAAAATTCTTCATCGAAATTCAATTATTTTTAAAAATTTTAATAAAATTCTTGTCAAAATTCCACAGGAATTGAATTATTCAATATTTAATAAATTTCTTTGAAATAATTCAATTATTTTCATAATAGTAATAAAATTTTCACAGGAATTAAATTATTTAAAATACAAAATTTCATAAAATTTTTCGAAAAATATCAATTACATAAAAAGATTTTTATAAAATATTTTCATAAATTCAATTATTTTTATAAATAATAAAATTCTTCACCGAAATTAAATTATTCTTATAAACTTGAATAAAATTCGTTGTAAGAATTCAATTATTTATATAAATAATAAAATTTGTCTCTGACATTTAATTATTTTATGAAAATTTTAATTATTTATTTAATTATTATTTTTATGAATTATTTTTTATATAATTTTTTAATCAAATTCCTCGATAAATGTAATTATTCTTAAAAATTTTATTAAAATTTGTCAAACGAATTCAATTATTTAAAATTTAATTGATATAATATTCTTTATTAGAATTCAATTTTAACAAACATTAAATTATTCAATAAATTATTTATTTTGTACAATTTAAATAATTGAATTTTTTTGAATTTTCTAATAAAAGATGATTTAAAAATGAATAAACGAATAATCGATTTATTATTATTTATAAAAAAAATTGAATTATTGCAACGAATTTTATTACATTTTTTTTAAATAATTCAATTTTTTTGTGAAATTG
This sequence comes from Leptopilina heterotoma, assembly GCF_015476425.1. Classification (NCBI taxonomy): domain Eukaryota; kingdom Metazoa; phylum Arthropoda; class Insecta; order Hymenoptera; family Figitidae; genus Leptopilina; species Leptopilina heterotoma. The sequence continues at coordinate 23,529 of NW_025111138.1, forward strand.
TACTTCTTGTAAAAATAATTGAATTCTTGCGAAGGATTTTTTAAGGATTTTTGTAAATAATTAACTTATTTTAAAAAATTTTATGGCAATTTAAATTATTACAAAACATGAAGAAGACGATCACACCGAGTCTTCTTCATGTTTTGTAATAATATTCTTATAAGTTGTTAAATTTAAAAAAGGTTTAAATTTGAATATTTTGAAGAATTTTTATTCCTACTGAAAAATAATAATGATTAAATATTTATTTAAGAAAGAAGTTATTGATGTTTTTAATTAATTTTACGTTTGAAGAAATTCCTAAATAAATGTAATAGAACATTTTTTCTGGATATCTAATAATTTTTAGAGTGAATCAGAATATTCTTTAGGGTCAGGGAAAAAATGTGAAATTTTTTTATGGAAATCAGGGAAAAGTCAGAGAAAAATAAAATTAAATATTTGTGACAACCCTGATTATATTATGATTATTATTTATTTAACATTTAAAAATTAATAATAATACACTAAAAAAGGGGCGCGTTGCAGCACATTTTGGAGTAATGTTGCGCGACTCAATCCTGTGTTCTGCTAGACACTTACAGGGCATGCAACATTCCCCAAAAAGCGTATAATACACTTTAAATACAGCTCGCTTCGACTCAGGGGAATAATAATAATAATAATAATAATAATAATAATAATAATAATAATAATAATAATAATAATAATAATAATAATAATAATAATAATAATAATAATTAAATTTTGTTTTTCAGAGTTAAACAGATACGAAGCGGAAAAAGAAGACGCCTTCAATGAGGTAAAAATTGTCGGCGCAAAAATCATTTAATTGAAAAAAGAAATAAGCACACTCTACAATAAAAAAAAAAAATCTATGGGAAAGGGGGACTTATTTAAAAAAAAAAATTTCTAATATTGAACATGAACTTTATTGAATTAGAAATTGTAAATAAAAATTTTTTGTGCATTATTTTAAACAGAAAAAATTATATTTTTTTATGTAAAGAAAATTTTTAAATGATGGAAATATTTTGCTCAAATTATTAAAAATGGCTTTAAAAGTCAAAATAAAAATATTATTTAATAACAAGAAAAAAAAATTTGAGCATTAAATGCTTAAAAAAATTAAGATTAAACCTTTAAAAATATGTAACTTCAATGAGATTAAAAAAACCTTTTTTAATTTAAATTATCAAGTTAAAAGTATAATATAATAAATTAAAAAATAACAAATCAATTATCAATTTTTAATTGAATACAAATTTTATAAAAGCAAAATATTTCTACCATTTTAATTTTCATACGTAATACACAAAAAATTTTTATTTTTTAATATGGATTAAAACATTGTAAGAAAAATTTAATGTAAAAGTAATAATTTTTATTTATAAATAAATAATTTATTCAATATAATTTAATGTTTCTTAAAACTGTACTAAAAATAATTGAAACTATGCGATGAGTTTTATTAATATTAATAGGGAAATAATTGAATTCCTATTAAAAAGAATTTTATTAATAATAAAAATAATTGAATTATTGTGAAGAAATGTATAATAAATTTATAAATAATTGAATTCCAGTAGAATTTTTAATATCTTTATAAAAATAATTAAATGTTTGCGCAGAATGTTGTTATTAATTAAAAAAATTTTTAACAAAATTCCACGCGAACATTTAATTATTTTTTTGGAAAATTTTATTAAAATGTTAATAAAATTTTGAAGCGCAATTTTATTATTTATAAAGATAATTGAAATTTTGACAAGATTTTTTAACAATTGTTTAACATAATTGAATTTTTAGGACAAATTTGATCACTTTAAAAAATAATTGAATATCTGATATTATTTTTAACTTTTCTAAAAAAAATTTAATTATTTTAGTGTTTTAAACTAAAATTCATATTTAAATATATTTTTTATTCATATTTAATAATTAATTAAATACAATTAAATTTGTAATAAAAATATAATTGCAATTTTGCGTTAATTTTTTTTATTTCTCGAAAATATAAATACTTTAAAATTTCAAATGTAATTAAAAATTAAAATTTTATAAAATTTAGTATTAAAACTTTTTGAAGTTCGCCTACACACTAAAAACAGTCTTACTTTCAGCCTATTATCAAGGCTGTTTTTAAGATGTAAACGGAGTCAGACCCGTTAAACAAGGACAGATTAATGTGAAATACATGGGCTGAATTTAAGGTGTAAACGGAGTTATACTTTCTTTTTCCTGTCCATTTATAAAAAACATAAACGACACTCTTTTAAAATTGAATTAAAAAAAAGTTATATAAATTTAAAAATTTTAACATTACATTGACTATACTGACTATACTAAGACTATAAGGGCGAGTTTCTCGTCTAAAATAAAAACGTCCGCCATAGCTCATTAGTGCGAGAGAGAGACTTCTAGGTTCTCACCATTTCGCACAAGATATTGCACTTTGCAAAAATCCTCACAATTTTTTTTGTATTCTCTATAACTAAATAAAGAAATTATTAATACAAAATTTTTGATTTCCAGCCGGTCTTCTTTGACTTTTTTGGCTATGAAGTTTTGATATGAAACGGTGAGAAAATACACGGAAAAAAAGAAATTAGCTGCAGCAGTAAACAAATCTTTGCTGTAAAATCTCTGAAAATTAGCTACCACAGCTAAGAAGTTTGCAGTGGCAGCGAACATGTTAGCTGTGACAGCAAACGTTAATAAAAATTTAGTCGAGTTTGCTGTCATAGCGAAATTGTTTGATCTCACAGCGAACTTGTTCGCTGTCCCTATTTCAACGAACAAGGTTTGCTGTGGCAGCAAAATGTTCGCTGCCACAGCAAACCATTTCTATGCGTGTAGCTTTTTCACCGTTCATTATAGGTTATAAAGTTTTGCAATGGTTCTAATAATTTTTTTGTATTGTTTATAAGTAAGTAAACAAATTTTTTATACAAAATTTTTAATTTCCAGCCGGTATTCTTTGACTTTTTTAATTTTGAAAATTGACAAAATTGAGTTTTTACCGTTCAGGAGCAGTTTTTTTGAGAAATCTCAAAATTTTGACCTCGCCGAAGGTTCTCAAATTTTTTTTGTATTCATTATAACAAAATAAACAAATTGTTTATACAAAATTTTTAATTTCCAGCCGGTGTTCTTTGGCTTTTTTAATTTTGAAAATTGACAAAATTGAGTTTTTACCGTTCAGGAGCAGTTTTTTTGAGAAATCTCAAAATTTTGACCTCGCCGAAGGTTCTCAAATTTTTTTTGTATTCTTTATAAAAAAATAAACAAATTTTTATAACAAAATTTTTAATTTGCAGCCGGTGTTCTTTGACTTTTTTGGCTTTGAAGTTTTGATATGAAACGGTAAGAAAATAGCTTTTTCACCGTTCATTATAGGTTATGATCTTTTGCTAAGGTTCTAATAATTTTTTTTGTATTCTTTATAAATAAATAAACAAATTTTTATTACAAAATTTTTAATTTCCAGCCGGTCTTCTTTGACTTTTTTTATTTTGAAAATTGACAAAATTGAGTTTTTACCGTTCAGGACCAGTTTTTTTGAGAAATCTCAAAATTTTTACCTCGCCGAAGGTTCTCAAATTTTTTTTGTATTCATTATAACAAAATAAACAAATTGTTTATACAAAATTTTTAATTTCCAGCCGGTGTTCTTTGGCTTTTTTGGCTTTGAAAATTGACAAATTTGAGTTTTTAACGTTCAGGACCAGTTTTTTTGAAAATTCTCAAAATTTTGACCTAGCCAAAGGTTCTCAAATTTTTTTTGTATTCTTTATAAATAAATAAACAAAGTTTTATAACAAAATTTTTAATTTGCAGCCGGTGTTCTTTGGCTTTTTTAATTTTGAAAATTGACAAAATTGAGTTTTTACCGTTCAGGACCAGTTTTTTGAAAATTCTCAAAATTTTGACCTCGCCGAAGGTTCTCAAATTTTTTTTGTTTTCTTTATAAATAAATAAACAAATTGTTTATGCAAAATTTTTAATTACCAGCCGGTGTTCTTTGACTTTTTTGGCTTTTAAGTTTTGATATGAAACGGTGAGAAAATAGCTTTTTCACCGTTCATTATAGGTTATGATCTTTTGCTAAGGTTCTAATAATTTTTTTTGTATTCTTTATAAATAAATAAACAAATTTTTATTACAAAATTTTTAATTTCCAGCCGGTGTTCTTTGGCTTTTTTAATTTTGAAAATTGACAAAATTGAGTTTTTACCGTTCAGGACCAGTTTTTTGAAAATTCTCAAAATTTTGACCTCGCCGAAGGTTCTCAAATTTTTTTTGTATTCATTATAACAAAATAAACAAATTGTTTATACAAAATTTTTAATTTCCAGCCGGTGTTCTTTGGCTTTTTTAATTTTGAAAATTGACAAAATTGAGTTTTTACCGTTCAGGAGCAGTTTTTTTGAGAAATCTCAAAATTTTGACCTCGCCGAAGGTTCTCAAATTTTTTTTGTATTCTTTATAAAAAAATAAACAAATTTTTATAACAAAATTTTTAATTTGCAGCCGGTGTTCTTTGACTTTTTTGGCTTTGAAGTTTTGATATGAAACGGTAAGAAAATAGCTTTTTCACCGTTCATTATAGGTTATGATCTTTTGCTAAGGTTCTAATAATTTTTTTTGTATTCTTTATAAATAAATAAACAAATTTTTATTACAAAATTTTTAATTTCCAGCCGGTCTTCTTTGACTTTTTTTATTTTGAAAATTGACAAAATTGAGTTTTTACCGTTCAGGACCAGTTTTTTTGAGAAATCTCAAAATTTTTACCTCGCCGAAGGTTCTCAAATTTTTTTTGTATTCATTATAACAAAATAAACAAATTGTTTATACAAAATTTTTAATTTCCAGCCGGTGTTCTTTGGCTTTTTTGGCTTTGAAAATTGACAAATTTGAGTTTTTAACGTTCAGGACCAGTTTTTTTTGAAAATTCTCAAAATTTTGACCTCGCCAAAGGTTCTCAAATTTTTTTTGTATTCTTTATAAATAAATAAACAAAGTTTTATAACAAAATTTTTAATTTGCAGCCGGTGTTCTTTGGCTTTTTTAATTTTGAAAATTGACAAAATTGAGTTTTTACCGTTCAGGACCAGTTTTTTGAAAATTCTCAAAATTTTGACCTCGCCGAAGGTTCTCAAATTTTTTTTGTTTTCTTTATAAATAAATAAACAAATTGTTTATGCAAAATTTTTAATTACCAGCCGGTGTTCTTTGACTTTTTTGGCTTTTAAGTTTTGATATGAAACGGTGAGAAAATAGCTTTTTCACCGTTCATTATAGGTTATGATCTTTTGCTAAGGTTCTAATAATTTTTTTGTATTCTTTATAAATAAATAAACAAATTTTTATTACAAAATTTTTAATTTCCAGCCGGTGTTCTTTGGCTTTTTTAATTTTGAAAATTGACAAAATTGAGTTTTTACCGTTCAGGACCAATTTTTTGAAAATTCTCAAAATTTTGACCTCGCCGAAGGTTCTCAAATTTTTTTTGTATTCATTATAACAAAATAAACAAATTGTTTATACAAAATTTTTAATTTCCAACCGGTGTTCTTTGGCTTTTTTAATTTTGAAAATTGACAAAATTGAGTTTTTACCGTTCAGGAGCAGTTTTTTTGAGAAATCTCAAAATTTTGACCTCGCCGAAGGTTCTCAAATTTTTTTTCTATTCTTTATAACAAAATAAACAAATTGTTTATACAAAATTTTTAATTTCCAGCCGGTGTTCATTGACTTTTTTAATTTTGAAAATTGACAAAATTGAGTTTTTACCGTTCAGGACCAGTTTTTTTGAAAATTCTCAAAATTTTGACCTCGCCGAAGTTTGTCAAATTTTTTTTGTTTTCTTTATAAATAAATAAACAAATTGTTTATGCAAAATTTTTAATTACCAGCCGGTGTTCTTTGACTTTTTGTTTTGTTTTGATATGAAACTGTGAGAAAATAGCTTTTTCACCGTTCATTATAGGTTATGATCTTTTGCTAAGGTTCTAATAATTTTTTTTGTATTCTTTATAAATAAATAAACAAATTTTTATTACAAAATTTTTAATTTCCAGCCGGTGTTCTTTGGCTTTTTTAATTTTGAAAATTGACAAAATTGAGTTTTTACCGTTCAGGACCAGTTTTTTGAAAATTCTCAAAATTTTGACCTCGCCGAAGGTTCTCAAATTTTTTTTGTATTCATTATAACAAAATAAACAAATTGTTTATACAAAATTTTTAATTTCCAGCCGGTGTTCTTTGGCTTTTTTAATTTTGAAAATTGACAAAATTGAGTTTTTACCGTTCAGGAGCAGTTTTTTTGAGAAATCTCAAAATTTTGACCTCGCCGAAGGTTCTCAAATTTTTTTTCTATTCTTTATAACAAAATAAACAAATTGTTTATACAAAATTTTTAATTTCCAGCCGGTGTTCTTTGACTTTTTTAATTTTGAAAATTGACAAAATTGAGTTTTTACCGTTCAGGACCAGTTTTTTGAAAATTCTCAAAATTTTGACCTCGCCGAAGGTTCTCAAATTTTTTTTGTTTTCTTTATAAATAAATAAACAAATTGTTTATGCAAAATTTTTAATTACCAGCCGGTGTTCTTTGGCTTTTTTAATTTTGAAAATTGACAAAATTGAGTTTTTACCGTTCAGGAGCAGTTTTTTTGAGAAATCTCAAAATTTTGACCTCGCCGAAGGTTCTCAAATTTTTTTTGTTTTCTTTATAAATAAATAAACAAATTATTTATGCAAAATTTTTAATTACCAGCCGGTGTTCTTTGACTTTTTTTAATTTTGAAAATTGACAAAATTGAGTTTTTACCGTTCAGGACCAGTTTTTTTGAAAATTCTCAAAATTTTGACCTCGCCGAAGGTTCTCAAATTTTTTTTGTATTCATTATAACAAAATAAACAAATTGTTTATACAAAATTTTTAATTTCCAGCCGGTGTTCTTTGACTTTTTAATTTTGAAAATTGACAAAATTGAAATTTTAATGTTCAGGACCAGTTTTTTTGAAAATTCTTAAAATTTTGACTTCGCCGAAGTTTCTAATAATTTTTTTTATTCTTTGTAGCAAAGTAAACAAATTGTTAATACAATATTTTTAATTCCCAGGCGGTCTTCTTTGATTTTTTTGGTTTCGAAGTTTTATATCTGAAGCCGTGAGAATATAGCGTTTTCACCTTTTCAGTATACTTACTGTAATTTTAGAATTTTTAAATTTCTAAAAAAAATTTGTTTTTGCAGTTATTATGTGTTGTGGACAGTGCTTCTTATAAAAAATATAATTATAATAATATAATTGTTTTAGTAGTAAATTTCAGGCCTGCACATGGGAGCAGTCAGCGAGTAAGGGGAAAGAGTGGGGACATCACCTTGCGGGCTGTCCTTCTTTCTCCCCGCTCCTCGGCCTGCTTCACAAGCCTATATGTTGGTATGGTGGGGCCTGTTACCTGTTTCCCCTTACTCACGGTCTTCTCCATGTTCCGGACTGTATTAGAGTGATCGCATGGCGCGGGTTTTTTCGTTCATTGAACGTTCGTATCTTCAAGTACATGTATTATTAAATAAATATTTATTTCTTCAGAATAATTATTACTCGAGTCAATAAAACTCAATGCACAAATGGAAAACTTTGAATATATTTTACTAAATTATAGAGACCTAATTTTTAAAAAATAAATAACTTATTTAATTAATAATAAAATCAAATGAATTTTGTTATTTCCTGACTTTTCCCTGATTTCCAGAAAAAATTTTGACTTTTTCCCTGACCCTAAGTTCAAAAATTTAAAATTCAATCATTTGAACGTTCAAAACTTGTGGATCATTCAATTGACTTTTTTTTGAAAAAATTTATACAAATTCTATTTTTAATAATTTGATAACTGTGAAATTTTCATTATTTTAGAAAATAATTAAATATTAGAGTAGAATTTTATCAAAATTTTTGTTTAATAATTGAATTTTTTGTGAAATTTTATGAAAATAGTAGAATATTGAAAATCATTGAATTAAGAAAAATTTTTGAAAAGAATTGAAATTTTGCAATGAATTTTATTAAAATTTTTAAAAATAATTGAATTTTATTACTTTAAAAAATAATTGAATTCTTGTAATGAATATTGTTCTTTATGTCAATAATTAACTTCTTCCTAATGATTTTATTATTTATAAAATTAATTAAATCCCTGAAAGGAATTTCAAAATTTATGAAAATAATTGAATTACTGCGAAGAATTTAATGCCAAATTTTAAAACATTTGATTTTTTGAAAAAATGTATGCAAATTCTATTTTGAATAATTGAATTTCTGTGAAATTTTTATTTTTGTGGAAAATAATTGAATGTTTGTGTAGAATTTTATCAAAATTTTTGTTTTATAATTGAATTTTTTTGGGGAAATTTATTGAAACAGTAGAATATTGAAAATCATTGAATTAAGAAAAGTTTTTGAAAATAATTGAAATTTTGCCATGAATTTTATTACAAATTTTTAAAATAATTGAATTCTTGTGATGAATACTTCTAACATATTTATGAAAATAATTGAATTTTGCAATGAATTTTATTAAAATTTTTTTAAATAATTAAATTCTTGTGATACTATTACATATTTATGAAAATAATTGAATTTTGCAATGAATTTTATTAAAATTCTTGAAAATAACTGAATTTTGTCGAAGAATTTTGATATTAATTTATAAAGATAATTGAAATGTTGACAATTTTTTTTTTAGATTTTTTGAAAGTAATTGAATTTTGCAATTTTGAAAATAATTGAATTTCTTGAAAGAATTTTGATATTTGTTAAGATAGTTAAATTCATTCATAGAATTTATGTCAGTTTTTCAATATAGGATTAAGTTAGTTAAAATAAATTTTTGTCAGAAATAAAAAAAATTGAAGGTTTTTTTTAGAGTTCGTGGTAATTTCATAGTTTATGAGGTAAACGAAAAGACACAAAAATTCAGAATTTTCAAATAAATTCCAAGCATTTAATCTTTTCCAGTACTTTTAAGAAAAATCCTCGACTTTTCCCTGATTTCCCGGACTAATTCTACTTTCCTTGACTTTTCCCTGAATTCAATCATTTCCCTGACATGTGGCAACCCTGTGGATAATAAAAAATTTATTCATTAAACCCCGAATTATTTTATTTTTAAAAGGAAAATATTTAGAGGCAAAAGATTAAATTTTCTCCAAATCTCTTTCTCTCTCTCTCTCTCTCTCTCTCGCTCGGACATTTGAAAATTCTGAAGCACATGCAAAATGAAGAGTCGATAAGCGATCACGTCATAGGGTTAATCGTTCTTTATTGCTTTCGCTGTAGAAATTTATTAAGTGAAAGTGACAAATCGAATTGTCACAAGCGAACGAGCAATTACGGTAAATTGAGTAAAATTAACGGGTCTCCCGGAGATAAGCGGAAATGGTGAGTGTGGGAGAGAGAGAAATACAGGGGGTGGTGGGAGGAGAGAGAGAGAGAGAGGAAAAAAGAAAAAAATTTGCCAAATGAAAAGAAAAATATTATTCTAGATTGAGATATACAAAAAAAAGGGGGAAAAACGATCATGAGTTATACAAAACTTGGGCAGAGAAAGAGAGAGGGGGGGAGGTACAAAAATCTATTTTAGAACATTACGACTCCCACTCACAATGATTCATATATAAGAAGCACTAACTTTCATCCCGTATATAAATATATTATATTAACACTGATACCACACGAGACTTATTTCATACATTATGCACATTTATGTTTTATTAGCTTACTCTCATTTCTAATCCTAATTACATAATGTTTCCCGGAAGAAAACAAAATTATTTTTAATATAAATAAAAATTAAATACATAAAAATAAATAACAATTTATTGCCACAAACATTTAATATTGTTATTCCCTGACTATTTCCTGACCCCAAAGAATATTCTAATTCACGTTGGTGAAGTTTACAACGTTTTTAATCAACGATTTAAAAGGAATAATATTTTTTTAAACAAATTTTAATTCATTTTTCTATAGAAAATATTTTGGTTAGTTTTTTGAATAATAATTTACAAAAAGAAATATTTGTAAACAAAAAATTTTATTCATTTGGGTAAAAAAATAATTTTTTCCTTTCAATCGTTGATCATAAACGTTGCAAACTTCACCGACGTTCTAATTCCCACTAAATATGATTAGATACTCAAAAAAATGTTCACATTTATTCACGAATTTCTTTAATATAGTAAAATTATTCAAAAACATCAATAACTTTATTTTTAAATAAATATTTATAATCATTATTATTTTTCCATAGGAATAAAGATTTTCAAAAATTTGAAATTCAATCTTTTCTGAAAATCAAGAAATTATAATAATTAAAAATGACCGAGTGATAAAATCATTATTTTATTTTGAAAAAGTCCTTTGAGAATTTTCAAATCCACTACAATTTAGTTTTACGAAATTTCAATTAATGGGAAATTCTCCAATTAAATATATATTAGAAAATAAAAACTTGAAATAATTTTAAAAAAATCTAATTAAACTTTTTCAAAAAAAACTAATTCTACATAATTATTAGTATAACAAAATTTAGATTTAAAAAGATTTTAATTTGAAACCTTTTCAAAATTCAATAATTTCTAAAAATAAAAATAAATAATTTATTGAATGTTTCTTAAAATTGAATTCTCATAAAGAATTTTATCAATAAATTTTTAAATAATTGAATTCTTTCGACGAATTTTAATAACATTTTTAAGAATAATTATACATTTTTGGAGGAATTCGATTAAAGTTCTACTAAAAATAATTGAAATTCTGTAATGAGTTTTATTATTTATGAAAACAATTGTATTTCTAAAAAAATTTTATTATTTATGGAAATAATTGAATACTTAAAAAATTACATTACTTAAGAAAATAATTGAATTATTGCGAAACAATTTATAAAAGATTTGTAAATAATTGAATTTATGTGAAATTTTTATTATTTATGAAAATAACTAAATTATGTTTGCATAGAATTTTATTAAAATTTTTGTTAAATAATTGAATTGTTTTACAAAATTGTATTAAAATAGTAGATATTGAAAATCATTGAATTGAGGACAATTTTTGAAAATAATTTAATTTTTGATAAGAATTTTATTAAAATTTTTGTTAAATAATTAAATTCTTTTACAAAATTTTATTAAAATAGTAGATATTGAAAATCATTGAATTGAGGAAAAATTTTTTAAATAATTGAATTTTGGAGAAGAATTTTATTATTTATAAAAATAATTGAAATTTTGACGAGAATTTAAAAAAAAAGATTTTTTTAGCGTAATTGAATTTCTGTGATAAGTTTAATTATTTATGAAAATATAATTTAATTCTTGAAACGAATTTTATGACTTATTATGAAAATAATTGAATCTCTATAAGAAATATTATTATTTATGAAAATAATGGAATTATTGCGCAGAAATTTATAAAAATATTTGTTAATAATATTGCATTCCTGTGAAATTTTGATTATTTTAAAAAAATAATTAAATCTTTGCGTAGAATTTTCTCAAAATTAAAATTTTTGAAAGTAATTGAATTTTGGCGAAGAATTTTATTATTTTTAAAGATAATTAAAATCTTGAAGAGAATTTTATTAATAAAAATATATATTTAGAAAATAATTGAATTTCTGCAATCATTTGTAATTTATCCAATATCCAATTTTTTTTAGTGTTTTTAAACAAAATTCTTCTACGAATTAATTATTTTTAATAATTAAATGTGTATTAAAAAATTTAACTAACAGAAGAATTATTTGAATTATTAAAATTTTTCAATAATTGAAAAAATAAAATTTCAACAAACAATAAAATTGATCAAAAAAATTCCGTCGTGGCAATATACGGGATTTATTATCAACAAAAAAACAATGTTTGCAGTACAAAAATTTTTTCAAATAAATTTTTTTTTTGAAGTCAATTTTTTCAAATTGAAAAGCAAAACGTTTGTTTGAAAAACTTATGTTTTTTCCTTTTTTTTAATTCAGAGTGAAAAAAAATAAACGTTTGTGACAATGAGTCTTTTCAGCATATATATAAGAGTTATACGTTCAGAACACATTGTTTGTAATTGGCGGAACATCTTCTTCCACAATTACGGAATGGATCGGCGAGAGAGTAGGTCATTTTTTATCGCGAAGGAAACTGCTCGTGAAACAAGAACACTGAGGAGAACGAAAAGATAAAGTCACTTTGACCTAAGTCCTTTGAAAACCTTCGACATAGATCTATATATACAAAGTGTTCCACCAAATAGGCGAAAATTGTGTTTGGCGAGAGAGTTCATCACTTCCGGAGTCACAAAAAACTTTCACCCAAAAATGGGGGAAAAAATTAATGGTGTCGAAAAAAAGAACAATTAGGATTTTTTTTAGTGTCAATTTTACGGGTTAATAATTTATTTATGGGGGAATTTTTACTTTTTCCATAAAAAAAAGTATATAGTAGGTAAAAGTAAAAGAAAAATTAAAAGTTGAAAAAAATAAAAGAAGAAAATTAAGTATAAAGTAAAAAAAGAAAAAATTCAAATATGTAAAAAAAGGAAAAGTTGTCAAAAAAAACTTTAAAAAAAAAATTAATTGTAGTGTCAATATTGTATTGACAGATGACATTCTGTTTACCATTCTTATCAGTTACGAAAGTTCTATTTCAAATATTTGCGTCGAGACAAACAACTTCATTCATAAAAAAGAATTCGGATTTTAAATTCTTACTTTTCTTACTATATCATTCAATTTTTGTATTTGTCTTTAATTCTATATTTCTATTATTTTGTTTACATTTTTATTTTTTTATATTTTTATTATGTTTTATATTTCTGTACTTTTATTATTTTTAATATTTCTATACTTTGATTATTTTTTATATTTATATTTATGTAATAATTTAGTAATTAACTATACCTTTGATTATTTCCCCTCTAATTAAACTTTCATAGAGTTGATTATAATCGGAAGAAAATCCAAAAACCAATTTTCAATTTCACCAAATTCACCTACTTTTTAACAATGAGAGAAAGGATCGTTTTTAAAATTGAGGACAGACTAATTTGAAATTATTGTATGCGTGATGTCATTGCTTTGGTTTAGTATAAGTTTTGTCATGTTGCCAAAATCTGAAATCTATAAACGTTTTGCGAAACTTGGAGGAGTAATTTACGATTGTAACTCTTTCTTCTATTTTCTTTGTGAAAGAGAAAGAAAGAGAGAGAGAGAGAGAATTGCGAAAAATATTTTGAAACAGTTAAAAACAAACATTTTCAATTTAAATGAATTTTCTACTTTCAAAATTTACTTCCATTTACTTTAAATGATTTTCGTTTAAAACATTTATCCCATTCAAACTTTGTTTTGCTAATTAAATTCTGTTTTATATTCAACTCTTTTTTTGTTATAATTAGAATTTGTAATTTAAAATATAAAAATTCAAAACTATTACTGACAGTTTAGAAATTATGTTCAAAAGATATTTTCCCGTATTCGTAATTCATTGAAATATTTTGCGATAAATCGATGAATTATCTTTTCTTACATAACCTTAAATAATTTCAAAATTCGATAATTTCTCTTCTTGGTTTTTAATAATAAACTTCTAAAGTTAAACTATTTTGTTTAATTTCTCAAGTTGAAATTTTAATTAAAATTTTTTCTGACGACAATTCTAATCAACAGAATGACAATTCTCGTGTCCTTGAGACATTTACAATCCCCTGGAAGTTGTTGAAATTTATCATTATGAACTCCAAAGGAAACATAAAATCTCTTGTTTTATACAAGGTGTCTCCTCGTCCTAAGGAGTTTGATACTCGTTTTTTGTGTCTGGAATGAAGAGGAAGAAAAAGAAGAGTCAATAAACTAACTCCTACCTAGAACATTCGTTCTCCTGAGACATTTTCACATCTAAAACACGTGTCCGGTATTTCTAGTTCACTTTATCACATCGTCTTGTGCAAGTCAAGGTGGATGAAAAATTTGGCGACAAGTTCTTGACACTGATGAAGGAGTTTGATCGAGCGAGCTCCATCTATGAGGTAGCACGTGCAGTGAAGGCGAAAGCTGAATGAACTCTCGATTCCTTCTATGCAATTTCAAGCCGTCAAGAAACACTCATGTCTCATTGACCTTGCGCATAATTAATATGATTCAAATTGGAAGACCTAGAGAAGAGAATATTGAAGCATTAACATAAAGGAGATGAGAAAATCGACGAGTGAGGAGATATGAGAAGATATCACGAGACCCCAAAGGCTATCGGTTTTCCTTTCTTTCCAAGTTATTTCCTGCCCTGATGATTCTCATATGAGTCATTTGATGAGCGAAGGGAAACGAGAGAAGAAACCACAAAAAAATAACCAACCTCTTAAAATAAAGAAGGAAGGGAATGATTTAAGTTAGAAAACGCAAAAAAAAGCAACAACAAAAGAAATTTTACGACAAGATTGTCGCCGGTAATTAACCAAATTAGGAAACATTAACAAGATATTGTGGAGGCGTCTGCCGGGCCCTGGGGGAGAAAAGGATTTTTTTTTAATGCCTTTAAATGTAAGAAACGCGCGGGAGCACCAATTTCCGGTGCGGGGGGCCATCGGCATTCCAATCATTTATCGAGAGCACCATGCGGGGGTGGCGTTATTTTTGTTTGTTTATTATTTCATTTATAATTATAAAATAAAAGCACAAGATAATAGATATTGTTTAATACTCTTACCTTCTATCTATCCCGCAAGCAAAACTCTCGTTTTTCCCTGCGACGTCTCAAGTCCTTGTTGTAAAATAAAATCTCCTTTTTTTTCGTCTATCCTGTTTCACAGATTCCCCGGCGATTAATCGCTTCCTGCCACGCTGTTCACTTGGTCACTGCACCGTCATGAGTTCATGGAGAGAAAATAAATGTACACTTTTATAAGTCGAATACACGTATAATACTACCGTGAAGCGGCTAGTGTGTCACTCTTGATTCACTCGATTCAACATGAACCCGTTGTATTGCGGAAATTTCATCGACGACTATTATTGGAACTGCGACTTTATATTGACGTTGAAATCGACGATTAGTTTTTGACACTTTTTCTTTCTTGCAAATTAATAGCACTGTAATTCCCTTGCGAAAAAGACAACGAGGAGATACTACACAATTCTACCGTTATCTAGGGCGATGCCTCTCTGCTCGCCGCTTTTGCTTTGGCTGCTAAAGTTTGGCTACTCGCTTCTTGTCGCGGCGCTGCGATTGGCTGTACTCTGCTTTACCGACATCGTTCACAAATGGCGCTGAATTTAAATTACATATTTATTATTCATCTTTCTTTTTAATTATTTTTAAGGATATTTAATAGTTTACGCTCTTATGTGTTTATTTTCAAACTGATATTATTTTATCCAATGGTTTAATTATTTATCTATTATTGTTATTTAATATTTCTGAGCATTTTTAAATTTTTTTTGTTTTGTCAATAATAATTTTAGTATGTTGGCTACAGTGGTGATAATTACAGAACCAAATATTTATCACTTCTCTCTATTTATTATATTTTTCATGTTAAAATTTAATAAAAATTACTCTTCGTACAGTAATTATGAGTCTACACATTGTGTGAAAGTTGTGATAAATAAAAATATGATTGATACAAATTGTGAATTGTGTTGATTGACAATATTCCCATTCATGGAAATTTAAGGTTATGTTTACCTTTGGAAAGTAAAAAAGAGCGCTAAATTTTGAAACAACTTTTTGGAATTCTTTAATGAAATTAATGAAATCAATAAAATGCAATATAAAGTGCTTTATAATTAGAAAAGTGACTATTCAAATTTTAATTAACCCCCGTCAAAAATGAGTCAAGAAAAGAATTTTGTTTTTAAAAAACTAAAGAGTGCAAATCAGGCAGAAATTTTGCGATCTTGTCAGAGAGATAACGATTTTATTTGGACTCTAAGTGAAAAATTGTCAAATATTTTGGCTAGATTTAAAAAATACAGATCTTTATTACAATTTATGCAAACAGATGTTCCGGCAAGATTTATTTATTTTATTCTTACATCGGGAATGGGAAATCAAACATTAGGTGAAGAATATACTGGAATTGTTCAAGTCGATTTGGATGCTTGTAAAGTTCCTTCTCTGAGTGTAAGTCATTGGTTTTATTTATTAGTATTTAAATAATTTACTCTGTTAATTATTTTTTAATGAAGTGGAAAATTCAAAATAAGTTTTTTAAATATTGTATGTCTCTTTTTCAGGCACGAGTATTGGCAGCAATTTTAGAATGTTTTGGAGAGCAAGCATTTTTGAAAATTCTCGAAAGACTGCAAACTTCTGTAAATAATCCCCGTAATGAATTGACGCCGAATGCTGTTAAATTTTTAAATACTTTTCTAACAAAATTAAGGGCTATTGTACCTTTATTAATTCTCGCTCATCGTGGATTGTTTTATATGTTTGGAAGATACTACAGTTTAGGAAAAAGATTATCAGGAGTTGATTATGCTAAGGTAAAGTACAAAATTTCGCTTTTTTGAAAAATTATATGAAATAATTAATTAATTTTTGAAAAAAACAGGTTTACGGCCGTCGACCCACTGATGGAATAAGTTGGGGTTTGAAATTATTAGGAATTGCGACAATTGTTCAATTTATGCTGCGATTATTTCACAAGGACAATCGATTAGAAAATGAAAACTCAGAAATAAAAAATGTTTCAAACAACACAAGTGTTCAATGTCAGTTGTGTTTAGAGAAAATTTCAAACACTGCAACACCTTGCGGACATTTATTTTGTTGGTCGTGTCTCGCTGAATGGCTACAGACAAAACCTCGATGTCCTCTGTGCAGAGAACACGTTTCACCTTCGAGAATAATTTTCCTAATGAATTTGTAATAATATTGTGAATTTCGAAGAAATTATTTTTTTGTCTGAAAAAAAGATTGTAAATATATTTTCATACTTTTTTAACTGTAATCCAACGCACAGTTTTCTTATGATGAAAATTTCTGTAAATTAAATTTAAATCTAAGAGATATTTTCTGTTAAATAAAAAAATGTTTACCTACAATTAGAGAATATTGAAAAAATAAACTATTTATATTATAAAAATATCAAGTTTATTATGTCTTGTACATTGACATCGCAACTAATTGCAATGGCATGTCATCCAAATAAACCATAATATACAATTATTTAATAATCCACGTATTGGCTTATAAAATTCTCATGTTGAATGAAAGAATTAACAATTAACAAATTCAAAAATCTGTGGGGAAGCCGATAATGCGACATTTTCTGGTCACAATGATGTGCGTTGAACAGAAATAAAACCAACCTTTTCAGCGAAATTCCCAAGAATTTGTCCAATTCCACTACTTTCTGGAAATTCCTTCATTTTAAAACCAACTGTATTGTAAGCGCCATAAAATATATTTCGTAAACATTGTAACCTCTCCCTCCTTGTTCTGCAAATTTAATTTAATTAATTTAATGAATTTCAATTAATTTTAATAAATTTTTTTTCAATTTCATCAATTGAGTTTAATTTTAGCTAAAAATTATTTACAAATTGAAAAAGTACTCACTTTAAATATGTATAAGTTTCGTCGTCAACAATTGTAGTACTAGATTCTTGTGATGCGTGTCCGGTGCAAGTTTCACAAAGTGGTTTGCAAGCTAAACTGGACGCAAGACCATCTGAGAGTAGAGCATTTGATGTTGTTGAACCACGCAAACTGCCAGTACCGGAAATCATTTGCCAAGAACCCCCCGATGAAGAGGATTCGTTCCTCTGTCGAAGATGTCCTGGAACTGGAACTGCAACCGGTGATGTACGATTTGTTGGCAACGGCGATCGAGATCCATTCACACTACTCTCTTTACTCGGCGACGAATAAAATGTCCACGGCACAAAATTTCTGAAATTAATTCCTTTAATTAAATACAAAATAAATTTAATTCAATTTAATTTATTTGAATGTTAAGTAGCTAAAAATTATTTTCCAAATTCAAAATTAATTAATTAACAGAAATCAAATATTGAAAAAGAAAATAACAGCAAACTTTGAGAAAATAAAAATAAATGAAAACTAAATCTACAAGTAAATAAAAGTTTTAAAAGCAGATTTTACATTCATAGGGTAAAAAAAGAAAATTTACCCATTACTGTGAATGTCATCCTGACCCTCCTGTGAATTACAATGAAAAACCGAAGGCGGATTGTTGTCCTGACTATCGCGACTATGCTGACTAACGGAACTACACCAACTATTTAGGCTGAGATTTGAGCTAACAGTACTTAGAGCAACAACCGATTCGCCATCAAACATAACATTGTCCAATTGCGAATCACTGTCATTACGCAAAACAGAATGTCGATTTTTAATATTTGGCGTAAAGGTACTAAAGTCTTCATCACGAAGTTGCGAATCGCTGTCATGATTTAAAACAATATTTCGACTACGATGCTCCCTCGAGTGTACACTGAATTCCTCGTCATGAATGTGTTTCAAAAAAAAGAAACAAAAGAAAAATATCTCCTCTCCTTTACTCATACGATCCTTCAAGTCGTGTCCAAAAAGCATCCAGTCATAGGCAATTGTAAAATAGAGAATTTGAAATGCACTTAACGATGTGTGAATAACTCCATCAGCCCAAAGACTCAGTCTCAATAGAGAGACGAACAATGGGGTGCGATCCCAACCTTTAAAATAAAAAAATACAATCATTAGATTAATTGGATTAAAAAATAAGATTACGAAATTTTATAATTTGCATTATATAAATTATAATTATTATTTAAAATTATTATGACATAGTAAATATTATAAATAATCAGGATTGACACAAAAATTTGCTTCTATTTTTCCCTGATTTCCAGATAGACTTTTGACTTTATTCCTGACTCCATAAAAAATATTTTAATTCACTTCAATTAGATAAATATTAAAAATAAAAAAATAAATAAATAAATAAAATAAATAAATAAAATAAAATAATAAATAAATATAACTAAAATCTACATGTTCACAATTTAATTTCTTGAAATCTCAATTACTTGAAAATTTCCCATTTAAATATATTATTCGAAAATTTTACTAATTTAAAAAAAAAATTTTAATACAAATTTTTCAAAACAAACTTATTCTGAATTTTTAATTAAATGATTTAAAATTAAAATTTTCTAAAATTTCAATTTTTTAAAGTCAATTATTTTCTAAAATTTTTACTAGAATTCTTTTCGAAATCAATTATTTTTAATAATTTTTTAGAAAGTTCCTTGAGAATTCAATTATTTAAAGGAAGAAGAAAGTTCATCTAAAACATTTCTTAAATCCACTTGTTTACAATTTAATTTCATAACATTTTAATTAATTGAAATTTTTTGAATTAAGTATCAATATTAAAAAATTCAACTAATTAAAAAAAGATTTAAATGAAAATAAAAAAAAAATAATATCTAAATTTTGAATTAAAAATAATTAAAACTTTTTATTTTCTACAACTTTAATTGGAAACTTTTTTTAATTCAATTATTTATAAAAATTATTATACTATTATAAATTATTAAACTATTATAAAATTCAATTATTTTCTAAAATTTTTACTAATATTCTCTTCGAAAACAATTATTTGTTAATATTTTTTGAGAAAGTTCCTTGAGAATTCAATTATTCAAAGAAAAAAAGAAAGTTCATTTAAAATATTTCTGAAATCAACTTATTTACAACGCAATTTTATGAAATTTCAATTAATTGCAAATTTTTCAATTATATATATTATTAAAAAAATTCAAGTAATTAAAAAAAGCGAATAAAAATTTAAAAAATATAAATATTTAATTTTTAATTGATATTTTTTTTTAAATTCAGATTTTCTTAAACTGCAATTTGTAACATTTTGAAACTCAATTATTTATCAAAATTGTAAACGCAACTCTAATAAAAATCAAATACTTTTGAAATTTTTAAGTTAAATTATTCCCTAAATAATTTATGAATAATAACTTTATGATAGTTCTTCAAAATTTAAATTATTTAAAATAAATTCAATTTTAATTTAGTAAAATTCAATTATTGTCAAAAATAGAAAAATTTAAAGTTTTGTATTGAAATTCGTGGTGATTCTTAGATGACAAATAAAAAAAAAATTCAAGAAGAATTAAATCTTTTTAAAGGCTGCTGGACAGCAAAATCCAGAATTTCTTATGAAATGTAGAACATTAAAAATTTGTTCCATTTCTTTTGATAAAATTTCTTACTTTCCCTGATTTCCTGATCTGTGTCAACCATGATAGATAATTAAAAATAGTTAATTAAAAAATAGATTCATCTGAGAATAAAGTGTACCTGAAATGCAATGAATTAATATTCCGGAATCACTTTCATTGACATATCGCAGAATAAGTTTGAGATAATTTTGCGTAAGTTTAAGTAAATCCCAGTCTCGATATTCCTCCCAGTTAACTTCTATTTGCGACGATATTTGATCTTCGGGAACTCCAATATGGGCATCAACGTGGGCCTGCGTCCAATCGAAAACAAGATGATTTGCTGCATAATTATGTTCTCGAAATTCTTTAAAGAATTCACATCCCGGGTATGGCAGTGAAACAATATTAAATTCTGAATATCTCCCAACACTGTCGACCTTCTCCGAGGAAGTTACGCTGCAACAATTATTAAATGAATTAAAAACCGTAACTACTTATTCATAACTATTTTCTGTATTTATTATTATTATATTATTGTATTCCATATATAGTCCAGAAAGGACTGAGAGAAATAGTTGAAATAAATAAATAACATTAAAGTAGAATAAAAATTAGAAAATAATTTAAAAATCAAAAACATCAAACATAGGAAAAACTAAACTCCAAATGATAAAAATACAGGAAATTCTTCAGATTAAAAAAGGATTTTTCCTTTACTGTAAATTTTAATGAACAGACAATTAAAAAAAACTCACTTCATAAGAAACTTGACCTTCTTATTTTCGACCATGAAATCAATAATATGACCAACTTTAAGTGCTTTCAGGAGTTTTATATCTTTTTTACGAACTTTATCAAATTGATTTTTAACCGCTGGACAATCATTGTCAAATGATTCTCGACTACATCCATCGTCAGTATTTTCCTTATAGCTCTCATCAACGACTGTTCCCGTTTCACCGCACGCAAACAGATAATCGAGACCTGATCTTCCATAAATTTCCGGTCCTCCCGATAAGGTAGACGAACGACAAATATATCTTCCATTGTAAAGTATAACGGGCAATGGAAACCTTGATCTACAACGTGCAAATCTTGCGCTTTTTATCAATTCCTTTAATCTAATTGGATCGCACATACTTTCGTAAATTGTCTCTGTAGTGCGTGGCAGTGACGATGGAGTATCACACTTGTTTGGAAATTTACTTTTCTCATATTCAAGGATCATTAAATGACTCGGATAATGAGCACTTAAATCGCCCTCATTGTTATTTATTACTGAATGTTGATAATCCATATCGGCGAGCAATATACACCTCTGCATTATTGATTGACTCTGCAATTTTCATTTAATAAACAAATTATTAGTTACTATTATTATTATTATTTTTAACTATTAGTTAAATATATAAAAATTATATGCTTTTCTAAAATTATATTGTTTCCTCCTACACAGGGTTACCACAAAAATTCAACTTTGATTTCCCTAATTTCCAGATAGAATTTTGACATTTACCCCGACGTCTATTCAAAAAATTCAATTATTTTTAAAATTTTCATATAATATTTTAAAGTGTTCAATTATTTTCAGAAATTTACTTTAAAAATTCGTCAAAAATTCAATAATTAAAAAAAGGTTAATATAATTTAATAAATTAATTAGTTTTCAAATTTTAAACGAAAATTTGTGGACAATTCAATTATTTTCTAGAATAATTATGTTAAATATGCAATTACTTTGTAAATTTTAAACTACAATTCCTAAAAAATTCAAATATTTACGAAAACTTAAATATAAATCAATTAGTTTTCGAATTCTAAACTAAAATTTATGAACAAATAAATTATTATCCGTAATTATAATATAATTATTTAAAATATTCAATTATTTTGTGAATTTGAAAATAAAATTCATCGAAAATTCAATTATTTTCCTTCATTTCTATACAATATTTTAAAGTGTTCAATTATTTTAAGAATTTTAAATTAAAATTCCAAGAAAATGCAACTATTTACAAAAATTTTAATATAATTTAATACATTAATTTGTTTTCGAATTTTTAACTAAAATGCGTGGACAATTCAATTATTTTCTGTAACTTTAGAATAATTATATTAAATATTCAATTATTTTGTAAAATTTAAATTAAAATTTCTAGAAAGTGCAATTATTTACAAAAACTTTAATATAATTTAATAAATTAATTTGTTTTCGAATTTTTTAACTAAAATTTGTGGATAACTCAATTATTATAATGTAATTTTAATATAATTATTTTGTGAATTTCAAACTAAAATTCATCGAGAATTCAATTATTTTCTTTAATTTTCGTATAATATTTTTAAGTGTTCAATTATTTTAAGAATTTAAAATTAAAATTCCTAGAAAATTCAACTATTAACAAAAACTTTAATATAATTTATTAATCAATTAGATTTCAAATTTCCAACTAAAATTCTTCGAAAATTCAATTACTTTTCTTAAATTCCAAGAAATTTTTTAAAGTGTTCAATTATTTTCAGAATTTTAAATTCAAATTTCTAGACAATTCAATTATTAAAAAAAATTTTATATAATTTTATAAATTAATTATTTTTTGAATTTTAAACTAAAATGAGTGGACAATTCAATTATTTTCTGTAACTTTAGAATAATTATGTTAAATATTCAATTATTTTGTAAAATTTAAACTTTAATTTAATTTAATAAAATCAATTAGTTTTCAAATTTTGAATTCTAATTCTTCGAAAATTTAACTAGTTTCCTAAATTTTAATATAGTTGTTTTAAATATTCAATTGATTTAAAAAGTTTTTTACATTAGTTTTTTTTAAAGATCAATTGCTAAAAAATTTAATTTAATACCTTTTAAAATTAATTAATAAAAATTTTAATTCTAACTTCTTCGTAATTAAATTACTTTGTATATAAATATTTAATTACTTTCAATAAAATTTTATAAAATTTCCATAAATTAATTTCTTTAATAAAATTTTTTTAAATTTAAATCAAAATCAGTTTAATAATAAATTGAATTAAAATTTCTTAAAAATCTAATTTTTTACAAAATTTTTAATAAAA
Organism: Leptopilina heterotoma; assembly: GCF_015476425.1. Classification (NCBI taxonomy): domain Eukaryota; kingdom Metazoa; phylum Arthropoda; class Insecta; order Hymenoptera; family Figitidae; genus Leptopilina; species Leptopilina heterotoma. Next base: position 46,864 of record NW_025111138.1, read on the forward strand.
TTCTTTAAAACTTAAATCATTTTTTAAATAAATATTTAATTATTAATTTTTTCAACGCAACTGAAATTTTTGAAAAGTTTCAGTTTAAAACCTTATGAAATTTAATTATTATTAATTATTAATAATTAATAAATTAATTTTAATTATTATTATTTTAATTATTATTTAATTTAATTATTTCTAAAAATTTGCAATTTTTTTTGTAAATAAAATCTTATTTTTTTGTTAATTAAAATTAATAAAGTTCTTGGAGTTATTCTAGAATTCAATTATTCAAAATAAATTTTATTATCTGCAGAAATATGAATAAATTAAGGTAATTTTTTTAAATTCTTGTAATTCAAAATTTAAGGTGGAAAAAATTTATAAAGATTTCAAGGTTTTTATGCTTTTTAAAAATGCTTTTTGACACAAAAATCTAGAATTTTGTTAGTAATTCTAGAATTTTAATATTTTTCCAGTACTTTTGATAAAATTGCCTGACATATTTTCCTGATGGATTTCATTTTCCCTGACTTGTGTCAACCTTGATAGAGAAAGTATTTTATTAATTAATATTTTTATTTTAGACTACAAGAAAATTTTATTTAAGTAATTTAATATTAATTGCCTTAATAAAAACTAATTTTCAATTCAGAAAAACTGGAATATTTACCGTATTGTCGGCATCACGGGCTCGATACGTATTTTTTGAAAAGTAGATTAGCAATTTCTGTAAATCCTGCATACTGACGTCTGTCATGACAGTTTCGGGTTTGTAAACGTGATTTCCCTCCATCGTTTTTGTTTATTAAACCAGTAAATACTATCTATAGTATATCTAATATTCAATTAGATAATCCAATCTGAATACTTTGCAATCTCTTGAATGGAATAAAAATGGCACAGGCGTTAATTTCAACATATATCTTTGTTTTGTTTTTTTAATCTTGAAAATCACAGCTCATCCATTTTTACACTTTTGCAAATACACTTAGTCTTTGAAAATACACAGCGTAATTCTTTGCATTGATATAATAGAAGAGAGTGATTCCAAATATGTGGTTTAAACTGTGAAAATAAAAAAAATATAATTATAAATAAGATGTGAAGAATTTTATTTCTACCCTCAAATAGTCAAATAGAAATAGTTTAACTGAAGAGTTGAAAACAAGTAAAAATATGAATCTGTTGTTTTCTATTTAAGAAATATTTTGCAATGAAAAATTATCGTATGTCTTTGTTTACAAACAATTTCTATATGTCTTTAGGTCAAAGTTGTTGTTCAGAATTTTACAATAGACTTTGCTCATTATTTGAAATAAATATTATAATAAGATTTTGTAAAAATTTTGCTTTTTTATTATCAATAGTTTTTTATTTTCAATTGAATAAAACTTCATTTAGAGCTGTTGCATAATTGATTAAAAAGAATCATTATTTTTCAAAGCAAGGTCGGTGAAGCATTAAATTGTAAACCATGTGAAATCTAAAAATAAATCAGACGTCTGTAAGATTCATGATTTTAAATTTGTTGACCCTACCTTCAAACGTCTGGGTTAAACCCACGTTTAAGCCCCACCCCGCAGAATTTTTTTCTTTTTTTTTTGGCGATGTGCTTGCACATGGCGTTGTTGGTTATAATTATAAATTGAAACTTAAAATGAACAGCTAATGAACTTGTTTACTGTAATTCTGTGTTATAAGGATAAAAAAAAACACGCAAAATTCCTACGGGCTCTTTAAAAATTTCCGAGAGGAATTGCGTATTTTGCATGGCATGTGACAGCAAACATAACCTTAAAAAATTTGCAAAATTCTTAATAAATATTTGTCGAATACAAAGAACAATGATTCTAATATACTTGAGGGGTTTTAAAAAATTTCCCATATTGATAAACATTGGAAAAAGTAATTAAATACAAGTCTTTTAACTTGGATATCAGAAAAAGGTGAATTTGAGGTTGGAAACGTCACATGTTTTTGGAGTAAATTTTCTGGATGAACAATATGGATAACATACCTGTCCTGAACACTTTGACATTCTTCTTTGTTTTTATTCTCCTTTTTCAATGTTTTTCTGACCGGTCTGTCAAAATTTCTTTAAAATTTCTTCAAATACGTCACCAAAAGTCTGTTGTTTGCCGTCACGTTTTACTTGACGGCTGTAAATACTACGTCACTTGTACAAATTCATATGAACGCTGAATTTATTAGTATATAAAATTTGTATCCTGTGAATGTGAGAGAAAATTCGATTCCAAAGTTGTAGGTTGTAAACACACATAATGACAGGCCACTAACACACATTTCATATGTGAGAAGGTTATATTCAGCGTTGGGACGCTATACTTTACAAGGATAGTTCACGGTAATTGATCGTAATCATAAGAAATGTTTCCATAACTACCCAACCTTGCTTACAGTAATTTCATATATTTGATTAATATGGCCGTAAATAAACGTTTTTAATATATAAAATAATCTTTTATTACTTAAATATTACATACTGTGTATTATTTTTCTTCTTAGATTAAAAATATATTTATATAATTTTAAATAATTTAATAAAACCATTCTCAGATTATTCAAATTTAAAGACAGGAAGTAATGAACTGATGGAGAAAAATTTGTCCACCAATCACAATCTCTCATTGCGTCTCCATGATTGTTTCGTTCAACCAATGACGTGCTGGGAAATTACTCTTGTTCCATACCAGTTCGTCTCTGTTGAATGGATGGCGTCCTTTTTTCCCTGCTGAATTTTCGATCCAAAATGGTAATTTTTTCATGTTTTCTTTACAAAATTGTATGTTTTAGTAGTAAGTTAAGGTAAAACGGATGATATTCTGTAAAAATAGTATGAAAAAAATAGGATGGGCATTGCTAAAATACATAAAATGTCTCTTGCCTTGCTTCTACATTGTCGCAGCGCCATTTGCTCCGAACATTATTTTTTCGAGAAATATTTCAAAAAAATAAATTTCAACACTTTTGGGTTGGTTTATTATTGAATTGTTCTTGTTTTCTTTACTGATGGCTAATAAAATACGTGAATTTTTCACAAATGTGAAAGTGCAAATTTTCCTTTTGACACTAATTCAAAATGGTGGCCGGGAGAATTTTTGCAACACAGTTTTTTGTCACATTGTGCCTATTATTAGCAGTTTGTTAAAACTTTTCGTAAAATTTTCTCGAAAATCATTTACAAAGTGAATAATAATTGTTTATTTGCTTTTTTTTTGCAGATTCTTTGGCGATCGTGACGGATTCTATTAGCAACTTTTATTCTTCTAGAACATTGTCTTTTTGAAAGGTTGTTTTTCATATTTTCGAATTTTATTTACAACCCAGAGAAAAGTTGCTCAAGCAGAATTCAATCGTTGGAAGGAATACGCTATTATGGTAAATATATTTTGATAAAATAAATAAATAATATTGACAATACATTTTGACAAAAAACATAACCTCAATTTTTATGTCAAAATTTGATATTTATTTTGCGTAATTGGAATTTAAAATTTTTTCCATCATAAAATAGGAAATATTTGTGAAAAATTATTATTATTTTTTAAGTGTATTGTATACTTTGTTTCAGTTCCTCCTCATGACGGCTCTCTTACTCCAAAATATATTTTGTCAATAATAATAGACAAATTTTCCGAGAGATTGTCATTAATCGAAGGGATTTTACAATTATGGTAAGATATCTAAAAAAATGAATATGTTCTGTTTTTATTTTTTAACTTGAATTTCATATTTTTTTTTTTTATTTTGATTAAAATATGAAAATTTATTGCAGCTTATCCCTTCCGGACAGCCATCATCAACAATTGGCAATGGTTCAAAGAGTTTGGCGACAAATGCAGAGAATAGTGAGTCAATCAGTGTTTTAAAAACGTTTTTTAAAGTATATTAGAGCTTTTTTCTTGCAAAAATATAATTAAGTTTCATAAATTTTTTTTGACAATTATAAAAAAAAATTCGAATCAGTGCGCGTAAACAAAATATTTGAATCACAAAAAATAGAAATTTCAAAGATTGCTAAATTAAAAAGTTTCTTAAAAAATATTGTCAATAATAATAATTTTAAAGTAAATTTACAAAAATTTTTTTAAATAAATAAATTGAAAATAAACATAAAATCTTTGACAAATTTTCACAATTAATTTTGAACTATTACCATAAAGAATTTTAAATTTAAAAAAATAAAAATTTTGTTTTCATTTTTAACGAATAAGATTTTCTTTTTATTAGTAATTTAACTAATTTAAAAAAAGAATTTTTGAAAAATTACTTTTGTACAAAATTTTTAAATATACTACTGATTCAAATATTTTACATTTTTCGAGTGTATCATCGGAAAGTTTTTTTTTTAACTGGAAGGATTCCAATCGGAAAAGCTCTCTTCTCTCTTCAGGTAATTTTCATTGTAATCTTCAAATATCTTTTTCATTTATGGTTGATGATCAATATCATCAATGAAATTATTCATCTTCGGTGAGTCACAATACAATATTTTTTCCATTTTGCAAATTTACCAAATATTATACACAATTTTTGATTGATTTCTTTTTTCAAATTATTAAACAACTTCACAATAATTGTTTAGTAATTTACAGAAAACATATTTAAAAACTCCGAAAAATTAGAAAAAAAATTTTTTTAACTTTAAACCATTTTTTTTATTATATAAAAATAATATATAAAAATTAACACCATCGAAAAAATTTAATTCTGCTGATAGAATACAAATTTTATTAAGTGAACCAAATATTTTTTTATATTTAAAAAAATTTGGTTTTTGATAAAATTTGTTTTCTTCTTTGTTAGAAACGTTTATTTTGTGTACACCGTTTTTCTAAGGATATCAAATTGAAACAAAAAACGAATCAAACTTCTTTTGTCTCAATTTGATATCCTTAGTAAAATTGTGATCAAAATAAATTTTTATTTATTTTATTCTATTGTAAATAAATATAAAAGTAATTTATGTTTATTTGACAATTTTCGCAGAAATATTTAAAAATATTTTAAATTAAAAACTTTTTAATTAAAACAAAAGATAATTTAATTTATAATTAATATTAATTTGTTTACTTTATCGTATTTATTGTTTAATAAGAGTTTAATTCTCTTTATGGATTTATTGACTTTTTGTTAATTTTTTGAATTTACAAATTAATTATTCAATTAAAATAATTTTTTGTACAATAATTCATTTACAAAAAATTGTTAAATACATTTTTTAGTTTTTTATGTAATAACTTAGAAATTTAATTATTTATTCTATTTGTTGTATTGGTTGTATTGTAAAAGTTATAGACAAAGCAGATAATTTCAATGTCTATTTTTCTATTATCAGAAACAATTTGTTTTTTTGAAAGTAGATAAATTATTGGTCGTTGATCATATTAAATTCGTTGGTAATATTATTTGCGATTAAAATTTTCCTATTTTATTTCAAAATGACAATTTGTCGACGAGAGGTAAAACCTTTAAGGGATGAAAGATTTTTCCAAATCGGAAATCCACTGGTAGATGTCACTCGATGTTCCCATAGTTTTCAAGTAATATTTTTATTCTAATAAAATAAATAACGTAGATTAAATAAATTATTATTTAAACAATGCATTTTATTTTAGTTCCATAAACAATACGATTGAGTAAACAAATATTAATTAAATGAGTGTAAATCGTATAACTATAAATTTAGCAAAATCAATTCTATTTTTGCAAAAAATATTGTAAACATTTTTATGAAAATGCATAAAAATTGTATGTTTATAATAAATTTTTCAAAAATGGATTTGTTATTTTTGTTAAATACTTAAAGAATTTAAAAAATTTTATTATTGAATACTCGATTGAATGCAACAATTATTTATAATGATCCACAAGTTTTGAACGTTCAATGAACGAAATATTTTACCTTAAAATTATTTTCTTAATTATTTTAATTATAAATTTATAATTAATTCTAATTTATCGTAATTATAATTAGTTATAATTAACTTTATTTAATTTATTTATAATTCAAATTAATTTTAATTAAATTAATTATAATTACAATTCTAATTCATTTTTTTGGTTTGTGACGCAAAATTATTGTAATAAAATTTTAATTTGAAAAGAAAAGAAATAAATTCTGCGAAAGTTCAATGAAGGAAATATTTATAGTTGAAAATATTTTTATAATTAATTAATTTAATTACAATTAACTTGATTATAAATTTATAATTAATTATAATTAATTTCAATTAACTTGACTATAATGAATTGTAATTAATTTTTTTTTATTTGTCACCTAAAATTATTGTAATATTTTAATTTGAAAAAGAAACAAATAAATTTTGAACGTTCAGTGAACGAAATATTTATTGTTAAAAGTATTTTCATAATTAATTAATTGTAATTAATTTTTTTAATTTGTGACACAAAATTATTGTAAAAAAAATTCAATTTGAAAAGAAAACAAATAAATTTTGTTTATTGAACGTTTAGAATTTTAGGAACATCGAAACATCGAACATTTTAGAACATCGAACATTCCTAAAATTCTAAACGTTCAATGAATAAAATTTATTTGTTCTACAATATTGCGTCTAGTATAAAAAAAAATAAATTATAAAGTTTTAATTTTTTTAAAATTATTATTATTTAATTATTATTTTTTTCAATTTTTAATTTTTTTAATTTTAAATTCTAATTTTAATCAGAAATAGTTGATAATATTTCGTTCATTTAAAAGTTGAAAACTTGCGAATCATTTCGATTTGGACTAAACGCTTGCATTCTTCTTGAAATATTTATAAAATACAAATTTCCGATTGTAAATAGAATCATGAAATTTTGAAAGAATAATTTTCCGATTGAATAATTTAGAAATTTCTGTCAGGATTTAAAGATGAGAATAAATAGCTTGAGGGGAGAATTGTTTTAACATTTCTGCAAGTGACAGACGTTTAACGATACAAAGTCTAGAGTAATAAGTTTATATCTTACATATTACGTCTTAGGTCTTATGTCTTTGTACTGACAACATGTTTCTTGTTATCCTCTATATAACAACTATACATATATGTTTTAGTCTCTTCGCTCTCTCTCTCTCTATATATATGAAGCAAACAAACAGGAGGACTTGAAACTTGAGATGGAAGAGAGGTGGTCAGGGATCTAATAACTACCTGTATTTGGTCGAAAGTTTCTTGATAGTTTCACGGCATTTACCAGATAGTAACTTTGTCAAAGATCCAAGATATGAAGACAGAGATAGGTGATTTCATTCAAGTGACATTCAAGAGACAATGTGCCGCATCGTTCATTTCATCTTCTTGATTCACTTGCACAACTCTCGGGAAAAAGACATTCCTCGAAATCTATCTAAAACTTGGCGTTATTATCTCTCTGGAATATATATTAGAGTTTATATCAATGAACATGGATAAATTTAATCGGAAATTTTCAAATTGTTAGAAAATCTCTCCTCTGCATTGAAATTGCATTTTCTAGAGTTTATTCATATTTTTTTTTCCTGAAAAACATTTTTTGTTTTTTAATGTAAAAAATATTTCTTGAGTATGAAGAATTTATTGGATTTGAAGATTATTTTATTGAATTGGTGGAAATTTTCTTTGAATTTATTTGAGTCAGATTCGTTTTTTTCTCTTTTGTTGAAATTAGAAATATTTTATCACTTTTCTGTTATTTATTTAAATAGGGAAATTTTCTTCGATTTTTATCTTCTTTATAATTGTTCAATTACAATTTTTTCTAATAATTTCTATTTTTTTCGAAATCTGATATTTCTCTCTGATAGTTAGAATTTTTGAACTTTTTTCCATTATTTTCAAAAAAGCAACTTTTTTCCCTCCCAAATATTGCAAAAAAATACCTCTTTTTTCCTGTAGTCAAATATTTCAAAATTTATTTTTGATTAATATTTATAAGATAATTCAATTTTTGAAATATATAGGTAATTAATTAATTATTAAATCTTCTAAGATAACGACATTTTTAAAACATATATTAATTCAAAAGTTTTTAAATAATTAAAATTTTACAAAATTTAATTGAAAATAAATCATTTTTTTGAATGGTTTTATTAAAAATTTTTGATAATCAAATTTGGAAAAATTTTAATTTTCAAATTTCTAAAATAATTGAATTCTGAGAAATTCTAACGAAAAATCAAATTGGAAATTAGTTTCAAAAAAAAGGTATCTAGGAATTATTTAAAAAAAGTAATTGTTGTTCATTAAAATTATATTGAAAATAATTGAATTTCTAAAAAGATTTTTATTGTTTATGAAAATAAATTAAATTGTTTCTAAGAATGTCATTAAAATTGTATTGAAAATTACTGAATTTCTCCGAAGAATTTTATTGTTTATGGAAATAATTAAATTTTTGCATAAATTTAATTATTTTCAATATAATTTTAATAAAATTCTTCTGAATACTTCAATTATTTTCAAAAATAATAAAATTTTTCACAAGACTTTAATTATTTTCAAAAATAATAAAAAAATTCTTCTCAAGACTTCAATTATTATCAAAAATAATAAAATTCTTTGCGGTATTTTTAAAAACAATTGAATTCTTACATGAAAGTTTATTAAAAATAAATTGAAAATAATTGAAATTCCACAAAAATTTTTTATTATTTTTGAATATATTTGAAGTCTTGAGAAGAATTTTATTAAAATTAAATTGAAAATTATTGAAATTCCGCAAAAAAATTTTATTATTTTTGAATATATTTGAAGTCTTGAGAAGAATTTTATTAAAATTATATTAAAAATAATTGAATTTATGCAAAAAATTCAATTATTTTCAATAGAATTTTAATAAAATTCTTCTCAAGACTTTAATTATTTTCAAAAATAATAAAATTCTTCTCAAGACTTTAATTATTTTCAAAAATAATAATAAAATTCTTCTCAAGACTTTAATTATTTTCATAAATAATAATAAAATTCTTCTCAAGACTTCAATTATTATAAAAAATAATCAAATTATTTGCGGTATTTTTAAAAACAATTAGATTTTTACATTAAATATTAAAATTAAATTGAAATTCCGCAAAAATTTTTTTTATTTTTGAATATAAAATTGTTTATGAAAATAATTGAAATCTTCTAAAGAATTTTGTCAAAATTTATGAATTATTGTTTATGAAAATAATTGAAATCTTCTAAAGAATTTGGGCAAAATTTATGATAATAATTTAACTCTTTCAAAGAATGTTCTTAGAATTTTTTTAAAGTATTGAATTTTTGCCAGAAATTTTATTAAAATTGAATTGGAAATAATTGAATTTTTGCAAAGAATTTTATCTAAATTTCTGTAAATAAAGTTTTTTTAATTCTCTAAAATTATTTTTAAGCAATTCAATTATTTTTGAAAAATAACATTATAATTGTCTACAAGTAAATTAAAATTTTTAAAAATATGATATTAAAGACTTTTCATTAGAATTTTGAATAAACCGTGTACCTATTTTCATATTTATTATTAAAATATTTCAAAATTCCATTATTTAATATATTCCAAAGATTCTTTTTAAAAATTCAATTATTGTCAATTCTACTAAATATTGTTTATTTGAAAATTTTTCAATTTTATAAAATTTACAATTATAAAAATTTAGAAATAATTAAATTTTCTATTTTTTGAAACTTTGATATTTTATATTCCTGTGAAAAAATTAATAACAAGTATTTAATCCATGGTCTGAAATCCCAAACTAGTTGAATTATAAAAGATTATGAGGACAATGTTCGTTTTTGTTTTCTACATTTGAATAAAATTAATTGTTGATAGCGTTCGAGTTCGTTTAGTGAGTGGAATTATTCTTTTCACCCTCTTTTTTTTTAATAAACTCTTTAGGACTTTTGTTGTCGTTTTTAATCAACTTTCCCTCAAAATGAAAAGAAAAATTCGCTTGAGTAAAAATATTTTCCTGTTTAAAAGAAAAATGGAGAAATTGAAAGGCTGAATATTTCTTAAGATTTTTTTCGTTGCATTAATTATTTTCACTCGTTGACTCTGTTTAATTAAATTTGTCTTTGACGGTTTTGTAAATTTCCTATAAAAATTGTAAGCAAAGTTATTATAGAAATCCATAAAGTTATAAATGAAAAATTTTCTCCTTAAAGAATAATTAAAAATATTAACAGATTAATCGATTATTTACTAAATTGTTAATATTTCAATGAATAAATAGTTTTTGCTCTTTAAATTTTAAATTAAGGGAATTTTTTTCCAAGCGACTATTGAATTTTTATAAGACAATTTAAACCGCTAAATTTTCTATTTTTCTTTCTCGTATATATATCTACATTTTATGCTTTGAGGTTTTTTCAAATAGAATTAAAAAAAAGGAAATAAAAAAGATGGGTTGCATAAAATAGATGAATCGAAATATATACGGGAAATGGTAAATCTACACAGGAGACGAATAACGAATGTAGAAAATTCACTTTTTAAAAATTTTATTCCATAGAGAAAAATTTGTTATTCATGGAGATTAAAATGCGTCAAATACTCAGTTTTCAGATGATAAAAGCTTTTCGCTAGTGACAAATGTTGAGTGCTTTTAAATTGGAAGTATGAAATCTGCACCACGAAATATTGAAATTTGAATTTTGATTGTTTTCACTTAGGTATAATATTGAAAGATAATCATTTTAAATTGAAAAGAAATTATATTTTTGCATTTCTCGTATTTGTTTTTGTGGCAATATTAAATAATCGTTTAGCAAAATGAACTGAATTGGGGATTAATTTCAATTTTGATAGAAAAGAAAGAATTTTGGACAGGAAAAAAATGTTTTTATAGAAAAAAACATTTTGTTGGAAAAAGAAATAATTTTCGACATTTTCGTTGCGAAATAAATTTGCAATATTTAATTTTACAAATGTTTGCTCAATTTATATTTTGATGAAATTGTAACTCATCTGTAATATGGTTTATTTAACAGTATTTTTGAAATCTCTTTTTTTTATTTTCCCCTTTTATTGACACACACTGACATTAAATAAAAATTTAGCGAAACGAAAATTGGATGAAACTCGCAAAATTAATATAGATTCGAATAATTTTGTAATTGAGGTAAAATTTATTTAAAATAAATAAAATTTAATTTATCGATTGAATATTCATTTGAGATTATGTGATTAAATTTTGAGTTTACGGAAAAGTGCAAAATTGAGAATTTAGAGATGCTGATGATAATATTAGAAGTTGTATTCTCTTTTATCTCGAGTGTTCTTGTTTCCTTCGATCACAAGGGGGCTTAATTAATGTTTAAAAGGCATCGTACTTCATTCTATGTTAAATTACTTTAGTGTTTGTAATGCAAGTTTCGTGTTCGCAGGTTCTTACACGTAATTAATTTGCTCGTAACAACGCTCTCCTAGGTACATTTCGCGTAAGACCTGCGTGTCGGACCAAACCACATTGGACCAATATCATATTGTTCCTTGAGGACCCAGGGGACAAGAATGGCTTAATAAATTACATTTCCCGCCTTTTGATCAAATATTTTTATATATATATACATTCACCCTGAAAGGTTCTCTCTTTTCCATTTTAATCTCATTCGTGCGTGAATAAATAATGCGAACAGAATTTGCCAATGTGGAAATTTCATTTAACTTGCTGAACAAATTTATTCAAAATTGTAATTAGTTGTATTATTATTTAATGTCAAATTGTATTCTATTTTATTATTGAATATTAAATTATGTTCTATTTTATTATATGGAATATCAAATTATATTTTAGATTATGCATAATAATAAAGCAGGACATTTTGTGTTTCGTAATATAATAGTATATTGCATAATTAATTGTTTTAACTATAACAATTCATGAATTTCTTTTTTCAAAAAACTAGCCAAAGCTGTGAAAGAGACTATTTTGGTCAAACAGTTCAGGGAATTCAGGGAAAATATAATTGGTCAGGGAAATCAGGGAATAGTAAGGAAATTTTATTAAAAGTACTGGAAAAAATTAAATTTTTAAATAAGAAATTTCTAAATTTTTTTGTCTTTTTTGTTTGACTCATAAACTACGAAATTACCATGAATTCTAATATAAAACCTTCAATTTTTTTTATTTCTGATAATAATTTCCTTTGAAATAACTTAATTCTTAAAGAACTATCATAAAATTATTAGTTTTTCAAAATTAATTAAATTTTAAAATAGTTTCTATTACAATTTTTATAAATTAGTGAACTTCAAAAGGTTTCAATTTAAAATTTTATAAAATTTCAATTTCAAATGAATTGAATTCGACATTTTAAAGAACTTAGCTTTTGACAAATTTTAATAATTTCAATTCTTCTGAAATTAGTTAAATTATTTTCAAAAGTAAGAAATTCTTCGCAGAAATTCAATTATGTTCAAAAATTGAAAAAAAATTCTTGTTAAATATTTAATGATCTTTATAAATAATAAAAATCTTCTCCGAAATTCTATTATTTTCAAAAATTTTAGTAAAATTCTTGTCAATTCAATTATTTTCAAAAATTTTAATACAATTCTGGTCAAAATTTCAATTATCTTTATAAATAATAAAATTGTTCTCCGAAATTCAATTATTTTTAAAAAATTTAGTAAAATTCTTGTCAAAATTTCAATTATCTTTATAAATAATATAATTCTTCTCCGAAATTCAATTATTTTCAAAAATTTTCCAAAAGAATGAAATTATTTCAAAAAAAATTTGACAAAATTCTAAGTATGTATTTAATTATTTTCGTAAATAATAAAACTTTCACAGGAATTCAATTATTTACAAATTTTTTGATAAATTTCTTCAGAATAATTCAATTATTTTCATAAATAATCAATTTTTTTTTACAGAGATTCAATTATTTTAATAACTAATAAAACTTATCACAGAATTTCAATAATTTTTAATTCAATTTTAATCAAATTCTATATAAAAAATGTTCAAAAAAAATTCTCGTTAAAATTTTAGTGATCTTTATAAATAATAAAAATCTTCTCCGAAATTCTATTATTTTCAAAAATTTTAGTAAACTTTCTGTCAATTCAATTGTTTTGAAAAATTTTAATACAATTTTGGGCAAAATCACAATTATCTTTATAAATAATAAAATTTTTCTCTAAAATTCAATTATTTTTAAAAAATTCAGTAAAATTCAATTATTTCGAAAAAAATTTGATAAAATTCTACGTATATATTTAATTATTTCCGTATATAATAAAAATTTCACAGGAATTAAATTATTTACAAATTTTTTTTATAAATTTCTTCACAGTGATTCAATTATTTTCATAAATAATCAAATTTTTTTTACAGAGATTCAATTATTTTAATAAATAATAAAACTCATCGCAGAATTTCAATAATATTTAATTCAATTTCAATCAAAATTCTATGAAAAATGTAATTATTTTAAAAAATTTTATTAAAATTCATCGAAAGAATTCAGTTATTCAAGAATTTGTTGATAAAATTTTTTATGAGAATTCAATTTTGTAAAGTATTCAATTACTTAATAAATTATTTATTTTTGTTTTTAAATAATTGAATTCTTGTAGAATTTTCTAATAAAAATTGATTTAAAAATTAATTTTAGTTAGAATTTTAGATAATAATTGAATCTTAAAAGCATTATGATTATAGCTTGAATTTTTAGAAATAATTGAATTTTGAAAAGGTTTAAAATTAAAATTTTTGAAAATCTGAATTTTTATACTTTTAACTATCTATCTATATAAAATTATTTTTTTTGGAAAAGTTTATTGGATTTTTTTTTGTCATTATTTGAAATCAAAATAAAAAAAAATCCAAAAAGATTTAAATTTAAATTTTTTGAAAATCTTAATTCCTATAGAAAAATAATGATTAGATATTTAATTAGAAAAGAAGTTATTGATGATTGCGAATAATTTTACAATTAAAGAAATTCGTAAATAAATGTAATAGAACATTTTTTTCAGTATCTATTCTTTTTTAGAGTGAATCAGAATATTCTTTAGGGTCAGGGAAAAAGTCAAAAATTTGACTGTAAATCAGGGAAAAATAAAATTACATTTTTGTGGCAACACTGTAATTGAAAATGAAAGAAAAAAAATTTTATTAAAATTTAATTGAAAATAATTGAATTCCTGCGAAGAATTTTATTGTCCATGAAAATAATCCAATTGTTGCGAATAATTTTATTAAAATTTTCGAGAATTGAATTATTTTAATGAATTTTATTAAAGTTTTCCATTATAATTAATAATTAATTAATTGTTGACATTGTTGTCATTAATTTAGAATCAATTATTAATAATTATAGTTATTGATGTTAATAATATGATTAGTATAATAAGTTAGCAATATAAATTTTTAGGAAGGAAATATTTTTGAATTTTTATTGATATTAATGCTAATTAAAATTAATTATAATTAGTTGTAATTAATTAAAGTTATTAATAGTAACAATATGATTTTCATCGTTGTTGGGAATATGAATTTTGTTAGGAAGGAAATATTTTTGAATTTTGTTGAAATATGAATAATTGGTGATGGATGACGTCATTTTGTATCACATAGTCGACGTGCACCATAAAGTGTTTATAGTTTCAGTATATCATATGTGCACCCATAAATCTTTTTAGAGGACTATAACTTTTTAAGTATACTATACACTCTTGTTTTTGATCTTCTCGTTCCGTCGCTTTGCTAGCTATAACTTTATTCAACCGTCAAGATTACCTAAGACACTGGTTACCTTTTGTAAAAAAAAAAATTCAGAAAGAGAGAGAGAAAAAATGAAACATTGAACACAAATTCTGGATAGAATACAAATTTGAACATACAGTTTACTCACGTTTCTTGAATAATCCACATTTTGCTATAAACACAAAAAAGTCATAATAAGAAACATTTCTTTCTTAAAGTACTCTTTTATTATTAAATAAAGAAAAAATAAAATGGGAAGAGAAAATATTTAAAAAACAATAAATTCGATAAAGGAAAATAGAAAAATTTAAAAGTTTTGTTTGTATATTTGAAACTTTATTGATTAGAATTTATTTTTGTGTGTATTGAAAAATACTTGGTTCGTTTTTGGAATTCTTCATTAATTGGCTTTGAGCTATGTACATATATATATATAAAAAAAGGAGCGTAAAAGCATTCAATATCAGATGATCAAAGATCAGATAAAATTAAAAGTAACATGCTCAGTGGATCGTAGTTGTTCGTTCGTGCGTTTAGCAGGTGTCAATTTTTTTTTCTTCTTTTTTTTTCTTTGTTCAATGATTGCATAGTCGATAACGAATACATCTGTACGTCCAGCACGACGATTCGTGGCGAGACTGTCAATTCAACGAATCCCAAAATTGGCAAAGCTTTTCCGCTCGCAGAATATTCAATTACAGAGCATAATCTACTTTTGCAAGGGCTATTTAAAATTTTATGCTCTACATCATCGCAAATGGATTTGATCTCGATATTGCGTATTAAAATAAAAAAAAAAGAAGAAAATATTCAAAAGAATATATTTTCTGTTCAGCAATGAACTCTCGAAAATTGAGGGAAAGAGAGAGAGAGAGAGAGGAGGAGGGGGTTCGTTAAAAATTCATCACCTTTAATTACTCGATATAGGCAATTGATCTACTTTCGTTTTGTATAGTTTATGATTCCTTTTTTTGTAAGAAAATAAAAAAAAACTCGTTAAATGAAATATTTTTTTTGGGGCGGAGTTTTTGCCATTTATATTTTACTTTGGTTATAAAATTTTTCTTTCTAATTTCAAGCTTCGTACTCATCTACTAGAACCTACTACTTATTAAGTTATTACATTTTTTTATGATTTTCTATACTACTTGGTTACTTTTTTTTATATTTGACACTAAAAACTTCTTTAAAAAAATTTTAATAAAATTCTTTCAAATGATTCAATTATTTTGAAAAATTTTACGAAATTCAATTCTTTTCAATATTTAATATTTTAATGAAAAATTTCCCAAAATTATTCAATTATTTCAAATAAAAGGTTAAAAAAATTCTTTGCCTATTTTCAATTATTTTCATATATATTGAAGTTTTTACAAGAATTCAATTATTTAAAACACAATTTTCATAAAATTGTTCGAAAAAAATCTTTTATTTAAAAAAAAGTTTTATCAAATTCTTAACAAGAATTCAATTATTTTTTTTTAAATAATAAAATTCTTCTCAGGAATTCAATTATTTTTTTTAAATAATAAAATTCTTCTCACGAATTCAATTATTTTTTTAAATAATAAAATTTTTCTCAGAAATTTAATTATTTTTAAAAATTTTAATAAAATTCTTTGCAAGTATTCAATTATTTTCATAACTAATGAAACTCATCGCAGAATTTCAATTATTTTAAATACAATTTTCAATAAATTTCTCAAAAATTCAATTATCCAATTATTTTATTAAAATTCTTGAAAAAAATTCCATTATTTTAAAAAAATGTTGATATAATTTGTTTATTAGAATTTCCTAATTATTTTCAATACATTTTTAATTAAATTTCTTGAAAGGATTTAATTATTTAAAAAAATTTTAATGAAATTCTTCTTCACAATTCAATTATTTTCAAAAAATGTTAATAAAATTCTTGGTAGAAATTTAATTACATTAAAAAATTTGACAAAATTAAATTATTTTCAGTACAATTTTGAAATTTCTTGTAAAATTGTAACAATATTTAAATTTTTACAAAATATAAGTCAATAGGCCAGGAGAATAAAAAAGGACATCTTTTCTCTCTTTAAATTCTTATTTTGAAATAAAATGATTAGTTTTGAATAATTTAATTTAAAAATTTCAACAAGAAAAGGATTGAATTTTGGAAGAGTTACAGACGTAATTTTTAGAAAAAGTTAAATTTCAAAAGGTCTTTTTATTGAAATCATTTAAATTATGAAAACATTGAGTCGTTAAATTTAATTTTTCGATAGCTACTAACTTTTTTAATAGTTTTTTTCAGTCTTAAAGTTACTTTTTTTAAAATTAATCATCGACTACAAAGCCTGTAATTTTCCATTTGTAAGAAAAAAATGTAAAGTAACTTTTACTAAACTTAAACTCAAAACTGTTTAAAATTTTTGCCAACTTTTAATAGCTTCGGAACAAATTTTATTATCAGCGAAATAAATTTTACTAATTATTTTATTTATTATTGTTTGTTAGATTAATCATAAATTACTTCGTTAGCAATATTATAAGTATTTTATATTCTTTTTTGTTTATTTTACAATATAATTATTTATTACTTTTGTAATGATTATTATCGTTATTATTATTTCAGTGCCGCTCAATAACTTTTGCCCGCACCTTACAGCGATTAAACACTTTACAAAAAGTTTTGTATTTTATTTATTATTAAAGTTAAAAATAAATATATAATATGATCCTTTATTTAAAAAATTAGCCATTTTTTTCAATTGTTGATAACTCAAAAACGGTTCGTTAAAAAAAAATTTTCAAGAACATAAATTATTCATTTTTATATGTAGAATGAGAAAAAAATATACATTTTTTTTCGAAAAATTTTTTTTTTTTGCATTTTTCATATTTTTAAGTTTCATTTGTAGAAATTCGCAACTTTTACTCACTACCACAAACAAATAAATTTATTATCGTATTTATGTAATTATTTTCAACTAAGCAATTATTTAAATAAATTTTGAAGAGTTTACAAACAATAAACTTAATTATATTATCAAAAGTTATTTAAATGATTGCTGAGTTAAAATTATTGAAAATAATTAAATGAGTACGATAATAAATTTATTTGTTTGTTGTAATGAGTAAAAGTTACGAATTTCTACAATTAAATACTTAAAAATATAAAAAATGCAAAAAAAAATTTTTTCAAAAAATATGTTTAAAAAAATTTGTTTCTAAAAAAAATTTTGTATATTTTTTTTCTGATTCTACATGTAAACATAAAGAATTTATGTTTTTAAAAAATTTTTCTTAAACGAACCGTTTTTCAGTTAACAACAATTGAAAAAATGGCTAGTTTTTTAAACGAATGTGGACGTCCACATGAAAAGGGCCCATTTTGGCACTATTGGAGTTATCTATATGGGCGTATTCCTGGTAAAATTTGGAAAATTTTGAGTGGTCTTAGAACTTTTTTGGTTAAAAATTCGCTGAGTTACGGAATTTCAAAGTTTAGAACGCCAAAAACCTCATTTCGAGAAAAACGGAATTAAAGATTGCGATACAAACTAATTGTTGTATCTCTGGTTCTTCTTAGAAGTTATTCAGATAATAATTGTTTCCAGTTCAGGGCACCTTGAAGATAAAAAACCAACAGGTTTAAAATTTTTAAAAACACCCCCCCCCCCCTCTTAATTTTTGAAAATACGAAAAACCGACAATATGGGCCCTTTTCATGTGGACGTCCACAAATGATCATATTATTCTTAAAAATTATAGTAAAAAAATTTTAAAAAATGCGTTTTAATAAAGGTGATAAAACTAGTTTTAAAATGATATAAGTGTGATTCACATGCAATGATTTTCTAAAAAACTGTATCGCTTTAAAAAAACTAAAAAAAAATTGAAAAATTTTGTGCTGCAATAATATTTTTTAAACATTAACAAATTAATTTTTTAAATTTCTGTTTTATATAGTGTTAAAGCTCAGGAAAAGAGCTTTAATAAGATACCATTTTGAGCTTTTTACACGGAGAAAAATTTATTCGTACTGATTACAATAGTCTATATTACTGCTCGGATATGTGACCACTTTTTGTTATGATTACTATAGCTGTTGTAAGGAGTACAAACGTGAAGGTATCCCTTACAACAGCTATAGTAATCGTTCCTACTAAATTCTTAACACATTACATAGTCTTCGTAATGATTCCAAAAAGTGGTCACATATCCGAGCTGTAATGTAGACTATTGTAATCATTAAAAATAATTTTTCTCCGTGTAACTTTAATAATAAACAAAATATAAAACTTTTTGTAAATTGTTTAATCGCTGTAGGGTGCAAAAGTTATTGAGCGGCACTGTATGTATATAATTATTATTATTATTTATTATACAAATATTAGTTAACCAAACAAATGCCTACGACTGGAAATTAATAATTAAATCAGTAACTGAACCTACATTGTTATTAACTGGGCCATTTGAATAATCCTGTTAATAAATAAATAGATTCTTAGTACTATTTGCATTATATTTTATAGTATTTAATTTTTTTAAATTCATTTTGCTTCCCGAGGAAGAAGTTTTGCAGTCCTTCAAATTGTAGTATTTTTAAAAATGGTTTTTCAAACTTTGTCGGGATGTATAGAAAAAAGTGAATATTTTTAGTACTTTATTACTTTTAAATAGAACAACAATTTAGTGGAGTTTTAAGCAAATCCTCAGAGAATTGGAATTTTTAATACTTGATCGTTTCATATGTGGATTTGCTCTGTGTATAGTCAATTGTTCACGAATAATATAGATAACTATGGGAATTAAATAAATATAGAGCTGGTAAATAAAATACAGCTTTATTCATCAGCTTAATTAATAAACAGAGGAGGATGGAAAAGAATAAAGTTTAAAGCTTTTGATTGAATGAATAATGATAAAGTTGGAGAAAAAGGGAATGTATAAAATAAAAGAAGAAAAAGAAGAGTAGGGGAATTATATCATGAAAGAGACTTTGTTGGACTACACTGAAAGTTCTGATACGAACTCCAGTAATGGAAGAAGACCATCAGATTTTTTATGCTCTTTACTTGTTTTGTGTATATTGCACCTTTTCCTGGGTCATAGGGTTCAAACGTCACGTAGAGCACCTACCTCTTCGCTTCGAGTGAACGTGTTCTACGTACTCGTCCTGCTACACAAGAGGGCGAACTGCCCATGAAAAAGCAAACTTTCAAGGAAGACGTTTCTGCATTTATGGTCGGAACTTCATCTCTATCTCTCTCTTTCTCTCCAACCTTTCTTGAACCTAAACTACTCTAAAACCTTTTCGTGAAGTAAAATTCGATTTCGCGTGACTACTTTCAAGTTCTTCTGTTCATTACAAGTCGAGTACACATACCCACGTAAGGAAGAGATGTGAACAAAATTTTTTTTTCTCTTCTTTTTTTAATTCTGTGTGTATACAAAAATTGTTTGAAAAATGCATACAGTAGAAGTTGTTGTAAATGAAAATGTAAAGAATTTTTCTTCTGCCTCGAACAATTCGATAAATTTCAAAGCTTTCATTCCACATATGTACTCCACTTACCAAACCCTTGCTCTCAAATTAGCCATTCATACAATGAATCAAGCGTACTAATTAGGAATTACCACTTGGGCTAGTTTATACAATTTTCTTCTTTAATTCACGCTTTGTACATTTTTTCCCCTATTGATAATTATAGAATGTTGGCGATTTTTCTTTTATTCTCTTCGTTAATGGTTCTGGTTTGTTAATTAATTTTGAAAAAATGCAATTTTTATACTGGGTTGCCACAAGTTTTATGCTGTTGCCACAAGACAGGGGAACCAGGGAAAAGTTAGGGATTTTTATTAAAACTACTGGAAAAAATTAAATTTTTAGAATTTATAAGAAAATACTGAATTTTGGTGTTTTTTTTTGTTTGCCTCATAAACTATGAGATTGACAAGAATTCTAATGCAAAACCCTTCAATTTTTTCTATTTCTGACAATAATTTATTTTTAAATAACTTAATTCTTGAAGAATTATCATAAAACTATTACTTATAAATTATTTAATGAATCATTTTATAATTAAAAATTTCAAAAGTAATTGGATTCCAAAAGAGTTGCGTTTACAATCTTCATAAATAGATGAAATTTAAAGGTTTTAATTTGAAATTTTAGAAAATTAATTTTCAAAAAATTTTAATGAATTTAAATATAGAAATTTTAAGAACAACTGATTACAGAAATTCAATTATTTTCAAAAGTGATGAACTTCTTCGTATAAATTCAATTATGTTGAAAAAATTTTTAAAACTCTCTTCAAAATTTTAATTATCTTTATAAATAATAAAATTCTTTTCCGAAATTCAATAATTATTTTTAAAAAAATTAATAAAATTCATGGCAAAATTTTAATTATTTTCAAAAATTTTCCTCATTTCAATTATTTTTAACATCTATTATTTTAATAAAATTTTACAAAAGAATTATATCATTTAAACAAAATTTTAATAAAAATTCAACAGGAATTCAAATACATACCAATTTTTTTTATATATTTCTCCGCATCAATTCGATAATTTTTAATTTTTCAATGAAGTTTCTCCAAATAATTCAAATATATTGAGAGAATTGAAAAAAATAGTTCTAAGAAATTCAATTATTTCGAAAAATTTAAATAAAATTCTTTTAAAATTTCTATTATTTAAAAAACAATACAATACAATTCTTCTTAAGAATTTAATTATTTTCACAAATAATACATTTTTTATGGGAATTCAATTATTTTAAAAAAATGTGAATAAAATTCTTCGCTAGAAATCAATTATTTTTATAAATAATAAAATTTTTCTTGAGAATTCAATTATGTAAACAAATTTTGATAAAATGCTTTATAAATTGGAAAAATTATAATAAAATTGGCTGTAGAATAAAATTAGTTTCGTAAAATATAACATTCTTTCTAGGAATACAATAATTATTGTCAAATATGTTTGTAGGAATCTTCGAAAGAATTCAATTATTTTCGTAAAAAAAAAGAAAATTTTAATAAAATTCTTCCCAAGAATTCAATTCTTTAAAAAAATTTGAATAAAATTCTTCTCAACAAATTAACTATTTTCATGAATAATAATATTTTTTTCCGGAATTCAATTGTTTTCACAAATAAAATTCTTCACAGAAATCCAATTCTTTAACAAATTTTTAAATAAAATTCGTTGCAAGAATTCAATTATTTTTATAAATAACAAAACTTATCGCAGAATTTAAATTATTTTTTATACAATTTTAAATATAATGATAGAAATTTGCATTTATTCTTAATTTTCTTTTTTTTAAATTCACCGAAGGAATTTAATTATTTTTAAAAATTTTGATAAAATTCTTCATAAAAATTGAATTTTATTCAATTATTGAATAAATTCATTATTTTTGTATGTATTATTATTGTGTGAATTTTTAGAAATAATTGAATTTAGAAAAGGATTCAAATTAAAATCTTTGAAAATTTGAATATATAGTTACAATATTCTTATGATAATAAAATAATGATTTTCTAACTCTGTCATCTTAAATGTATTGAATTTGAGAATCTTAATTCCTACAGAAAAATAATAATGATTAAATATTTATTTAAAAAAGAAGTTATTGATGTTCTTCAGGATCAGGGAAAAAGTGAAAATTTTGTCTGGAAATCAGGGAAAAGTCAGGGAAAAAGAAAATTAAAGCTTTGTGGCAACCCTGTTACATAAATATACTTAAATTTCTGTCTTTTTTCAATTTTTCCTCTTCTGGAATATTTATATTTTAATTTGTTTGAAAAAATATATATATTCGCATATAAATATTGTTTTAAACAATTCAATGCATTAAAAAAGTTGTTATTTGCTTTGAATATATGTGTAGAAAATGGAGGGTAGTTATATATCCGTGGGGTTTGTTTTGAAACATGTGTTTCTATTAGTCAGTTGAACAAAAATAAACTCGAATTGAGCTTATTTTTCAAAAAATAAAAAGAGCGAAACTGGTTGCAGTGAATTTTTATTTAAAATTTGCTATGCAGAGTGAAAAATCACGACTTCATTCCTGAATACGTCAACTTTTATAAATATACAATGCAAAATCGAAGCTATCAGATTTATTGGATTTATCGGAAGTCATAGATCCCTAGAAAAAGAACAGAGTCGTTTGTCCTACAGGTGACAACTGCGCTCTGCAATTTACGTTTCGTGTACTGAACCATAGTTCACCCAGCATGAAAACGGATTTGATCTAATCTTCCACAGTATCTCGTCTCTATTTCTGATTTCACGAGTTTTATATCGATTTTCAAATATATTGTATAATGTTAAGCTCCATCCTACATATCTGATAGAATTGATTTTCTTAAAAATTTTTCCGAATTCGGAAAATGTTTTTCTTCAATATAAACAAATTGTTTATTTGCTCTCTACTTGTTTCGCTTCACGTATTTCATAAAACAAATTCTGGTTAAGAATTTTTTTTTTGTCAATTCTTGTCAATTCTAAAAAAAAATTTGTTGACAATAATTAAATTTTTGAAAGCAATTTTAATTAAAAAATTTTCAAATAATTGAAGTTTTGTAAAGAATTATATTAAAATTTTTTTAAATAATTGAGTTTTGAAAGAATTTTTGTTAAAAGTTCTAAACAACTTAGTTAAATTAATTACGAACCTAATTAAACGTAATATAACTATATTGGAAGTAATTAATGATTAATTAATTATTAATTACTTTCAATAAAGTTTCATTTACGTTTAATTAAGTTCATAATAAATGTAATTATGTTGTAACTACTTTATAGAAAGTTTAGTTGAAAAATTAAATTTTAAAGAATTTTATTCAAAATTCCGAAAAAATTAGTGTTTGAAAAAATTTTAATTCAATTTTTTTAAGGTAATTAAATTTTTTAAAGTACTATTAATAATTAAAATATTTTAAAGTTATGTTGAAAGTAATTGAGCAAATTAATTTTTAGAATTGAAGTAATCTGCAAATAAATCAGTGTGGCCACATGTCAGTAAAGTCAGGGAAATGTTAGGAAGAAAAATTTTTTTCAGCAGAATTAAGAAAATTAATCATTTTTTAGACTTATTTTAAAAAATTGCGACTCTTTTGAATTTTCTTCCACATACTGCAACAAAATACCACATTTTTTAGTATAAAATGCAACTTATTTCGATTTTTGTAGTGCGAAAAATAACTATAAACAAATCTTTCAAAAATTATTTTACAATCATTTTTTAAGATAATAAAATTTTTCAAATATATCTATAATAAAAATCTTTTTGAATAATTGAAATTTTGTAAAATATAATTGAAAATAATTAATTTGTTTCAAGGATTTTGTTACAATTTTGGAAAATAAACTTTTGAAAAATTTTAATTTGCAAATGTTGAAAATAATTTAATTATCAAAAATTTTAAAGAAAAATCTTTAAATGTAAATTTAAAAATGAAACTTAATAAAAATTAGCTTCTAATTTTTTAAAAATCAATATTTTTAGTATTTTCAATTACATATTTCCGAAAATTCAAACACAAACAAAAAATAATAACATTTTAGAATTATTTTTTAACATTTTAGAAAAAATAATCATGTTCAAAATTTTTAATTAAAATTTATCAAAAAATTAATTAGTTGTTTTAAATTACACAAAAATTCTTTTAAGAAATTCAATTATTTTCGAAAAATTACATTGAAATATTTTTAAAAACTTATTCTTTGAATTGTTTTATCATAATTTTTTAAGATTCAATTATCTTTAAACAAAGTAAATAAAAATGTACTTTTTTAGACTTATTAAATTTTTGGAAAAATCATGGTCATATTTATTTTATAATTAAAATTCTTTAAAAATTTGGTTATTTTTATTCATATTTTTCAAAAATTCAAATATTTTAAAAACATTTTAGCAAAATGAAATTGAAAAAGTTTAGAACTTTTTCAATTGTACATAATTATAAAACTATTATCTCAAAAATTATTTTGAAATATTTTTAAAAAATTAATTGTAAGAATTTTTTTATTATAATTTTTTGAAAATATTATACTTTAATTGAAAGTTAGTCATTTTTCACTGATTGGCCTATTAAAAATTGTCTGAAATTTTTAATATTTCTCACTGACATTTTCAGTCATTTTTTAATTGTACAATTTAAAAAAGTCTGATTGAAATTGCGGGAATAATGTCACTGATTCTCAGTCAAATTTCACTTATTCAGATTTAAAGAGTAACTGCGTAATTTGATAATCTTTGAAAGATTTTTTATCTCGGTCAGGGAAAAACTTAAAATTTTGTCTGGAAGTTAGGGAAAAATCATGAAAAAAATATTTTTATTGCTACTCTGATCACTGGAAAATTTTACTAATAAATAGTAATTTGTACTAATTTATTAGTAATTTAATAATTAAATAATTTCTTATTAAATAGTAAGTTCTACTAATTTATTAGTAAAATTTACTAATTCAATATAAAATAGTCAGTCACTAATTCAAAGTTGGAAACATTTTTATTGCTTCAAATTTAGAGATTATATTGTAATTATATATATTAATTAATATAAAAAAGAATTTTTCTTTTTTATATTAATTAATATATTGTACGATTACTTTTATTTCATCTGTCTATATATTAAAGACAAAAAATTGCGGACATAATGATTATTTATATTGTTATTATTATAATATTGATCGTATTGAAAAGTTCTTTCAATAAAAACCACTTTTATTGTCAAATCCATTCTTTCATTGAATGATAAAAATCTTTTTATTCTTGAATGGTAAAACGGATGAAAAATAAAATATGAATAAAAAGCGGTCGAAATAAATCGAAAAGGATATGCAATAAGTAGAAAAGTATGAAATGAATACAATAGAATGAAAATGACAATTGGATTATATCATGACAATGAAAAGTTGATTGGAAAAAATTTTGTTGAGGGGTATTTTTTCTGTAACTTTGAGTTGTATTAGTGTAAATTTTAAGGGTTTTGGTACTTTTATCATCTCTCTCTCTTTCTCTCTCACTCTCTTATTCTCCCTTGCGTATGGATTTTTTATTTTTTAACTCCCCGTCACGAAATCGATTATTTATCCACTCAGAAAACAATGATCGACCTGCACCACTGCTTTTCAAGTGGTTTCAATTGGTAGACGTATCGATTTCTCTGAACGCAAATTCCAGTGAATCCTTCGGGAAAACGTGCTTGCATGTCCATTTGTAGTTGTGCCAGTCTCACACTCACACACATACATCCATATCAATATATATATACGCACATATCTAGCTTAAAATAATCCATGCTCAGAGAACGAATTCCTATCGGCGACGCAGAACAATTCTGGAAAATCTTCTCGGTTTTAAATAACTATTTTCCCACGGCTCTTGAGCAAAATAAAAAAAGAAATTTTCTGCATTGTTTTTCTTTCTTTCTTTTTTTTTTTTTGTTTTAAATTGTGTGTCAGATTTCATCTCGATTGCAATAGAATTTTATTGTTTAATTTATTGACAGTAGTTGATTTAATAAAGAGAGAATTTTAATTTTCTTTTTTAATTTTTGAAATAGTAAACAAAAACTAAAATCAGGGTTGCCACGCAACCTGGAAAACCTGGAAATGTCATGGAATTTTATACACCTTGAAAATAGCTGGAAAAGTCAGGGAATTTTGATCTTGAAATCTAATTTTACTTAAATATTTCAAAATCATGTAATTCAATTTTAAAAGAGTTGCGTTTACAATTTTCATAAGTAGAATGAACAACAAAAGATTTTTATTTGAAATTTTTGTAAAATTTCCATTTTAAATGAATTTAATTAGAAATTTAAAAAAACTTAGATTTCTAAAAAATTTTAATAACTAAAATTCTTCTGAAATTAATTGAATTTTTTTTAATATATACATTTAATTGATTATTAAAAATAATTGATTTATAAGAGAATTTTAATTAAAACCATTAAAACAAATTGATTTTTGAAGAAATTACAAATGATTGTAGAAATTTAATTATTTTCAAAAGTAGTAAAAATTTTTACAGAGATTCAATTATTTTTTTAAGTATATAATAAAACTCATCGCAGACTTTCAATTATTTTTAATACAATTTTAATGTAATTCCTCAAAAAATGTAATTATTCTTAAAAATTTTATTAAAATTCAGCAAAGAAATTCAATTATTTTAAAAACTTTTGCTACAATTTATTTATTACAATTCTTTAATTATTATTCTTAATACATTTTTAATTAAATTTCTTCAAAGAATTAAATTATTTTCAAAAATTTTAATGAAATTTTTTGTAACAATTCAATTTTTTTCAAAATAATTTTAATATAGTTCTTCGTAGAAATTTAATTATAATTTCAAAAATTTGTCATAATTCAATTACTTTCTATGTCTACTATTTCAATAAAATTCCACAAAAGAATTCAATTATTTAAAAAGAAATTTTAATAAAATTCGTCTCAAGAATTCAATTATTTTCAAAAATAAAATAATTCTTCACAGAAATCCAATTATGTTCAAGAATTTACAAAAATTGTGTTTAAAATTTCAATTATCTTTATAAATAATAAAATTATTTTCCGAAATTCAATTATTTTCAAAAATTTTAATAAAATTCTTGGCAGAATTTTAATTATTTTTTATACAATTTTCATCAAATTTCTCGGAAAAATGAAATTATTCTTAAAAATTATATTAAAATTTGTCAAGAGAATTTCAATTATTTAAAAAAATTTTGATAAAATTCCTTATGAAAATTCAATTTTAAGAAACATTCAATTATTTAATAATTAATTTATTTTTATAATTAAATAATTGAATTTTCGTAGAATTTTCTAATAAATATTAATTTAAAAATTAATTTCAGTTGAAATTTTAGAATATAATTGAATATTGAAAGCATTATAGCGTGAATTTTTAAAAATAATTGAATTTTCAAAGGGTTTCAAATTAAAATCTTTGAAAATTTAAACTTTTCATACTTTTTAATTAAGAATTCTGTAAAATAAATTTTTTTCAAAAATTTTAATGGAATTTTTGTTTAATTATTTAAAGTTTTTAATTTCTAATATATTTAATTGAAGAATGTCAGAATAATTGAAATTTCGTAAAATTAAATTGTAAAGAAAAGAATTTAGAAATTCTCAAAAAACTTTTTCAAAAATTATTAAAAAAATTGACTTAAAGAAGAATTTTAGTAGAAAATTCTAGAAATGAATAAACGTAATAATGAAAATAATAATAATAATTTTAATAATATAATAGTAATAATTTTTGAAAAACTTACAGTGACAAAGTAGCAAGTTTTAATTATTATAAAACATGAAGGAAGCGATCATTTCGAGTCTTCGACTTATATGTTATTGAATTAAAAATTTTTTTAAATCTATATGAAAAAATAATAATGATTAAATATTTATTTGAAAATGAAGAAGCTGGAAAAATTCAATTTTTTAATTGCAATTTTTTGCTAGCATCTTATAAAGTTTTTTTTAAAAATAGAAACGAACTGTTAAATATTTTGATTTTTGCAAACTTTTTTGGGTTTCTCTTTTTTTAATTTACCTTTATTAAATGTCTATCAACTTTTCTTTGTTATATATCAAGTGGAAAATTAAATTTTAATTGGAATAGGAATTAAGATTGAAAACATGTTTTGACGATTCAAATCAAATTTTTACTGTGTTTTTAACTAAATTTATTTTTTGCTACATTTACAGACGCTTTAAAAAAAAATATTGTTGGTTATCCATTCAACTCTTGTTCTTTTTTTTTTTTGAAAAATTAGTCCATAAGCCATTCGGTGAGCATATTTCAATTGATTGAAAATTTTAGAATATTGACTACGTTTTTTTGATGAAATAAAATTTCAAGCTTTCATCAAAAGAGCTTTTTTTTATATACCCTGTGGGACTTTCTGGAAAAATTGTGAAAAAAATTTCATTTCTTCTTTTCTTTTTATATAAAAATCGAAAAAGTAAATTAATTGCAGTTGTGATTAATTTTATTTTTTACTTTAATTTACAAAGAATATAAAAAGAGAAAGAAAAATAAATATTAAACAACAAAAGTGAGAAATAAAATATGAATTTTTTAAGGTGTTAAGTAAGTGACAATTAAATTTATATTATTTTACCATGTAAGGAAAATTGAATTAGTTAAATATTTATCTCTGTCTAATGAGATAATGTTGTAATAAACATCCTGGTGGGCACTTAAATTTGTTGAGCGAAACCTGAGTGGATCGTGAAATTAATAGAGCGCTATGAATATGGAACATGGTTGTAGAATGTTGTCCTTACTTCTTGGAATTAAAACCTTTTCCAACTTTTGGTTCGTTGTGACATTTTCAAATAAAATAGAAAATTTGCAACTGGAATTAGGTTCCGCTCAAAATCCGCTTACAAATTTTACATTCACAGTGGGAAAAGAGAATAAATTAATTATATTGATGAATTATAAATGATGAGAAAAGAAAAATTTAGACAAAAAAAAAAGAAATTGTAACTTGGTGTAAAATTAACTTTTGAAATTTTGTTATTAAAAATATTATATTTTAAAAGGAGTAATTAAAATTAGTAAATAGAGTTACAAATAGATTTACAAAATATAATTAAAAATAGAGCTAAAAATATAATTAAAAATATAATTATACAGAAAAAGTGGATATTAAATCGAAAAGTAAATATAAATACTGATAATTGAAAAATTTATAATTAGAAAACAGGTAAAATGAAATGTGTGATAATTGCTGTTTGAATTTCATATATCGTGAGTTTAATTTACAAAACATGAAGAAAAAATCTGTTAAAGGGAAACAATTTTAATACATTTCAACTTGTATAATTTTTTATGTTAACAATTTTTTTCAACTTCTTTTACTCGCAGAATATTAGATGGAGAGAAAATAAATATTGAATTTTGTAAAAGTATTTTACAATTTGGATGTATTATGTACCAAAAATTTTTAGTTAATTTTGACATAACTGAAAAGTACATTTAATTAATAATTATAGTCATTAAATATTTCTTTAGTTTAGTAGAATATTACTGTTTGGATCAATGACTGACTTTTCAGTAACAAATTAGTTATTTTGAACTAATTCAAATTTAGTAAGAAATTAACAAAAGTTGAAGAAGAATTAAATGTTTTTAATAGTTCCAAAGGTTAAAACTACAAGTTTTTTAATTTTCTTTATATTCGTAATTCCAGATTTTTGGCACTTTTCCAGTACTATTGATAGAATTTTCTCATTTCCCTGAACTGTGGCAACCCTGTAGGTAGAATATTTGAAAACCACCAAAAGTTAGTGTCAGTTTTTATTAACCTGAATTACTAGAGGAATTTTCATCAATTCACATTAAGACAGTATGTAAAATCGTCAAAAGTACAAAGGGTCCTGTTGCAATTAGTTTTCTTTCTTATAAAAAAAAAGAAAAAATGAAGAATAGAAAAGAGGTGATTAATCCTAGGAAATGTAAACCGTACGAAGAGAGAGACACTGGATCAAAGTGTAGCAAGTTTGTCCTAGATTCGAATCCAAGGAAAGACTTGATCAGAATCTATTTGCAGGATCTAACACTAAGTAATGAACATTCTAGAAGCTAATCCTCTACGGAGGATTCAGGATACAGGAGAGAACTGAGTTTAAGTGACCCTGGGAAGAACCACTGCACCACCCCTTGAAGAAAGAGGTGGATTCGATGAGTGGAGAAACAGTTTCCGAAAAGTCAATAATACGTCTGAGGTTTAGGTTGGAAGATGTAGCGAAGGTGTCTGAAAGGCAAAGACCCAAGGCGAAATCCCCAAAATCTAAGGGACGCTGATCCTCAAGCAAACTGGATTGCTATTTACATAGAATGCTCAGTGAACATAGTCCTTGAGGGGTGTTGGTGTTAGCTTTCAACATTCCACCATCATAGACTTTGTGTCACTTTAGGTCTCTCTTCTCTTTCCTGTGCTACCATTCGCGCTTTGGAGCATGGAGTCTCCAACCAGTACCAAACCCACCTCCACCACCTTCACCACCTTCACCTCCACCATCGTCATCACTACCACGTCCTTCCTTCCGGGCTTTTCCGGTAAGACATACAGTTAATTAGCGCTTACACGCAGAATTTCAGAAACCCATCTACCCTTTGCACACCCACTACCATAAGAACAATTACATCTCCCGATTCTACGGGATATCTCTCACGCTTTCTCGTTTCTATTTCTCTGTTTCTCTATCTCTCTATCTCGCTATCTCTTTCTCTTCATGTAGTTCCATCAAACTCGAAAATGTTAATTCCTTTTGCACTTTGAAAATTACTCGAATTATTCCTCAAAATTTTTGGAGACGACTGATTAGATTTCATCCAATTTTTAACCCGGCGAGCGTACACAGAAAAGAATAAGTGTTAAATTTGTTGCGTGTAGTTTTCAGATGGTGTTGTTTTAACACAATTTTGGTGTTATTTTAACCCCATTAAAAATGTATATTAATTTAACACCCTCTAGTGTTAATTTAACACACTCTATTGTTAATTTAACACACTCTATTGTTATTTTAACACCAATTTAGTGTTAAAATCACACAAGTGTCGGTTAAAAATGTTGCGTGTTGTTTTAACACTACTTTTAGTGTTAAAATAACACTTCTTTTTTTCTGTGTAAGGTTCAACTTTGTAACACCGAGCGTAAGGCAGGATATTTTTTACCCTGCAATGATTTTCTATTTGCATATTAAAAAAAACCTTGAAATCATGGTATTATTTACTATAATTGTTTTATGTTGCCTAGTATCGTATCGTTTAAAAATGCTATAAATAATAAACAATAAATTGTTTAAACAAATGAAAAATTTATCATAAAATCAATAAATTCGACGTCTCCTGACACACAGTGGCGAAAAATGTATTTTTTCGCTTCAGATCACTCTACAGGTTACAATTTTTTAGCAAAATGATTTTTCTTTTTTTCAGAATCTTCGTAATTAAATTCTCTATCAATCTATCGAGCCCGATTTTTGTTTTTAAACATTTTTTTAATAACAATAAGTATCAAAAAAATTATAAAAACGTAAAAAATATTTTTTAATATCTTCATTAATTAAGAGAATTAATCAAAAAACTTATTAAAATAATTTTCTTGTAAGATGGTAATCATTAAAATAATGTTTGAGTGTTTCTGATTTATGAAAAAATATAACAATTTATTAAGTTGTTTAAACAATTAATTTTTGTTATTTTTTTATAAACTGTGATTCGGGCTAGAAATTTCAAGTTTTTTTCTCAATTGTGCAATTTGTCTTGAGTAAAAATTCTACTAATGATAAAAAATAAAAAATTAATTCATTATTTAAACAATGAATTGTTGTTATTTATTTCATAAACTATACTTAGGACCAGAAATTTCTAGTTTTTTCTCAATTGTGCAACTTTTCAGAAGAAAAAAACTACTAATGATAAAAAATAAAAAGATAATTTATACATTAAATTGTTTAAACAATTAATTGTTATTTTTTTCATAAAGTGTACTTAGTTTTAGAAAGTTCTAGTTTGTCCTAAATTGTGCAATTTTTTAGGAGAAAAACTTCTACTAATGATGAAAAATTAAAAATTAATTAATTGAACATTGTTTAAACAATTAATTATTGTTTTTTTTCACAAACTGAACAATGTATATTGTTGTCTTTTTTTCATAAAGTGCACTTAGGGATAGAAATTTCTAGTTTTTTCTAAATACAATCAATTGAAAAATTAAAAGATATAAATTGTTTAAACAATGGATCAAATAATAAATTTTAGTTTTTCTATTATACTTAAGTGTTTAAGTTATAAAAAATTGTACAATTGAGAAAAAGCTAGAAATTTATACAGTTTTAAGTACAGTAAATTAAAAAATTAACAAAATAAATTGTTTAAACAAAGTTTAAACAATTAATGATTCATTTTTCTTTGATACTTGAATGTAGTAGTTACAAGAAAATGCACAATAAAGAAAAAAAATTTTCTAGTCCTAAGTACAGTTTATGACAAAAATAATAACAATTAATTGTTTAAACAATTTCTAAATAAATAATTTTTTATCATCAGTAGATATTTTATTCATGAAAAATTGCACAATTGAGAAGAAACTAATAATTTCTTTTCTTAAGTACAGTTTATAAAAACAAACAACAATTAATTGTTTAAACAATGTTTAATTAATTTATTTTATATGTTTTATCATTAGTAGATGTTTTTCTCCTAAAAAGTTGCACAATTGAGAAAAAAATAGAAATTTCTAGCCCGAATTACAGTTTATAAAAAAATAACAACAATTTACTGTTTAAACAATTTAATAAATTGTTATATTTTTTTCATAAATCAGAAACACTCAAACATTATTTTAATAGGTTTTTTTGATTAATTGTCTTAATTAATGAAGCTATTAAAAAAAATTTTTAACGTTTTTATTTTAAAAATTTTAATGACATATTTTTGAAAATAATTCAATTATTTTAAAATAATTTTATTAAATTCTTTACAAACATTCAATTATTTTCAAATACCTATAATAAAATTTTTCGCAGGAATTCAATTATTTTCATAAATATATTAAAATTTTTCTTAACAATTCAATTATTTTCAAAAATTTTATCAAGAATTCAATTATTTCATACACAATTCAAACAATATTTTGTCAAATGAATTCAATTATTTTCTTAAATGATAAAATTTTTGGAAAGAATTGAATTATTTTCAAAATTTTAATGAAATTTTCAATAAACAATTTAATTATTTTCAAATTTTATAAATTCTTTGCCAGAATTTAATTCTTTTTAAAAATTTTAATTCAATTCCTTATGATAATTCAATTATTTTGAAAATTTTACTAAAATTCTTTGAAAAATTCAATTATTTCGAAAATTTGAATCGTATTTTATAGAAAAATTTTAAATTAAACTTTAGAAAATAATTAAATTTTGCAAAAATTTCAAATTGAAGATATAGCTGGATAAAAAGTCTGCAATTCACAAATTATCTTACCTAAATATTTTTTTATTGACAGAAAATTGCAATTTGTATTCAAGTGCAAAATTGTTTGAAAAGTTACCAAATAATTGAGGGCGCAGGTAGAATTAAAATTTTTTTAAAACTATGGTTACCAGTAATGTTTTACACACGTAGTAAAATTTTAAGAACAAATAATATTGCTCAAATAATATCTTATTGTTGATATATGTCTTAAAGATTCTTTTTTTCAAGTATATGAATAAATTTAAAAATGAAATGAAATTAAAAAAGAACCGCATCTCTCTTTCCGGAATAAATTTTCAATTACTCTCTTAAATACGTTTTGCATTTTTAGTCATACATATTTTTTTTTATTCACGTGAGATCTCCTTTCATGAAAAAGAAGTTAAAGGCGTGACACATTTTTTGTTTTTAATTTTCATAATAAGCGAGAAAACTTGCTCTGCATTATACCCACACATATGAATGTACGTTTGACTCAACATAGAAAAAAAAATGAAAAAAAAAATATGAACTCACTTGAAACTTGCCCGACAATTAGTGCACGGATTAATTAAATCTTTTACTTGCCATAAAATTAGCACCGCAGAAGCTTTTAAGCTGAAAGGAATGCACAACAGCACACGCGATACTTCACTATCTAGATTATCAACGTTTTCAACGTGAAGAATATTTTCCCCACCGGCTACGTATTAAAGTAGTATAAGTCAATTTACAGTGCTTGGAATTTTATTAATTATTTTGGGGAATGAAATTTCTTTTTTTTCCTTTTTTTGTTTTCGCTTTATATTTTTTTTTCTATTTTCTTTCTATTTTTTTGTCTGTCTTTTTAAATTCAACGAATTTTCTAAATGAGACACTTGAAAATAAAATAGAGCCAGTAAAGGAAGCTTTGAATTTATTTATTAGGTTTCCTAATTAGTATAATAAGGAATTAGTTAGCTATTCGTAGTTAGAGCTAGGTTACTGTTGACTTCACCGAGAATCCTAGTTAATGTAATTAGATGCTTCAGTTCCTTTGCCTCGTCTAAGTATTCTGAAAAAAAAATTTATTTGATTTAATTAATCGATTACTTGACTATCGTCAATTAAATATTTGATTAAAACAAGTAATTCCTGTTTAAATATATAGTAAACTTTAATTAAACTAATAATTTAAATTAAATAAAATAAATAAAATTAATTAATTAATTAATTTAATTAATTATTAAACATTTTAATAAAATAAAAGAAGATACAAAATTAATAATATAATGTTAAAGTTATTTGTAAATAAATGTAATAGAAATTTTTTTTTGAGTATCTAATCATTTTGAGAGTGAATCAGAATTTTTTTAAAGTCAGGAAAAAAGTCAAAATTTTTCATTTTTATTTTTTAATTACAATTGTTTTAATAAAAATCAAAATTTTTTAAACATAAAGGAAAAATATGTACATAAATTCTATTTGTCAATTACAAATTTTAATTGAAAATAAACATTTTTGACTTTTTATAAAATAAAGGAATAAATTTTACTCTAAAAAATGTTCTGTTACATTTATTTACGAATTTCTTTCATTGCAAAATTATTCAAAAACATCAATAACTTCTTTTCAAATAAATATTTTATTATTATTATTTTTCCATAAGAATTAAGATTTTCAAGTCGAGTTTTCCGAGTCGAAGACTCGGAGTGATCGATTTCTTCATTTTTTATACCTAATAATTAAAGATGTTCGAGAGATAAAATAATTACTTTATATATTAAGAATATGTTACTTTAACTTCTTCAAAATTATTTTCATATTCAATTATTATCCAAAATTTTAACTAAAATTTATTTTTAAATGTTTATTAAAAAATTCTACGTGAATTCAATTATTCAAATATAAAAGTAAATTATTGATTGAATGTTTCTTAAAATTTAATTCTTATACAAAGTTTATTACCAAATTTTTAAACAATTGAATTCTTTTGAAGAATTTTAGTAAAAATTTTAAGAATAGTTATTATTACAATTTTATTACAATTTTTTTTAAGAATTAATTTCTATTGGGTTGTTTTATTGAAATATTAAAGATATTGAAAATTATTGAAATGAGGAAAATTTTTGAAAATAATTGAATTTTGAAGAAGAATTTTATAATTTTTGTGACAAGATTGTGACAAGATTTTTTTTCTATTCTGAACATAATTGAATTTTGTAATAAGAACGAGGATAAGAATTTTAATACTTTCGAAAGTAATAGAATTTCTGCAATTATTTGTAACTTCTTCAAAATTTAATTTTTTTTAGTGTTTTTAACTGAAATTCTTATATAAATCCATTATTTTTAATAATTAATTAATTAAATAATAGAAAAAATAATAGAATAAATAGAAAAAATAATTTATTAGAATTTTTCAAAATAGTGGAATTTCCAAGAAGAAATTTATTACTTTTAAAAATAATAGAATTATTGTGATGAATATTGTTATTTTCATGAAAATAATTAAATTTTAAAAAGAATTTTATTAAAATACCTCAAAATAATTGAATTTTCGGGAGTAATTTTATTATTTATCGACATAATTGAATTCTTCCGAAAAATTATTTGTGTAAGTAATTGAATTCTTAGAAACAATTTTATTAAAATTTTAAAAAATAATTGAATTATTTCAAAAAAATTTAATTAAAATTGTATTTATGATTGAAATTTTGAAGAGAATTTTTGTAAATTTTTGAACATAATTGGATTTCTGCAAAGAATTATTTTATTTTTGAAAATAATTGAATTCTTGAGACGAGTTTTATTAAAATTTTTTTTTAAATAATTGAATTCTTTTGTGGAATTTTGTTGAAATTGTAGACATAGAAAGTAATTTAATTTTGACAATTTTTTGAAGTTAATTAAATTTCTAAGAAGAATTTTATTAAAATTATTTTGAAAAGAATTGAATTGTTACAAAGAATTTCATGAAAATTTTTTTAAATAATTTAATTCTTTTAAGAAATTTAATTAAAAATGTATTGAAAATAATAATTAAATTGTAATAAATAAATTGTAGCAAAGGTTTTTGAAATAATTGAATTTCCTTGATAAATTTTAATAAAATTTTTAAGAATAATTACATTTTTTGAGCAATTCCTGTAAAATTGTATTAAAAATAATTGAAATTCTGCTATGAATTTTATTATCTATGAAAATAATTGAATAGTTGCTAGGAATTTTATTATAATTCTAAAAAATAATTGAATTACATCAGAAAAGAATTTTATTATTTTTGAAAATAATTGAATTATTGCGGAAAAGTTTATTAAAATGTTTAAAAAGAATTGAATTTCTGTAAAAAATTTTATTATTTTTGAAAGTAATTGAATTCTTCATAAGAATTTTATGAACATTGTTTTAAACTTTAATTAATTTTTCCGAAATATAATAAATATTATGAAAAGTTTATTAGTTTAAATAATTGAATTCTTGTGGAAAACTTTATTTGTGAAAATAACTAAATTTTTCAATTATTAATTTAAAATAGTAATAAAAATAATTGAAATTCGTCGATGAGTTCTATTATTTATGAAAAAAATTAAATTCATGCTTAGAATGTAATCAAAATTATTTTTCAAAAAATTGAATTTTTATGAAAAATTTTATTATTATTGAAAGTAATTGAATTATTGTGAAAAATAAATTGCATAAAATTTTGTCAAATAGTTGATTTTTTCGAAAATTAGCGAATTAAAACTAGTGGAAATTCTCTAAAAAAATATTATTTATATTCTTTGTTTAGAAAGTTGAATATATAATAATTTTTTTACCTTCTCTATTCTTCAGAATAATTAAAATTTACGTAATGAAGATTATTTTTTATTTAGGTATCAAATAACAAGTTTTGCGAAATTTAATTTTCCTGGTAGAAGAAAGTCTAATTATTTTCAATTTTGAAAACCTGGTGTCAAATTTGAAATTAGGATTAAAATTTGTTTAAGCTTTTTTACATACTTTAAAGTTTAAAAATATATCTAATATAATTTAAAAATTTAATTATAATTAGTTTTTCAGTTATGTGTCATAACAAGTATTTCTTTAAAAATTACTTAAATTAAAATGACTTGAAATTGTTTACAATAAACAGCGGAATACAACATTCCCGCGCTGATAATTTGGCTAGTTAAAGTATTAAATTAAATTAAAAATTAAAATATATTAAAAAAAATGTTTAAAATATATTCCAATTCATATTTTATTTTTATGAAAATAAATTTGAATTAAAAATTTGTACGTTGTTTATTTTTAAAATTATTAATTTTATTTAAAATTTTATTAAAAAAAGTTAAGTAAAAAGTTAGCCGCGCGCGAATTGTTGCTAGTTTAAATTAGTAAACATTTTTACTAACTTAAATTTAGAGAGCAGGGGATTAAATTAATAAACAATTTGCTGACGTGATTTAAATAGAATTTTTTTTTTCAAAATAAAAATTCCAAACGTTATCATCTTGTTTAAAGTCCAATTAGCCTGAAAGTTGACCAAAGGTCCGGTCTGTTCGATGGAAAATTAGAATGCGAATCTGATAGTAAACTTATTTTCCTTTTTTGTTTTCTTTTTCTTCTTTTTTTTTTGCGCTACCATGCACACACCGGCCCCCTATACTGTTTTGCGGATCATAACGAGACTTCGCCACGAAACACTTTCATTAAAATGGAAATTTAATTAGGGTCTCTAGCACTCAACGAATTCTGGGAATTATTCGTGGAAAAAGTAGCGCGTCATCACGAGCAGAATCACTAAAATGCCAACTAAACCGATTGCGAGAGTAAGATACCATATCGCTTTTTCCTTTAACATAGAAAAGTTGGCCTTTTGAGTAGAGTCATTGTTCCGAGAGAGTTATCTTCTCGCGTCGTTCAAAATGGTGTTTCACCGTTTCTCCTAGGTCATTTGGCAAGCAGACATGGACCTATATTCGTATAAAAGTAGGAGGGGGGGAGGTTTGGTTTTCCTCTCGTGAAACTTTTCTAGAAGTAGAATGAATGCGTTTGTCGACGTTGAGGCGGAGATGGGACCAAGCCAACGTCGCGAATTTTAAGGTCACGTGGAAAAGAGACCCCGGGTCGAGAATATATATATATACATATACAGTAGCTTTACTACTGCCCTACAGGGAAATCAACCTCATCTAAGCTCGTTTCTCTTCCTCTGTGCGCATGGATACTCGAGAACGTTCCATGACGAAGAACACATTCTATATGACGTTACAGTGGTTAATTTCGAAGGAAAAAACAACAAAATAACTTTTTATCTCGCTTCTTTTTTAAAATTAGATTTCCTTTTGACAGGAAAAAAAGATTTCTAAAATTTATCTGAACAAAGTATAAAGAACAGGATTGCCACAGGTCACGGAATTCAGCGGAAAGTCAGCAAAAGTAAAATTGGTCAGGAAAATTAGGGAAAATTCAGGGATTTTTATTAAAAGTAATGGGAAAAATGGAATTTTTAGAATTTGTAAGAATATTCTGAATTTTTGTGTCTTTTTTGTTTGGCTCATAAACTATGAAATTACCAAGAATAATTCTAATACAAAACGTGTTGCGTGAAACTTTTTCTTTATAGCGCGAGTGCTGACGGGTTAAAAGAACTACAAAAGGTTTTAATTTAAAATTTTATAAAATTTCAATTTTTAATGAATTTAATTAGGAATTTTAATAAATTTCTTTGTAAAATTTCAATTATCTTTATAAATAATAAAAATCTCAAAAATTCCATTATTTTCAAAACTTTTAGTAAATTTCTTGTCAAAATTTCAATTATTTAAAAAAAAATTTAATAAAATTCTGTGTAAAATTTCAATTATCTTTTTAAATAATAAAATTCTTCATCGTAATTCAATTATTTAAAAAATTTTTAGTAAATTTCTTGTTAAAATTTCAATTAATTTCAAAAATTTTAATAAAATTCTGTG
This sequence comes from Leptopilina heterotoma, assembly GCF_015476425.1. Classification (NCBI taxonomy): domain Eukaryota; kingdom Metazoa; phylum Arthropoda; class Insecta; order Hymenoptera; family Figitidae; genus Leptopilina; species Leptopilina heterotoma. Next base: position 86,483 of record NW_025111138.1, read on the forward strand.
CAAAATTTCAATTATCTTTTTAAATAATAAAAATTCTTCACCGAAATACAATTATTTAAAAAATCTTTAGTAAACTTCTTCTCAAAATTAAAAAAATTTTGAATAAATTTCTTTAAAAAATTTCAATTATCTTTATAAATAATAAAAAAACTCCAAAATTCCATTTTTTTAAAAAATTTTAGTACATTTCTTAGCAAAATTTCAATAATGTTAAAAAGTTTTGCGAAAAATTTCAAGTATCTTTATAAATAATAAAAAATTTTCTACAAAATTCAATGATTTTCAAAAATTTTAGTAAAATTCTTGGCAAATTTACAATTATAAACAATAATTTTAATAAATTTCTTTGCAAAATTTCAATTATCATTTTAAATGATAAAATTTTCTAAAATTCAATTGCTTTAAAAAATTTCAGTAAAATTCTTGTCAAAATTTAAATTATTTGCAAAAGTTTTAATAAATTTCATGATGTAAAATTTCAATTATCTTTATAAATATTAAAATTCTCTGAAATTCAATTATTTTCAAAAAATTCAAGTATCTTTATAAATAATAATATTTTTTTGCAGAATACAATGATTTTAAACAATTTTAGTAAAATTCTTGTCAAAATTAAAATTATTTTCAAAAATTTTTAATAAATTTCTTTGCAAAATTTCAATTATCTTTATAAATAATGAAATTCTCCGACATTCAATTATTTTCTAAAATTTTAGTACAATTCATGGCAAATTTTGAATTATAAACAATATTTTTAATAAATTTCTTTGCGAAATTTCAATTATCATTTTTAATGATAAAATTCTTTAAAATTTAATTACTTTAAAAAATTTTAGTAAAATTCTTATCAAAATTTAAATTATTTTCAAAAATTTTAATAAATTTCTTTGCAAAATTTCAATTATCTTTATCAATATTAAAATTCTTCGAAATTAAATTATTTTTAAAACTTTCAATTATTTTTATAAATAATGAAATTCTCCGAAATTCAATTATTTTCAAAAATTTTAGAACAATTCTTGGCAAATTTTCAATTATAAACAATATTTTTAATAAATTTCTTTCAAAATTTCAATTATCTTTATAAATATTAAAATTCTTTGAAATTCAATTATTTTTCAAACTTTCAAGTATCTTTATAAATAATAAAATACTTCTGCAAAATTCAATTATTTTAAAAAATTATAGTAAAATTCTTGTCAAAATTTAAATTATTTTCAAAAATGTTAATTATTTTCTTTGTAAAATTTTAATTATCTCTATAAATATAAATATTCTTCAAAATTCAATTATTTTCAAAAACTTTAGTAAAATTCTTGTCAAATTTTCAATTATTTTCAATAATTTTAATAAATTTATTTGCAAAAATTTCAATTATCATTTTAAATGATAAAATTTACCAAAATTCATATATTTTCAAAAATTTTAGTAAAATTCTTGTCAAAAGGTCAATTATTTTTAAAAATTTTAATTTAATTCTTGGTAAAAAAAATTTTAATTATATATTTTTCTCCGAAATTCAATTATTTTTAAAAATTTTAATTTAATTTTTGGTAAAAAAATTTTAATTCTATATTTTTCTGCGAAATTCAATTATTTACAAATTTTTCAAAAAGAATTCAATTATTTCAAAAAAATTTGATAAAATTCTACGTAAATATTTTGGTAAATAATAAAAATTTCACAGGAATTCAATTATTTACCAATTGTTTTATAAATTTCGTGGTTTGCGATTGTCGGGGTTAAGCAGACCTGAGTACAGAGTTAGTACATGGTGACAGCACTTCGACTCTCACTATAGCAGAATATCCCAATTAATTTTAATACAATTTTAATCAAATTCCTCGAAAAATGTAATTATTTTTATAGTTTCATTAAAATTCGTCAAAAGAATTCAAGTATTTAATAAATTATTTACTTTCGTATTTAAATAATTGAATTTTCGTAAAATTTTTTAATAAAAATTGATTTAAGAATGAATTTCAGTTAAAATTTTAAATAATAATTGATTATTAAAAGCATTATGGCGAGAATTTTTAAAAATAATTGAATTTTGAAAATGTTTCAAATTAAAATGTTTAAAAATCTGAATTTTTCATAATTTTAACTAACAATTCTGTAGAATTAATTTTTTTGAAAAAGTTTAATTGTGGCAACCCTGAAGAAGAATCGAAATAAATTACTATTTTGATTTTTATAAGTTTTTATGGTACGCCAGTATATTGTATGTAGGTAAAATAAAACTATCGAGTAACTTTGTATTATTCTTTTAAAGTCTGAATCTCTGGCTAAGTTTCGAGGCGTTTTTCCTTGAACCGCCTTAATGTCTTATATACTTCCCCAAGTAAAAACGATTCTCAAGAAAGAAAAGATTATGTCGTCGGTTAATATGAAACTTGGATTGAGAAATGAAATATAAAAAAAAAAGAAAAAGAAGAAAATAAAGAATTGTCTAGAAGTTGGATTTATTTTTTGTTCGTTTTGTTGAATTCACAAAAAAAGTGGTTTTTAAATTCTTTATTTTTAACAACTTTTTCTTTTTTCGCACTCTAAGAGAAAAACTAATTTTTTTTTTTTGGGTTTCATATTCTACTTTTTTTTTTTTTTTTGAAAAAGAGATACATAAAAGAAAGAAATTCAACGTGGAAAACGTGTTTTGCATTGAGTAGGGAGAATTCTAAATGATCTTAACCTTAGAACGCATTTATACAGATTTACTCTGCAGTTCTCTCTGACGCAGTAAAAGTGGAGACGAACGACACCAATTCGTCCCTGATGTCGAACCACTGGAGGTTGGATGTTAAAGGTGACTTTGCTTATCAAGCTTTCTCAGACTCAAAGAAAATGACTTTAAATATCTCAGCTTTACATTTCACATTCAGTCTGTGAAAGACTATTTCACAGGAAATTAATCTAATTTTGCCTTTCGCGTAAAAATAATTCTTTATATGCACGAACGTAAAAAAAGCCGTTTCTAAATTGTTTTAGTTTGTTCATGAAAAAAATCAGATGTTGGACTGATTCATCAGTAAAATTTTTTTCTATTGTTGAAAATTCCATGATTTTACTGAATTTTTAGTTTTTACAGGGTGTCTACTAACTAGGAAATCCGGGAAAACCGGGAATAAGCCAGGAATTTTATGCCAAATCGGAAATTTTTTCACCAAATTAAAAAAAGTTTTATTATTTTAATTTGTTTTTAAAAAATCGCTTTTTATTTCAATTTTTATAGATATTTAAATACTGTTCTCTAAATTTGAATTAGTTAAAAATAATTAATTCGATAGTAAAAAATCAGTCACTGATTCAAATATAGTATGTAAATATATTCAAAAAAAAATTATCGAACTAATAGAAATTTTGTGAAATTCAACTGAAAATAATAAAATTTATTAAAGAATTTTATTAAAAACTTTTTAAAAAATCGAATTTTCAAAGTATTTTAATTTAATAATTGATAAATAATTGAATTTTACAAAGAGTTGTATTCTAATGGATTAATGTTTCTTTGTAAAGATTAAGAATTAATATTTTTATTAGTTAATTTTTAGAAATTGAAATACTTAAATATTTTTTAATAAAATTGAATTTTCGCAAAATTTTTTTGAAAATTCTGAAAAATAAAATTTTTGAAATTTTTCAATTCTGTTGTTTTAAGATAATTGAATTTTAAAAAACAATGAATTGAAAATTTTTGAAATAATTGAAATTTCTTTACATTCTATTAAAAATAATTAAATTCTTTTAAAGAATTTTTCAATTCTGTTGTTTTAAGATAATTGAATTTTAAAAAACAATAAATTGAAAATTTTTGAAATAATTGAAATTTCTTTACATTCTATTAAAAATAATTAAATTCTTTTAAAGAATTTTATATAAATTTTTCGAAAATAATCAAGAGAAGTTAGTCACCGTAATTATAATTTTATTTTTAAACATTTCTTCGCAACATATTCAATTTTATTATTTTTATAAATAGTAAAACTCATTGCAGAATTCCAATTATTTTTAATACAATTTTAATCGAATTCTTTGAAAAATGTAATTATTCTTAAAAATTTTATTAAAATTCGTCGAAAGAATTCAATTATTTCCATAAATAGCAAAATTCTTTAGATTTACTCAATTCTTTTGAATAATATTTAAAAAAAAAATTCTTCACAAGAATTCAATTATTATCATAAATTTCCATAAAATTCCAAAAAAAATATTCAATTATTTTCAAATGTAATAAAATTCTTTGCAGAAATTCAATTTTATGTTTAAGATTGTTTCTAAATTCTCCTCAAAATTCCAATTATCTTTATAAATAATTAAATCATTCTCCACAATTTAATTATTTTCAAAAATTTTAATAAAATTCTTCGCAAGAATTCAATTTTTTTATAAATAATACCATTCTTTGGAATGATTCAATTATTTTTATAAATAGTACAATTTTTTTCAGAAATTCCATTTAATAAAATTGAATTAATCAAATTTTTAATTATAATTATGAACAGACAAGATTATTTAAAAAAAATTTATTTTATTTTATTTTATTTAACAAGTATACGGGACAAGCCCTCTCGTACATAGTACTATTACTCTAAAATTGAAAAAATTCTTTGTTTAATTCAATTATTTTCCAAATTTTTAATTGAAATTAATTAAGAATTCAATTATTCATAAAAACTATAATAAAAATTTTGGAAGACATTTGTAGATTTATTTATGTTCGAAATCAAATAAATTTAATTTTTATGAGAAAAAAAAACTGGAAAAAATTAGGACAAAGCCGGAAATTTTGTTGAACGAAAATAGTAGACTCCCTGATTATTTGTAATCCGTTAATTAAATCAAATAAATATTTTTCAGACAAACAAATAATTTAGTAGATTTTGTGACAAATATACTTTTTTTATTTAACTCAAATAAATTATATTTGGTTTAAATAAAATTTTCCCCTGGATGTTGATACAAGAAAAGTAAATTAATATTTCTAAAAAGTTACTGAATATAATTGTTTAATCAAATCGAAACGTGCTTTTTCATTAATTTCGATATTCCCGAAAGGAATTATAAAATTAATATTTGTTTTGTTCATGAGTAAAACAAATATTAAAAAACATTAGTAAATAAAATTTTCAAATAATACATTGAATTATTAATTAATTTATTAAATTACAAGTAAATTAATTTTATACTTTTATATTAGAATAATTAAATTGCTATGTATTTTATAATGAATTTTAATTTAATTAATTAACTTATATTTATTTTTATTTTTATACTTTTACTTTAACACTTTTATTATGTTTTTATCATGCATGATGATGAAAACATAGTAAAAGTGTATAAATTATAAATTCTCGATAAATTTAGAAAAAATACTTTTAGATATGATAGAATCAAGTTGAATTTTATTTTTTTATTGTTATTTATAATTATATGAAAAATTGTAAAAGTTAACAAAAATTCATGTACGGAATCTGACGGATAGACAAAGCGAAAGTTTGTCAAATGCCATCATTTGGCATATTTTGAAATAGAATGAAAAATGAAATTTTAAATTCATTTTAGGCGAAGGGTAAAAAATTCAAATTTACAAGATTTTTAACAATTGAACTTTGCATTTAAATGAAAATTACAATATTCAGTCAATATAGAAAACAAAGTAAGAATAACGTAAACGTTTTATGAAACTTTTGATTTTGATACTATTTTGCAATTTTGAAATTTAGTCCGAGGTTTGAAAATAGAAATTCTGTAATTTCCTCTCCCCCCCCCCCCCCGAAAAAATTGAAATTGTCGTCACTCATTTTTAATAGGAGAGAAAAAGTGAAATTACAAAAAAAAAGGTTAGTCGAATAGAAAGAAATTATGATTCGCCCTATTAAGCTCGCTTCCTGTCGATTGCGCCCAGGAATAGCTCGATTCACCATCGAAAGAATCTATTTAGCCTTGGAAAATGGCTTTTGATGTCTTATAGCTATCTATATATGAGGTGGTGAGCAGTGTGACGGAAATGATTAAACTTTGAATGAATTTTTAATCGATTAATGTTCAAACCATGTATACAAACCATTAACTTTCCAGGCTATCTTGGCGAATATTTATGTGACTAGCTGACAATAAATTGAGTTGTATAGTAGGGAGAATCCATCATTGGAAAAGTACAAAATTTAAGCTTTATGGATATTTTACAGATTTTTCTTAATTTTTCGCTTTTTTCCACCGACTTGTTCAGATATTTTAATAATTTTAGAAATTGCTTCAAACGGTTCTAAAAAAATGCTAAGTAATGAATAATAGCATCAATTTTTTCTTTTCAATAGTATTTTCTAAATTCTAATTCGTAGGGATTCCTACTATTTAGTAGAAGTTAGTAAAAAATTTTACCAACTTAAATTATTAAACATTTTTTCTAATTCGAATTAGTAAGAATTTCTACCAACTTTGACTAATTTTGCCGTAAAAGTTTAATTTAGAAATAATTTTATCAAAAGGATTGGAAAAATTTTGAATTTCTAGATTTATGGGAGCATCCATAAATAACGTTACACGATTAGGAGAGGGGGGGGGGGGGTGGTTGAAAAATGAAATTGATTGCAACAATCAATATTATACAAAACTTTTGGTTTTTAGCGACCAGAAATATTTTTAAGAATTTCAAAAACCTTAAATATTTTTCTTTAAATTTGAATTAGTAAAAATGTTTAATAATTTGAATTAGTGAATAACTTTTTGCTTTTGAATTAGTAAATTTAATTGGTAAATTAGTAGAAATTACTATTTATTAGCAAAATTGACTAATTCGAAATCAAAAAATTAAATTCAAATTAGTAAATATTTTTACTAATTACAGATTAGTTGAATTTTTTTCACTTTATAAACTTTTCATAATAACAATAATTATTATTATTAAAACACTACCTTAAATTTTTCTTGTTTCTGTGAATAGTTCAATTTATTTTAAATAACTAAAGTCTAGACAATTTTTTCAAAGTTATAAATTATATTTGACTTAATAAAGATTTTAGTTAAAAACTGTCCAAATTTTCAGAAATAATTGATTTTCAGAAGTTTTTAAACAAAATTTCTGTCAAATTTTAATTTTTATGAAGAAACTAATAATTGATTTAAAAAATGATTTTTTTAATAAAAATAATAAATTTTAATAAAAATTATACACAAAATTTTTAATAAATTTCTTCGAAATAATTCAATTATTTTTATAAGTAATAAAATTTTCACAGGAATTCAATTATTTAAAATACAAAAATTCATAAAAATTTTCGAAAAATATCAATTATTTAAAAAGATTTTTTATAAAATTCGTCGCTAGAATTCAATTATTTAATCAAATTTAACAAAGTTTTTTTCAAGAATTTAATTATTTTTATAAAATAATAAAATCCTTTACCGAAATTCAATTATTTTTATAAACTTGAATAAAATTCGTTGCAAGAATTCAATTATTCATATAAATAATAAAATTGTTCACAGAAATTAAATTAAATTAAATTAAATTATTTTCAAAAGTAATAAAATTTTTCGCAAAAATTCAAGTAATATGTTAAAAAATTAAAAAAAAATTCTTGTCAAAATTTCAAGTATCTTTAGAAATAATTAAATTCTTCTCCGAAATCCAATTATTTTAGAAAAATTTTAATAAAATTCTTGGCAAATTTTCAATTATAAACAATAATTTTAATAAATTTCTTTGCAAAATTTCAATTATCATTTTAAATAATAAAATTCTTCGAAATTCCATTATTTTTAAAAGTTTTAATAAATTTCTTAGTAAAATTTCAATTAGGTACTTTTATAAATATTAAAATTCAATGAAATTCAATTATTTTCAAAAATTTCAAGTATCTTTATAAATAATAAAATTCTTCTGCAAAATTCAATTATTTTCAAAAATTTTAGTAAAATTCTTGTCAAAATTTAAATTATTTTCAAAAATTTTTAATAAATTTCTTTGCAAAATTTCAATTATCTTGGTAAATATTAAAATTCTTCGAAATTCAATTATTTTTAAAACTTTCAAGTATCTTTATCTTAATTCAATTTTAACAAACATTCAATTACACAGGCACACAAAAAAATAAAAAAGTCAAAACCCAGAGGTTACACCCCCTTATCCCCATGTTTTTGGGGTCGCTGAAACCGAATATGACCATAAAAAATTTTTATCATCGGCCATTTTCCCGCTACCACCCCCTAACACCTGCTCCCGGGGGTTGGAATTTCAGTTTTAAAAAAAGTGGAGTAGGGTGTCTATTCCTATCTTTTTTGGGTCGCTGAAACCAAAAAAGACTACCAAAAACAAATTTTTCCCTCCCTTAACCCCCTACAACCCCGGGGTGAGGGGTCGAAATTCGAATTTTCACGAAAAGTCGATCACGGTGTCTAAACCTACGTTTTTTGGGTCGCTGAAACCAAAAAAGACTACCAAAATCAAATCCTTTCCACCCCCGATCCCCTACAACCCCCTGCAATAATTTTTTTCAAATAAAACGAACCGATTTTTGGGAAATTGAAAATTAAATATTAATTATCAAAAATTATTGAAGGGAGTTGTAGGGGGTCGAGGGTGGAAAGGATTTGATTTTGGTAGTCTTTTTTGGTTTCAGCGACCCAAAAAACGTAGGTTTAGACACCGTGATCGACTTTTCGTAAAAATTCGAATTTCGACCCCTCACCCCGGGGTTGTTAAGGGGGTTGTAGGGGGTTAAGGGAGGGAAAAATTTGTTTTTGGTAGTCTTTTTTGGTTTCAGCGACCCAAAAAACATAGAAACAGACACCTTTGAGAAATTTTACTACTTCTAAAAATAATTGAATTCTTGCTCAGGATTTTATTAGGATTTTTGCAAATAATTAACTTTTTTTTGAAAAATTTTTATGGTAATTTAAATTATTAAAAAACATGAAGAGGGCGATCACTCCGAATCGAAGACTCTGAGTGATCGCCCTCTTCATGTTTTGTAATAATATTCTTATAAGTTGTTGAATTTCAAAAAGGTTTGAATTTGAATGTTTTGAAGAATTTTAATTCCTTCGGAAAAATAATAATGATTAAATATTTATTAAAAAAAAAAAATGTTATTGATGTTTTTGAATAATTTTACAATTAAAGAAATTTGTAAATAAATGTAGTAGAATACTTTTTTGAGTATCTAATAATTTTTAGAGTGAATCAAAATATTCTTTAGGATCAGGGAAATAGTGAAAATTTTGTCTGGAAATTAGGGAAAAGTCAGAGAAAAATAAAATTATATATTTTTGGCAACCCTGTAATTGAATTTTTATAAATGTGTAATTGGAATTTTTTTTAAATATATCAAATTTCATAAAATTTTAGTAAAAAGAATTGAATTTAAAAAAAAAAATTTCTGTAAATTCTTGAAAATAATAGAGGGAAATTTACCCCATTTTAGTTTCAGTTATCATATTTATAGAGAGTAATTTTAAATTTAGTCGAGAAAACTTATTTTCTGGATAAAAAATGAATTTTTTGACGAATCATTGAATTCTTTTTGAATTTAAGTAATAAATGTAAAAACGCAGCTCTGAATATAGTTTTATAAAAATAAAAAAATGAATTTTATTCCCTTTCGTGTTCGTATATATATACATGATGAAATGAGACCTCTCTCGCCTTCTGTGAGACTTCACTTGCGGCAAACAAAGGGGACAAAATAGTACAAATGCAAAGAATTATTTTGCTTTCTGTTATTCTTTGGTGTGTTTGGCTGGCGTTTGTGTTTGGTCGACCTCTAGTTTCCACCGAGAGAGAAAGAGAGAAAGAGAGAGAGAGAGGAAAAGACCCGAGTCACAAGTATAAACTGTGCATTACAATCTACAACACCAACTGAACACTTTTGAAACTTGAGCGACGACGATGGTTCGTTAGCAATTTTTTTTTCCTTTTTTGCGAATAAATTATTCATTTGTTTTACCATAAAAAATAAATAAATAAATTATTTCGAATATCTCTTTAGACATTGTAAAGATAGTGTGTATGTATAGAGAGAGAGAGAGAGAGAGAGAAGAGTTTTCATAATTTCCATGCTATTTAACAAAGGATGAATAATAATCGAGTAAATTTTTCGACGAAAAGAAAGCTTTGAAAATGTATGTAGCATTCCTTTCAACGGAGAAATTACTGTGTCCTGGTCTCGGTGATCCTTTGAGATAAAACTAAATTGCTCCACACTTTTTGCTAATTTTCTTTTATTCGTTCCACTGCAGTGGATCGTTCCAATTGTGAAACTCGAGTTTCACGAAATTTTTTATGAAAATTGGACATCACTCAAATTGTATTTTAGTTTTTTGGCAAGGAAAATAATTTTGTATTAATGAATTCTTTTTTTGTTTTTTATATATATAAGTTCTCGATATCTTGTTTTTCTCTGGTTGTGAAGTAAATATTTTCGATTAGTCAGCAAATTTAATTATATTGATAAAAAAAAGGCATTCGTTTCTTTCTTAATTGTACATTTTTAATCAGAAGTTGAAAAAATTAACTTCTTGTACTCTTTGAAATTGAATTAGTAAAATATTCCACTTATTCGAAATTTAGTAAAAAATGTCTACTAATTTTTAGCAAAAATTTATTAGTATCTTCTATCTTGTAGTCCATTTTTTTCTCAAATTTTAGTGAAAAATTGCTAAGAATTTTCACTTTCATTTGGAGAGATTTTTAATTTTTTTTTTAATTTTCACTTTGACAAATCTATACTTTCCCATTTATTTTCATTTTGTTAGATTCTTATTTTCATTTTCGTTCTCATTTTCATTTTAAAAAATTTTTATTTTTCCTATCATTTTTACTTTGACAAATTTTTATGTTTCCTTTTTTTTTCATTTTTTAGATTTTTATTTTTACTTTCAATCCAAGTAAAAGTGAAAATAAAAATTTATCAAGTTGAAAGTGAAAGTAAGATTTTTATTGTGAAAGTTAAATTTTTATTTTCACTTCAATCAAAGTGAAAGTGAAAATAAAAATTTATAAAACTGAAAGTGAAATAAAAGTGTCAGTGAAAATACAAGTGAAAGTAAAAAGCAATCAAAGTGAAAAGGAAGGTAAAAAATCTATCAAAGTAAAAGTAAAAATGAAAGTGAAAAAAAATTTATCGTAGTGAAAGCGAAAGTGAAAGTAAAAGTGAAATTACATAATCAACCCCCTTAAAAATTACATGTCAATTTATTATTATATGAATTTTACAAAATATTTTTTAGTAGTAGTTTTTTTTAATAATTATTATTAAAAAAAACTACTACTAAAAAATATTTTGTAAAATTCATATAATAATAAATTGACAAGTAATTAAAAGAATATGCATTAGATTCGAATTCAAATAATTACCATTAATTTTTATTATTTTGATATACATAAATTAAAAATGAATTTGTAGTAAGCAAAAATTAATTTTTATTTGAATTTTATCCAAATTGATGGAAAAAAAGAAATTGAAAATTCGTTGAAAAATTTTTGGCACAGCGACAACATTATAAACCAATATTTTTGTTTTCAATCGGACAAATAATCGTGTTGGTGTTTGCCAACATTTGCTTAATTTCGCTCGACGATATCAAATGATGGCGCAACAAATTTCGATAATTTACCGCCAAAAATGATAATCGAACATTCACCACGCGCAGTGAAAGCACTCGAAAATTCGCTATTCCTCGAGTGTGTTATATATTCACAATTTCCATGTTATTGAAATTTATAAAGTTCAAAATTCTGATTTCACGGAAAATCCAAAATCACACACATATATATAGTTGTACTGAAATTCAATTGGATTACAATCTCTCATCAAAATTATAATTCAATTAAAGGATCTCTAAATGTTGAATGTAATTGACATGGAAGCTTTTAATGAACTAACCTCCTCCCAAGCTTTTACAGCGAATCAATTAATTGTTAATTGCTGACTAATTTATTGATTTTGCCCTTTTTTCCCTGATTCTTGTTTAATTTTGGCTGACACAATTTGTTTGAGTGTGGAACATTGGGAATTATTTTTTGGTTTTTTAAGAATAGTTTTAATATTTTTTTATTTATTTTTGTATGATGAAAAAAATAAGATTTGTTTCTATATAATTTATTTCTACTCTCCAAATTTAAATTTGTAAAAATATTTTTTATGCAAATTATTCTTCTTTTTATTTATAAAAAAAACAATAAAATTGGTAATTGTTAAAGAATATTGATTAAGAAGTAGGAAATGTACCCATTTTATGCATAATTTTTATTTATCAATAACAATATTGTTTTTAAACTCATTTTTTTCTTTTGGAAAGAAAAACATTGAACATTCCCGTTTCTTAATATTTTTGTATAAAAATTCTCAATTTTCATAAGAAAAAATTTGCATCAATTCTATTTCTTAATTTCAATTGTTATTTAATAAAATTCAAATTATTTCTCAATTTTCATAAGGAAATAATTTGCATCAATTCTATTTCTTAATTTCAATTGTTATTTAATAAAATTCAAATTATTTAAAAATAAAGAAAAAAAATTTTTATAAATTATATTTGTCAATCAGAAAATTTGATTGAAAATGAAACTGAAAATTTTTTGAAAATAAAGGAAAAAATTTTATTGAAGAAAACGTTCTGTTAAATTTATTTACGAATATCTTTAATTGTAAAATTATTCAAAATCACCAATAACTTAATTTTCAAATAAATATTCAGTCATTATTATCTTTCCATAGAAATTAAGATTTTCACAAATGTTTAAAAATTTAATTATATTTTATTTTTTTCATGTTTTATAATAATTAAAGACGATCGAATGTTAAAATCATTATTTTATATTATTTTTGAAACTTCTTAAAAATTATTTTCATGTTCTATTATTATCTAAAAGGTAAACTAAAATTCATTTTCAAATCCATTTTTATTAGAAAATTCTACGAGAATTCAATTATTTAAATACAAAAGTAAATAATTTATTGAATAATTGAATGTTTTTTTAAAAATTTAATTCTTATAAAGAATGTTATTAACGAATTTTTAAATAATTGAATTCTTTTAAAGAATTTTAATAAAATTTTTTAGAATAGTTCCATTTTTCAAGGAATTCGATTAAAATTGTGCAATGAGTTTTTTTTATTTTTGAAAATAATTGAATTTTGAAGAAAATTTTTTTTATTTATAAAGATAATAATTGGGATTTTGTCGAGATTTTAGTGTGAATTTTAAACATAATTGAATTTTGTGACAAGAATTTTATTATACTTTTGAAAATAATTGAATTTATTCAATTATTTGTAACTTCTTCAAAATTCAATTTTTTTAGTGTTTTTAACTAAAATTTTTCTATCCAACCATTATTTTTAATAATTAATTAAATATATATTGACAAATTTAACTAATTTTAGAAGAATTTGAATTATTAAAATTTTTTAAAAATCTAAGTTCATTAAAATGTCTATATTAAATTCATTCTACATTGACATTTTATAAAATTTCAAATTGAAACAGTTTAAAGTCCATTTATTTATGATAATTGTAAACAAAACTCTTTTAAAATTGAATTAATTTTGAAATATTTAAGTAAAATTTTTCAAATTTAGGTATTTATTTTATGATAGTTGTTCAAGATTTAAGTTATTTAAAAAGAAATTTTTGTCAGAAATTGAAAAAATTGATTGTTTTGTAATAGAATTTGTGGTAATTTTATAGTTGATGAGTCAAACAAAAAGAAACAAGAAAGTTCAGAATTTTCTTATGAATTGAAAAAATTTTATTTTTTTCAGTACTTTTAATAAAAATTCCTTACTTTTTCCTGAATTGCCTATGTCAGGATATAAGATTATTATTATAATTATATAATAATATTAAAACTTTATATTCCAATTTATGTTTTATTTTTATAAAAAAAAATTTGAATTAAAAATTTTTACGTTCTATTATTTTTAAAATTTGCTAATTTTATTTAAAAAAGTGAGTAAGTAGTCAGCCACGCACGAATTGTTGCTAGTAATTATTCAATTTAAGAAAGAAAATTTCTTTGAAGCAAATAAATTGTTTTTGAATCAAATAAATTTTTTTTCAATCGTTTATTTGAATAGACTACCTACATATTTTGTTAGTGTATTTACATTATTGTATTTATAAATAAATAATACTATTATAATTATTAAATATTTATTAATAATTAATAATAATACCTATAATTATTAAATATTTGTTAATAATTAATAATATTAATAATTAATGAGTATTATTTATATTTCAATAATGTAAATATAAAAAAAGTAATATTATACATTTTTTTAGTTGATTGAAGAAAAAAAATGGGATTTTGGATTTTTTTAAAAATAATTTTATCGTCAAGATTATTCGGGGATTTTATCTTTCGTTTCACTGAAAATTGTCGATTTGTAGAATTATTGAAATAACTGAAGGGGAATTTAATTTCTAAATTGAACCATTTTCATGAATTTGTTTTTCTTCTCCTTTCCCGAGAATACTAATGAGAATATTAACCACTGTCTGACTATTCACTGACATGGACTACTTGAGCCGTTTCTGGAGTCTAGTTTTCTGAAAATTTCATTGTTTTCGCTGCTATTAAAAAAACAATATTTTTTAAAATAACAGTTTGTTTTTTTAACAATAGTTTGATTTTTTAAGGATATTTTTTTAACTAATTTTTTTTTTTTAGAGTTTAACAAGAAGAAAATAAATTTGAACAAATAAGATTTTTATTATTGGAAATGAAAAAAAGATGCATATATGCTAATATATGTGTATTGCAATGCTATATCCTGTGCATACAATTCTCTTGTGTCGCAATCACGCAAGATGTCATTAAAGCTCGTTCCACGCGTCAGTATTAATTTTCCAGGGACGGTGCATTGGAAATTCCGCTCGTTGTCCGTGTGACACGATTAGGGTTGTTTCGGACAGTGGCATGCATTTTCTCGTCGCCATAGAAATCCAGATTCCGAGAATAGAGCGCTTAAGCTCGTACCATGCAATGCATGTGCCATTGAATCTGGCCTCTTTATTATATCACGGATTACCTGTGTCAAAGTAAATTGGTTTATTTCGATCTGTAAATACCGCAAAATAATGCGAAAAAAAAATTTTTTTTCTTTTAAGAACTGATTCCCACCGAAAACTTTTTCATTACATTTATTTTCCATTCATTGCACACTAATCCAATTAAATTTCTTTTGTTTAAAATCTTCTTTTTTTAAGAACTCCTATATCGAAGTCTTTTTCCAATCTACATTAAATTCATCCAATTTCGTTCTACTTTTTGTTTTTAAAATGTTTCTATTTTTTAATTTTATTTCTACACTGGAAAAAAATTTATTTAATTCAAATAACATAACAAATTGGAACAATTGGACTTTAATGAAAACTAGCAACATTTCGCGCGCGGCTAACTTTTTACTTGCTTTTTTAAATAAAATTAGCAATTTTGAAAATATTAGAAGGTAAAAATTTTTAATTCAAATTTTTTTTTTTATAAAAATAAAATATAAATTGAAATATATATGTAGTTTTAATTTAATATTATTATAATTATAATAATTATATATTCTGACAGGGAATTCAGGGAAAAGTCAAGAATTTTTATTAAAAGTACTGAAAAAAATTAAATTTTTAGAATTCATAAGAAAATTTCTGAATTTTTGTGTCCTTTTATTTGACTCATATATAAACTATAAAATTACTACGAATACAAAACCTTCAATTTTTTTAATTTCTGACAAAAATTTCTTTTTAAATAACTTAAATCTTGAACAACTATCATAAAATAAATAAATTATTTAATGAATAATTTTACTTAAATATTTCAAAATTAATTCAATTTTAAAAGAGTTGCTTTTCGAATTTTTAAACGGTTTCAATATGAAATTTTATAAAATTTCAATGTTGAATGAATTTAATTAGAAATTTTAATAACGTCGATTTTTAAAAAATTTCATAATAAAATTGTACGCAAACATTTAATTATTTTCATAAATAATAAAAATTTCCCAGGAATTCAAATATTTACCAATTTTTTATAAGTTTCTTCACAATAATTCAATTATTTTCATAAATAGAAAAACTCATCGGAGGATTTTCAAGAATCGTTAATACAATTTTAATTCAGTTCCCCGAAAAATGTAATTATTCTTAAAAATTTTTAGTTAAATTCATCAAAAGAATTCAACTATTTAAGAATTTGTTGGTAAAATTCTTTATAAGAATTAAATAAGAAACATTCAATTATTCAATAAATAATTTACTTTTGTATTTAAATAATTGAATTCTCGTAGAATTTTCTATTAAAAATTGATTTAAAAATTAATTTAAAAATTGAATTTTAGTTACAATTTTAGATAATAATTGAATATGATAATAATTTTCAAGAAGTTATAGTAACATATTATTATAATATGAAATAATGATTTTATCACTTGGTCATCTTTCTTTATAATTATTATAAAACATGATAAAATCGATCACTCCGAGTCTTCGACTCGGAGCAATCGATATCTTCATGTTTTATAATAATATTTCTAAAGTTGTTTAATTTCAAAAAGGTTTAAATTTGAAATTTTTGAAAATCTTAATTCCTATGGAATAATAATAATTAAATATTTATTTTAAAAAAAAAGTTATTGATGTTTTTGAATAATTTTGCAATTAAAGTGCACGTAGGCACGTAGGCAAAAGAAGATTACAACAAAAGTATGATTCATTCACCATCAAAACAAGGCTCATATTAAATTAGCTTACTTCGAACAGAAATTTATCAAAACTTATGAAAATAATTAAATTATCGTTTTAAAGAATTCTATTAAAATTGTTTGAATTGTTTCTAAAAATTAAAAATTTTAAGGCTGAGAATTCTATTGAAAGATTTTCATTGGCTAATCAGACATCGAGAGAAATAGAGATAGCTTTATGTGAAGGCGCGAATTGTTTGTTTTCTGCTTGATAATTGTGGTTTTAGGAAAGAGAATCTCTATTTAATGAAAGGAGTGTCGGTAATCCTTTGTTAGGATATAAGAAGAATAAAAGAAGTGAAGAGAAAAAAAAGGGTGGGTTGGAGGTCTTGTGGTGACGAAAGGAGCGCATCAATCTTTCGTCACGACCAAAGAAGTCACGTAGAACAAGTTATTCACTCTCTTTCTGTTCCTCTGTGTCAGGGTTGCCAACCGTTTCTTCTATCACTATTTTTTTCCTCCTTTTTTTTTTTCTCTCGTTCCCAGGTCATCCCCCCATTCACCACCACCCCTCTGTCTTCTATTCTCCACCACTGACCTTACAGTAATGCTTTAATACGATTTTATCACAGTGCCCTTTATTTTTTCTTTTTTCTATAATATATACGTTCTTCTAAGCATTTCACGTTCATGTAATATTTTCGCATTAGTGACCATAATTTAAAAGTGGATTTTCTACAAATCACCAGTTAAAGTTAGTTTTCGAGGCTTATTTCCATTTTTTTCTTCTCTTTATTATTAATTTTTTTTATTTCTTTTTTTATTTAGTTCATTTTTTTTTTCCCTCAATAACGAGAAAACTTTATTTATCTTTTTTTGAGTTATGAGTTTTGATGATGAAAAACGAGTACTTAACGAGATAATGATAAAAATTAAACATGAGGATTTATGCTTGGATCAGAGGAAAAGGTAATTACGTTTTAATTAAAAGAAATTGCATCATCATTTCTTTTTGTTATTAGGAAAAAAAAGTTTTAATAAAATATTTAATCCTACACTATTTGTTATATTTAATATATTAAAAGAAATCTTTTCAAATAAGGCTAAGAAAGTTTTTATCATATCGACTAATTTGACCTATAGAGAAAAAGTATCAAGACGTATTTAATTCTAGAAAAAATTAACCCTTTCAATTCGTAAAATCATATAATTTTTTCTGAATTTCTAAATTAAATTATTTAAACTTGAACATTGTTTGATAAATAAATATTTAAATACTTATTGTTATATTGATTTATCCACAAAAATTGCAATTTACGATTTTTAAATACAATTATTTCAAAGTTTTAAGAACTTCTTAGGAAACCAACATAATCGAGAAATTTAATTTACCGAATGTTTAATTATCGAAGACTATTAACCATTGTCTGACTATTCACCGACAAATACTGCTTGATCCGCCCTTAAAGTCTAATTTTACGAAATTTCTCCATTTCAAAACATTGAAATGTTTCAAATAAAGTTATAAACTTATTTATTATTATTTGTTGCGAATAAAAAAGAAAGAAAAATATTTATTTTGTTGAAAAAAAATTTTTTTAAATCTAATTATTTTGTTGATAAAAAAAATCAACATTTTCTTCTTTTTTATTTTTTTTATCAATCAATATTTTGATCATAAAACTAAATTCGAAGGAATCCAGTGAAATTTTGCAACTTTTATCCGTTTAAAATATCTTTTAATACAGAAAATTGATTCCAACATTACGATTATATATTTTTCCGCTTGACAAGAGGAGAATTTATTCGCAAAGTTTTATTCAACTTGTGTAAATCCTAGTTTTGGAGAATTTCAGTAGACTTTCACGAGTATTATTTTGAGTGAGATTTTATCGGGCACTTATGTCCCGGAGGTGGAGATTGGTAGTTTTGAGTACGATTTTATCAAACTGTAGCTTCGTTAAACTTTACGGAAGAGAAGTCAAAAATTTTCTGTCGTTTTAATAAATTCTCCAAGTGTGTGAAAAAGAGATAAGTAAATAAATCTCAACTATTATAGAAAAAGAATATATAATGGAATTTTAAAGAAAGTTTTAAAAATAACAATTATTAACTATATATTAATCTTCGTATTCTTTCATTCATTCTGTCCGCAGTTTGAAGTTAGTTTTTGTGTATGCTTTTGTTTTTTATTTCTTTAAAAAATATCCTTTGACAAATCGAAATTAGGGTAGATGCACCGTTTTTGGCCAAGCCACCGGTTTTGACCAACCACACACTTTTATTAATTTTAATAATATTCTGTTACCTTCACTTTATATTTTTTTATAAAACTTTATTTCACAATTAATATTCTTGACAAATCTTTTGAATTTTTGTAATAATTGTACTTATTATTTATAAAAATAAAATAATTTGAAGGAGGTGTTGACAAACACAATAATTATTATTATAATTATAATAGTACTAAAATAAAATACAAATTTATATGTTTATATAAACAAATGTCAATAACCAAAAATATTATAAATAAATTAAAAAAAAAATGTCTTTCAAAAGTAAAGAAGAGGTAATAGATTAAAAGTATTACTTATTTACTGGATATTTATTAAAAAATTTACTGTAATATAAAATAATAATTAAAATATACTAAAGCCTACTGCATTCTAGTAACCTGAAAAATGTGAGTACAAATAATTGTTTTTTACACTGTAAAAAATTTAGGGAGTTAACGGACTCAGGAGTTGGGAGTGGAATTTTTCGAGTTAAAAATCAACTCCAAAAGAGAGTTAATTTCTAACTCCCTTCATTTAACACCCGCGCGAGTTATTTTTTCCATGGGGAGTTAGCATTTGGGTGTAAAGTTTTAACTCTCTTTATTTAACTCCCCTGGCATTAACTCCCCAATGGGTGCGACTTTTATAGAATCCCCTGGGGAGTTAAAATTTAACTCCCTTTTTTTACAGTGTAGAATCATTACAATAATATTCGTTTACAAAAAATATCATGTATCATAATATTATTAAGTTAAAATACTATTTTCTGTGAAATAATAGTTACCATTTGCTTTTATTTCATGCCTGCATGAGTTTTATATTAGTTTTTGAAACTGGCCAAAAATGGTGCCAAACGGTGGCCATAAATGGAGCAAAAGTGTCCAAAACTGGCAAAATTGACATTTTTATTTATTTATTAATTTATTATATTATTGATATTTTTTTAACCTTTAAAAACAAGAAATTCTAAAACTAAGAATGATAATTAATCTATTAACAAGTTTTGGTATCTCATTTTTTATAATAAACATAAGAAAAAATGACCTAAAAAGTCAGAAATTCCTTAAAGTGGCCAAAACTGGTGCATCTACCCTATGCAGGTATTTTTTCATGATTAATAATAAAATAATATTAAAAATTAGAAAATTTAAAAAAAAATGATGATTAACAAATGAAAAATGTACCCATTTGGTTTATTATATGCTTTTTTCTATAAGAAATTTCGTTTGACTGATCTAAATTATTATGCAAATTATTCTCCTTTTTATTTATAAAAAATACTAGAAAATTTGTTAATTATTAAAAAATTTTGATTAAGAAGTAGAAAATATACTCATTTTATGCATAATTTTTATTTCTCAATATCCCTAGTAGAAATTTGTCATAGTATCTTTAAGGGCACTGGACAGTTCCACTGGAAAATTTCGAGGCACTTTACAGTTAAACTGGCTAAAAACTATAAAGTGATGTCACGCTAATTTCTTCAAGTTATTGTCCAGTCAAATTTTACAGTTTCTGATCATCAGTCCTGTAGAAAAACTATACAAAATAATTCACTTGGAAATGTCAAAACTTTCTTTATATTGACGTTACGTATTAAACACGTACAAATTTGAAAATATAACGTTAAATTTTTTTGTCAACAAATTAAATAAATTAAAATTTTACGAAACTATATTTTTACTGTTGGTGTATCTATTGTTCCGTATAATAAATGATTTATAATAAATTATCTGTAAAATTATTTTTAAATAACTACATAATTAAAAAAAAATATAAAAATTACTGATTCTTGAACACATGTCATTTTTTTACATTAAACAACATTCACTTTTTCCTTTAATTAAGCACAACACTGAAATAAATATTATTATTTTATCACACTACAAACTTATAAGTAAACCCTAATATGAAGAATTAATTCAGTTCAAACGAAAAATATCTAGCGGTTTCGGGGAGCGAACTCGGGTCACACTGGGACGAAATACCTAAACGCACGCTTTACGCATCACGGCCGTTCTAGTCGATGGACGATTCCGGAAAAATAAGAACCATACTCTACCGGCAGGTAAAGCAGTTCCCTTTTTCATCTTTTCTAGCTCAACTGGCGAATTACTGGACAGCTACTGCATAACACTCTAAAGTTGAACTTATTGATTATTACTGTATAGAAGTTCTGTCTGTCCAGTTATTCTCATGGTACTGTCTAGGCGTTCCGTGAAATTATGTTTCAAAGTTTGTCGTGGCGTTAGCGCTACCGTCAGTCCAGCAACTGAACAGTGTTGTGTAGACATTTTCCATAAATACATCAGAGTATACACTGAAAGAAATAATTCGCGGGTGTAACTAGAATTATGTCTATTTTTTCCGTAAGGAATTAGTAATAAATTGTTACTGTCTACTGTCATTAATTATAGACAGTTCTGTTATTCAGATCGGAGAGCTATACATATGTCAACGTCAATTCATCAATGTAAAACATAACCTCACTTTATTGGACCAATTCTAACTTTTTGTATGTAACAGGTTTGTTAAATTAATATTTATACATATAATAAGAGTATATAATCTTGAAAAGAAATTGTCTTCTGAATTTAAAAAATTAGTTATTTTAATTAACTCAATTAATTGAAGCGAATTTTAAAAAAATTTTTTTTTTCTAAAGGAATTTTCATTAAAAATAAATTTTGATTGAAAAGAAATTTTTATTATTAAATCAAAATTTTAATATTAAATAATTTAAAAAATTTGTTATTTAGTTGTCAACAGTAAAATAAAAGAACAAAATTAAAATTATAAAAACTATAAACTGTAAAACCAAAAGATTTATTTTATAGAAAATATTTCGAAAATGTCAATACACAACTGTTTAGTTACTGAAACTGGCGGTAGCGCTAACGCCACGACAAACTTTGGAACATCATTTCTCGGAACGCCTCGACAGTGCCATGAAAATAACTGTACAGGACTTCTATGCAGTAATAATCAAGTTCAACTTTATATTTTCTTTAACAGTGTTATGCAGTAGCTGTCTAGTAATTCGCCAGTTAAGCTAGATTAAACTTCCATGACTAAAACTGTACAGTAACTTGAATAAATCTAGTCATGCCACGACAAATTTCTACTAGGGATAACAATATTGTTTGCAAACTCAGTTTTTTCTTTTGGAAAGAAAAACATTAAATATTCCCGTTTCTTAATATTTTTGTAGAAAATTCTCAATTTTCCTAAGGAAATAATTTATTTACATCAATTCTATTTCTTAATTTTAATTGCTTTAAAAAAATTCAATGTTTTTTAAAAATAAAGGAAAAAAATGTTTATAAATTATATTTGTCAATTAAAAATTTTAATTCAATATGAAACTGAAAATTTTTGAATTTTTAGAAAATAAAGGAAAAAATGTTACTGAAAAAAAATTTCTGTTATTAACTATTATTATTATTTGCAATATTATTTGCAAATTTCTTTAATTAGTGCCAATTACAAATTTATATTCAGTCGCCTGTAGACCATTTAGAATGGTTTTAAATTTAATCTAAAAAATTATTTTTTTAAATTTATAATAATAATTAAAGTTACATTCTTTTTTCCTGTTAACAATTATTTTTGTTTATTTATTTATCAAAATCCAACAATTTCTTTATAGAAATTGAATTATTTTCATAATCAATAGATTCCTTCGGAGAAATTCAATTATTTAAAATCTTTTCAATAGTATTTCTCGAAAGAATTAAATTTTGTTTCCATACAATTTTTTCAAACTCTAAAAAATTTCAATTATCATTTTGAAAAAATTTAAAAGAATTTTTTTAAAGAATTCAATTATATTTTCAAAAATGTTGAGAAAAATTTCTTTATAAGAGTTGAATTATTTTCATATAAAGAATAGAATTTATTGTAGAAATTCAATTATTTTTAATACAATTTTAATAAAGTTTGTCCAAAGAATTCAATTATTTTCATATATGTAAATAATAATATTCTTCTCAAAAATTCAATTATTTTCAATACTATTATTTCTTCAAAAAAATAAATATTTCAAATATTATATTCAAATATTTAAAAAAAATTTAAAGAAAACCCCCTTGAAAGAATTAAATTATTTTCAATACAATTTTATTAAAATTTCTCTAAAATATTCAAATATTAAACAAATTTTTCTTGAAAAAATTAATTTAATTTCACAAATTTTGATAAAAATTTTTTTATAGTTTTTCTTTAATACAATTTTAATATTTGTCAAAAAGAATCAATTATCCTTATAAATAATAAAAATTCTTCTGAGAAATTTAATTATTTGCAATACAATTTTATTAAAATTTCTCCAAAAAATTCAAATTTAAAAAAAAATTTCAAGAAAATTACATCAAAGAATGCAAATAATTTCAAAAAATTTGATAAAAATTTTTTTATGAAAATTCAATTATTTTCAAAAAGACAATAAAATTATTTGCAAAAATTCAATTATTTTTAATACAATTTTAATAAAATCTGTAAAATACCTAATTCAATTATTTTTATAAATAGTATACTTCTTCTGAGAAATTCAATTATTTCCAAAACATTTTTATTCAAATATCTCGAAATAATTCAATTATTTATAGGTTTAATAAAATTCTTTGAAGGAATTTTAATATTTTTAAAAATTTAAATAAAGAATGCTTGATAAAAGTCAATTATTTTCACAAATTATAAGAATTCTTTGCAGGAATTAATTCGTTTTCAATATCTTCCATTTGAATAAAAGTTCTAGAAATAATTCAATTATTTTTGAAACAAAAATTCTTCAAAAAGCTTCTATTTTTTCAAAAATTTTAATAAAATTCTTTTTAAAAATTCAATTATTTACATGAATAATAAAATGTTTTCATAAGATTTTTTCAAAAGAATTCAATTATTTAAAAAAATGTTTATGTAAATTCAATTTTAAAAAATAATCAATCATACTATCAATTAAATAATTTAATTCTCGTAGATCTTTGTAATAGAAAAATTGATTAAAAAATGAATTTCAGTAAAAGTTTCAGATAATATTAATATTAAAAAGTTTTACAAAAAATTACATTTCAAAAGATTTTTTCTATTGGAATCTTTGAACATTTTAATTGTTTTGAAATTGAAGTTCCTAATATTTTAATATTTATGTTAAAAAATTATTAATTTAATTATTTCCTAAAAAATTCTTAAAATTTTTGAATATTTTTGTTGAAAAATTGACAAAAATAATAATTGAATTTCGGAAGTATGACAGTTGTAATTTTTTGAAATAGATACTTACATTTTAAGAAGGTTTTACATAGAAATTTTTTATCCAGATTTTAAATAATTTTATTTAGAAATTATAAAAAGAAAGTAGTCTTTTGGAAGTTTGTAATAATTGAAATTTTGTTAAATTTAATTCAAATAATTTATATACCAATATATTTAAGAATTTTAGTTTTTTGGTCTGAAAATTATTTTTTAATTTAATTGTACCTATGTATAAAGAATTCTAACTAAAAATTTTGAAAATAATTGAATTTTAGAAAAATTTGTAGTGTATTTTTTATGGAAATCAGAAAAAAATAAGGGAAATATAGAATCAAATTTTTGTGCAGCGATTACAACGAGTTTTTTCAGTCGTCAAATTTAATTTAATAAATAAAATTTTTCGATAATCACTATTTTACTTTTTTCAGTTTTCAAGCTACTTTTTTTTCTCCTTCTTTTAATTTATAAAGCGAAACCTGCTCTTCTGTTAAATATTAATTCAAAACAACAAATTTCTTAAGACTAATAATTCTGTCAAATTATTTTCAAGGGATAATCTTTCAGTTGCCTAATTAAGGAGAAATAGGGATCTTTTAGATAGGACATCAATTTTCTTTTCTAATAGACAAACGATATTTCCTCTATTTCATTTTCAATAAAAATGATTTTTTGAAAAGTCTCCATAAACCTTATCTTTCTCTCTATATTGGAAAATATAATTGGAAGAAATGAACAATTTTTAATTGCTATTAAATTTTAAGGGTCAATTTCATGATTTCTCTGATTCCCTTTCTTGGGGTCTTGAACAACTAGAAACAGCAATCGATAATGACTTCCAATTATTGGGGACTTACCTCAAACCCATAGTGAAGAGCCTCCTGGAATTCGGCCTTTGACGTTCTCTATGTAGCTCTAATATTTCTCCTTTGATTAATTAAAGCACTAATGCACTTGTGGCTTTAGCCGGAAAGTTGCTTGCCTCAAGAATTTAAAACTTGTTCAATTATAACAAGACCAAATATGGCCATCGAATTGTAAATTGTAAATCAATTGTAAATTGTGATACATTGGAGAAATTTTATTTAATTCAGAAAAATATTACTATAATACAATTTTGATGAAGCTTAAATTTGAATTTTTTCACCTATTTTAATAATTTTTTTGTAAGATTTGAATAATTTTTAATTGTAAATATATTTCGAAAATAGTTGGATTTTTTTAGAACTTTTTCTATTTATTTTCAAAAAATGCTCTTTTTTCGACATTTTGTATACAAAATGTCGAAATAAAAACTTTAAAAATAAAATTTATTTTTTTAAAATAAAACTTTACTTTATAAAGTTTTATTGAAAATCATTGATTTTTTAAAGTTCTTCATTAAATATTTTGGAAATCAAATTCTAAAAATTTTTAATTGCAAAGTTTATTAAAATAATTGCATTCTCCAAAATTTAAATGAAAAATCTTCAAGTTTAAATTTAAATATGAAAATTAATGAAAATTAGCTTTTAAAAATAAAATTATTAAAATATTTAAAAAAAAAGTAATTCATAGAATTTTTTAAAATTCAATTATTTTCAATATTTTTAATTACATAATACCGAAAATTCAAATATCTACAAAAAATAATTACATTAAAATTATTTAAAAAAATCTAATTTTGTAATAATTATTATTAAAATTTTGTACAAAACAATTATTTTCAAAATTTTTAATTACAATTCTGCAAGAAATTGATTAGATTTTTAAGCTGTTCAAAAATTCTTTTAAGAAATTCAATTTTCGAAAAATAACATAATTAGCTACAAGTAAGTTAATTTATATTTTAAAAGATATGCTGCGTTTGACCTTTTTTAAATTTTTGGAAAAATCACATGATTTTTCCAAAATTTTTCAGTAAAAATATTCTTCAAAAATTGATTATTTTTTGTTTTCCAAAAATTATTTTTAAATAATTCAATTATTGACAAAAAATGTTACTAAATTGCAATTATTTGGATATGTTTCAATTATATAATTCAAAATTGTAATTAAAAAATCGGTTATTCAAAAATTATTTTAAATTATTATAGTTACCTAATATTTTGAATAAACTAATTTTAAGAAATAAAAAATTTTTTTACATTTGTTTTGAATTCAATTATATGTAGTTTTTTTTTGTTTTATCACTCTCAATAATTTAGCTCAGTAATTTTAAAAAGAAATCAAGCGTTGCAGTTACAATAATAATTATTATTATTATAATTATTATTATAAAAAATTTGATTTTCATATTTCGATGAAATTGAATTCACGAGAAACTTTCGTAACATTATTACAAATAATTGATTTAGAGAAGAAGTTTAGTTCAAAATTCTGGCAAATAATTAAATTTTGAAAGAATTGCAGTTTCTATTGTTTAAAACTTTTTTGCTTTTTTTGAATCTTGTATTTTAATATTCCCAATTGTTCAATGGAATATTCCAAGAAGGCGAATGCAATATTTCGTGCTATTGGGAAATGAATTATTCTTTTATAAATTAATTGCAGTTCATAAAATCGAAATTAAATTAACTATGGTAGTTACAATTTTTCCTCTTTGTGACACAATATATTGACATTTAGTTAAAAATTTTATGATACCCAGCATATTAAGTAATTCTTTTTCGCTGTTTAAATATTGAAATTAATTTCATAAAGAAGGGCATTATTCCATTTAAATTTATAGGTGCAATAAAATGGAGAGAGAGACAGAGAAAGAGAATGAAAGAATATAAATGAAATGTCATTAATTCCTTTAGAGTGGAGAAATAACGAGAATGCTGCTGTATTCATAAAATTTGAGGGAAAAAATAACAATTTTTATATTTGGAAAAGAATTATTTTTCCTACAAACCGTAATGGTAACAATTTTATATATATATATTTATATGTTACATGTTTGCAAATATAGATAACTTTGGATTCCCATTTGTATAGTATATTTATGTATTACGTTAACGATGTCACATTTAACGTATTTCATGAATTATATTTTAGTTATGCACAATAATATTTCGATTTGAATGTCATATTACTTCTATTCCATAAGTCATGTCAATAAATGCTAATATTAAATTCCACCCATTAGTAGTGCATGTAAACATGATAAATTATGTGCCACTTGCAATACATATATATGTATATATAAAGGTTCATAATTAATTCTGAATTTCATATAAAATGCAATTTTGAAGAACAGTTTTTCGAAAAAGGAATATTATTATTATTATTATTATTATTATTATTATTATTATTATTATTATTATTATTATTATTATTATTATTATTATTATTATTATTGATTATTGGTTTACAAACATAAATGCGATTCATATTTGTCTGGAATGGCTCCCAGAAACAGATAAAATGAAAAATTGTGAAATTTTCAATCAATCAAAATTTTTGTTAATGAAAATCGAAAACAGAAATTTTTTTATAGAAATCGACTTTTAGTAGGGTTGCCACGCAACCTGAAAACCTGGAAATGTCAGGAAATTTTATAAATGTTTTTTTTTTTATTTATTTATTTATTTTTTTTTTTATTTTTTTTATTTAAAAAACTTTGAAAAAAAATTAATTTAATTTTAAATGAGTTGCGTTTACAATTTTCATAAATAAATTAAGTTCAAAAGGTTTTAATTTAAAATTTTGTAAAATTTCAATTTTAAATAAAATTAATTAAATAATAAAAATTTTACAGGAATTTTACTATTTACAAATTTTTTTAAAATTTCTTCGCAATAATTCAATTATTTTTATAAATAATCAAATTTTTTACAGAGATTAAATTATTTTCAAAAATAATAAAATTCTTTATAGGTTTTCAATTATTTTCATAAATAATAAAACTCATCGTAGAATTTCAATTATTTTGAAAAATGTTATTATTCTTAAAAATTTTATTAAAATTCATCAAAGAAATTCAATAATTATTTTAAAATGCCTTTTTATAATTTATTTGTTAGAATTTAAGTATTATTGTCCATATATTTTTAATTAAATTTCTTGAAAGAACTAAATTATTTTCAAAAGTTTTAATGAAATTCTTTTTAACAATTCAATTTTTTATCAAAATAATTTTAATAAAATTCTTCATAGAAATTTTATTAATTTCAATAAAATTTATAAAAATTCAATTATTTAAAAAGAAATATTATTAATATTATTATTAATTCAATTATTTTCAAAAGTAATAAAATTCTTCGCAGAAATTCAATTATGGTCAAAAGTTTAAAAAATTTCTCTTGAAAATTTCAATTATCTTTATAAATAATAAAATTTTTCTCAAAAAGCCAATTATTTTCAAAAAATTTAATAAAATTCTTGGCAAAATTTCAATTGTTTTCAAAAACGTTTCTCAATTCAATCAAATTTTTTACAGAGATTCAATTATTTTTAATACAATTTGAATCTAATTTCTCGAAAAATGAAATTATTCTTAAAAATGTTATTAAAATTCGTCAAAAGAATTTTAATTACCTTCATTTAAAAATTTTTTGATAAAATTCTTTATGAGAGTTCAATTTAAAAAAATATTCAATTCTTGAATAAATTATTTATTTTTGTATTTAAATAATTGAATTTTCGTAAGATTTTCTAATAGAAATTGATTTAAATATGAATTTCATTTTAAATTTTAGATAATAATTGAATATTAAACTCTCTAAATTTGAATTAGTAGAAATGTTTTATAATTTGAATTAGTGACTGACTTTTTCCTATTGAATTATCAGATTTTACTAATAAATAGTCGTTTCTATTAATTTAATATTAAAATTTACCAATTCAAAAGCAAAAAGTCAGTCACTAATTCCAATTGGTAAATATTTTTACTAATTCAAATTTAGAGAGAAAGTATTATAGCGTGAATTTTTAGAAATAATTGAATTTTGAAAAGGTTTTAAATTATAATCTTTGAATGTTTGAATTTTTCATACTTTTAACTAAAAATTGTTTGGATTTAATTTTTTTGAAAAAGTTTAATTGAATTTTTCTTAAGTTATTTGAAGTTTTTATTTTCTAATAGATATTTGATTGAAGAATTTCTGAATAATCGATAAAATTTCGTAAAATTTTATTAAAAAAAAAAAGAATTGTTAAATTTTTTAAAGAAATTTTTAAAAAAATTATTAAAAATAATTAATTTAAAGAAGAATTTTAGTTAAAAATTCTGGAAAACAATAATTTAGGGTGTCTAAGGGTCAAGGAAGTCAGGGAGTCATGGAAAAGTCAGGGAATTTTTTGGTCAGGGAAAAGTGATGGAAAAGTCAGGGAATGTGAGAGAATTTCATTCAAAGTCAGGAAAATTTCTATAAATTTGTATAAAAATTAAAATCTTTTGTTAATTAAAAATTTTTTTAATCTACTCTCTTAGTTTGAATCAGTTAAAAATCACTGATTTTTAGTGAAAAAATAACTAAATTTTCAGTAAATAATAACTGAAAAAATAGTTAAACTTGACTTATTGAATCAGCCAAAAAAAATTTACTGAAACTCCAGTTATTTTTAACTGACAATCAGTTATTTTTAACTAATTGTCAGTAGAAATATTACTATTTGAATTAGTGACTGACTTTTTGCTGCTAAATCAATTATTTTTAACTGATTCAAATTTAGAGAGTAACAAAACTTGAAAGACTTTTATTACTGTTTGTTTCTATCATCAGATATTAATTTATTGCTAAATATGTTAATTACCATATTTTTGTCCCAAAAAAGCAAAAATAAAATTAGTAAAGAGTCAAGAAATGTCAGGGAGAAGTCAGGGAATTTTTTTCTCAATCCTTGTTAGACACCCTGATTAAATATTTATTTAAAGAAGAAGTACCTATTTGGACATTTTTCTGAGTAATAATTTTTAATCTGAATATGAATATTCTTTAGAGTCAAGGAAAAGTAAGAATTTTGTCTGGAAGTCAAGGGAAAGTTAGGGAAAAAGAAAATTAAATGAATTTGTAAAAATTTATTGGAATTATTTAATTTTGTAAAATATAAATGTAGTTTTCAAAACCTGGAAAAATTCCATTTTTTAATCTGGAAAAGTCAGAGAATTTTTTGAAATGAGCAAAAGCGTGGCAACCCTGTTTATAGTAGAAGAAATATTTTCTTATAGAAGGAAATATTTTTCATGGAAAATTGAAAACATTTTTGATTTGTGAAAAAATTTGTGAAAGAACAGGCAATATTAGAGTTGGGATTGTTTTTTTTCTCTTCTCTCGATTACTTTTGATACTAGATTTCGATCAGGTGACCTTATACGGGACGTGGTCGTTTTGGCCTATCAAAATAGGTAGTCTTTTGTAGAGAGCATAAAGAAACCGTAAAGAGACCGAAGTGACTGCAATCTCCATTGGATTTTAGGGTCATCTAGGTTCTAGGCTAGGCAGATTTATTTTTTTTGCAAGAGATGGATGAGAAGAGAGAGAGAGAGAGAGAGAGAGAGAGAGAGAGAGAGAGAGAGAGAGAGAGAGAGAGAGAGAGAGAGAGAGAGAGAGAGAGAGAGAGAGAGAGAGAGAGAGAGAGTGGGAGAGAAAGAGAAAGAAAAAGAGTTACTTTTCTCGGAGAAAATTGGAGCCCGGAGGAACGAGCAGATAAAATCTCGTCTCGTAAAGCAGGTCCTGTGCAACGGCTTCTCGTCGCTTTCGTAACATCATCACGTTTCATACTTGGATTTAAAATCCAGTTTATCGGGACCCTCGCTTTTGTTTACGCGACAAGTCGCAGGACACACTGTAAGCGTTTTTTCTAATTCCTTCTCCATAGACTCGCTCGTTTCTTGAATAATAAAACAACCAGACTTAATTACATTTGTTAATTCCAATTCTTGACGCGCTTCAACAGGAATGATAATAATTTTTTGGTATCCATTACTTTTATTATTATTGCGGTTATCAGAATTATCATTGTAATTCATTTGTCTTTAGAATAGTCGCGATGAGTATTTAGATTTAACTGAATCAAATTATTATTATTATTATTATTATTATTATTATTATTATTATTATTATTATTATTATTATTATTATTATTATTATTATTATTATTATTATTATTAAAATAGATTAATTTAAATAAAATAATATATTTTCCCCCCCCCACTTTATTTTCTCTGATTTTATCCAATAATATTAATTAGTTACAATTTATTTATAATAGTAATTTATATTTTTAATTTCATAACTGAAACGAAACAATAACATACAATTAATTAATATCTATAAAAATTAATTGTGTAAATTTCTACTTGATATTTACTAGAATTATTTATGCTGAAATTTTATTGAATTCTTCTAGTAATATTCTATAGAATATTCACCAAGTTTTAATATAGATTCATTCTAGTAAAATTATTCTATAATATTTTTTTTTACTAGGATTATTATTATTATTATAACTGAAATAAAATTTTGGTCTTAAAATTTTGAACGT
The DNA here is from genome assembly GCF_015476425.1 of Leptopilina heterotoma. NCBI lineage: Eukaryota > Metazoa > Arthropoda > Insecta > Hymenoptera > Figitidae > Leptopilina > Leptopilina heterotoma. Next base: position 118,143 of record NW_025111138.1, read on the forward strand.
TCAAAAGAGCGAAATTTTTTTAATGTTTGGAATTTTTTAAAAATTCTTATACTAATAAAAGACAAAATAATGTTAGGTACTTAAACATTTCCTTAGTTAATTAAATTTTTTAGCAAACGAAATATTCTTCTATATTACGTGAAATTCTCGGTGAAATTTTATTAAAAATAATTGAATTTTTGCAAAGAATTTTACTATTTATAAATAAAATGGAATTGTTTAGGAGGATTTTTAAGAATTTTAGAAAATAATTGAATTCTTTTGAAATTTTTTATAACGAATGAAGAAAAAATTGAATTATTTTGTGAAATTTCTTTGAAAATAATTGAATTTTTGCAAAGATTTTATAATGAATTAGGAAAAAATCGAATTCTTTCGTGAAATTTTTTTGAAAATAATTTAATTTTTGCAAAGATTTTACTATTTAAAAAAATAATTCAATGGTTTCGAAGGATTTATTAAAATTCTAGAAAATAATTTTGTTTAAAAAATAATTGAATTTTTGCAAAAAATTTTGCTATTTATAAAAATAATTGAATTCTTAAGAAGAATGATATTATTTATGAAAATAATTGAATTCTTGCGAGGAATTTTATTAAAATTTTTGAAATTAATAAATAATAATTAATTAGTAAGTTTGTTCATAATTAAATTTTTTTAAATTTTGAATCTGAAATTATTTAAAAATTCATATTTGAAAATAAAAAATTTTTTAATTTGCATAATAATAATAAATTGTAATAAATGTAATAATAAAAATAAATCACATTCCGCGCTAGCGCTCGAGATATTTACTAGTTTTTTAATAAAATACAAATTAAAAAAGGAATTACAAAGAAATTGTTCATTTGAACATTGAAAACTTTAGAATCATAAGAAAATGAAATTATTTCTTTAATTTGCACTGAAGAAAAATTTATTATTTTGTCTAAATATTTATTTGAAGCAAACACCATTTAATTAACAAATAATAATAAATAAAAAATAAAAATTACTTGATTCAAATAAGTGTTTGTTAATAGATTATTTTAGTTTATTTGAATTAAATAAATTTTTTTTCAGTGTAATAATAATATTTAAAATATTCATTATCATTAAAATATTGTTATCTAATATATTATTTTTGGTAATTTAACATTTATTACTTAATTTATTTATTTATACATAAATGGACTTAAAAATAAAACAAAAAAAAACTTTCTAAATTTAAATTAGTGAAAAGTAGTCCATTAATTTAAATTAGTAAAAATTTTTAATTAGTAATTTAAATAGTAAATTTTTATTCATTTTTTACTAAAACTTAAGTAGAAAATTTAGAAATTCCAATTAATTAAACATTTTTTTAAAAATTTAATAAAATGTTAGTTAAATAAGTAAGAAAGTTGGGGAGAAATTTAGACAAAATTTAATGAACAAAAAATATATTTATGTAACAATTGCTTAAATGAGACTTTAATTGATAATTTAAACCATAAAATGAATATTAAAATTGGAACGAAATAAAAATGAATAATGTAACATTTTTTAAATTAGTAAAACGTACAGTGTATTGAAATTCTGTCCATTTCTGCTGGAAATTTTTACTACTTCCGCAGTAAATTTTAGTATATCCGAAATAAATTTTAGTAAAAATTAATAATATGTACTAAGGGTAGTAGTAAAATTTACTCACCGGAAATAATAAAAGTTGCAAAGCAGAAATTTGATTTAAATAAAATTATTTGATTTAACTAAAAATTATTTGATTCAAGTGAATATTTATTTCATTATAGACAAGTAATCGATTAATTTTTTTTGTTCACTGCAGTAGCATAAATTTAACCAAATTCTTGCAAATGACAAGCAAATTTTTCTTATATTCAAAATAGTGAATAGCTTAATATTTTATCAAGTAGATGTACTCGAAATTTTTTCATTTTGAAAATATTGTGGTTGAAATTTTTAATGAATATGTAAATGAAATGTTGAACAATTTTTTTTTTTAAGGGATTTATTATCATTTTTTTAAGGACATACCGAACAAAATGAATCTTTGGATCCATTTTTGAATTTTCTTCTCTGTTCTCTCTCACGTCATATCTCTTATAATTACAACGCCAGCGCACATCTATTCATTCTATTGCATTTTCATATTTTTTTCTTATAACAACGATTGTTATTTTTTAAATTCTTTTTGTAGTTTCCAATAACAGTTTGAATGTTTTTTTTATCCGTAGCTCTGTAATTAAATTTGAAATTCGTTTTCTGAGCTTGTTTTGTAGTTATACAATTCTGCTTTGAACTCATAACTGTTTTTCATCGGCCAGCAATAATTCATTGCAATACGTTTTCAATGAAATATCGACTTGAATAGCTCAGTAATGTGTGTACACATATTTTTTTTTTGCATAAAAAGTACAACAACAGAGAATTATGTTATATATATATATATTAAAGGTTGTAATTTATTAAAAACTTGTATATATATATATTTATTTATAAAGAGAAAAATAATTTTTTTGCTTACTGAGTTATAGAAGAAGATATTTCGGGGAAAAATAATTAAACATATTTACAAGTTTATTTTTTTTTTATATAATAATTTCGAAGAATTCTATTTTAATGCGACTATGATTGTGAGACTATCAATTCTCACGCAGGTACATGCACATACTTTTCTTTCGTTTCGTCGCGCTTTTTCTCAAGGAAAAGAAAAAAAAAGTAAATTTCTCTTGTTTCTTTTAATTCAAAAAATTTTTTTTTATATTTAGAAAGAAACGCAAACTAACCTACAAAATATGTATTGCAAAAACACCTTTATGACAAAATGACAGTATCGCGATATATCATATATATAATAATATGAATTATATATAATATATTATATGTAATTACAATTTCAGGAAAAAAATTATTTGATTCAAATAACCTCACGGAAAAAACACTTAAACCAGCTATAAGTTTCCCTAGAATAGCGAAAATTTTAATTAAAAGAACTAAAAATTTCGCTAATATAGTGAAAATTATAGTTGTTTAAGGCGAAGACTTTTTTTCATAGCTACTATTTGTCTATTATCCAATAAATATTTACTTGAATCAAATAAATGTTTTTCTGTGTTGTAAAGTTGTAATTATAAATAATTATAAATTTATAAACAATTATCAATAATTGCAATTTATAATTGTAATATAATTACAATATACATATTTTGATATATAATTTAACATTATTATATATATTTATATATAATAAATCTGCAATAAATATATTCAATATTTATAATGTATTTTTATTTATATAATATAATCTATATAATATGTCGCTTAATATATTCACATAGTATTATATTTATATATATATACCCAATGTAAAAATATCGTGCATTAAAAACGTGGAAAAAAAAGTTTCCTTCGTTTTGCAATTTTTGTCGCACGATATTTTCCATACCAGCAGTTTTCTCTACTTATCAATTTTTTTTATGTTCTTGTGGTCTGTGGAATTGTCACGTAAAACTATCATTAAAGATAAGTAATTGAGTGTGACAAAACGAAGAATCTCTTCAGTTTCGCTCTATTTTTTTTTCGTAATATCATTTCATAAATTCATTAATTTCGCAATTCCTCGTTTAGTTTTTCCGTTTTTTCTTTAACTATGTATACATTAAGAATTATTTATTTTTCGGGCATTTTTCGATATAATAGTTTCCGTCGTTTTCGAGTAAATTGAACTAAATTATGAATAAATTGAACTATATTATGAATATTGAACTAAATTGTGAATAATGGACTTAATTTTGAATAATGAACTTAATTTTGAATAATGAACTTAATTCTGAATAATAAACTAAATTGTGAATATTGAACTAAATTATGAATAAGTGAATTAAATTTTTAATTAGGATTAAAATCCAGGAAGCTGAATTTTTAGTTGTTAAAAAAAGAAGAGGAACACTTTATTTTAGAATATTTTTATACTTTGGTTTTTTTTTTTAATTTTTTGTTTTAAAAATTGATTTTTAAAAAAATTGGTTAAAAAAGAATGTGATGGACAGTCAAAACAAAAGTTACTCCAATGTCATAATTTCGTAGGGAAATCAGAAAATAGTCAGGGAAAACGAAATTGGTTAGGAAAGTCAGGGGATTTTATCAAAAGTACTGGAAAAATGACTACAAAAATTGTATAATTATTGTATAAATGTACTACAAAAATTTCTACACAAATTTTGTTCTACCAAAAATTCTACTGACAAAAAAGTTCAGAAATATTTGAGAAAAACTTAAAATCTTTGAATTCTTTCTTGAATTTTTATTTCTTAATTTTTTGTTTCTGAAAATAATTAAATTTATTTTAAATAATTAAATTCTAGAATAACTTTCTTCGTGATATTAATTGTACTTGGGAAAGAATTTAGTTTAACAGTTGCAATTTTCAGAAAAAAATTTAATTTTAGAATGTTTTAAATAAATTTTTTTGAAAATTCTAAATGCTTTGATGAAATTAGTAATATAATTCAATATTTATTTAAGAATTAATTTAAGATTTAAATATTTAAATATTTTAATAATAAAAGTAATAAATAAATATAAATAAGAAGAAAGAATAATAAATAAATAATAATAAATGAAGAATAATAAATTTAGTATTCATTATAAAATTACTTTTCAATGTATAATTTTACTTAATATTGAAATATTTTATAGAAAGAAGTACTAGAAGAAATCGTAGAGATTTAATAATATTTAATAAAAATAATTTTTCTATGGAAAATATTTTCAGTTCATATTCATTATATTGAAGAAAGCCCAAAAAGTAAAGAATTTTATTTTTTATAAATAAATTAGAAAAAGTTTATAATACAAATTGCTCGTATTTCCGCACTTGCTAAAATACTTTATTAATATTTTAAAAATTACATATATCATCACTCTCCACGATAATTATATAATTTTTTTTTATTTTTACTTTGATCATTTTACATGATTCTCCCTCCATACTCGCAGGATATTTATGTACAGAAGTGCCAGGAACAGTGTATCCCGGTTTTAAAACAATGAATTCAAGAAACGAAATATTGTATTTCCTTTCCGGTATATAAATAATAAAATATTCATGCGCAAAAATCGTATGTGTGTGTGTATATAAATAATAGAAATTTCCTCTCGTATGTTATATGTATATATATAAAGTTTTGAAAAATATGAAAATTCGAAAAAAAAGAAGAATTTGAAAGACACTGTCATATTTTATTTCTTATCATATATATATATATAAAAGTCGCGGACTCTGTACAACATTTTTAGTCAGTTTATAAAATGTAACTTTATCTCGTTGACGTTTGACCAAAATGGTATTATGAAGTAACAGAATTTGTGTGTGTGGGTGGATTCTTTTTTCTTCTTGCTACAATATTCCTCGGGAAATATGTGTATGTGAAAAGTTTTGTTATCTTTTTTTTTTTTCTTGTTTTCTCGAGTTGGAAAAAGATTTGTCATTTGTTAATACTCTCTGGCGGAACTTCCTATTGAATTCAAGACTGTAGCAGATCCTTCTGACAGGCATGAAGTATAGTGCAAATAGTGAGAACCATAAGGTACTAACGTAACGTTGCTAGACACTGAGAAAAAGGATTTGCCGGGAAAAAGGATTTATTGAATTTTCCTCACTGACAGTTTCGATACTTAATGCTTTTCCACAAAGTGCACATGCATGTTGAAATTTTATACTATCTCATTTTCATTTTTTCCCCTCTCTCTCTTTCTTTTTTCTTTTTTGCTCCATCCAAAAATTTACTTTTTTCCCTGAATCATAAAAATGTCAATTGAAAAATATTTAAAAAAAGAGCGAATTTATTGTAGGTTTGCAAAAAAAAAAAAAAAAAATTGGTGGGAAATACTGACAGGCCTCGGATTGTGACTTTTAGGATTTTTCTTACACATATTAAATACAATTTTTTTGTATGGATTTTTATTTTCTCTTTCATTTTTAGCCTAGAAAATAAATATCACTGTTAAAAAAGGTTCTTGGTTTTTAGTGAATTTGTGCTCAAACATAATGAAAAATTTTCACTCCGAATAATTGAAAAAATATACTAAAAATTAAAACTCTAAAGGAAATAAATAACAAAAAAATGTTAATATAAAAAAATAGAAATTATTTAATTTTTATTTTTTTATATTAACATTTTTTCGTTATTTATTTGTTTTTAACTCTCACAATAGAATGGACTAATTTTTTAAATTATCTCCATTTTTACAGTTATATAGAAAATTGCAATAAATGTAATTTCCATGAAAGAAAAATACATTTGTATTATCAGAATGAACATATTTTTTTCCAAAAAAGAAAAAATTAAAGAATATTTCAAACATGACTGGAGAAAAAAGTTTGAAAAAAGAATAATCGTAAATTCAGAAGAACGAAAGCAAACAACTCACTTAGAACTTATTTTAAAGTACATTTTTAATCATATAATAATAATCGAAAACAACTGCTCTCGAAAATGTTTTTCTTTCTCAATTTTTCCTCTATACCATTATTTCAAAAATTGCTTAAATAACGAATATACTTCTCTCCATCCCTTCTATATATATTTATGTCGTGAAACATTTTCTCTCGCTAACATTTACGTTTTTCTTTCACTTCTTCATTACCTTATTCGTTTTTCCGAGGAAATTTTATGACTGTGTAATTAAACATCAAGCTAACAATATACATATATAAAAACTCAAGTAAGATCATTCTTAGAAATGTGTTTTTTTCCTCCTTGTTTTTTTTTTAAAGCGCCTCCCTTTTTTTTATGTGAATTTAACTCGGTTGTAGCATTTTTTTTTACCACTCTCACAACTTGTTTTATAGTTCAATTATCAAGCTACGAACAATGTACAGATTGAAGCACTAAAAATTTCATTTCTGACATGCAGGAGCAATAAAGTACATCAGCCTTCGTGGAATACACCTTTTTCTCCATTTTTATTATTACCTTTTTTAATTTCTTGCTGGAAAATCTCAGACTGAAAGTTTAGTTTTCTTTGCAAAAAAAGAAAAAAAAAGAAAAATAAAAGAAAATAATAAAAAAAAATCTTAGTGAAAATGAACACAAAGAGACCGTTTCTTTGACATTATTCTCGTCATTATTATTTTTATTTTAGAACCGCTCTCATTAAACTTTACCGGGAACAGTTTTTTGTTTTATAAACAATACGATTTTTTTCAAAAACAATCTTCTTGTCTTACAAGTTTTTTTTGGGTGGGGGGGGGGCTTTTTTTCCACTTCGTTAGATAAAGGAACGGTTAACGTAAATGCACCAGTGCTCGTCAGTTTGACATTATAATGAAAAAAGATGATAATCGTTTGCGAAAAAAGTTAAAAACATTTTAATTTTTCAATTTTTTCTTATTTTGCATATTTTTATTTTTCTCTTTAGATTGATTTTAGAGCTCAAAAAAGTCCAAATGTTCTTTATTTTATAATTTAGCTACGTCAAGGAAATTTTATTTTGTGTATTTCCAGGAAATTTCACTGATTTCTAAATTTATTTATTTAAAACTTTAATATTTCTGTAAAATAAATATGTAAAAACTCATGTTTTTTCAAAGAAATTAAAATTTTTTAAATTTCAAACGAAAATAATTGAATTTTGAAAAATTATTTATAAATGAATTAGGAAATAATTGATTTTTGAAAAATCGTAATAAAAAAGATTCTTAAAATCAATCTTTTAAAACAATGTTATAATAATTTTTGAAAGATAATGAATTTTTCAATTATTTTTTTTTTAACAATGACAATTATTTATAATTGAAAAACTGCAAAATTATTGAAAATTTAAAGAATTGAAAGATAATTATAATTTTTTTTATAGTTTTCCAAAATTTAATTCTTTTCAATATTTTTAATTAAATGTTTTCAAAAATGCAAATATCTACCTAAAAAATTTTAATCTTTTTAAAAATCGACATTTTTTTATTAATAGAGATTTTCGGAAATATGCGATTGAAAATAATTGAATTCTAATAAAATTACAGTGGAAACATTATTAGAACTGCTTTTTTTAAAAAGAATTTTGTAATATAATTTTTTGAAGCTAATTTCCATTAATATTCATTTTCAAATTTTTATTTGAACATTTCTTATTAAAACTTTTGAGAATTCAATATTATTTTGAAATTTTGTAATTAAACTGCTTCAAAATTTGATTTTCAAAAATTTTAATGAAATATTTTTAAAAAAATCAAAAGTTTTCAATAAAATTTAAACTTTTGTGAATTCAATATTATTTTGAAATTTTGTAATTAAACTGATTTAAAATTTTATTTTCAAAAATTTTAATGAAATTTTTTTAAAAAACCAAATGTTTTCTATAAAATTTGAACATGTTTTATTTAAACTTTTTGTGAATTTTTTATTATTTTGAAATTTTGTAATTAAACTACTGCAAAACTTGATTTTCAAAAATTTTAATGAAATACTTTTAAAAAATCAATTGTTTTCAATAAAGTTTTAGAAAATTTTAATTATTTAAAAATTTTTATTTTTTAACTTTAATCTTCTTTCAAAAATTTTAATTATGAATAAATATTACAATACATTAAATAAAATTTAAGTTTTAAATGAAATACTTTTAAAAAATCAATTGTTTTCAATAAAAATTTCAATTATTAAAACTTTCTATTTTTTTCGAAAATTAAAAATATTTTTAAAATATTATCCAAAAGTAATTTTTGAAAGGTTTGACTACAGTTATTTTTGAGTTATTTGACACTATGAATGTCAAAGTAAATTACATTTTATATCAGAAAAATGTCATTTTGTTGCAATATTTGGAAGAAGAGTGTAAAAAGTCATAATATCCATAAGATCTGCTTTTATAGAATTTAATTTTTATTAAAGATCGAAAAATTTTTAACCTAATGAATGAAGTATTTTTGATTCGAAATATTTTCATAAATTACTTATTCCAAAAAAAAATTGAAAACTCGAATTCAACAATTACAAAGTTTATAGTTAATTTTTATGATCTGACGCAAAATATATTAATAGAAAAATTTTAATTTGAAAGAAGAAACAAATAAATTTCGGTTTATTTGAAAGTTTGTAACTTTAGGAACATTTTTACTATCAAAAAATGTAAGTGAAAAATTGATTTCAACAAAATTCGACTTAAAAATTCATTTACTCAATCTAATGTTAATTTTTCTCGCACCTAAATTTTCCTTTCCTTTTAAACCGCCTCAAAAAAAGGAAGAAAAAAAGGACAGAAAAAATTCAAGTAATTCCGCGACCGATTTCCCTTCGAATTCAAACGGGTTATTGACATTTTCGTAAGCAGTGCTTGAATCCGATTTGAAATTTTCAACGGCATGATCGATATTTCAATTTTACGGCTCGACGAACACAAAAAACATGCGCTTTTCGCCAGTCCATCCAAAAAGTAATCGGACTCTTTGTACTTTTCGGGTTTCCCTATATCCAGCCACGAGATCACTGTGAAATTCTATTTTCGTCCGGAATTCGTCACTTGACAACGAAATTGCTGTCGAGAACTTGCACAATCCCCCTGAACGAAACAAAGAGCGAATAAAGAGGACAATTGCTTTGCCTCCTTCAAAATCTTTTACGTGCGAAATATTTCACACAGTCATGTTTGAAATTTTTATAAAAGACGAAATTTCCACCTCCAAGAACAGAATACATTCCATTTTCTACTTTTAAAGGTACATGAAAATTGCTCGAAACGTTACGTGTTTCCATACACACATATATACATATATAAATGCAATGAAAAAAGGAACGAAACAAACAAAAAATTGTAAATTCCTCACAAGAAAAGTTAAATTCTTTTGTGAATCATTCAAATTATTTCTGTAATATTTTATACAATACATCAAAAATGGTAAAATGAAAAACAGTATATAAAATAAAGGAACAAATTTTGTAAATTTGATAGACTTTTTTTTTCATTGAAACAAAATTCGAGACAAAATTTTACGAGAGAAAAAATATTTTCAGTAAAACTCGGGTCGACTTTCAAGCGCAAAAAAAGTACCAGTCGATTCAAAATACCCACAAAAGTAGAAAAGTAATTGTATTTTGTTCAGAGTTGTCACGAAAATTTAATTTTGTATTTTCCTGTTTTCCGGAAATTTTTTTTAACTCTTTTCCATTTTCCGATTGTTTTCAATTCTAATTTCTTGTCATATTCAATTATTTTCAAATAATTATTTAATATTTAATATTTATTAATATTTATTACCGAATGTATTTTGTTTGTAAATTGTTTCTAAATTCAAAATCGTGATTTTTTTTCAAAAGTGTAATAAAATTCTTTAAAAAAAAATATTTTTCCAAAAAACTTTATTTTAATGAAAATTTTACATTTTCGATTGTCTAAACATTTTTCAAATTAATTATTTTTTGAAATTCAATTATCTTCGAAAAATTAAAAAAAAAAATTGAAAACCTATTTTTTCGAATTTTTTAAAGTTTGTTGTTTATTTTTCCATATATGTATTAAAATTAGAAAAAAAATTTCAATTTGAAACCTTAGTGAATTTAATTATATCTCAAAATCTTACTACTGCGATTCTTCGAAATTTTAATTATTTTCCTATATTTTTAACTAAAATTATTCAAAAGTTTAATCATTTTTGGAAATAAATACCTATTTATTAAATTAAATAATATTATAAATTTCAAAAAATTTTAATTTAAAACTTTGGAAAATTAAAATTTTTGATAGTTTAAATTTTTAGTAATTTTTAATTTGGAATTCTTGACTTAGTTTTTTTAAACATTGCTATTCGAATTTGTTTAGAAATTAGTTGAATTTTTTAGTATGTAAATTTTATTGGAAAATTTTTAAACAATGGAAATTTCGTAAAATTGAATTGGAAACATTTGAATTTTAAGTATTATTATTTAAAAAATATTCTTAAGATTTCTTTCTTTTTCTTAAAAAAAATTACTTGGTTGAAATGAATTTAATTTGATTGAATTTCATTGGTTAAAATAACTTTTATTCGGTGGAAAAAAAATTTACTTATTTGAAATGAATTCTATTCGGGTGAAGAAAAATTTTACAAAAATTTTATTCAATTGAAAAAAAACTTTACTTTAAAACAAATGTTATTCGATTAAAAAAAACTTTGCTTGATTAAAATAATTTCTATTTGGTTAAAGAACAATTTACTTAGTTCAAATAAATTTTATTCGGTTGCAGAAAACTTTACTTCGTTGAAATAAATTTTATTTGGTTCAAAAACTTGACTTGCTTTAAATAAATATTATTTGGTTCAATTAAATTTTATTCATTTCAAATGAATTTCATTTGGTTCAAATGAATTTTATTTGCTTCTGCTAAACTTTATTTTGTTGAAATAAAGTTTATTTGGCTTGAGTAAATTTTATTCGGTTGAAATAAATTCTATTTTTTTGAAATAAACATTTTATTCGTTTCAAATAAACATTTTATTTTTTTCAAGTAAACATTTTATTTGTTTCAAGTAAACATTCTATTTGTTTAAAATAATCATTTCATTTGTTTCATGTAAACATTTCATTTGTCTTAAAAATCAAAATACCTGCCATGAATTAGTTCGCTTAAAAAAAGGTATACAAATAAAATTCTTAAACATTTGCTTTGTCAATTTCAACTAAAGTTAGTGATAAAAATTAATTTCAAATTTCAACCAAAGTAGATTTAGCCCCCCATTTGAAACCTCTTTAGAAATAATTTCCATTTGTCCGGAATAGAAAAAAACTATCTCCAAAAAGATTTAAAACAAAAATTCGAAATTTTTAAATTAGGAATTCAGAGGAAAATTTAATCTTTTATTCGCCTCTCTTTTTTAAAAGTTAAAATAAAAAAATTAGACTTGGAAATTTTTTTTTTTTGTTCTCTTAGAATGCCAATGAAAAGGGAAATATTAAAATGTTTAATTGATGTTTAATGAAAATAATAAGGACATTTTACGAAATATAGTGGTATAATAAATTCGCTCACTTTTCATGTCGCCAGAAGCGATATAGCGCGTATGTTATTAGTTAGAACTTGAAAGCTCCCAACGAACCTTCATAACAGCGCGGTAGTAATTTGCGAACGTGTACAGCGCGATGCATAAATTGCCCTTATATTTAATAGGTGTGTGCTTTTTCGACATAAAAAGTTGCTCATTAACCCTGATTTTTCTTTTCTTTCTTTTTATATGTACCTCGCGAGACTCTCTCTGTGTGAGTGTGTATTTTCAAATATAAGGGGAGGGTTCGGATACATTTTTTAAATATATCAAGAATGGGATTTAAATCTTCTATTAAATTATTTTTTTTAGTGATTGTTTGAGAGGAATTCAATGGTTAGAAAATATTTTGACAATTTTTGTATTTTTATTTTTCTTAAGAATTGGTAGATTTTTAAATCCTGGCGCAGTTTTCTAAGAAATATGTTTATGTATCCATAACAAAATTGCTCAATGAAAAAATAGATTTTTAGTATAGTTTTGAAGAATTTTTTTGAAACGAAAAAACATTTTTTAAGTTGAAAACGCCAAAAAATACTATTTTGTTAATTCAATTTTTTATACGGAAATTCATTTGTTTATTATTCTAACTAATTTCAAATCATGATTTTATTTATTTTTATCATGATTTTTATTATATTTTTTATTTCATAAAAAATTATGATTTAAAATTTGTCATTAAAATAAACAAATGAATTTTTATATAAAAAAATTGAATACCTAACAATGGTATTTTTTAGCAGTTTTTACGATTTTCACCCATTTGGATTTACAATTTTAATAAAAAATTTCCCAAATGTATTCAAATATTTAAAAAAAATTTATAAAATTCTTTGCGAACATTCAATTATTTTCATAAATAATAACATTTTCGCAGGCATTCAATTATTTAAAGAAAGTTTAATTAAGTTTTTCACAAGAATTCGATTCTTTTTATAAATAAAAAAATTCGACTCAGCAATTCAATTATTTAAAAAAATTTTAGGTTTTAATTTAAGATTTTAATTTTTTAATTTCTTAAAATTTAATTTTAAGAAACATTCAATTATTCAATAAATTATTTATTTTTGTATTTAAATAATTAAATTATATAGTATTTTGACAAGTTTAATTTTTTTATTATTTTTATTTATTATTTTTATAAAAAATAAAATTTTCAAAAGAATTCAATTATTTAATTAATTTAATTTAATTTAAATTATTTTTAATACAATTTTAAATGGATTCCTCAAAAAATGCAATTATTCCTAAAAATTTTATTTAAATTATCCAAAAGAATTCAAATAATTAAAAAAATTTTCATAAAGTTCTTTGTAAGAATTGAATTTTAAGAAATATTCAATTATTCAATAAATTATTTATTTTTGTATTTAAAGAATTTGAACAAGTATTTTGAGTTGGCAAATTTTTTTATTAATTATTTTTATCTATTATTTTCATAAAAAAATAAAATTTTTACAAGATTTTAATTATTTAATTAATTTAATTTAATTTCAATTATATTTAATACAATTTTAAATAAATTTTTCTTAGAAAAATGCAATTATTTTTGAAAATTTTACTAAAATTCTTCAAAATAATTAAATGATTTTAAAAAATGTTAATAAAATTCTTTATGAGAATGGAATTTTGAGAAACATTCAATTATTCAATAAATTATTTATTTTGTATTTAAATAATTGAATTCTCGTAGAACTTTCTAATAAGAATCGATTTTAAATTGAATATTCTTTTAAAATTGAATATTAGAATATTAGTAGCGTTACAGTATGAATTTTTGAGAAATAATTGAATTTCTAAAGATTTTTTTAATTGAAATCTTTGAAGACTGTAATTTCTGTACAATTGTATTAATATTTAAATTTTTATGTTGAAATAAAATCATTTTCAATTGAATGATTTTTGTGAGAAATTTCAAGAAAAAAAATAATTTAATTTTAGAATTACAATTGTGTTTTTTTTTAGAAATAGTTAAACTTTAAAAAGTCTATACATTGAAATCCATTTAGAATATTTTAATTCATGGGGAAAAATAAATATGTATCTAAATATTTATTTTAAAAAATTTTCGATTTTAGAATGCAATTTCATTTAAAAATTATGAAAAAATTGAATCGTCTTTAGTTTTTCAGTAGCTACTATTTTACTACTTTTTTCTGTCATAAAGTTACTTTTTTAAAATTAATTATCGAGTAGGAAGCTTGCAAATAGTAAAATTCAATTTTTTTGTGGATACAAAGACATTTATTCCAGTATTTTCTACAAAATTATGAATGAATTTTTAATTTCTAAGTAAAATAAAAATTCAAAAAAGGTCCAAATATTTTCTGACTATTGAATTCCGATCAAAAAATTACTATAAAAATAGTTTTATGGAAGATTTAAATCAATTTTCTTGATATAGTTAGAAATATATCCGAATCCTCACCTTAAAAAATGTAAATCATCGTTTTGTCTGGAACATTCATGTGAGAACAATACAATGATTATTACCAATGATAATTAAAAATGCTAATTAACAGTGATAATTAACAATGATTATATTAACAATACTGTATAAGAAAATGGCAATTTTTGTGTAAAGAAAAAATTTTTGTCCACTCATTCTTCTTTTTCCTCCACTCATATATAACAGGAGAGAGAAATCTTGTTTCTTTTGGCACTTAATCTAGCGGAATTTTTACGGACTTGAACCATATGAGTGTATTTATTTTACGATGTGCACATGTTTTTTTTTTTTTTTTTTTTTTTTTTTTTGCTTCTGTTGAAAGTGTCTAGATGAGTTTTTATTTTTTTATTTTTTTTTGTTGTTCTTTTTTGGAAATTATTTTTTGAGAGGAAAAATTTGTCGCGGTGGTGTGTGATATGTGCAGCGAGACCCAGTCGCAGCGTTAAGTCGCATATTTTTATTCACGCTTTGCTACTTCTTATCATTTTCTTTATTACATTTACGTACGTCTTTTCCCATCTTATGGATTTTTTTTCTTCTTCAAGCTATGTACACACATTTTCGATTTTTGTATTACATTTTCTTGCAATTTTTTTTCCCTCATCCCCCAACTGTAAACCCCTTCTTTTCCCCTCTCTATACACTTCATTCTCTTTTTTTTTTTTTTAAATTTTTTTGCGATTATATTTTCTGGTGTTCTTATCTCTCGTATTTTAATTTTTCGCCTCTATTTCTCTACTCCAGCTTTTGAATAATTTACAAAATATGCTAATTAGTTGATTACATTTTGTAACAATAAAAATTGATACACTTATAAATTTTTTTTTCTTTTATGAAAAGAGAGAAAATGAAAAAGTTTAATTATTTATAATATCTATTTTATGTACAGGGGATTGTTGGGAAATTTTCTTTTCTTTTTGTTGGGGGAAAAATTGAATAAAATAATAATTTTGAATAATTTAGAAAATTGAGAAAATTGATAAATTGAGATAAAATGAGATCACTGTAGTTTTCTTTTTGGAAAATGACCTTTTATGGGTAATTAAGAAGAAAGGGAAAATAAAATACAAAAATTGGGGAAATTAATGAGAAATGTAAACGAAATTGTCTAACCCTTCTGTGTCTAGTCTTTTGGAGGGGAAAAAATGTTATTTCCGAACCAATTAGAGGGTCGATTTTTAGGAGATTTCCCCCTTTATTTTTCTGTGTAAATAATGTTTTTTCGAGAGAACATAAACGATCACGATTTTAGTTATTTTTTTTTATCTTTTTTGTATTTATTTGAAAAATTTCTAAAGTGATCTCGAAAAAAAATTGTTTAACAAAAAATTCTTCAAATTGAAATTAAAATTATTTATTTTAATTATTTACTTTTGGGAAATATTTTTATTATTTATTTTTAGAAAATATTTATGACATTCTCCGAAGAAAAGTACGGAAGAAGTAAAAAATTTTAGGGTCGATTATGTAATTTAATTTTTACTTTGACTTTCATTTTCGCTTTGATCGATTAATTTTACTTTTATTTTTACTTTCACTTTGATAAATTTTTCTTTTCACTTTACAGTTTTTTTATTTTCATTTTCACTTTGATGGATTTGCATTTTCACTAATCAAAGTGAAAGCGACAGCGAAAATAAAAATCTAATAAAGTAAAAGTGAAATTTAAAGTAAAAATGAAAATACATAATCGACAAAAAGTTCGACTTTTTATACTTTTTTTTAAAATTTTCAGAAAAGGAAAATTTTTTCGACTTATTTAAAAGAATGCGACTTTTCTGCGAAATATTGAAACAAAATACCACTTTTTTGTATAAAATGCAAAATACTTCAATATTTCTAGTGTAAAAAATAACTGTAGAAATATATTTTGAAACTTATTTTTGATTGATTTTTTTAAGATAATTAAATTTTTGAAATATATAATTAAACAGTTTTTAAATAATTGAAATTTTGTTAAATTTTATATGCAAAATTTTTGAAAATCGAATTTAAAAACTCATAATTGCAAAAATTGAAAAAAAATTGAATTCTCAAAAATTTTACTAAAAAATCAAAATGAAAATTAGCTTAACAAAAAAAGTGCATTCAAAATTATTTTAAAAAATTAATTCTTAAAAATTTTATGATTATTTTTTAAAATTCAATTATTTTCAATAGTTTCAATTACATATTGTCAAAAATTCAATTATCTACAAGCAATTATTTCAAAAAAAATTTCCTTATCTACCTTAGAATTTTTTATTTAATTTTTTTTTCTATTGAATTCATGCGAAGAATTTAATTAAAATTATATTGAAAATAAATGAATTCTTATACAGAATTTTATGAAAATTTTTGATAATAATCGAATTCTTTCAAAGAATTTAAAAAATTTTTATACTACTTTTTAAATAATTGATTTTTTTGAGAAATTTTATTAAAATTAAATTGCAAATAATTGAATTTCTGCGAAGAATTGATTTAAAATTTTTGAAAATAATTGAATTGTTTTGAAGAGCAATTTTATGTTTCGAATATTTTAAATACAAAATTAAAAAATAATTGATTTCTAAAGAATTTTAATGAAAAATCAAAAAAATTAAAAATATTTGATTTAGAGAAGAAGTTTAGTTAAAAATTATTGAAAATTGAAGTTTTTTTAATAATTTAAATTAATTGAAATTGAAATTTATTAATTTAAATAAATTGAAATTGAACTTTTTAATAATTGAAATTGAAATATTTTAATAATTGAAATTAAGGTAAAAACACAAACGTAACATAAAATTATCTTTTTCTGAGGTACCTTTCTTTGGAGCGAGTCACATGTTAACTACACTGGAAAAATAATAATTTGTTTGATTCAAATAACCGATTACTTTACAATTATCAAGTAAATATTTACTTGAATCAAATAAATTTTATTTAAGACAAAAGAATTGTATTTGAAATAATAATTTCAGTATTTGAAGCAAATATGAATTGAACCATTTATTAATTGACTCAAAGAAAAATTAATTTTCAAGTAAATATTTATTTGATAATTAACTATAATAATTTGAATGTTCTTTCATTCATTTACTTTTTCTGTCCCTCACACTCTAAAGTTGTCGTTTGTTTTAGAAGAAGAAGAGAAATATTTGCACAATTTCTATTTTTAATCCTATTTTTGGAACAGGATTTTCCATAGGAATTAAGACATTCAAAAATTTCAAATTCAAACCTTTTTTAAATTAAACAACTTATAAAAGTATTTGTTATAAAACATGAAGATATCGATTTGAAGTAATCGATTTCTTCATGTTTTCTAATAATTAAAGATGACTGAGAGATAAAATCATTATTTTATATTATAAGAATATTGTTATTATAATTTTATCAAAATTATTTTCATCATTTTAATTCAATTATTATTTTAGAATTTTAAATTATTTTTTATGAAAATAATTGAATTCATTAAAAAAAATTTATTATTTATGAAAATAATTGAATTCCTGTGAAATTTTTATTTTTATGAGAATAATTCAATGTTTGCGTACAATTTTTATAAAATTGTTTTTAAATAATTGAATTTTCTTTGGGAAATTTTATTAAAATAGTAGATTTTAAAAATCATTGAAAGTAGAAAATTTTTTGAAAATAATTGAAATTAGGTCAAGAATTTTGTTATTTATAAAGATAATTGGGATTTTTACGAGAATTTTTTTCAAATTTCGAACATAATTGAATTTTATAGGAAGAATTTTATTTTATTTTTGAAAATAATTGGATTTCTGCAATTATTTGTAATTTCTTCAAAATAGAATTTTTTTTTAGTGTTTTCAACAAAAATTTAAATTAGAAAATTTTTAGTAATCGGTTATTTAAATCAAATAAATTTTTTTTCTCAGTGTAATTAGTTTAGAAAAATAATTTTTAATTTGAGTAAAAATAAAAAGTAAAATGAGCAATTATTTCGAGAGTTAGTATTTTATGAAAATTATAAAATTCTATTTTTTTTCTTTTTCTCAGTTTTCATTGAGTCGTATGTCCCTTATTTTTTTTTATTCGTATCATTATATAACTAGTTTCTTTTAAAATTAATTCACTTTCCTCTGTTTTTTTAACTGACGTCTATTTCTCATTCCAGAAGTTTTAAACCTCGACTTCTCCCTTGTCTATTTTATTCTTCTATATCTCCGGTCTCAGTGTCAGGAGCAGCCGAGCGAACTGTAAAACGGAATCCGTGAATTCTTTCACGGTTTTCCGGCCAACGTTTTACCGTCTTGTGCGAACACTTTAACTTCCATTCGTGGGACATCGAGTAATGGTTTTGACATGACTGACTTTCTTATTGATTCATCTACTTCGCATCTTGACTTGACCACGAGTCGTGTCTGCGACAGGATTTTCAGAAAATAATTTTCACGAGTAGAAAAGATGACTTTAGAAATAGAATGAGAGGAGGAGAAAAGATAAAGAAATCACTGGCAAGACATCCATTTAGGTCAAGAAGCAATTCTCCTTGAGAGATGGAAGGATTTTTTTTTATACCTTCTTCTTCTTTTTTTTTGCTATTTTTTTAAAAGCCGATTTTTACATTCAATTGTCAAATTATACAAATTTCAAATAAAGAAGAATTTAATTTGCAAAAACAAAAATTTAGAAAACGGTAAAAAGTTTTGGTATTCCTTTTTTTTTTTAACGTAAAGTTGAAAATTATGCGCTGCATTTACATTTCATAAAGATGAGAAAAATTAAACTCCTGATATTGTTTTAATAAATGAAAATTTAAATTCACTCCTTGCGGGAAATTTGATTAAAAACTTTTTTTTTTTAGAGAAAAATTAGCTTTCTTTCGAATTAAAAAAAAAATTTTTCCAAATAATTTATAGGTAAATGGTTATTTTTTTGTAATAATACTTTTTCTGAAGTGTTTGACAAGAAGAAATTTATTAACATTCAATTGAAAATTGACAGAAAAACGTTGGCCGCTTTCTTCTTAATGATTGACTAACTTTCAGAGGTTTTTCTTTTCGAAATATTTATACACGATGAGATTGATCGCTGAAGAAATCAGTTATTTTTCGGTTTATTTACAAATTTGGATGGAAATAATAACTCTTTTAACAATACTATTATTATTAATTTCCAATACGATTTTGGAATAATTGATTGAATAATTTATTTTTAAATAATATTTTTCGCTTTGACGAGAATTATTACCATCCAAGTATATTATATCTATATATATACGTATATACCTACAATAACAATAATAATAAGAATAATAATTCTAGAATCGGTTTATATATGACAAAAAATTTTTTTTTTTTACCGAAAAGACACACTTTGATATGGAATTCATCACTCTCTCTCTCTCAAAAAAAAAAAATATTTATTTATACAAATTATAAAAAATAAATAATAAATATTTTATGAAAAAATTTTATTTTGCTTAAAACTAAAAAATTTGTATTTATATAGTAAAAAAAGGTTTGTACAAAAAAAAGCATTCGTTGAGTGTAGATTTCAGTCAAAAAAGAAAATTGTTTATAAAAAATTGTTTCTCTTATTTTGAATCTATGTTCGTTGACTCCAGTTGACTTTATTCGAGAATAGAAAAATTAAATTTGTTTGTAAAAATAGAAAAAATAAATTTCTATTTAAATTTATAATTATTTAATTATTTAATATTTAATAATTAATAAATAATGAATAAATTAATTAAATTACTATGAGCTTAATTTTTAATCTTATCTCATCATGTAAAACGCTTTAATACGCTTATTGGTAACATTTACGCAAATTGTGACATTCATACGACACTCGAGACTCATTTACAAATTTATAACTCTTAATTTTAAATGTTCTTTTTTTTAACTTGTTTTTTTATTAATATAATAAATATTTATATTTATTTATATTTATATTTATATTTATATTTATATTTATATTTATATTTATATTTATTTATTTATATATATATATACGAAGGATCGGACGACTGACACTGAACCGACGTGAACGAGTACATAATTAATACTGACATCACGTTGTCTAGAAGGGAAATCGACTGATTGCATTGTTGAAATGTACAGGTCACGTCGAAATTAATGCCAAGAAAATTGGTAAGATAATGGTGAATAGTAATTCGCCACGAATTGAATAGGAACCTCCGCGTAAATCGCTGGCACGCAACCTTTGATTATCCAATTGATAAATTGTAACTCGCTTCTCGGTCTCGTAATTTTTCGAACCCACTTTTGCAATGCAACGAATTTTGACTTCACTACGACCACTGCGTTCGTGGTGCTTTACATCCGCTTGTATTCGCAATCCAATTCTGTTGGGAACAATGATTGCGCCATAGGGATTGATTGGTTGCATTTGATGAAACACTGTATTTTCTGGCGACACCTGAAAGCAGAAGAAACTTTTCGTTATTGGCTGAAATTTTTGGTTTTGTTTTTCTTTGAAATGAAAAAGTTTTTTTTTTACAATTATTACAATTATTAATTGTAAATCAAACTAATTCATGGTAGTGAGGATTTTTGCTAATTTTTAGTCATTGTTTTCTAAAATTTTAATAGATTTTTAATTTTTTTAATTTTACAGGGTTGCCACGCAACCTGGAAATGTCAGAGAATTTTATACACCTTGAAAAAACCTGTAAAAGTCAGGGAATTTTGATCTTGAAATCGAATTTTGTTTAAATATTTCAAAATTATGTAATTCAAGTTTAAAAGAATTGCGTTTACAATTTTCATAAGTAGAAGGAACTACAAAAGATTATGATTTGAATTTTTGTAAAATTTCAGTTTCAAATGAATTTAATTAGAAATTTTAAAAAACCTAGATTTTAAAAAAAATTTTAATAACTAAAATTCTTTTGAAATTAGGTCAATTCTTTTAATATATATTTAATTGATTATTAAAAATAATGGATTTATAGAAGAATTTTAATTAAAATCACTAAAACTTTCCTCAATTCAAAGATTTTTAATATTTACTACTTTCATAAAAATTCCCAAAAGAATTCAATTAGTTAAACAAAAATTTAATAAAATTCTACGCAAACATTTCATTATTTGCATAAATAATAAAAATTCCCCAGGAAATCAATTATTTACAAATTATTTTTATAAATTAATATTCAATTATTTCGATAAATAATAACATTTTTTTATAGAAATTCAATTATTTTCATAAATACATAATAAAACTTATGTCAGACTTTCAATTATTTTTAATATAATTTTAATGGAATTCCTCGAAAAATGTTATTATTCTTAAAAATTTTATTAAAATTTATCAAAGAAATTCAAGAAATTCAATTTCATAAATTTGTCAAAATTCAATTATTTTCCATGTCTACTATTTTAATTAAATTCCACAAAAGAATGAAATTATTTAAAAAGAAATTTTAATAAAATTCGTCTCAAGAATTGAATTATTTTCAAAAATAATATAATTCTTCGCAAAAATCCAATTATTTTTAAAATTTTAAAAGAATTCTCTTCAAAATTTCAATTATCTTTATAAATAATAAAATTTTTCTTCGAAATTCAATTATTTTCAAAAATTTTAATAAAATTCTTGGCAAAATTTCAATTATTTTTAATAAAATTTTCATCAAATTTCTCGGAAAATTGAAATTATTCTTAAAAATTATATTAAACTTTGTCAAGAGAATTTCAATTACTTAAAAATTTGTTGATAAAATTCTTCATGAAAATTCAATTTTAAGAAACATTTGATTATTTAATAAAATATTTATTTTTATAGTTAAATAATTGAATTCTCGTAGAATTTTCTAATAAATATTGATTTAAAAATGAATTTCAGTTAAAATTTTAAATTATAATTGAACATTGAAAGGATTATAGCGTAAATCTTTACAAATAATTAAATTTTCAAAAGGTTTTAAATTAAAATATTTGAAAATTTGAGCTCTTTATACTTTTTAATTAAGAATTCTGTAGAATAAATTATTTTCAAAAAGTTTAATGGAATGTTTGTTTAATTATTTAAAGTTTTTAATTTCTAATATATTTAATTAAAGAATTTTAGAATAATCGAAATTTCGTAAAATTAAATTGTAAACAGAAGAATTTGAAAATTCTTAAAAAACTTTTTAAAAAATTATTTTAAAAAAAATTGAATTAACAGAATTATTTAATTGAAATTAATATTTGTTTCTTTTTTTATTATTCTTCTGATAATAATTCGAATATAAAGTATTTTCTTTTAATTTTGTTTCAGGTGAGTTAAACAACAAAATATTTCGTGTGCAGTTTATTTCGTAAGTAATTATTTATTACCTTAAATTAATAAAATTTCCTAAAACACGAAAAATCCGGTTATTCTCCCTTTAAAAAAAAAGTGTACAAAAATTGTCATTTTTTGGAAGTTAACAATTTGTTTAGTTATTTTGAAGAAAAATTTACTACTTTTTGCAAACTTTGGAAAAATTTTAGTTTCTTTGAAACTTTAAAATCTTTATACATTATTTTAATATTAAATTTTATTTATTTTGTAAGTAATTATATCAAGTCCGAAATAAAGTTTACTAATTTTTACTGAAATTTATTTCGGATATAGTAAAATTCATAGAGTTTTAAAATAAAAGTAGCGTTACAATAATTAGTTAAGTAATTTGAAAAATTCCTTTTTTTAAATCTGAATTTCCTTTTAAAAATTAGAATCCTGTTTTTTACCTAATATTCCGTAAAATAATAACTGTGATTTGCAGTTTTATCAAAAGAATAATTTTAAAATTCTTATTCGTTTATTTAAGGAAAAATATCAGCTCAGCAATATTTTCATGGAATAGATAATAATTAATTAAATTGAAAAAATTATCGGAAAATCTATATTTGTTTTATAAAATTTCTAGTCGAATATTTATAAGCGATGTAGTGTAATTTAGATTGTCGATATTTTTTTTTTAAACTGAGAGTCAATTATGTAAATTCGTATCGACTTTCACTGAATCCCTTTTTAAAAATTACATAAAATTGAATTGATCAATTTAAAAATAAAATTTAAAAATTGAAATACTATTTTTACCTAATGTGAAACTATTTAATAAGAGTTGATATTATTAGCGTTGAGTTTATAAAGTTACCTGAATGAGACAACAATTGGATAAAATGTAATTGAGAGGGGGAGAGAGTTATCATTTTAATTTATGAAGCATGAAAAAGGAGTGCTTTTGTGAGAAATGTCGTATTTTGACTTGAACATTAGATTTAAAGTTGGCATCGCGCCTTGAGTGTCTCCAAGTGTGAGAGTTAAGATTAAGTGGTTACTTGCGTAATACATTGCTTCCGCTCACAAATATTTTTCATTTGATTAAGTAACCATCGATGTAGGTAAAAATTTATTTGCAGACAAATTGTACTGTTTCAATTTTTTGGGAAACATATCAAATAACATTTTTCTGCGAGTGCGAGTCGAGATTTTGAAAAATTAAAAGCAAAACTGAATTATCATTAATACTAATATTAACACTAATATTAATACTAATATTAATATTAATTAATAAAATTAAAAGCAAATTAGTTTTTTTAACGTTTCTCCGTCAATAAAAATTTGACCCGGAGAAATTAATAAAATCAATTCGGTTATGTAATTAGTACTACCGAGTAATAAATTCTTAATATTAAAATTGCAATTTTTTTCCAATTATCGGCATTTTATATTAAGAATATTAATTTATATTTAATAAGTTAATTAAAATTTCACTCTATTGTTATAAAATTCGGTAGTAAAAGCCAGTTGCAGTCATTTCAAGTAGTAAAAGTAGATTTTAGTCAGACAGAATATTAGTCAAATCTTATATTTTTACTTAATTCTATTTTAATTAATTTGTAAATTATATAATTATTTAGATTATTTATAAATTAATGCAAAATTAACATTTTTTTATTATAAAACAATCTGTTATCAAGATTCAGTAGTAAAAACAAATTGCAGTCAGACCCAGTAGTGAAAGCTGATTTTAGTCAGACAGAATTCTTTTAATTTAATTTTTATATATTATATTTTTTTAATGAAATTATTTTGAATTATAATAATAATTAATTTTTAAAAATTTTGTTTTTAAAATTCAGTAGTAAAAGCCAATTAAAGATAGATCCAGTGGTAAACGTTTATTTTAGTCAGACAGAATTTTCGTAATATTAGTCGAATCTTATATTTTTACTTAATTCCTTATTAATTAATTTGTAAATAATACAATTATAAAGATCGTTTAGAAATTAATTTTTAATTAATATTTTTTAATTATAAAAAAAATTCTGTTATCAAGATTCAGTAGTAAAAACCAGTTGCAGTCAGACCCAGTAGTAAAAGCTGATTTCAGTAAGACAACAGTTTTGTAATTTTATTCGGAAATTGTGATTAATTACCTTATTTATAATTATAAAAATACTTAATTATAAAAAATTATCTTAAGATTCAGTAGTGAAGGTCAGTTTCAGTCAGACCCAGTAGTGAAAGCTGATTTTAGTCAGACAGAATTCTTTTAATTTCATTCGAATATTACATTTTTAATTAACTTATTTATAACTATAATAATAATAATTAATTTGAAAAAAATCAATTTTTATGATTCAGTAGTAAAAACCAGTTGAGGTCAGACGCAGTAGTAAAAATTGATTTTAGTCAGACAGCATTCTTGTGATTTTAGTAGAATCTTATATTTTTAATTAATTCATGAATTGTATAATTATATAAATATTTTATAAATTAACTTACAATTACTAGTAATAAATTATAAACAAATTGTGTTAGCAAGATTCAGTAGTAAAAAACAGTTTCAGTCAGGCCAAGTAGTAAAAGTTGATTTTAGGTAGACACAAATTTTGTAATTTTATTTTAAAATTGTGTTTAATTAGCTTATTTATAATTATAATAATACTTAATTATAAAACTTATGTTATTATGATTCAGTAGTACAAACCAGTTTCAGTCACACCCAGTAGTGAAAGTTGATTTTAGTCAGAAAAATTTTTTAATTTTATTCAAATTTTTTTTATTTTTAAGTAATTTATTTGTAGCTACAATAATAATTAATTTTTAAAAATTCTATGTTAAAGATTCAGTAGTGAAAGCTAGTTATGATCAGAGTCAGTAGTAAACATTGATTTTAGTCAGACAGAATTCTTGTAATTGTAGTAAAATTTTTTGATTTTAATAAATTTTTAAATTTTAGAATTATATAAATAATAATTTATACCTCAATTAACTTACAATTACTAGTAATTAATTATAAAGAAAATTCAGTTAGTAAGATTCAGTAGTAAAAAACAGTTTCAGTCAGATCCAGTAGTAAAAGTTGATTTTAGGCGGACATCAGTTTTGTAATTTTATTCGAAAATTGTGATTAATTAGCTTATTTATAATTATAAAAATACTTAATTATAAAAAATTATCTTAAGATTCAGTAGTGAAGGTCAGTTTCAGTCAGACCCAGTAGTGAAAGCTGATTTTAGTCAGACAGAATTCTTTTAATTTCATTCGACTATTATATTTTTAATTAACTTATTTATAACTATAATAATAATAATTAATTTGAAAAAAATCAATTTTTATGATTCAGTAGTAAAAACCAGTTGAGGTCAGACGCAGTAGTAAAAATTGATTTTAGTCAGACAGCATTCTTGTGATTTTAGTAGAATCTTATATTTTTAATTAATTCATGAATTGTATAATTATATAAATATTTTATAAATTAACTTACAATTACTAGTAATAAATTATAAACAAATTGTGTTAGCAAGATTCAGTAGTAAAAAACAGTTTCAGTCAGGCCAAGTAGTAAAAGTTGATTTTAGGTAGACACAAATTTTGTAATTTTATTTTAAAATTGTGTTTAATTAGCTTATTTATAATTATAATAATACTGAATTATAAAAGTTATGTTATTATGATTCAGTAGTACAAACCAGTTTCAGTCAGACCCAGTGGTGAAAGTTGATTTTAGTCAGAAAAATTTTTTAATTTTATTCAAATTTTTTTTATTTTTAAGTAATTTATTTGTAGCTACAATAATAATTAATTTTTAAAAATTCTATTTTAAAGATTCAGTAGTAAAAGCTAGTTATGATCAGAGTCAGTAGTAAACATTGATTTTAGTCAGTAGTAAAAAACAGTTTCAGTCAGACCCAGTAGTAAAAGTTGATTTTAGGCGGACATCAGTTTTGTAATTTTATTCGAAAATTGTGATTAATTAACTTATTTATAATTATAAAAATACTTAATTATAAAAAATTATCTTAAGATTTAGTAGTGAAGGTCAGTTTCAGTCAGACCCAGTAGTGAAAGCTGATTTTAGTCAGACAGAATTCTTTTAATTTCATTCGAATATTACATTTTTAATTAACTTATATAATAGTAAATAATTTTTAAAAATTCTATTTTTATGATTCAGTAGTAAAATTCAGTTAAGGTCAGATCCAGTAGTGAAAATTTATTTTATTCAGACATCATTCGTGTGATTTTAGTAGAATCGTATATTTTTAATTAACTCATTTTTAACTAATTTATTAATTGTAAGTTAATTTATAAATTATTTGTATAATTACATAAATAGTAAATTAATTAAAAATGAGGTAATGAAAGAAAAAAACATTTAGTAAGAATTGATTTAGTAAGATTCAGTTTCAAGTATGGTAAAAAAAAATCGAATAAAATTTGAGATTTTATCGACAGTTGATATAAATAAATAAAGTTTTTTTTTTATTTTTGAGCTGTGTATATATTGTCGGTTGTAAAGTTTGGAAAACAATTGGAATTTTGGTTGGACAAAAAGGAATTAAAGGACAGATTGGCTAATATCAGTGGTAACACCATTCTCGCGGAGTGGTTTTAACTTCTAGTTGGAGACTTCGACCACAAAGCGATAAACGTAGTTTAGTTTAAACTAGGCGCATCTATACTTGGAATCGTATGGCAGGTACATTCACTGGAACGCTTTATGGTTTGCGGTTAACACACAGCTTAAAAGGCATGTGATCGGAGCAACCACAAGAGTGGTCCATTCCAATATTCAGCTTCACTATTTGTGAATTGACATCATTTCACTGACCTTTATTCAACTATTTATATCCACTCAACATGTCCTTATTTGCATATTTAATTAGGTCTTCGTTGTTTCAATATTCTCCGTACATACAGTTCTTCACTTTTTTTTCCAACACAGACAAAAATTTTTCTTTATATTTTTAATCTCTGGAAAATTTTAGGTCTCGGATCGACTTAAAGGAGGGTAAACAAAGTCGCTTAGTCAATTAAAAATTCTAAAAAAGTCGAAAAAAAGCCATAATTTTTCTAAGTTTGTCAAATTGAGACAAAAAACGAATCAAAACGTTGCTTCGCAACATTTTTCATTCCTTTTTTGTCTCAATTTGACAAACTTAGAAAAACTGTGAGTGTCATTTTTTAGATCATCAATAAAATTTTATTTCGTGTTTTTCTGACCTTTTGCTAATTTCTAAATTCAATTGTTAAAAAATTCAAGACTAACTTCCAATAAATATTAAAATATACAAAAATTTTGATAAAATTCTGTAAAAGAATTCCATTGTTTTCAATATAATTTTAATGAAATACTTTTATTTTTCAATTCAATTCAATTATTTTTAATATAATTTTAATAAAATTCTTTTATTTTTCAATTCAATTTAATTATTTTTAACATACCTAATTTTAATAAAATTCTTTTATTTTTCAATTCAATTCAATTATTTTTAATATAATTTTATTAAAATTCTTTGCAAAAATTTATTTAATTTAAAAAATAAAAAAATTTTTTACCGAAATTTAGTTATTTCCAATTTAATTTTAATAGAATTTCTTGAAAGGGTTCAAATTTTTTTTAAAACTTTGATAAAATTGTTTGCATAAATTAGGTTATATCTAATTTAATTTTAATGATATTTCTCGATAGAATTAAATTATTTTAAAAAATGTAAGGAAAATTCTTTAAAGAATTTATCTATTTTCAAAAATTTTGATAAAATTCTGTATACGAATTTAATTATTTTCAATATAATTTTAATAAAATTCTTCGCATGAATTCATTTCTTTCAAATAATAAAAAAAAAATTCTAAAGTATATTCTAAGTATAATTCTAAAGTATATTAAAAAAATTTGTATTGAAGACAATTTTCATTTTGATTTTTAATTAAAACTTTTAGGAATTCAATTATTTTAAATATTTGCAATTAAAATTTTTCAAAATTTGATTTTCTAAAATTTTAATTTTTATTAACTTTTTGACTTTTCTTTAGAATATTGCAATTTGGTGTAAACTCCAAACAATTATTTTTAAGCGAATTTTACAAAATTTATCTATTATATATTTCAGAAATTTAATTATCTTAGAAATATTAATAAAAAATAAATAAGTTTTGAAAAATTTGTCTACGATTACATTTTCACACTAGAAAAATTGAAGTAATTTGCAGTTTACACCAAATTGCAATATTCGGAAGAAAAGTAAAAAAAAGTCGAACTAACCGAGGCCTGTAATTGAAAAAAATTAAAAGTAAAATATAAAGAGTCTTTCTTTATTAAGGTAAAAGGAAAGTTTAAATTTAAAGTTCAAAGTAGAGAATGTAATATTTTCAAGTAGTGCTTAATTTTAGAATTCATCTTAAAATAAGACTTTTTACTTTCCCGTTTTCTTTTTGAACTAAAAATAAAAATGAAAAAGTTTCGTACCATAGTTTGTTAGGGGAGTTTGAATATTTCCCTGCTGTAATTATAGTTTGATTGAATTTTTGAAAGTTGTGATGAAAAGTATTTTTAAAGTTATATTTTATTATTAGCTGTTATAGAGAACACGATACGA
Source organism: Leptopilina heterotoma (assembly GCF_015476425.1). NCBI lineage: Eukaryota > Metazoa > Arthropoda > Insecta > Hymenoptera > Figitidae > Leptopilina > Leptopilina heterotoma. The sequence continues at coordinate 147,412 of NW_025111138.1, forward strand.
TACTTTGGGTGTTATGGAGGTGTAAACTTCTAAAAATAGTTAAGAAAAAAAAGGTGAGAAGGAAAAAAAGAAGGAAAAGCAAGCAATTGGTAAGTGCGAACGTGCAACTTGTATCGCCTTCCATTTCCCTGGAGTACAGTAAACTTTCGGTCCGTCCTCCATGTCGTCCCTTGCCACTGGCTGTCTTTCTTTTATTCTGTCTTTTCGCTTTTCTTCTTTTTTTTCTACACTACACACTCTCTTTCTTTCTCTCTCTCTCTCTCTCTCTTGTGTTGCAACGTCGAACAGTCGATTCTCTAGAGATTCTCTCACCAAGTCATTGTAATTTCAAAAAGCAAACCAAGTATTTATCAGAAATATGAATTTTTTCCCGTGTAGCTCTAAATCCTATTTCCAATAGCAATAATAAATTCTGTATTTAGAAGAGAATTGTTCTCATAAATTAATCTCAATTCGTAAATTTATTATTGTAAGGAAAAAATTTATAAAGTTGCTCTGGCTATTTAGTAAGTAAAAGATGAAGGAAAAAAGTAAAATGTAAAAACAAAGACTTTTGCAGATTTTTGACAATTTTTTCTATTCTTAGAGAGTAAATTTTACTATACTTCATAAGTAAATTTTAGTCAACGATTACCTATAGTAGTAAAATTAACTTTAGAAGTTTTCAAAGTTGGCGAAAATGCACAAAAATTACAAAAAGAAAGATTACTCTTTACATAAGAAAGTTCACTTTATATATTTTTATTTTTTAATTACAATTGTTTTAATAAAATTCAAAGTTTTTTAAAAATAAGAGAAAAAGATGTTTATAAATTCTATTTGTCAATTACAAATTTTAATTGAAAATAAACATTTTTTAATTTTTAGAAAATATAGGAAAAAATTTTACACAAAACAATTTCCTGATACATTTATTTACAAATTTCTTTAATTGCAAAATTATTCAAAAACATAAATAACTTCTTTTTAAATAAATATTTAATTATTATTATTATTTTTCCATAAGAATTAAGATTTTCAAAAATTTCAAATTCAAACCTTTTTGAAGTTAAACAACTTTAAAAATATTGTTATAAAACATGAAGATATGGATTGCTTTGAGTCAAATACTCGGAGTGATCGATTTTTTCATTTTTTATAATAATTAAAGATGTTCAAGAGATAAAATAATTATTTTATATTATAAAAATATTGTTACGGTAACTACTTCAAAATTATTTTCATATTCAATTATTATCTAAAATTTTAACTACAATTCATTTTTAATTCATTTTTACATTTTTTTTATTAGAAAATTCTATGAGAATTCAATTATTTAAATACAAAAGTAAAATATATAATTGAATTTTTCTTAAAATTTTATTCTTATAAAGAATTATATTAACAAATTTTTGAATAATTGAATTCTTTTGACGAATTTTAATAGAATTTTTTAGAATAGTTGCATTTTTTAGGGAATTTGATTAAAATTGTATTAAAAATGATTGAAATTCTGCGATGAGTTTTATTATTTCTGAAAATAATTGAATTTATTGAGCAGAAACTTATAAAAAATTTGTAAATATTTGAATTCCTTGAAATTTTTATTATTTATGAAAATAAATAAATGTTTGCGTACAATTTTATTAAAGTTTTTTTTTCAAATAATTGATTTCTTTTAGTAGTTTTATTAAAATAGTAGAGATATTGAAAATTATTAAAATGAGGAAAATTTTTACAAATAATTGATATTTTAACAAGAATTTTATTAAAATTTTTCAAAATAATTGAATTTTTAAAAAGAATTTTGTTATTTATAAAAAATAGAGATCATTGTGATTTTGACGAGATTTTTTTTTCAATTTTGAACATAATTGAATTTTGTGATAAGAATTTTATTGCTTTTGAAAGTAATTGAATTTTTGCAATCATTTGTAAGTTCTTCAAAATTCAATTTTTTTGAATGGGTTTAATTAAAATTCTTCTATAAATTCATTATTTTTAATAATTAATTAAATATATATTGACAAATTTAACTAATTTTAGAAGATTTTGAATTATTAAAACTTTTCAAAAATTTAAGTTCTTTAAAATTTCTAATTAAATTCATTTAAAATTGAAATTTTATAAAATTTCAAATTAAAACCGTTTGAAGTTTTTTTATTTATAAAAAATTATAAACGCAACTCTTTTAAAATTGAATTAATTTTGAATTATCTAAGTAAAATTATTGATTAAATAATTTATTTATTTTATGATAGTTGTTCAATATTTAAGTTATTGAAAAAGAAAGTATTTTCAGAAATTAAAAAAAATTGAAGGTTTTGTATTATAATTTGTGGTAATTTTATAGTTTATGAGGCAAACAAAAAAGACACAAAAATTCCGAATTTTCTTATGAATTCTAAATATTGAATTATTTTCAATACTTTTAATAAAAATCCCTGACTTTTCCCTGAAAAGTTGTTTAATTTAATAAATTTTACTGGCTTCTCTGCAATTTTATTTGATTCAGATAAAATTTTAATTGGTGCAAATAATTGGCTCAAATAAATTTTATTTGCTTTGGATAATTATAATTGGCGTTTAAATAAATTTTATATGCTTTGACTAAATTCAAATTGGTTCCTATGAATTCAATTTTAATTTAAATAAATTCAGTTTAGTTAAAATAAATTTTATTTGTTTCGAATAAATTAAATTTTGATTCAAATAAATTCTACTTAGTTCAAATAAATTCAATTTGGTTAAAAAAAAATTTTATTTTGTTTGAATAATAGTTTAATTTCGTTTAAAAACTTTTTTCTTGCTTCGAATAAATTGATAAATTATTAAAAACAAAATTCAATTAAAATTAAAAATTTACACAAAATTCAATTATTCAAAACAAAATTCAATTAAAATATATACAAAATTCAATTATTGTCAGAAATAGGAAAAAACATTCGTTTTTTTAGTTCATGATAATTTTTTGATAAAAAATAAAATAAAAATAAATTAAATTAAAAAATAAAATTATTAATTATAAATATTAATTAATATTAATTAATATTAATTATTATAATATTATTTTATTATTATTTTATTTTATTTATTATTAATTATTAATTATTAATTATTTATTAATAAAATAAAATTGTATATTTAACTTTGCTTTCGCTAAGTTAAATGTACAATTTTATTTTATCATTCATAATTTTTATTACAATCAGTAATTTCTGTAAATATTTAATTATTTATTAATAAAAAACTATTTCATTCAAATGAGCTTTAAAAATTTGTCGAATCTACAAATTAAGCCCATAAAAAGTACTGATAAACAGTATCATTAAAATAATTTTTCAGAAAGTCGCAGGTAAAGTTGGGTCATTATTCTTGCCCACAGATGATGTAAACTGGATTAACGAGATTAAAATCTGATAATAATGATAAAATGCAACAAATGTTACAAGTGTTATTAGGTGAAACATTACAAGATATGAGATATTTCGTGTTATCGACCAATGAATTATCTTGTACAGACATATGTCGGATGATCATTGTTCGCTACTCATCAGCATCCGTTCATTGTACTGTCATCAGAGAGGCGGATCCCACAGTCGCGTTCTAAGGGACGGGGAAAGAGGGGTGAATAACTGAATTGTCATTAAACCCTATAACCCCCCCCCCAACCTCACATCTCTGTCTCACTTCCATTGTATTCGACAATTTAAACACTACTTGTTTGAATTTCACAAATATCCATTGTTCACGTTTAGGCAAAGTAATACCTGTTGACTAAACATCATTGTGTCATGAAAATAGATCGTTTATCAAAATACAATTTACATCATTTTCAATTTTAACCATAATTTTCAATTGCAAAATACATTGACGAGAATCCCCTTCTCGTTGATTTTAATATTAAACTCACTGCGAGTTTTTGTGTATAATTAACAAAAAAGTAAAATTAATTTTACATTTTCATGTTAGAATGATTTTCACTTTGCAAAATGGAATCAAAATTAAATTTATATTGCTATTTATGTAATAATTTTACATTTTAATTAAAGCTCAATATTTTTACACATTGCAAAATGGAATCAAAATTAAATTCACATCGCTATTTATGTAATAATTTTACACTTTAATTAATACTCAATATTTCCATGTTTAATAATTTACAATAATATATAGATAAAAATACGGATAACTATTTGCATTTAAAAAGAGGACGTTATTACAAAAAATTAATTAAAATTCGGTAATATTATATATTTAGAGAGATTTAAAAAATAATATTACTTTCTGTAATATTTTTGAAATCTCTCTGAATGTACAAACAAATTTGCCACAGTTTAGGGAAATCAGGAAATTTAGGGTAAAGTCAGGGAAAGTAAAATTGGTCCGGGAAGGACCAAAGTCAGGGAATTTTATCAGAAGTACTGGAAAAATATTCAATATTTGGAATTCATAAGAAAATTCTGTTTGTTGAACAGTAGCCTTTAAAATTATTGAAAAGATTTAATTTAATTTTATTGCTTTCTATTTCTAACAATAATTAAATTTTGTCGATTTAAAAGTAAATTTAGTTTAAATAATTTAATTCTTGAAAATCAGTCGAAAAATTATTATGTTTAAAAATTTTTACGAATATAATTTTCTTTAAAAATTCAAAAAATAATTGTAATATAAAATGTTAACAAAAATTTTATCTTTTAAAATAAAAAAATTTCTTCTGAATAATAAATTGATTTATAATTTTTTTTTTTTTTTTGCTATAATATTATCACAAAACTTATTCTCTAAATTTGAATTTGTAAAAATTTCAACTTAATTAGATATGAATTTTCTAAAAATTAATTTTTTATTTCTACATAAAACAAGACAAGAATATAAAAAAAAAAATTCTGTTTCTCTTAGAAAATAAATTTTAAAAAACCGTAGTTTGCATTACTTTTTCCACCATGAAATGAACGAAACACTTTTTATTAAAAATATTTTCATAAATTGATGATTGCAATAAAAATTAAAAACTTTCATTTTATGCTGAGAGAAACTTTATAATTAATTTTATTATTGATAGTGACACAAAATGGATAATATTATAATAAAAATTTAATTTGATGAAGAAATAAACCAATTTCGTTCATTTGAATGTTCAGAATTTTGAGATCATTATTTTAGAATGTTACATTAATTCACTAATATAGATTGAATTTCAAAAAGTTTCAAATTAATTAAAGTTTTAGAAAAGTTGATTTTTAAAAACTTTTAATTAAAAATTTGAAAGAAGTTAATTTTTGAATAATTAATAATTAATAATTAATAACAATTAATAATTGAATAATTTTTATTCAATTTTCATTTAAGTTACTTGAATTTTTGAATAACTAAATTGAAAATTTTTTGAATAATTAAAATTTGGTAAAATTGCATTGTACACAAGTAAAGTGGATTTCAGAAATATTTAAGGTGAATATTTTTTTCTTTAAATAAATAATTAAATTCTTAAGGATGTTTTCTCAAAAATTATCAAAAATAATTGAGTTAGAGAAGAATTGAACTGAAATCATTTCTCTAAATTTGAATTAGTAAAAATATTTACTAATTTGAATTAGTGACTGACTTTTTGCTTTAGAATGAGTAAATTTTACTACCAAATAGTAATATTTTACTAATTTATTAGTAAAATTTACTAATTCAAAAGCAAAAAGTCAGTCACTAAGTAAAATTAGTAAACATTTTTACTTACTCAAATTTAGAGTTGTAAATAATTTTTGATAAGTTACTGTAATAATTCTAAAAAGTCATTGAATTTCAAAGGATTTGAAATTTGCTGCTTTTAAAAATCCTCATTTTTTGTTAAGTTAATAATAAGTTATAATAAAGTTACTATACACTGTAAAAAAAGGGAGTAAAATTTTAAATTCCCCGGGGGGTCTATAAAAGTCGCACCCATTGGGGAGTTAATGCCAGGGGAGTTAAATAAAGAGAGTTAAAATTTCACACCCAAATGCTAACTCCCTAAGGAAAAAATAACTCGCGCGGGTGTTAAATGAAGGGAGTTAGAAATTAACTCTGTTTTGGAGTTGATTTTTAACTCGAAAAATTTCACTCCCAACTCCCGAGTCCGTTAACTCCCTAAATTTTTTACAATGTAATAATGATTAAATATTTGTTTTAAAAAATTGTTGATTTTCTGAATTTTTAGAGTGTATTAAAATATTCTTTTGAGTCGTCAGGGAAAAAGTCAAAGTTCCGTTCAAAAAGTGAGGAAAAAATAAAATCCAACTTTTGTGACAATTTTTTTGGTACAATTTGTCGAGGAAAAAGAGAGATTAAATTTCAACAAAATTTGTAAATGGTTTTTTGTCGTTGTTATTTTTTATATATATAGAGAGTGAAATGTAAATAAGTTCGTTATGAAAATGTCACAAGGGACATACACAGTGGGACACAAAAGCCCTTTGAGCCGTGAATCACAATTCATGCATTCCAACTTGGGAACAATCGCGTAAATAGCATATGGCAATGAATTATGCAGCTTGTCATATCGCAGTGAGCTACTCATCAAACATAGACGAGTATGCACACTCACTAGAGGCAGAAAGACCCTCTCCTCCCTCCCTCCTCCTCATCCCCACCCTGTTTGTATTTCCCGTACAAATGCACCAGGCCGAATAAACGAGCCGTGCACGATTGATGGACCAAATTAATCTACAGGTAAAATCGATTTTCGAAATCATAATTATCGCTTAACAGTAATCAACACCGCATGCAGGCAATGAATCAAAATAGTAATACACCAAACATTCAAATAATTATAGCTCCACAAAAAAAAACTATTTACATTTTTCACGAAAATTATTTTTGGCAAAATTCTACGCGAGTAAAAGCTTTTAAAAAATGAACGGTATTAATAAACAAAAGAATCATTTTTTATGGATAAAAATAAATGAAAAAAAAATTTTTTTACTCTAGATAGGAAAATAAATTAAAAAAATAAATAAATAAAATAACTTATTGTTAGTGAAACAAACTCAATAAAATATAACTGAGTAATTAGTTAAACTTGATTAATTGAATCATTAAAAAAAATTACTGAAACATCAGTTGTTTTTAACTGACAATCAGTTTTATTTAACTAAATTATCAGTAAAAATATTACTATTATTATAATTATGAACAAGTTATTTGAAAATATAATATTCGAATAAAATTAAAAGAATTATGTCTGATTAAAATCAACTTTTACTACTTGGTCTGACTGCAACTGGGTTTTACTACTGAATCTTAGTAACTGAATTTTTAAAATTAATTGCTAGTAATTGGAATAGCAAGTAAAAAAATTTTGTATAAAAATACAAATAATACACAATATACAATAAAAATACAGAAATAATGTAAACTGAGGATGAAACAGAATTAACTTAATACTATATTAAAATTAGAATGAAAATAAAAATGAAAACAAATGTAAAAAAGAAAAAAGAAGAAACAATAAAACATATTTTACCAAAGTAAATAAAAAAGTTTTACATTATATGTCGAAGGAATTAAAATTTTGTCCAAAAATTGGAATGTAACATTTGGAGTTAGTAACAGAAATTTAAAAATCATAAATTACTAAAATGTGTTAATGAAGATAGAAAAATTAAGTTAATTAATAAAGTAAAATTAAAAAATAATAAAACTAAAAAATATCCGAATGTATTCGTGTAAAAATTTTTCTTACCTACTATTCCAATTAAAATCAACTCGAACGTAAAAGTTTTTTTAAATAATAATTACTAGTAATTGTAATTTAATTTATAAATATACAACTCATGATTTAATTAAAAATATAAAATTCTACTACAATCATAAGAATGCTGTCTAACTAAAATCAATTTTTACTACTGGGTCTGACATTAACTGGTTTTTACTACTGAATCATAAAAATAGATTTTTTAAACATTAATTATTATTATAGTTATAAATAAGTTAATTAAAAATATAATAGTCGAATGAAATTAAAAGAATTCTATCTGACTAAAATCAGCTTTCACTACTGGGTCTGACTGAAACTGACCTTCACTACTGAATCTTAAGATAATTTTTTATAATTAAGTATTTTTATAATTATAAATAAGCTAATTAATCACAATTTTCGAATAAAATTACAAAACTGATGTCCGCCTAAAATCAACTTTTACTACTGGGTCTGATTGAAACTGTTTTTTACTACTGAATCTTACTAACTGAATTTTCTTTATAATTAATTACTAGTAATTGTAAGTTAATTGAGGTATAAATTATTATTTATATAATTCTAAAATTTAAAAATTTATTAAAAACAAAAAATTTTACTAAAATTACAAGAATTCTGTCTGACTAAAATCAATGTTTACAACTGACTCTGATCATAACTAGCTTTCACTACTGAATCTTTAAAATAGAATTTTTAAAAATTAATTATTATTGTAGCTACAAATAAATTACTTAAAAATAAAAAAAATTTGAATAAAATTAAAAAATTTTTCTGACTAAAATCAACTTTCATTACCGGGTCTGACTGAAACTGGTTTGTACTACTGAATCATAATAACATAACTTTTATAATTAAGTATTATTATAATTATAAATAAGCTAATTAAACACAATTTTAAAATAAAATTACAAAATTTGTGTCTACCTAAAATCAACTTTTACTACTTGGTCTGACTGAAACTGTTTTTTACTACTGAATGTTGCTGACACAATTTTTTTTATAATATATTACTAGTAATTGTAAGTTAATTTATAAAATATTTATATAATTATACAATTCATGAATTAATTAAAAATATAAGATTCTACTAAAATCACAAGAATGCTGTCTGACTAAAATCAATTTTTACTACTGCGTCTGACCTCAACTGGTTTTTACTACTGAATCATAAAAATAGATTTTTTTCAAATTAATTATTATTATTATAGTTATAAATAAGTTAATTAAAAATATAATAGTCGAATGAAATTAAAAGAATTCTGTCTGACTAAAATCAGCTTTCACTACTGGGTCTGACTGCAACTGGTTTTTACTACTGAATCTTGATAGCATAATTTTTTATAATAAAAAAATGTTAATTATGCATTAATTTACAAATGATCTATACAATTATATTATTTACAAATTAATTAAGAAGGAATTAAGTAAAAATATAAGATTCGACTAATATTCTGTCTGACTAAAATCTACTTTCACTACTTGACCTGACTGCAATTGTCTTTTTCTACCGAATTTTTTTAACAATAGAGTGAAATTCTAATTATTTTAACTTTAATTATTTAAATGGATTAAATTGAAAACAGTAATAACTAGTTAATTCATTGGTTTTCAATATTTATTACCCAATTATTACTTATCAAATGTAAATTAATATTCTTAATTTAAACCGAGTAGAACAATTAAAAAAAAATTTTAATCTTATTCATTTTTCACTCAGTAGAACTAATTACATAATTTAATAGATTTAATTTTTAATTTTTTTTACAAAAAACCTTCATTTTGCAAAATCTTGATACACTCACATGAATATTGTATTTCAACCAAATATAATTTATTTTTTATCAACTTTTTACAGTTCTATTATTAAAATTTCAAAAGGTTAATGAATTATATTGTTAAAGTTTATTATTAAAATTTTGAAAGAATAATTAATTAAATTGTTACAGTTTATAATTATTAAAATTTTAAAAGAATAATCAATTAAATTGTTACAGTTTATAATTATTAAAATTTTAAAAGAATAATTAATTATATTGTTACAGTTTAATTATTAAAATTTGAAAAGAATTAATTACTTACATTGTTACAGTTTAATTATTAAAATTTTAAAAAGGTTAATTGGATAAATTTCAAAAGAAAATTCAGTTAATAATCAAATAACTAAATTAAAAACGTTCCAAAAGCTATAAAGTACGTATTAATTATAATTATTGAAAATTTTTTTTTCGCAAAAAAAGCTCGTTGAGAGTTTAAATTAATGATTAAAAGAAAAGAATAGAAATATTTGACGAGTGTTAGAGGAGAAGGATATATTTCAAGATTATAATGCAAGAAGAAGGATTTCTGTAAAGAGAGAGAGAGAGAGAGAAGATGGGTATAGTTGTCTTGGGCGAAAAGAAATGTAAAAGTTCCTCTCTGAAATGTGCTAATGTTAATATTTCACTCGTAATATTCTTAGTTCCACGCAATCTGAGCTCAGCGACCCCTATACCTTAGCCCTCAACTCCCGGAAAGTAATCTCAGTTGATAAGTACCCGCTTTCATCTCCTCGCGAGAATAAAGTGAAAAGACGTCTTCCCGCGAGTCGCGCTATCATGAAGAACATCCGCGTAGAAAATTTGCGAAGTCAACCACTAATTTTTAATGGGTTTTTATAATCGGACTCGAGTACCACACTTTATATATATAAAAAAATGAAAGTAGGACACAAAGGGAGTTTCATTCAAATTTTAGCAATTGGATTTATTTCAAGGAAAAACGTATTTTTTTTACTGTTTACTATTTTTGAATTTAGAACTTTGCTTGATGATTTTTTGCTGTTTTAGTGAATTGCAGTTTCGGTTTCACTTTCACAGGGCTTGGATTGTGCGCATTTTTCTACTTTTTTTTTTACTTTTTTAAAGAAATGCGACTTTTTTCTACTTTTTTTTTTGAAAAATGCGACTAATCGACTTTTTTCACATTTTTCAATTAATTTTTGCATTAAATTTTAAATAGCGGAAATATTTTTTTTTTGTAAATTGTCTATTATTATCAATTATTATCTACTAAATAATAATCTTCGTATTTCATTCTTTTATTAATTCTGTCTGTTCACACTTTGTTTATTATATGCTTTTTTCTACAACAAATTTCTTTTGATTGATCTAAATTATAAAAATTTGTCTCTTTTTTATTGATGAAAATATTAAATAAAATTGATAATTGTTAAAAAATTATGATTAAGAAATAGAAAATGTACACATTTTATGTATAATTTTTATTTCTCAATAACAATATTGTTCACAAACTCATTCTTCTCTTTTGGAAAAGAAACATTACATATTCCCGTTTCTTAATATTTTTGTAGCAAAATTCTCAATTTTCAATTTTCATAAGGAAATAATTTTGCATCATTTCTATTTCTTAATTACAATTGATTTAATAAAATTTAGTTTTTTAAAAATGAAGGAAAAAAATGTTTATAAATTCTATTTGTCTATTACAAATTTTAATTGAAATTGAAATTGAAACTTTTTAAATTTTTAAAAAATAAAGGAAATAATTTTACTCAAGAAAAAGTTCTGTAACTTTGATTTACGAATTTCTTTTAAATTATTCGGAAACATCAATAACTTTTTTTTAAAATAAATATTTAATTATTATTATTTTTCCCTAGGGATTAAGATTTTCAAAAATTTTAAATTCAAATATTGTTGAAATTAAACAACTTATAAAAAATTGTTATAAAACATGACCGAGTGATAAAATCATTATTTTATATTATAAGAAAATTGTTACTGTAGGTAACTTCTTCAAAAATATTTTCATCCTTTTAATTCAATTTTTTTTTTGCGATTTTTTAATTATTTTTTTGGAAAATAACTCTATTCCTTGAAACAAAATTTTTATTATTTATGAAAATAATTGAATTCTTACAAATAATTTTATCAAAATTTTCAAAAATAATTAAATTTCTGTGAAAAATTTGTTTGGCAACTTTTAATAAAATTCAAATTTTGTTCAAAATTTTAAAAGAATTCTCGTAAAAATCCCAATTATCCTTTATAAATAACAAAATTCTTTTCCAAAGTTCAATTATTTTTAAAAAAATGTCAATAAAATTCTTGTCCTAATTTTAATTATTTTCAAAAATTTTTTTTATTTCAATGATTGCAAAAATTCAACTTGCAAAAATTAAAAAAATTCTCGTCAACATTTCAATTATCTTTAGAAATATTAAAATTCTTCTCAAAAATTCAATTATTTTTAAAAATTTTAATAAAATTCTTGGCAAAAATTAAATTATTTTCAAAAATTTTCCTCAATTCAATAATTTTTAATATTTATTATTTTAATCAAATTTTCCAAAAAAATTCAATTATTTAAAAAAAACTTTAATAAAATTGTACGCAAACATTTAATTATTTCTATAAATAATAAAAATTCCACAGGAATTCAATTATTTACAAATTTTTTTATAAATTTCTTCGCAATATTTCAATTATTTTCCTAAATAATAAAATATTTTTTAAGGAATTCAATTATTTTCATAGAAAATAAATAAAAATTGTAGAAATTCAATTATTATTGAATTGAAATGATGAAAATAATTTTGATGAAGTTGCAGTTGATGTAAAATAATGATTTTATCACTCGGTCTTTTTTAATTATTATAAAACTGTAGGTAACTTCTTTAAAATTATTTTCATCATTTTAATTCAATTACTATTTTCTAGAATTTTTAATTATTTTTTAGGAAAATAATTCAATTCCTGAAAAATAATTTTATTATTCATAAAAATAATGGAATTATTGCGAAGAAATTTATAAAAAATTTGTAAATAATTGAATTTCTGTGAAAATTTTATTATTTATGAAAATAATTAAATGTTTGCGTACAATTTTATTAAATTTTTTTTTTAATAATAAAAAAATAATAGAAAAAATAAATTCTTTAATAAATAATAATCAAACCGATTATTCGATTCATTTAATTATTTTTTTGCTTTATAAAATAATTATTACGATTAAAAATTATTTTTGTGTCTCATTGCAAATAAAATAAACTACAAATAAAATATTTTGTCGAAACGTTAAAATTGTGTTTTTATTATTTTAATATTTGACTTGGATGATTGATAATTTTCTTGATATTTTATACAAATAGAATAATTTTTATCAAAATATTCTGTTACATTCTACACTCAATTCTAATAAAACCCCATCAACATTTTGTCATTTTTTTTTTCACATTTTTATGCCTCTTTTTATCGTTTTTATAAAATTTCCGGCGACTTTCCGCGACTTTTGTTGTGAATTTATGCGACTAAAGCGATTTTTTTGGGTCTTAAAGTCAATCCGAGCCCTGCTTTCATTTTCGTTTAGACTAATTTCTATTTTTATTTCTACTTTCATTTTCCCTTTGACCGATTTTTATTTTCATTTTCACTTTCATTTTCTTTTACACGAATTTTTATATTCATTTCTACTTTCATGTTTTTTTTACCGATTTTTATTTACACTTTCACCTCACTGATTCCCATTTTAATTTTTACTTTATTTGTTTATTTTCATTTTTACTGATTTACATTTTCACTTTTACTTTCATTTCTACTTTGACTGATTTACATTTCCATTTTTACTTTCATTTCCACTTTTATTTCCACTTTTATTCTCAATATGACCAATTGTCATTTAAATTTTTACTTTCATTTTCATTTAGACTAATTTTTATTTTCCTTTTTACTTTAATTTTCACTTTTATTTTGCCTTTGGGCGATTTTTATTTTCATTTTCTCACTTTTACTTTCACTTTAAATGATGAAAATAAAAATCGGTCAAAAGAAAAATAAAAGTGAAAATTAAAGTAGATTAAATAAAAATTAGTCTAAATGAAAATGAAAAAAATCTGTCAAAGCGAAAGTGAAAATGTAAGGAAACTAATTACATAATCGACCCTTTTTTTCGGTTTGAAATTTTTATTCGAATTTAGATTCTACTTTTAATTTTACTGCGTGAAGCAATTCAATTTTGTTTTGTTTTTTTATTGCTGAATGTGAGAAAATGAATTTGTAAATAGTGAGTGTTTAATTAAGAGTGTTGAAAGATGTGGAAATGTGAGATAAAATTTTTTTTTTTTAAAATGTTTTTCGAGATAGCGTGGCTTTATTGCATAGAATTTATTCGTACGATCAAGGGTACTTTTGAGGCTGATAAATCCAAGCCTGGCAAGACTTTCGTTTTATCGAAGGCTGTAAAAGCCTCCTCAATGGGTTAGGAGAAAGCTTCGATGGCCATGAATTACTTAAGCTTTCGATGGTAAAGTTTCACTCTCTCGATCGAATCGACTAGTCATTTAGTTCGGAAAACATTATCTAAAACCAATGATTAAACAATTTATTTGTATACCAACATTATTTCCTCAGAACAATTTAGAACTTATTCTCTAAATTTGAATTAGTAATAATGTTTACTTATTTGAATTTATTGACTTGACTTTTTGCTTTTGAATTTGTCAATTTTACTGATAAATAGTAATTTTTACTAATCTATTAGTAGGATTTTTATAATAAATAATTAGTAAGTATGTTTATTAATTTAAATTAGTGAGTGACTTTTTGCTTTTGAAATTTGAATTAGTAAATTTTACTAATAAATTTAAAAATTTGTTATTTAAGGTAAAAATTAAAAATTTGGTAAAAATTTTGAAAGTAATTGAATTTTAGAAAGAGTTGAAGTTATTTCGGAATCGGAAAAGAAACAATTTATATTAACAACTTTTTTAATTAAAATATACAATTACAATTTTCCATTTACAATAATTAAAATTTATACTGAATTATAATTTTGAATAAATTTTTGATAAATAAATAATAAATTAATGAAATTCTGCTGAATTATAATTTACAATAAATTTTGATGAATAAATAATAGATGAATGAATGGAAAGAGTTGAATTTAGGGTTGCTACAGGTCAGGGAAATCAGGGAAAAGTCAGGGAAAGTAAAATTGGTCAGAGAAGTCAGGGAAAAGTCAGGGATTTTTACTAAAAGTGCTGGAAAAAATTGAATTTTTCAAATTCATGAGAAAACTCTAAATTTTTTTCCTTTTTGCCTCGTAAATTATGAAATTACCTCGAATTTTAATACAAGACCTTCAATTTTTTCAATTCCTGACAACAATTTCTTTTTAAATAACTTAATTTTTCAAAAACTATCATAAAATTATGACTTACAAATAATTTTATAAATAATTTTTACAATTTTCATAAATACTAGATTGATAGAAGAATTTCAGTTAAAAATACTTAAAAAAAATTGGATTTTGGAAAAGTTACAAATAATTACAGAAATTCAATTATTTTCAAAAGTTACAAAAATTCTTCGCAAAATTTCAATTATGTTCAAAAATTAATAAAAAATTCTCGTCAAAATTTCAATTATCTTTATAAATAATAAAATTCTTCATCGAAATTCAATTATTTTTAAAAATTTTAATAAAATTCTTGTCAAAATTCCACAGGAATTCAATTATTCAATATTTAATAAATTTCTTTGATATAATTCAATTATTTTCATAAGTAATAAAATTTTCACAGGAATTCAATTATTTAAAATACAAAATTTCATAAAATTTTTCGAAAAATATCAATTATCTAAAAAGATTTTTATAAAATATTTTCATGAATTCAATTATTTTTATAAATAATAAAATTCTTCACCGAAATTCAATTACTTTTATAAATTTTGAATAATTCAATTATTTATATAAACTTGAATAAAATTCGTTGGAAGAATTAAATTATTTTTAAAATAATAAAATTCTTCGCAGAAATTCAATTATGTTCAAAAATTAAAAAAAAAATATTGTCAAAATTTCAATTATCTTTATAAATAATAAAATTTTTCATCGAAATTCAATTGTATTTAAGAATTTTAATAAAATTCTTGTCAAAATATTGTAGGAATTCAATTATTCAATTTTTAATAAATCAATTCAATATAATTCCATTATTTTCATAAGTAATAAAATTTTCACAGGAATTCAATTAGTTAAAATACAAAATTTAACTAAAAATTTTCGAAAATTATCAATTATTTAAAAATATTTTTATAAAATTCGTCGCAAGAATTTAATTATTTAAAAAAATTTAACATAGTTCTTTTTAAGAATTCAATTATTTTTCTAAATAATAAAATTCTTCACCGAAATTCAATTATTTTTATAAACTTGAATAAAATTCGTTGTGAGAATTCAATTATTTATATAAATAATAACATTTTTCTCCGACATTCAATTATTTTATGAAAATTTTAATTATTTATTTAATTATTATTTTTATGAATTATTTTTTATACAATATTTTAATCAAATTCCTCGATAAATGTAATTATTCTTAAAAATTTTATTAAAATTTGTCAAACGAATTCAATTATTTAAAATTTTTATTGATAAAATTCTTTATGAGAATTCAATTATAACAAACATTTAATTATTCAATAAATTATTTATTTTTTAATTTAAATAATTGAATTTTTTTTAGAATTTTCTAATAAAAGTTGATTTAAAAATGAATAAACGAATAATCGATTTATTATTATTTATAAAAATAATTGAATTATTGCAACGAATTTTATTACATTTTTTAAAAATAATTGAATTTTTTTTGTGAAATTGTACTTCTTGTAAAAATAATTGAATTCTTGCGAAGGATTTTTTTAGGATTTTTGTAAATAATTAACTTATTTTAACAAATTTTATGGCAATTTAAATTATTACAAGTTGTTGAATTTCAAAAATGTTTAAATTTGAATATTTTGAAGAATTTTAATTCCTACAGAAAAATAATAATGATTAAATATTTATTTAAGAAAGAAGTTATTGATGTTTTTACATAATTTTACAATTAAAGAAGTTTGTAAATAAATGTAATAGAACATTTTTTTTTTGAGTATCTAATAATTTTTAGAGTGAATCAGAATATTCTTTAGGGTCAGGGAAAAAGTGAAAATCAGTCAGGAAAAAGTCTGGAAATCAGGGAAAAGTCAGGGAAAAATAAAATTAAATATTTGTGGCAACCCTGTGAATTTTTCTTTCTGCTTGGAATTGAAATTTAATAAATAATTTGGAATCTAATGAATTAATCTATAGGTGAATTATAATTGGATAAGGTGTTTAATTAAATAAAATCAAACTCGATAATGTCTGACTTGATAAAATCTAACGCGATTAAGTCTGATATCGTAAAATTTATCTTGATAAAATCTAATTTTATGAAGTCTAACTTGATAAGAGGTAATTTGATGGAACCGAATTTGATATAAAGTCAAATTAGATTAAGGTGTGAGAAGGTCTAAAATACAGGTGAAAGTTAATTATGTAAAAAAGTCCCACTCTCGTCATACTGTATCAGTTTATCTAACTTTCTCAGATCTGAACCAAACTATTCTTAAATTCAGTTGTAAGTTTCAACGTGTTCTTACAATTAGTTCTATCTCAGTTTGCACCTGCAACTCATTGAAACTAATTTCCCTTTTGCAGCTCCACTATTCGATATCAATTTGATGCCAGCTTCCCTTCGATTGTAGCGCCATCACTCCCCCCCCTTTTTTTCTCTCTCTCTCTCTCTCACCCATTCCTTTAATCCATTCTCATTCTGAGAAAAACTTTAATGAATATTCGACGAGTTCCCTCACGAAGGATATAAACGAGTGATAACGACGTTGATCAAACAACTCTCTCATTTTTTTTTTTATTTCTCCCTTTGGAAACAGTAAAGTATTGCCATTACCACTTTTAGACGCAACTTTAACCGAAAGTCCTTTTTCTTCATCGTGAATTCCACTTTCAATCATTTCTTTCTTTTAAGCTACCGGAGCAAATGAAAAGTGTTCGACAACTTTACAGGTCTTCACTTAACAAAGCATTTAAAAATAATATTGTTCGAGAACTTGGGGAGAAACGTGGATTTTCGGAAAATAAATAATTAACTTTCTTTTTTGTGTATTTAGCTTTTGGTATTTAGTATTTAACTGAATGTGACTGTTAAATCTCCAAATTTAATATTTCGATCATTTTTCCCTTAAAATATAAATAAAATAAAAATAATCTTCGTATTTCATTTATTCTGTCTGTCCACACTTTGTAGTTAGTTTTTGTGTATGCTTTCGTATTTTCTTTTTCTTTGGAAAATATTGTTTGGCAAATCGAAAACATGCAAGTATTTTTCATGATTTATAATAAAATAATATTTGAAATTAGAAAATTTGAAAAAAATTATGATTAACAAATAAATTTTTTTTTATATGCTTTTTTATAACAATCTTCGTTTAACTGATCTAAATTATGCAAATTTTTTTTTTTCTTTTTATTTATATAAAATATTAGAAAATTGTTAATTGATAAAAATTATGATTTATAAATAGAAAATAAATACCCATTTTATGCATAATTTTTATTTCCTAATAATAATATTGTTCATAAACTCATTTTTCTCTTCTGGCAAAAAAAATCATTACAAATTCCCGTTTCTTAATATTTTTGTAGCAAAATTCTCAATTTTCAATTTTCATTAGGAAATAATTTTGCATAATTTCTATTTCTTAATAACAATTGATTTAATAAAAGTTAGTTTTTTAAAAATAAAGGAAAAAAATGTTTATAAATTCTATTTGTCAATTGCAAATTTCAATTGAAAGTGAAATTGAAACTTTTTAAATTTTTAGAAAATAAAGGAAAAAATTTTACATGAAAAAATGTTCTGTTACATTTATTTATGAATTTCTTTAATTGTAAAATTTTTGAAAACATCAATAACTTGTTTTCTAAATAAATATTTAATCATTATTATTTTTTCACAAGAATCAAGATTTTCAATGATTTTAAATTCAAACCTTTTAGAAATTCAACAACTTCTAAGAATATTATTATAAAACATGAAGATATCGATTGCTCCGAGTCGAAGACTCGGAGTGATCGATTTCTTCATGTTTTATAATAATTAAAAATGACAGAGTGTTAAAATCATTATTTTACATCAAAACTGCAACTTCATCAAAATTATTTTCATCATTTCAATTCAATTATTATTTTCTAGAATTTTTATTTATTTTCTATGAAAATAATTAAATTCCTTAAAAAATATTTTATAATTTATGAAAATAACTGAAATTTTGAAGAGAATTTTTTTAATTTTTGCAAGTAATTGGAAATCATTGAAATAAAAAAATTTTTTGAAAATAATTAAAATTAGGACCAGAATTTTATTGACATTTTTTTAAAAATAATTGAACTTTGGAGAAGAATTTTATTATTTATAAGGATAATTGGGATTTTGACGAGAATTCTTTTAAAATTTTGAACAAAATTTGAATTTTATTAAAAGTAGTCAAAAAAAATTTTTTACAGAAATTCAATTATTTTCAAAAATTTTAACACAATCCAAGAATTTAATTATTTTCATAAATAATAAATTTTTTTCAAAAATTCAATTATTTTTAAAAATTGCAAAAAAAATTTGACATATTCTGTATAATAATTCAATTAATAAATTAATAATTAATATTTAATAAAGTTTTTTCGTAGAATTCAAATATTTTCAATAAAATTTTTATTAAATTCCTTGACAAAATAGATTATTCGAAAAAAAATTGTAATAAAATCATTCGAAAAATTTCAATTACTTTCGAAATTTTCCAATTCAAATTCTTTAGCTTTGATTATATTCAAAAAATTTAAGGAAGTTTTTTAAAAACAATTCAATTATTGTCAATACAACTTTAAAAAGTTTCAATGTGTATAGAAATTTTTTAATTAATTTTTCTTAAAACTTTAATTGTCTTAAAAAATAGAATTTAAATTTTTTAAAAAATTACTTTATTCATAATTTAAAATAACATTTTTCTAAATTTCAATTGTTCAAAACGATTTGAAGTTGAAAAGCTTTTAAATTTAACTAGAAATTTTAATACTATCGCGTTTAAAATTCAAATAATTTGGATACATTTTTGAATTTTTTCATACTTAAAAAAACAATCAAATATGGCTTTTTTAAAGTTTAATAATTAAAAATTAATGCAAAGAAATAATCTTTAAAATTCAATTAGTAACAGAAGTAAAAAAAATTAGTTTTATTTTCAAAATCATGGTAATTTATAAGTTATAAAAAAGAATCAAACGAATAAAAAAAAAGAATCTAGCGAATAAAAAGAAAGAATTCAACATAAAAAACCTGAATTTTCGTAGTAATTCCAAAAATTTGATAGTTTTCCAGGAAGTTGAATATATAATTTTATTTTAATTTCCATTTTCACTTTCAATTTCAATTAACCTTTATTTTATCTTTCAAAAAAAAAAAAAATGAATGTAAACGAAACCATTAACCTTCGCGCTACCGGATGGCCACCCAGGGTGGCCAAGCAATAAATAATGTTGTAAATCTGCTCGATTTTTGCATCAATCGAATCGCGATTTTAAGTCACTGAACAAAATTTTATCTACTTTCGAAAAATAAAAAAAATAAAATTTTTTTTACATTTCTTCTTGTTTATTTATAACAATTAAAAAACTATGTTCAACACTACTGAAAAACGTTCGGATGTTATTTTGTATATTGCAAAAAAGTAAAAATGAAATCATGAAAGTTTCACAATAAAATTGTTTTATGTCAATAAATACAACATATTTTGATGTTACAATGAATTTTCTATTTGTTTAAACAAATTATTGTTGTTATTTACCAACTTTTTACAGAATGCACTTAGAAAGTTGCAGTTTTTTTCTAATTTTGCAATTTATTAATCTTATATGATCACAAATAAAGAGTAAAAATTGAATTATTATTTAAACAATTTTTAAACAAATTATTGTTGCTATTTACCAACTTTTTACAGAATACACCTAGAAAGTTGCAGTTTTTTCCTAATTTTGCAATTTACTAAACCTTATATGATTATAAATAAAAAAATCAAAATTGAATTGTTATTTAAACCATTTTTAAACAAATTAATAATTCGTTTATAAATTGTAATATGTAATAATATAAGGTTTAGTAAATTACAAAATTAGGAAAAAACTGCAAGTTTCTAGGTGTATTCTGTAAAAAGTTGGTAAATAGCAACAATAATTTGTTTTAAAATTGTTTAAATATTAATTCAATTTTTACTCTTTATTTGTGATCATTATAAGATTTAGTAAATTGCAAAATTAGGAAAAAACTGCAACTTTCTAGGTGTATTCTGTAAAAAGTTGGTAAATAACAACAATAATTTGTTTAAATAATTTTTTACTAATATTTATGATTCGTTTCAATAAATATTTTCTTTAATTTATTGATTTAATACTAAGTAACGTTAAAAAAAGAAAAGTTTTCAAAAATTTTCTAATCTCTTTGTTTATTTGAAAATTATATGTTTTTGCAATAACAAATTTTTTAAACAATTGCAATATGCATAAAACCTTTATTAAAATACAGCAATTGTATTAACACATAGTTATTTACAAAAAGTTTGATGAATTTTAATCGTTTTTGGAATATAAAAGTAAAAAAGCGTTTGGCCACCCCGGGTGGCCATCCGGTAGCCCGCGTATACAAAAATCTTTGGTAGCGCGAAGGTTAAAGTGAAAATGAAAATTTCTCAAAGTGAAAACGAAAATTAAAAAAGAAATCTAAAATTTAAAAGAAACACAAGTGTTTAAATCTAAAAGAGTGTTTGAATCTAAATCTAAATGAGGAATCTTTCAGAGTGATAAGAAAAATGAAAATAAAATTAATAATTTTTTCGTAATGTTTTTTTTTTCGAGAATAGAAATAAAAAAGTTCTGTCTCGAAATCATAAAAAAACAAATTAAAATTTTTGTAGCAAATCAAATTTAGTATTTTTGTTTACTGCAGCAAATATATTATTACCAATTGCGGATAAAACTGCTACTTTAGTCACTAGAGGCTCAAAGAGACATTTTGCTAAGAAACTCATTTCTTTTAACTATCGTGAACATAGAAATTCCTTCATAAAATTTTTTAACTTCTTATAAGAAATTTTACGAAGAAAAAGTATTTAAACAAGGATTTAAATAAAACATTGCAAAAAATATTAAATTTGCAGAAATTTCTCCAATTTAAATTTAAATCAGAGTTTCTTATATTGACAGTAATTTACTACCAATCTGTGAGAATTGTTCTTTTCTCAGTTATTATAATAAAGTACAAGTACGGTCAAAAAAAAAAAGTATTAAACACTTGTGTGAAACTCTTGTTCCTCTTTTTCATAACTAACTTGTATATAGTTTGTACTTTTTGGTTTTCTTTTTTCTTTCATTTTTAAAATTGGAAGTGTTCAGTTTGCCTGTCTCATTAGTCGAGACGTAACATTTTCCTTGATAATCCTGGAAAAAAACTTTCACTTTGCTGCAAAATATTCAGGACTCGAAAAGTTTTAACGAGCACTCTACTGGCCACTTGCATTGCGGCTACACAGCGCGAGTCTTCGTGTATGATAGTGAAGGTATATAACAGGGGAAAACCCCCTGTTGCAGCTTTAGCGTCACGTTTATGGCGCATAGTGTGTTGGGTTACGAACTTTTCTTACCGGGCATTCTTGCGCGTTTATTATGCCACGCTATTCTCTTGGAAACGTAAGTCAGACAAAAACGAGGAAATGTTGCACTCTTCATAGCATTGAATTTTCACCGTATGCATATTGTGTATATATATAAATATATATAAACAGAGGCATGTATATAGGATATGGCTCTTCGTGAAATTGCCTGTTTTCCGAAATTCTCAAATTTCAACGTTTTTCTTTGATGTATGCGCTTCTGTCATCTTAATGCATTCAGAGAAAAAAACTATAAAGTACGTTTCACTATTTGCAATAAGTAAAATCTAAATTTTTTAGAAATTCTGCGCATTTTTATTAATATTTACTATTTTTGAAGTCAATTTTATTACACAATTGCCACAGATCAGGAAAATTAGGTAAAAATCTGGGAAAAAGAAATTGGTCAAGGAAAACAAGGAAATGTCAGTAAATTTTATGAAAAATACTCAAAAATACTTTTATGAAAAAATTATAATTTTATTTTCATTTTCATCTTCATCTTCATCTTCATCTTCATTTTCATTTTCATTTTCATTTTCATTTTCATTTTCATTTTTATTTTCATTTTCATTTTCATTTTCAATTTCACTTTTTTAGCACTATGAAAGATTTCCCTTTTTGCTTCCTCATAAAGGAAGCTTTGTATTAGCAAAATTTTGGATTGTCATTTTTTGACATATTTATAAATTTTTTTTTAATGTGCCTAACACTTTAGTACTTTATATATGCACAGGAACTCCCCGTATAAATGTTCTAAATAAATAAAAAAAAATTTCGACGTATTTTGACCTCCGAAGTCCAAAAAACGGATTTTAAAAATTTGTCCCGATATGTGTGTGTGTGTGTGTACTAACATTACATTTGCCTCAATATCTCAGAACGAGAAAGAGCTAAAGGCCTCAATTTTTTTTTAAATTGTAGGTCTCCCCGGGGGACATAAAATGAGAGTATTTTCATCCCGATTCATGAAGTTTAACTAATTTTTTTTTGCATTTTTAATTTTTCAAAAAAACGTTTTTTGACCATAACTTTAAAAAAATGTTATGACACCTATAATTTTTTTTCTTTAGTTTTGTAGAGTTTTTTCAGATGCATCTTTTGAGCCATCACTAAACATTTTTCGTCCATATTAACCGGAGATATTAAACTTTTAAAAATCTAAATTTTTGGAACATAAGACTTTTTTAAAAATTTTGTTGAAAAATGTAAAAGTAACTTTTAAAGTATCATTTCCAACTTGTAGAGCATTAAAAAACGCTTCGATTGACCTATTTTTTAACTTGATTCGACCAGAAATTACAAAATTATTAGTATTTTAAAAATAAAAAAAAATTGTCGAAAATAACATTTTTAAAATTTTTTTATTTAAGAGTTTTTCTTTAACTATTACTTAACAAATTATTTGCTTTTAATCCATATTACTTATAACAAAAGAAATATAAACAATTATAAAATAACAATAAAAAAATAATTATTTTTTAATGAAATTGGCTGAATACCAATTAACGAAAATATAAAACATTTTATATTATTTATTTCTATTATTATTATCTCTATGAGGAAGCAAAGTGTTCATGAAATGAACACAACGAGATTTATGAAAAAAATCGTACAATTTGGCAGCGGTTTTTAATTTTCGTTTACACTTTGATGGTTTATTTTACATTCATTTTCTTTTTTGAAGGTAAAATAAAAGTTAATTGAAAATGGAAATTTGTCGTAGTGAAAGTAATCGTAAATAAGAATATACGTGAAAGTAAAAGTTAAATTAAAATTCTGCCAAAGTAATTTGAAATTCTGTCAAAGTAAAAATAAAAATGAAATTATATCAAATTAACAATGACAATGAAAGTGAGAATAAAAATCTATGAAAGTGAAAGTAAAAATGAAAATGAAAGTGAAGATGAAAATTATAATCAAAATGAGATTACATATTCGACCTCCTGGAAAACTAATAAATTTTTGAAGTTACTGCAAAAATTGGCATTTTTGAAGTTGTATTTTTTTCATTCGTTCGTTTCTTTTTGATAACTTATAAATTACTATGATATTGAAAATGAAATATAAATTTTTTTACTTCTGTTACTAACTCAATTATAAAGATTATTTCTTTGCATTTTATTTTTATTATTAAATTTTTAAAAAACCACATTTGGTTGTGTTTTTTTAGTATAAAAAAATATCAACAAATTCAAGAATGATTTTATTATAATTTTTTTTGCATATAATTTATTTTGTCAAGGAATTTAATAAAATCATTAGAAAATATTTGAATTCTACGAAAAAATTTTATTAAAATTATTGAAAATAATTTAATTCTTGCATAGATTTTTATTAAAATTTTTTAAAATAATTGAATTTTAACGAAATATTTTATTGTGACTTTTAATAATAATTGAATTTTATTATTTATGAAAATAATGGAATTATTATATAAAATATGTCAAAACTTTTTAAAATAATACTTTTTGTGAAAAATTTTTTTGCAACTTTTAATAAAATTCAAATTTTGTTCAAAATTAAAAAAAAATTCTCCTCAAAATCCCAATTATCCTTATAAATAAAAAAATTTTTTTTCCAAAGTTCATTTATTTTCAAAAATGTCAATAAAATTCTTGTCCTAATTTTAATTATTTTCAAAATTTTTTTTTATTTCAATGATTCAATGATATCTACTATTTTAATAAAATTTACCAAAAAGCATTTAATTATTTAAAAAAAATTTTAGTAGAATTGTACCCAAACATTTAATTATTTCTATAAATAATAAAAATTCCATAATAATTCAATTATTTACAAAATTTCTTATAAATTTCTTCGCAATTATTTTTATTTATTTTTATTCTTCTTCAATTATTTTCATAAATTATAAAATATAATTTTATGAAAATAATTGAATTCTTGGATTGTGTTAAAATTTTTGAAAATAATTGAATTTTTAAAAAGAATTTTTTTTATTTATGAAAATAATTGAATTTTTGGAAAGAATTGTATTAAAATTTTTGAAAATAACAATTGAATTCTTAACAAGAAATTTATCAAAATTTTCAAAAATAATTGAATTTCTTAGAAGTATTTTATTATTTATGAAAATAATTGAATTCTTACAAAGAATTTTATCAAAATTTTTAGAAATAATTGAATTTCTGTGAAAATTTTTTTTTTTTTTGAAACTTTTTAAAATAATTGAATTCTTTCAAGAAATGGTTTAAAAATCATTCTCAAAATAATTGAATTCCGGCGAAGAATTGTATCAGTTATGAAAATAATTGAATTATTATATAGAATTTTTTACAAATTTTTGAAAAATAATAAATAACTTAATAATTAATTAGTTAATAAATAAATTTTTTTATTCAATTTTGTCATTGTTGAAGTTGACAACGTAATATTAAACGATTTATAAGAAAAAATATTATTCAATAATTCAATAATTTTAATAATCAATTGATTAACATAATTAATTAATATGTAATTCAATAGCAATATTTTTATTTGTAATATAAAATAATTGTACGAATGATTATTTATATTAATTTGTAAATTTGATTATATTGCTTGACGTGAAAATATTTTGACATTAAACATTTTTTTTGGTAGTGATGAAAAATAGTTCTACAGGGAATTCAATAAATCTAGGGGAACATTTGATATTTTGTTGAGAATTCCTCAAGGAATGGTTTACTTGGAAATTTTTCTCACAGTAAGAAATAAGTTAAATTTTTATCCCCCTACATGGAAGTAGGTAATATTGTCCTAAATACGTGATATTAAACACATCTGACATTGACTAATCGCATGCATCATGGCAAATAAAATTGCCATATTCTCCAGGGATAGAGATCTTTTAGGAAAATTAGAAAAAAGAATAATCTTTGACCTTTGCTCATCATAATGAAAAATGTATTTAATCGTCGTAGTAATAATAAATATTAAATAAGCACTGAATAAATAATTAAATAAATGAGTGAAAAAGAATTAAGTAAGTAATTAAATGAATAGTTAAATAAATAATTTAATAAATAATTAAATAAGTTATTAAATATATTCTTACCAATCAAATATTAACTATCTAATAAATAGGTATAAAAATAAAGTAAAAGTGCTTAACACAGTTTTTTTTTACTAAAGAACATTTTTTTTTTTTTGCAAATTATTGTCAAAAAATAGATTTCAATTTTCAGAAGAAAAAAATAATTAAATTTTTATTTATACAATGAACATTCGATTCGTTCCCTTCAAAGGGATAAAGTGAAAAATATTTTTTTGCAAACTCATGAAAATATTAGTAATCGTTTTATTTTATCTCTTCAGTTGGCAATTTTTACATTTTCATCATAAAGAAAAAATTATTTATTTTTTGTTTTTATTAAATCGTACATTTTTGTCAATTTAAAAAAAACATTTTTCACTAAAAAAAAATAAAATGAAATGAATAATAATTTAACTACTGAAAAGAGAGTAAATATTGATAATTGATTTTCTTTTTTTTTCTTCTTTTTTTTATGAAAAATATTGAAACGTAAATGTAGAGTTTACTTTGATTTGAAATGTTTTAAATAAACTTTTAAAATTATTGTGTCAACAGAACGTAAATTTGTAAACATATAAATTCTCGAGATGCAATTTTCAGTCTATCATTTAGTTCCATTAAAAGAGATATGAAAATTTAATTCAACGCTTAATGAAAAATGGAAAATAAAAATAGTGTATGAATAAAATATAAATAAGTTTATAAACGAGATTTATAACTTTCTTTATTTCTTTTTTTTCATCTTTTAGTATTTTTTGTGAAAGAGAGTTTATAATTTTCATTTTTAGTTTTTTTTTAATGAAAGAATTATATTATGTGCGAAACGCTTCTTTGTCTCATTTTAATTCAATTTAATACTAAAATAAGAATTTTGCATCTTTTATTTTAATAATTCTTATTTTTAGGTATTTTAATTCCTTTTTGAATTAAAAATAATAAATGTAAAAGAAGAATTTATTTTCCTCTCTTTCGAGGGAGGATTTAAAAAAAAAATAGTGGAAAAATATGTTAAGATACAGTTTGCATATGTGAAAAAGTAAATCTTATCGGACATGAATGAAAGCATAAGATAGATATTTGAAATCGATGGGAGATTTAACGAGCGAATAACCATGAAAATCCGGAACGTGAATGGTTACTTTCTACCTACATGCATGGTTTTCATTCCTGTGTCGTAACAAAAAATGTCTGCTTTGATCGTTAACACGAAAAAAACATTCGCATGACTGTTTCCTGCTAACATCACCTTAATAACAATGGTCAACACGACGATACTTTCAATTTTATGTTTACAGTCATCATCTTGTTAAAAAAAATAAAGGGAGAAAAAAATATAGAAAACCACCACCAGTTTAAAAAGAAAAACTCTTAAAAATAAAATTCAGTTTATTAACATTGCGCTCGTAAAATTTTTACAGGTTCTTCGTTTTTAAATTTTTAAATTTTTAAAATAGTGAATAGAAAATTTTTTTTACTACATATTTGAAAAAAATTTACAAGCACTCAAATATAGTATATTTTATACATAATTTTTGTTTCTTCTGCGATGAAGAAAATTTATTTGATTCAAAGAAACGGTTATTTGTCTATTATATCAGATAAACTATTCTTTGTATAAAAAAAAAATTTTTTTGGATCAAATAAACATCTCTTTATAGCAAAAAAATATTTTTTGTAGCAAATAAATATTTATTTACATCAAAAAATATTTTTGTGCAAAATAAATATTTATTTGTATCAAATAAACATTTTTTGTATCAAATAAATATTTCTTTGTATCAGAAAAATATTTTTTGTATCAAATAAATAACTCTTTGTAGCAAAAAAATATTTTTTGTATCAAATAAATAATTGTTTGTATTCAAAAATTATTTTTTGTATCAAATATATAATTCTTTGTATTCAAAAATTATTTTTTGTATCAAATATATAATTCTTTGTATTCAAAAATTATTTTTTGTATTAAATAAATAATTCTTTGTATCAAAAAAACATTTTTTGTATCAAATAAATATTTCTTTGTATCAAATAAATATTTCTTTGTATTAAATAAATATTTCTTTGTATCAGAAAAATATTTTTTGTTTCAAATAAATATTTTTTGTATCAAATAAATATCTCTTTGTAGCAAAAAAATATATTTTTTGTATCAAATAAATAATTCTTTGTATCAAAAAATTATTTTTTGTATGAAATAAATAATTCTTTGTATCAAAAAAACATTTTTTGTATCAAATAAATATTACTTTGTATCAGAAAAATATTTTTTGTTTCAAATAAATATTTTTTGTACCAAATAAATATCTCTTTGTAGCAAAAAAATATTTTTTTTGTATCAAATAAATAATTCTTTGTATCAAAAAATTATTTTTTGTATGAAATAAATAATTCTTTGTATCAAAAAAACATTTTTTGTATCAAATAAATATTACTTTGTATCAGAAAAATATTTTTTGTTTCAAATAAATATTTTTTGTATCAAATAAATATCTCTTTGTAGCAAAGAAATATTTCTTTGTATCAAATAAATATTTATTTGTATCAAAAAATATTTTTGTGTCAAATAAATTGGTATTCAAGTCATTTAAATGGTATTTGCTTGAAATAATTATCCATTTGAATATAATTTATTTGATATAAAAAATTTTGTTTGATGCAAGTAAATATTTATTTTTTTATTTGAACCAATAATTTTTCATTGATTTTTTAAAATTATTGTTTCAATAACAATTTATTTGACTTAGATAAAAATTATTGTTTCAACTGCAAAATTAAATATTTATTTGAATCAAATAATTTTTCATTTATTTTTTTTTTATTATTCTCTCAAATAAAATTTATTTGTTTTCAAAAAAAATTATTTGATTCAAGATAATATTTATTTTCATGTTTAAACCAAAAATGTTTTAATTTTTTTTTTAATTATTGTCTCAAATAGAATTTATTTAATTGAACTAAAAATTATTGGTTCAAATACAAAAAAAGTTATTTACTTGAAGTAATTAATTTTGTATTCATTTCTTTTTAAATTGTTGTGTAAAAAAAAATTCATTTGATTCAAATAGATATTTATTTGGTACTAGAGTTTGATAGTAGTAATTGGTAATTTAAACCAAATATATTTTTTTCAGCGTAGATTAAAATTTCGAAGTTTATTTGTTTTTCTAATTAAAAATTTATTTGCTTACATATTTAACAAGCATTTATTAATTAATGAACTATTTTTTTCTGCTTCAGGTGGATCGAAATTGAACAAAATCTAAGAATGCTGAAATAGTATTATGTAAGTACAAATATTTTTTCATCCCCAATTTTGTAAATTTGTACAATTAGAGGGTTTATTGTAAACATATAAATTAAGTTTATTAACATTTCGGAATTTAAATGGGGGAAAAAAAGTCATAAATATATACTTAATTTGAAGAATAGAAGATTTTATTTCGTTTAACGAGTATGAGATAAAATGAGAGAAAAAGAGATTTGACGTTGAGCAGAGAGTGTACGTCAGTCCTGTCAGTTGAGGTTGTGGATTTAATCCCTACTATCTTTCTTCTTCTCGGGTGAAAGTGAGATTTCTAAATTAAGCATTTCATCTCTCTTGATCCCTTATTCTGCTGTAAAATTTTTAACGCTCCCTTTTTGGTGTCAAGTTTTACATTGAAAAAAATTCTCCTCTGAAATGAAAATAAGTGTATCTTAATTTTATACTTTTTCAGTATATTTTAGTTATAACTTTATATAAAAAAATTTATTATTAAAAATTTTTAAATATATTTTAGTTGTTTTATAAGTTTTTTTTGTTTTTACTTTATTTTCAAGTTATATTGAAATTCATCCTTATCGTAAATTCCAAGAATTTTGTTTAATAATATCAGGAGAGAATTGTAATAAAATTTTAGAACATTTTGGAATATCATAAAATATAAAATATATTTTGATAATTTTTATTTTATGGGGTATTTATTTTTTGAGGTGAAAAAAATAAATCCCTCGTATAAATGATTCGCTTTAAAATTTCGAAAGCGAAGAAATGAAAATATTTTCACAATGTTTACTATATTATTTTATTACTTTACAAATACTTGGCGTAAAATGACTTTCTAAAAGTGTATTTGTCAAAATTAGAGTAGTTTCAAATAGAAAGATTGTTCAAGTTTTACGTTAGTTTAACGATTTCTCGTTTGGAACTTTGATCGCTCAATTCTATTCGTTTTTTTTTCTCACCATTACTCAAAATGCTCTTTCAAAGTATATTACCGTATCATAAAAATTTATAACTATACAAAATGAAAAACGAATTTTTTTTTTGTCTACAGAGTCAGAATTTATTTTTCGATTATTGTTTGAATAGCTCGTTATAACTTGAAATCGTAACGCTTATGGTGTTAATAATAAGTGTTAATAAAACAGAAAAATGAAATAGAAAAATAAAGTAGAAAAATAAAATAGAAAACAAAAATTAAAAAATAGAATTAAAAAATAAAATTTAAAGTAAAATAAAAATGGAATAAAAAAAAAGAATAAAAAATATAATAAATAACAAAATAGTTTAAAAATAATGTTCTGTAAATTAAAAAGTATTGCATAATGTAAAATAAAATGTGGAGAAAAAAAATTGGAACGAAGCACAAGTTTCATTGGAGCGGGAAAATGTCGATTTCGAAATTGATTTGATTTCTAACTTGTATCGGTGTTGCGAAGAATTCCGCAAAATATACGATCAAGATAAGATTATTGCGATATTGCAATTTCCGGGTAACTGTTGAATTTTACGCTAGCTGATAAAAATTTGTATTTAACGTGACAGCTCAAAAATTACAACGATAAAAATTCGTTATTTTATGCAAGAGCAATTTTAATAGATTGAAAATACAATTATTGGTATCATTGTAATTGAATCGAAAAAACATTTTTTTTTCTAATTGTTGGGGAATATTTTTTTACCAATTCTCTCAGTTTTTAATTGTGGCTTTAAAAAACTGTTAAAATCTGGATTTACTTCTACTTATTTAGTAATTAATGAAAAAAATTTTTTTTTTATTTTTCAATTAGTTCAAAATAATAGTTAAAAACTAATTTTAGTAAATAATTCATTCATAAAAAAGCAAACAAAAATGACTGACAATGACTAAAAATAGTATTTAAAGTTAAACAAAACTAAAAATAACTATAAATAATTGAAAGTGACAGAAAGTTTCGGAAAATAAATCAAAATAACTAAAAATAATAGTAAATGACTAAAAATAACAGAAAAAAATTGAAGTTATCTAAAAATAACTGAAAATTACTGAAAATAATTTTAAAAAACTAAAAGCAACTGTACATAACTCGAACTAACTAAAAATAATTTTAAAAAAGTTAAAATTATTGAAATGAACTGAGAATGTCTAAAAATGACTACTAATAATTGAAATGTGGTGAAAAATGCTTAAAATAACTAAAAATATCTAAAAAAAATAATTAAAACTATCAGAAAATTATTCAACATGACAAAAAATAACTGAAAATAATTAAAATCAAGTAAAAATAACTGGAAATGATTTTTTAAAAAATTAAAAAGATCTAAAATAAATACAAGAACGAGAAAAAAAAATACCAAAATGCATAAGAAAATGTTAAAATAACTAAAAATAGTTGAAAGTACCTGATAATAAATACAAATAATTGAAGATGACTGAATTATAACTAAAAATAAATAAAATTACCTAAAAATAATTTTGAAGAACTAAAAACAACTGAAAATAATGAAAAATAATTGCAAATAACTAAAAATTGAATAAAAATAATTGAAATTTACTAAAAAATACTGAAAACAACTAAAAATATCTAAAAATAATTGAAATTATCAAAGAAAAACAGAAAAGGATTTTAAAACATTAAAAAAATAGTTGAAAATATTTATTAAAAATCAAAAATATTACTATAAATAATTGAAAATACTGAAGACTACTAAAAATAACTAAAAGTACCAGAAAATAATATTAAAAAAATTTAAAGTAACTGAAAATATTTTAAAATAATTAATAAAGTTACTAAAATAATTGAAAATAACTAAAAATACAACTATAAATAATTGAAAATGCCTAAAGATAATTTAAATAACTAAAAACAATTGAAAATAACTAAAAATATAACTATAAATAATTGAAAATTATAGAAGATTACTAAAAATAACCAAAAGTACCTGAAAATAATTTTAAAAAATTGAAAGCAACTAAAAATAATTGAAACTATCTAAAAATACAACAACACAGTAAAAAGAAAATCTTATTTTAAGGCACGAAAGCTGCCTTAAATTAAGATGCAACATTTTTAAGACAGTCAATGTTGAATTTACGCACGTTTTTCGTATCCTTTAACATTATAGCAGACAGTGTTGAATTTAAGGCAGCTCTTAAATTAAGATTTACTTTTTACTGTGAATAAATAATTGAAAATGACTGAAGATAACTGAAAATAACTGAGAATAATTGAAAATAACTAAAAGCAGTTAAAAATAACTGATAATAATTGAAAATACATGAAAATTACTGATAATAATTGAAAATAACTAAATAAACAATTAAAATTGAAAATAACTTATAATAATTGAAAACAACTAAAAAAAGTGTACATAACTAAAAATAATTGAAAATAACTAGAAATAATTAAAAGAACAGAAAATAATTGAAAATGACTAAAAGTCATGGAAAATTGATTGAAAATAATTGAAAAGTAATTGATAATTGAAAGTAACTAAAAATAAGTTTAAAACAACAGAAATTATTTGAAAATAGCTAAAAGTAACTGGAAATAATTGAAAATATCTGAAAATAAATAAAATTACTGAAATCAGGTGCATTTATGGTTATTAAATTTACAATGAGATGAATATGAGAAGATTGGTTGTTTTAGTGAGCGGGGTGGATATATTGTATTGAAGTGGCACTATTCGTGTTGGCTCTCAACGTGTCCCTCACTCTCTTCCTCTTGTATTTTTTTTTTTTTTTTTTTTTTTGATATAGAAAAAGGAATAAAACCATTTCAAGAACTTTTCGCATCAAGTGCACTTTCGTAACGCATTACCGGGAAATTTCTGCTGTACACACGCAGGCTCTATTTTCTCATGAAATGCACATCGGTATAAACTCATGTTGACTTTAATATCCTCTATACTTTTTCCAGTCGAGGGGAAATTCTCATAGAGCATTCAACAATGCTGATATAAAAATGTAAATAACTTCTTAAAAGAAGATATTACATCCGAATATAAAAGACCTTACACATGTCACTTTTTGTTTCCCTTAAACTCCTTCAGTTTCTTTTTCCCCTCGAATGATAATGTAGAGGAAAAATTATTGCCTCATTCTTTTTTTTTATAATTGACTCATTTTTTTACTCGCTGAATTTAGACTATTATTTTAATATTGTTTAATTATTATTATTATTTTATATAGTAGTATTTAATTAATTTGTTATTAATTTAATATTTTTTTCTTGTTTCTTTGTTTGCTGTTTAATTGTTTTATTTTCTTTTTTGTTTGCTTTTTTACTTTTTGGTTTTTTTCGATTTTAGTTTGCTTTTTTTTTTCTTTTGGTCTTTTACCCGCGAAACGAAAATATAAAATAAAGATAAAAATATACGATTTTTATTTTATAACTTCCATCACAACACGATAATGCACTCGCGGGCTCATTTTATATTTTGCGTAAAGGAATTTTATCATTATCGGTAGTGTCGTAATTTTTGCTACACCACAAGGAAGCTCTTTACGATCTTAGATTATAGGTAGTCGAGACTTTTTAACCCTCCATTTTCTCCAAGTTCATTGTACTTCATTTCCCTATAGACAAATGAAAAGTTTACTTCTTCTTCTTCTTCTTCGATTTTTCTTTTTTTTCAAGTCAATAATTTCTTTGTTATCGCTGTTGTAAAAAAAAGAATGAGAAATTCCGGCCTCGTTGAAGAAATATAAATCGTAGGAATATTTAGTCCTGATTGGTATCTCCTCGAGGTTTTTGTGCTTCGTCTTCTTTGTGGAAATTGAACGAAAATTATATGAATTTTGGAAAATGAAAATTTTCTTTTCAAATACGTCAGAATAGGAAGATTTTTTTTATTAAATTAATTGTGGAATGAAATTTCATTCACTCATTGAATGCGAGAGCGAGTTATAACTATCAATATGTGAAATTCTACTCATTTGGGTCTAGAAAATGAAAGAGAGAAATCGCGCACCAATGAGTGGCACCCGAAAGAGGAAAAGGAGGCGTGGCGTTCCCCCACCAATTAAGAAAGAACCAAACGAATGCGAAGAAGCACACAGTGGGCGTGGCTCTCAATTCAACTGTATAAAAATCATTATTTTTTTTCTTTAAGTTTTTTTTGTTTTACAAAAAAAACAATTTATTGTTATAAACAATAATTTGTTAGATTTATAATAACAATATAATAATTTGTTAACAATTTGTTGAAAAATAATTTTTGTACAAAAAAAATTAATAAAAAAACACATAAAAATAACAAAAAGTAATAAAAAGTAACTAAAAATAATTGAAAATTACTAAAAACAACTGCAAATAATTGAAATTAATTAAGAGTAATTGATAACAATATTATAAAGTTGTAAATAAAAAAAAGCAACTAAAGATTAAAAGTAATTGAAAATAATTTTTAAAAAAATTGAAAGCACTTGAAATTAATTAAGAATAACTAAAATAATTGAAAATTACTGAAGATACCTATAAATATGTAAAAATAACTGAAAATGATTGAAAGTAACTAAAAGCAGTTGAAAATAACTGATAATAATTGAAAATAACTTAATATAACTGAAAATTATTGCAAATTACTAAAAATAATTTTAAAAAGTAAAAATAATTGAAATTAACAAAAGTAATTGAAAATAAAACTAAACATAATGATTTATAACTATAAAGATAACTACAAATAATTAAAATAATCAAAAAAATACTTAAAATAACTAAAAATATCCAAAAATAATTTAAAATATTTGAAAATTTTTGAAAAAGACAAAAAATAACTGAAAATAATTGAAATTAACTAAAAACAACTGAAAAAAAGTTTTAACTGAAAATAATTGAAATTAACTAAAAACAACTGAAAAAAAAGTTTTTTAAATAAAAATATTTGAAAATAATTAAAAGGAATTAAAAATAATAAATTAATTTTTTATGTCATTAGTAATTTAGTAACTACTAGTAATAGTAATTTAAAATGATCGGAGAGTACTAAAAATAACTAAAAATAATAGAAAAAAAATTTAAACGCTTTAAAGCAACTGAAAATAATTGAAAATAATTAAAGGATATAAAAATACATAAAAATAATTTTAAATAACAGAAAAGAAATGAAAATGACTAAAAATAACTAAAAATTATTTAACATAACTAAAAACAATAAAAAATTACTGCAAATAATTGAAAATAAGTAATAGTTAATGAGAATAATTGAAAATTGACTAAAAATAATCGAAAATATTACAAAATAGCTAAAAAAAAAATTTGTTGAAAAAACTAAAAATAAATAAAAATAAAAATAAATAAAAAAAATAAAAAAAATAAAAAAAAAATAAAAATAAATTTTAAAATAATTTTTTTTATTTTTAAACTAAAAATAACTGAAAATTACTACAAATAACGAAAACAAATGAAACTGTCTAAAATCAACTGTAAATAATTGAAATTATCTCCAAAATATTTGGAAGATACCTACTAAAAATAAAAATAATTTTGAAAAATTGAGAATAATTGAAATTATTTAAAAGAATTGAAATTAAGTAAAAATAACAAAATTATAATTTTTAAAATACTAAAAATAACTGAAAATAAATTTGAAATTAGGTACTAAAAAACAGTTGTGACTGTTGTGTGTAATTGAATGTAACCAAAAATATTTAAATATAATTGAAAATAACAAAAATAAAATGGAAAATACTAGGTATAAATTAACTATAAATAATTGAAAAGAACTAAACATTACGGAAAATAACTGAAAATATTTGAAAATGACTGAGAATAATTGTAATTTACTAAAAGTAACTGAAAATTATTTTCAAGAACTGAGAATAATTAAAATTAACTAAAAATAATTTAAATAATTGAAAATAATAGAAAATAAGAAATTTTGAATAGAAAAATGAATAAATAAGAAAATAACTGAAAATATTTGTATTCAAATCATTATCTAATAGTGAAATGTCGGTGAAATGTATGGAACTGAAAAATGTGTTTAATATGTATTACCCAACAATGTTTAATAATCAAGTTCCAATAACACAAATAGAAATAGATTTCCCGTTCACCGAGTGTGTTTTATTATCGTTATTATTATTTTTTTCTCGTTCTAATTCCCCATTAATTTTGTTGACCGGTAACGAGGTAAATCCGCATTTTCGTATTTACTTCCAGTCACGTGCGAGAGAACACACAATTTATATGGCGTATCCCGATATTGTGATCTCGCTACCCATCGCATCCCTTGGATATGCGGTGGAAGGTGAACGGCCACGTGTACACATTATGTGTATACGTGGCATCGTAACGCCCGAATATTGCCCTGCAATATTGAGTGAATCTAATGAGGACTTTGCCCTCGCTTCGTATTAATACTGCTTATCCAATTAGTTCATAATCCAAAGTGCTCAAACGCATTCGAGTATATTAACAAGAATCGAGCTCATCCAGTCACGTGTTCGTAAACCATTAATCCAGTCAAAGTGTTGGTATGAAACCTTTAGTTATCCTCAATACATGTCCAAGAGTTATGAATTCAATTAAATACCGACATTCTCGATATAGTGAATTCGAGAATATTGTGTATTTCGTCTCCAATATTATCTATATCTCTCTCAAATTATATATAATATAGCAAAAAAGAATTCTTTTTACTGTAAAGTCTTGGTGACTTACTTACAATAATTGTTATTATTAATTAATAATTAATTATACAATTAGAATTAAGTTTTTTGTAATTTTAAGATTACTATTTAGTATATTTAGTAGAGAGAAAAATCGCGCACCAATGAGCGGCGCCCGTAATACGAAAAGTAGGCGTGGCGTCCCCCCACCAAATAAGAAAGAGACAAACAACCACGAAGAAACGCACAGTGGGCATGGCTCCCAATCCAATTGTATGAAAAGTTGTTTCTTTTAAACTTTCTATTAGTAAAAAATCTTAATTGGTTTAAAATTAATTTTAGTAAAAAAATTGTAATAAAAAAGCAACTAAAAATGACTAAAAATAATTAAGACTAACTGACAACCCACGTGAAAAAAGTTCCGGGAATGAGACTGGGAAATTTTTGGGAATTTTCCCGAAGTGAAATGAAAGCGAAAATCAAAACATTCCTTAAATTTGTCAATCTAATTCCTGGGAACTTTTACACATGGGGATAATTGAAAATAATAAAACATAATAAATACTAATGAAAACTAATTGTAAATATCTATGAAAATAACTAAAAATATCTGAAAATAATTAAAAATATAATTGAAAATAACTGACAACAATTCAAAGTTACGAAACGTAATTAAAAATAACTGAAAATGACTA
This sequence comes from Leptopilina heterotoma, assembly GCF_015476425.1. Taxonomy (NCBI): domain Eukaryota; kingdom Metazoa; phylum Arthropoda; class Insecta; order Hymenoptera; family Figitidae; genus Leptopilina; species Leptopilina heterotoma. The sequence goes on from NW_025111138.1 coordinate 185,289, forward strand.
AAAGCAATTAGAAATTACTGAAAATAATAAAATATATTTTTAAACAAATCAAAATAACGTCGAATAATTAAAAATAACTTAAAGTTACTAAAAATAACTAATAACTGAAAATAAATATAAATAATTAAAAATAATGAAAATTACTTTTAAAAACTCAAAATAACTAAGAATTTACTGAAAATGATTGAAATTGACTAACAATTATTGAAAATAATTAAAAATAGTTAAAAAAATTTGAAGATAAATGAAAAATGCTAATTAAAATTGTAAAACGAACATAAGAATAACTAAAAAGAATTAAAAATAACTGAAAAGAATTGAAAGTGACTAAAAATAAAAACTGAAAATAACTAAAAATAATTGAAAATTACTGAAAATAATTAAAACCAACTTAGATTAATTGAAAATGACTATAAATCATTGAAAATCACTAAAAATAATTGAAAACAACTAAGAATAATTGAAAATGACTATAAATAATTGAAAACAATAGAAAATAAATTTAAAAAAGTAAAAATAATCGTGAATAATTAAAAACACCTGGGACAATTGAAATTAACTAAAAATATCAAACGAACATCTGAGAATAATTAAAAATAACTAAACATAATTTTTAAAGACTGAGAATAATTAAAAATAATTAAAATAACTAACAATAATTGAAAATAACTGAAAAATACTGAAAGTATCTAAAAGGAATTGAAAATAACCTAAAGTACCTGTCAATATCTAATAAGAAATAAAATTAATTGAAAATAAAAAAAATAAACTGAGAATAATTGAAAATGACTAAAAATAATTGAAAATAACTAAGAATAATTGAAAATAACTGAAAATTGTTGAAAGTAACTAAAGGAATTGAAAATAACTAAAAATATCTTATAATATCTAAGTATTTAAAACTAAAAGTAATTGAAAATTAAAAGAATAAACTGAGAATAATTGAAAATGACTAAAAATAAATGAAAATAACTAAAAATAATTGAAAATTTCTGAAAGTAACTAAAAGAATTTAAAATAACTGAAAATATCTGATAATATCTATTAAAAAATGAAAGTAATTGAAAATGGCTAAAAATAAATGAAAATAACTAAAAATAATTGAAAATAACTGAAAATTGTTGAAAGGAACTAAAGGAGTTGGAAATATCTGAAAATAACTGATAATATCTATTAAAAAATAAAAGTAATTGTAAATAGCTAATCAGAAAACTAAACAATAATTTAAAGTAATTGAAAATTACTGAAAATGTCTAAAAATATCTAAAGATAATTGAAAGTAACTTAAAATTAGTAAATATAATTGAAAACCACTAATAATTCTTATAAATAATTGAAAATCACTCAACATAACTTAAAATAACTAAATATTATTAAAAGTATCTGAAAATAATTAAGAATAACAAAAAATAACTGAAATTTCTTTTAATTTACTAAAAATCGTTTTCAAGTTTAATAATTTTAATTAAAATTAATCTTGCATTGTCATTCAAATAGTAATTATTAATTTAATTAAATTAAATCGAAGAGAAAGGGAAAACTAAATGTAAGTTTTTCTTTACTTTGAACTTTTATTGAGTGATAGAAAAGACGTAAAACATGATATGAACTATTTCAATGGAACTTTGTCATCGTGTTTTTAAGTTTGAAAAAGTGAAATGTTTTTTAAAGTTTTGGATGGAATATCTTTTTAGAAAAAAAATTTTTTTCTTTATTTTTTTTGATAGAATCGTATAATAAAATTGGTAGCCATAAAGTTTTGAATCGTTTCCAATGTAGAGCAATGAAAATTTGAACGTTTCCCATTTGAAAGTCATTGAAGTTGGATCACTTCCCATTTTGAGACTATCAACGTAAAATAAACGCGCACTCTTAACAGCTAATCAATTTCCATTCGGAAATATTACAAAAAGAATTTATGTCTTCGCACTTGAAATTGGTTTGAAAAATCCCCCCTTAAAAAAAAAGTTTCACGATTTTATAAATCTTTATATTTTATTATTACGACAGTTTGAGAGAATATTTTGGCACTGACTTGCATTTGCCTGTGTTGAATTAGAAGAATTTTTTTTCTATTGGAAAAAAATTTTATACTTTATTGCTTATTTTAATAACTTTGAATTTTTAACTTTTTGTAAAATAAATAACAATTTCTTTTTAAATATTTTAAATCTTTAAGAACTATGACAAAATTATTACTTATAAATTATTTAATGAATAATTTTACTTAAATATTTCAAAATTAATTAAATTTTGAAAGAGTTGGGTTTACAATTTTTATAAATAGATGAACTTCAAAAGGTTTCAATTTGAAATTTTATAAAATTTTTATTTTTAATGAATTTCATTGGGGATTTTAAGAACTTAGATTTTTAAAAAATTTTAATATTTCAAATTCTTCTAAAATTAGTTAAACTTTTTAATTATATTTAATTAATTATTAAAAATAATGAATTTATAGAAGAATTTTAGTTAAAAACAGTAAAAAATATTGAATTTCGGAGAAGTTACAAATGATTGCAGAAATTCAATTATCTTCAAAAGTAATAAAATTCTTCGCAAAATTTCAATTATAATCAAAAATTTAAAAAAATTCTCGTCAAAATTTCAATTATCTTTATAAATAATAAAATTCTTCTCCAAAATTCAATTATTTACAAAAATTTTAATAAAATTCTCTACAAAATTTCAATTATCTTTAAAATAATAAAATTCTTTACAAAAGTTCAATTATGATGAAAAATTTTTTAAAAATTCTCGTCATAATTTCAGTTATCTTTATGAACAATAAAATTCTTCTTCAAAACTTAATTTTTTACAAAAATTTTAATAGAATTCTTGGCAAAATTTCAATTATCTTTAAAATAATAAAATTGTTTGCAAAAATTTAATTATGTATTTTCAAAAATTTTCCTCAATTCAATGATTTTCAATATCTACAATTTTAATCAAATTTTCCAAAGGAATTCAATTATTTAAAAAAAATGTTGATAAAATTCTATGCAAACATTTAATTATTTTCAAAAATTATAAAAATTTCGCAGGAATTCAATTATTTACAAAATTTCTTATAAATTTCTTCGCAATTCAGAAATAGTAAAACTCATTGCTGAATATAAATTATTTGTAATTTAATTTTAATTGAATTTCTGTAAAAATGTAATTATTCTTAAAAATTTTATTAAAATTCGTCAAAAGAATTCAATTAATTAGAAAATTTGCTGATAAAATTCTTTATGAAAATTCAATTTTGAGATATATTCAATTTTTCATTATTATTATTATTAATTATTTATTTTTGTATTTAAATAATTGAATTCATGTTTTTATTATTTTTGAAAATAATTAAATGTTTGCATAGAATTTCATAAAATTTCTTTAAATAATTAAATTTTATATCTTATAATATTCTCAAGTTTCTGAATTTCAAAAGGTTTGAATTTGAAAATTTTAATTTCTATGAAAAAATAATAATTATAAAATATTTATTAGAAAATTAAGTTATTCATGTTTTCGAATAATTTTGCAATTATAGAAATTTGTAAATAAATGTAATTGAATATTTTTTTGAGTTAATTTAATCATTTTTAGATTGAATCAGAACATTCATTAGGGGAAAAGTCAAAATTTTGTCTGGAAATCAGGGAAAAATAAAACTAAATTTTGGTGGCAAACCTGAAATATGAACATTTGAAATCTTTAAAAGTAAAAATGAAAGTGAAAGTCAAAATAAAATTATATAATCGACTCCAAAAAAAAAAACAATTTAATCACGATTATTTTCCACACTGAAAATCGAATCAAGTTACATTTTATACGTGGTATTTTGTTGCAATATGTGAAAGAAAAGTCGACAAAGTTGCATTTTATTAAAAGGCGACAAAGTCATTCTATCCAAGGCCTGCACCATTTTTTTTCTTGCGAGAGTAGAATTCAAAATAATGAATACTTTTTGTTTTATTTTTTCGTCGTCGTTTCTTTTGGTTTCTTTCTTTGATATTGCGAAAATAATATATTAAAAAATGTCGAGTGTCTCAAATGGTTGAATTTCCTACTGTTAAAGGTAAAGGGGACTAGGTGGTGGAATGGGGTGGGAGGGAGGGAGGGCAAGAGATGGAAAGAGTGGGAAAAGGACGAAGTTCAGGAAACGAAAGTTGCTCCAGTGGAAACTCGTCGAATTTTCCCAGTGGTCGGAAACACGATCAAAGCGTCCTTTCGCAAAGCGCTCCCTAGGGTGCTCGAGTCGTTTCGGTTCTATACGTTTTCTCTCTTCCTCTCTCTCTCTCTATCTTCTCATGTGGCAACACAGATTCCAAGAGGTCGTCTAGAACCGATTCAAACTCCAATGCTAGACCTACGATCACAAATCGATTGGTATTTCTTGAGGAATGTCGAAATCAACGTGTAATATCGTGTCCACTCTTGTGTGTTTCCCGACTCTCCCACCACTGAAATTCAAGTGGGAATTCAAGCTTGAAACTTAATCCTCACAAGAAACCTTAATTACCAATCATTGTCATTCACTGTTACTTGATATATTTTAAATTTCAAATTTCCCAGTGATGAAGGAAATAAAAATAGGGGAAAAAAGACTGTTAATATTACTCAGGAAAAATTTTCTTGCAAGTGTTTTGTCCAGGATAAAGCGAGTACTCTTAATTTCAAGTCGTTCTGTACAGTAAGAAGAATTCAGTTTTTAAACAAAATTTTAATAATTCCTTCGAAAAAATTCAATTATTTTTATAAATAGTAAAATTTTTCGCAAGAATTCACTTAATTTTATAATTAGTAAAATTCTTTGCAGCAATTCAATTATTTTCAAAACAATTTTAATTGAATTCCTCGGATGAATTCAAATATTTTCAAATATTTCCATAAATTTCAATTCTTTCCTAAAATTTTAATAAATTCTTCGAAACAATTCAACTACTTTTTTTAAATACTAAAATTATTTTCAGAATTTAAATTAGTTTGAATCAAATTTAAATAAAATTACAGAAAAGAATTTAATTAATTTCAAAAATTTCCATGAAATTCAATTTCAACAAGAATTTTGAAATTCTCTTAAAAAATGATTCAATTATTCTCAAAATATTTTTAAAAAATTCTATATAAAAATTAAATTACTTTTAATGCAATTTTTAAATATATTTGTGAAAAAGAATGAAAAAATTCTATTATTTTTAAAAAATAATAAAATTCTTGTGATGAATTCAATTATTTTAAATATACTTAATTTTAATAAAACTCTTTAAAGAAATTCAATTACTTTCGAAACAACTTTAATTGGATTTCTAGAAAAAATTTCATTATTATCAAATATTTGTATAAAATTCTTGATCACAATTTAATTATTTCTTAAAATTTTAATAACTTCCTACGAAACATTTCAATTATTTTTATAAATAGTATAAAATTCTTCGCAAGAATTGAATTGTTTTCAATTAAATTTTAATAAAATTCTTCTTCATAAAAATTCAATTGCTTTCAAAATTTTCAATTAGAATTATTAAAGAAACTCCATTAGTTTAAAAAGAAAAATTCGAAGAAATTCTTCAAAAGAATTTAATTAGGATTTTTAAAAAATTTAATAAAATTTGCGAGAATTCAGTTATTTTCCTAAATAATAATAATAAGGAAATAATTTGCATAAATTCTATTTCTCAATTTCAATTGCTCCAATAAAATTCAAAGATTTTTAAAAATAATGGAAAAAAATGTTTATAAATTATATTTGTCAATTAGAAAATTTAATTGCAAATGAAACTGAAAATTTTTGAAGTTTTAGAAAATAAACGAAAAAATTTTATTGAAAAAAATGTTCTGTTAAATTTATTTACGAATATCTTTAATTGTAAAATTATTCGAAAACAATAATTTCCTTTTTAAATATTTTAATTATTCAATTTCAAATCAATTTTTATTAGAAAATTCTACGAGAATTCAATTATTTCAATACAAAAAGTAAATTATTTGTTGAATAATTGAATGTTACTGAAAATTTAATTCTTATAAAGAATTTTATTAAAAATTTTCTAATTAAATTGAATTCTTTTGACGAATTTTAATAAAAATTTTTAGAATAGTTACATTTTTCAAGGAATTTGATTAAAATTGTTTTAAAAATAATTGAAATTCTGCGATGAGTTTTATTATTTCTGAAAATAATTGAATTATTGCGAAGAAATTTATAAAAAATTTGTAAATAATTGAATTCTTATAAAAATTTTAATATTTATGAAAATAATTAAATGTTTGCGTAGAATTTTATCAAAACATTTTTTAAATAATTGAATTCTTTTGGAAAATTCTATTTAAAATCGTAGATACTAAAAATTAGTAAATTGAGGAAAAACTTTGAAAATAATTGAAATTTTGTCAAGAATTTTTATTAAAATTTTTGAAAGTAACTGAATTTTGAAAAAGAATTTTCTTATTTATAAAGATAATTGTAATTTTGTCGAGATTTTTAAAAAATGTTTAAAGAAATTGAAATTTTGACAAGAATTTTATTAAAATTTATTTTTGAAAATAATTGAATTTTGAATAAGAATTTGATTATTTATAAAGATAATTGGGATTTTGACGAGATTTTTTTTCAATTTTCAACATAATAATAACAATTTTATGGTTTGTGAGGCAAACAAATATAATTCCTACACTCACTTTAATTATTACACCAAAACGAATGAAAAATGAAACCATCTTCATCGCACATGTAATTAAAAGTGAATGGAACATCTTTTTAATGAAATTGAAACGAAATCTTATTTATTTCATCGCGAGAAAGACATGTTTAAAAGTCTAATTTAAATGTTTCATTTTAAAATGTGACCTTTTCTTCCCTCAATGAAATAGGATTAAGAAAATCTGGGTTATGAGGTATACATTAAAATATATACTTTTAATAAAGTGGTCTGAAGGAATATACTTTAAGCTCAAATAACACCTTTATGTCACTAATTACGAATCTCATAAAGGCATTTTATGCATATTATCTCATTTCACCTCTTTTGCCAAGCAAAACTTTCCAACGTATTTTGTTACAGAATATCTTTACGCTTGATTAACGATTGTCATAACTTAGTTAATTATTCAAGTCATAATATACGTTAAATATCCATTTCTCAAATTATACCAATAACAGTTTTCGCTCTCATTCTTTCATTTTTCTTTTTTCCTCGAAATTCAATTTTTCCAGCATTAAAAATACATTATTGAATCATTTTAATTCTTAGATAAGACTTTGATAATTTTAATGATAATAGTAATAATAATATGTTAATTTTAATCGAAGAAATTATCGAGATTATTATTCTCTCACAAACTAGATTCACTGACAATGAGTATAAAATGATGTAAACTACATAATAATTTAAATTACTACCTAATTTTACAAACGGGGGTGTGATTTTGTAATTTGAATTTAACTTTCGATTCAAGTTTGATATTAAACTTTAATTTTCACACTGACATTGGTTTTGATTTTGACTTTCATTTTGAGTTTGAAAGTCAAAGTCTAAGTCAAAGCTAATGTCAGAGTGAAAATAAAATTCAAAGTCAAAATCGAATCGAAAGTCAAAAAAAAAAAAAAATATTTTACTTGTAAAAAATAAAATTTTTATCCGAAACAAAAAAGAAAATATTTTACTCGTGACAAATAAAATTTTTATCCGAAACAAAAAAGAAAAAAATTTAGTAGAATCTAAGAAAATATACTTTTAATTAACTGAAATATAAATTATAATTTGATTCAAATAAAATTTTTCAAAAAAATTTTTCTCCAACTGTTGATAATAATTATAAGAAGGAGAAAAAAAAATTCTTAACGCATTAAACTAATGTAATTGAATGTTAAAAGAGAGAGAGAGAGAGAGAGAGAGAGAGAGAGAGAGAGAGAGAGAGAGAGAGAGAGAGAGAGAGAGAGAGGATATAAATATTTATGAAAAATTTTTAATCTTGCCGAATTATCGGAAGGCAAAGCTTTTACTATAATATACGAGAGGCGAAGTAGAGAAAAATCTCCAATTTAATCCAATATTTGTAACGCGCTCTAAATCTCAAAACCATCTCTCACTCAAATTGACCTATATGGAAAAACTCATTAATTTTAACTTGATACAACTGTAATTAACCTACATACCTGTAATTTTCACATCGCTTACCACTGGACGTTTTTTTTTTAAATAATTGTTATAACCATATACGCAATATGCAAATTAAATAAATATTTATTTATTCTATCCGCAAAATGCATGCTGCATGTAAATAATAAAAAAATAATACAAAAATTCACTAAAAATTAGTTTGCGGGTAAAATATAAAAAGAGAATTATTATTTTTGTGCGTAAAATAAATAAATAAATTTTTAATAAAAATTTACATTAATATTTCAAAAATGCAAATTTTGTGATTTTTGAAACGAAAATATTCTATACGAATTTTTTATATATTGTAGAAAAATATTCGTTTGGTAGAAATATTCATAAATTAATTAATTAATTAATTAATTATAAATTAATTTGATTTTTAATTCAAATTAAAAAAATTTAGAACATTTTTTTAACATCGTGTTTATGTTTTTTTATTAATTACCAAAAAATGATTTAACTGCAATTTTTTATTAAAAATTATTTAATTGTAATTATTTTACTAAAATTTATTCAATGGTAATTTTTTACTAAAAATAATATAGCTGTAATTTTCTACCAAAATTTATTCAAAAGCAATTTTCTACTAACAATTAAATGTCATTTTTTACTAAATATTTTAAACTTAAAAAATTCTACTAAAAAACTGATTTATTACTAAAAATTATTCAGTTGTACATTTATACTATAAAAATAGAAAAAATAGAAAAATTCAATAAATAAAAAAAGATAAAAATCAAATAAGTTAATTATTTTTTCAATATTCTATTTTTCTGCTTAAAATTATGTAATTAAAAATTTTTTTATGAAAAGTTATTCGAATCTACTTTTATTTTACTAAAAATTATTCAATTTTATTTTTTTAAACTAAAAATTATTCAATTTTATTTTTTAAAACTAAATATTGGTTTATATAGATTTACTATATATAATGAATTATAAAACTGAATTTAAATTCATCTTTTTGGCAGAAAAGAGGTTGAATTTTCACTAATGACTGACTATAAAGTTACCGCCGACTACTTTAACCCCTCTTATCACCATAACGCTTGACTTGAACTAATATATGACTCAAGATTGACTTCTCTCGCTGGTAATCCTATACCTTTATCACTATATAGAAACTTTGATTTCCCACCACTGTCTGAGATCTCAATTACTTCGATTATCTTTATTTTCAACGATTCATATCAATTTTCACGCTTAAAATTAATTTATTATTTTTTTTATCAAGTTTGAAAGAAAAATCACAAAAATTCTTCATAACTAAAAATGAAAATTAATAAAAAAATAAATATAACATATAAAACTACAAGAAAAGAAATTCTGTGAAATTTTTATTATTAATGAAAATAATGTAATGTTTGCATACAATTTTATTAACATTTTTTTTTTTAAATAATTGAATTTTTAAATTGAATTGAATTTTTGGTAAATTTTATTAAAATAGTAGATATTGAAAATCATTGAAATTAGAAATTTTTTTTGACATTTATGAAAATAATTGAACTTTGCAGATGAATTTTGTTATTTATAAAGATAATTGGGATTTTTACGAGAATTTTTTCAAATTTTGAACATAGTTGAATTTTATAAAAAGAATTTTATTATTTTTTTTTTGAAAATAATTGAATTTCTGCAATTATTTGTAATTTCTCCAAAATTGAAATTTTTTAGTGTTTTCAAAAAAAAAAAAAAAAAATAGAAAATTTTCAAATTCTACTATTTTTAAAATTGCTAATTTTATTTAAAAAAGGTAAATATATTAAGAAATAAATATACCGTTTCATAAATAAATAATAAATAACCTACTTCGAGAATTTAAATAAGAAACAAAGATTAAAAATTCAAGAAACAAAAATAACTTTTTATGATTAAAAAAACATGCTTTACTTTTTGAAGTGAATCGATTAAAGTTTTCCAAGTTGAAAAATTTTACAAAAGTTCTTTTAACAAAATTATTTTTACCAAAATTATTTACCAAATTGTATACTAAATTATTTATCAAATTATTTACCAAACTGTTTAAAAAATAATTTTTCAAGTTATTTACCAAATTGGCAAAAAGATTTTGCAATCAAAAAGATTTTTAAGATTTTCTTTTAACCAAAAAGATTTTGCAAATAATACAAAAAATTGATTTTACAATTATCCCCCCCCCTAAAAAACTCAAATGTAAATTTTATTATTATTGACTCTATAATTAACTTAATATTGTAATGATTTTTATCACCGTCTGACAATATACTGTCCCTATTTACTTGAACAATCGTTATCTCAAGAAAAGTTTATTTTTACTATCGACTGACTAATAGACTAATGTCGATTACTTTTGGGATTACTTTTTATCGACTAATTTACGTGATTTTATTACGTCTGTCTATATATTGACCCAAACTACTCGTTTCTTCTTATATCACACAAGACATCGCTTCCCCTCCAATTGGAAATTTATCTCTTGAGACTTTTATAATTATTTTTTATATTACATAAAAAATCAAGTTTCTTAAACGTTAATAAAATTTGTTATTACCAAATAAAAAGAGGGAAAATAATTTACATAAGAAATTTTCCAATAATTAATAAAATTTCAAATTGAATTTAATTTACCTATAATATGTATACATACATTTTTTAATTAAATTAAAATTATTATTCATTTTTTCTGCTCTCATTCTTTACTCAACGATTTTATTAAATTGAAAAATAGATTAAAAACGAGTTTAAAAACAAGAAGCATAATTGTTAAAACGTGAAATAAAGTATTGAGTTCCAGAGAATATTTATAGTTATTAACTTAATTTTTTTTTTTCAATTTGCCTGTACACTGAAGAAAATATTTAGTCCGAGCAACTGAAATTTGTTTGAGAAAACTAAATTATTTGGCTAAGCCAACAAAATTGTTCATTTTACCATTTTTTTCAAATTACTTTATTTGACTGCTTTTTATTCATGAAATTAAAAAAATTTTGTTCATTTTCAGTCGGTTTCAATTATTTTCAAACTTTTTTTTAGTTATTTTTAATATTATTTTAAGAAATTTTTAAAAATAATTTAATTCATTCGAGGATTTTTATTAAAATAAATTGAAAATAAATTGAATTCTTTCGAAGAATATATATACTATTAACGGTTTTGACAATAATTAATTGAATTCTTTCAAAAAATTTCTTTAATTTTTTTAATATAATTAATATAATTATATATAAAATATAATTATATATTAATTAATATAATTTTAATTAATAATATTACTATTAAATTTTATTAAAATTATTTATAGTAAATTAAATTCGTTTAAACAATTTTATTAGAGTTTTTCTAAATAATTAAATTGTTTGGAAGAATTTCTTTAAATTTTTTGAAAATTTTTTCAGCACTTTAAAATAATCGTTTCTGATAATAATTATAATTAAAAATTTGATTATTCAATTTTATGAAAATTGTATTGAAATTTCAAAATAATTGAATTCGTGAGATTTTCATTGTTTACACAAATAATTTAATTCTTTGGAAGAATTTGACTATTTTTAAAAAAAATTGAATTGTTTTGAATTATTTATTAAAATTATAGAATATAATTGAAGTTATGCAAAGAATTTTATTTAAATTTTATTGAAAATAATTGAATTCCTGTAAAGAATTTTTATTATTTATGAAAATAATTGAATCCTGTAGAGAATTTTTACTATTTATATAAAAATAATTGAATTCTACCGAAAATGCTATTCTTTATGAAAGTAATTGGATTCTTTCCAAAAATTTTATTAAAATTTTTTAAAATAATTTAATTTTTTTGAGAACTTTGTTTAAAATTGTACCTACATATTAAAAATAATTGAATTCTTGAGACAGATTTTATTATTTATGAGAATAATTGAAATATTTCTAGAAATGTGATTAAAATTGTACGAAAATAATTGAATTCCTGCGAAAAATTTTATTATTTATGAAAATATTGAATTATTTACAGAAATTTTATTAAAATCGTAAGTATTGAAAACAATTTATTTTATTAAAATTATAAATTGAAAATAATTCAATTCCTGTGAAAAATTTTATTATTTATGGTAATAATTCAATTACTGCGAATAGGTAATTTTATTAAAATGTTTAAAATAATTGAATCCTTTCTTGAAATTTTATTAAAATTTGTATTAAAAATAATTGAATTCTGTAGAGAATTTTTACTATTTATATAAGAATAATTGAATTTCACCGAGAATGCTATTCTTTATGAAAGTAATTGAATTCTTTCCAAAAATTTTATTAAAATGTTTGAAAATAATTGAATTCCTGTAATAAATTTTTATTATTTATAAAAATAATTGAATCGAGTAGAGAATTTTTACTATTTATATAAAAATAATTGAATTCTACTCAGAATGCTATTCTTTATGGAAGTAATTGAATTTTTTTTTAGAAATTTTATTACAATTTTTGAAAATAATTGAATTCCTTTTGAGAAATATTTTTAAAATTGTTTATGCGTATATTGAAAATAATTGAATTTTTGCGAAAAATTTTATTATTTATGAAAATAATTGAATTATTTACAGAAATTTTTATTAAAATTGTAGATATTAAAAACAATTTATTTTATTAAAATTGTATATTGAAAATAATTGAATTCCTGTGAAGAATTTTATTATTTATGGTAATAATTTAATTACTGCAAAGAATTTTATTAAAATTTTTAAAATAATTGAATCCTTTCTTGAAATTTTATTAAAATTTTATTGAAAATTCCTTTGAATTCCTTTGAGAAATATTATTAAAATTGTTTTTGTATATTGAAAATAATTGAATGAATTTGAAAATTGAATCATTTTATTGGTTTATGAAAATAATTGAATTATTTGCAGAAATTTTATTAAATAATATTGTATTGAAAATAATTGTATTCTTCCGAAGAATGTTATTGTTTATGAAAATAATTGAAATCTTTTGAAGAATATTATCAACATTTTTGGAAATTCTAAATAATAGTTAATTATGAACTTAATAAGTGAATTTAATTTAAATAATTTTAAATCAAAAATTTTTTCAAGAATTGAATTTTATATATGAAAATGAATCATTTTGTAATTTGCATAATAATAATAAATTTAAGATGTTCCACGAGTAAAATTTTACAGGTACTTATAATAATTATTAAAACAAAATATGTTTTATTCATTTCATAAATAAAAATATTTTGCTATAAATAATTTGCGAGAAAATCATTTAGTTTTCTCACAAGTGTAATATTATTTTTTTATTCTTTCTATTACCATTTTTTATTACTTATAAAATGACAATGTTTGTGTGTAAATATCTTCATTTTCTGAATTCTGCGGTTGGAATTAAGGGGAGAGGAAAATTCCTTTCTCTCTGTCTCTATCTCTCTTGCGAGGCATATAACCAGAAGTGTCAACCGCAATTTTCTTGTGTGCAAATCCGCAAGCAAGAAGAACATACCGCGTTATTGGATAGTAATGTACTTACAGAGAGAAGTCGACATTGGCGCAGAAGTGAAACTAGATTTCATGGCAAAAAGTGCAACATTCAAGTCAACATAATCAAAAGTGACAGGGAAGGGTATAAAAGAGTGAGAGAGAGAGAAAAGTGGGAAGGAAGAGGAAGGTTATTTTATTTCGTCGTGTAAAAGCACGTAGGATAAGGGAAGCCTCTTCGATTTCCCCCGCGAGGCACTCAATTTCTAGCCAATATATATAAATATAGTTTCGAAGTGAACTACCCTCATTCTTGAGCAATAGGCCGATTCACTGCCGTTCCTTTTAACCATTGAATTCACCCAGCGGAAAAGATTGTATTAATTTTTCTTTTCAAGTGGAAAAGCGAGAATCACTTTTTACTTTGCTTATTTTATTAAAGGAACTTTTATATCAAGGTGATATATACCTTCATTATAAGTGGAGCATATTGACTTTTTTATTTACTTTTTTCTAAATAGTGATACGCTTTTTGTCTATTATAATATTTATTATTGATTAATCATTTTTTTCCTAGTCCGACTTTTTCGATAAATAATTAATTAATTATTAATTAACTATATTAAATTAAATGTTCTTTCATTCTTTCATTCACATTTTCTGTCCCTCACACTCTGAAGTTGCCTTTTATTTATACTTTTGTTTTTTGTTATCTTCAGATAGATTGTATATTATATTATTACTAGAAAATTTTACGCGCGGAACATGATATTGAATTTATTATTTTTATACAAATTACAAATATTTTTAATCTTCAAATATAAATTTTTAAAATAATTTCATAATCAAAATTTAAAAAATTCACTCATTAAGTACAAAATTAATTAATACTGTTCATATTTTCTAAAATTTTAATAAATCCTTCGAAAAAATTCAATTATTTTTATAAATAGTAAAATACTTCGCAGAAATTAAATTATTTTTAATCAAATATCAATAAAATTACATGAAAGAATTTAATTATTTTCAAAAATTTCCATAAAATGCAATTTCAACAAGAATTTAAAATTCTCTAAAAATAATTAAATTATTCTCAAAATATTTTTTAAAAAATTCTATATAAAAATAAAATTACTTTCAATGCAATTTTTAAATATATATTCGTCAAAAAAATTGAAAGAATTCAATTATTTTCAAAAAAGTAATAAAATTCTTGTGATGAATTATTCAATGATTTTGAATATACATAATTTTAATAAAATTCTTTAAAGAAATTCCATTATTATTTTTAAAACAATTTTAATTGAATTTCTCGAAAAAATTTCATTATTTTCAAATCCTTATTAATAAAATCAGACTTTTGTCTGTACATTGCATAGAATTCAAAATTTCTATTATATTCCTTCTTTTTACACTCTAAGGAATGCGAAAATACTATTAAGAAAATTATGTGTGTATGTGTATATGTGTGTATGTGTGTATGTGTGTATGTATGTCCGCAAATTTTCGACCGCGTATCACGGAAAAACGGTTCGATCGTTTGAAGTGAAACTTGGCAGTCTTTTAGGCATTAGCCTAACTTAAAATCCTAGCGATAGTAGATTAAAAAATATTAATATGGACGAAAGTTATGCCATTTTTTCAAAAATTCGAAAATTCGAAATTTTTAGTTTTTTCATATACTTTAGTGAATTGTACTTAAACTTGGTAAAGGGTTAATTTTAGTGTTTTTTATGAAGATTTAATCGTCAGAATAATAAAATTTTGAATAACAAATAAAAAGTGTTAGATTTAAATATTGAAAAATTAAAAAGTTTAAAAATTGAAATTTTTTTGTAATTAATTTTTATACGGTTGTATTTCTTAGGTCAACAATAAAAATTTGTTGTTGAAATCATAAGTTTACTTTCTTAAAAAAATTCTATTAGGTCAGAATATTAACAATATCCATATAATTAATATGAGACTTTTGTCAGTATGTTGCACAGAATTCAAAATTGCTATTATATTTTATTAATTAATGATCAAAAAATGAAAAACTCAAATTTCATTCTGATGACTAAATTGTAATAAAAAATACTAAAATTAACCCTGTATAAAATTTAAGTAAAATTAATGACAATAATTATTTCAAAAGATAAATTTTGAATTTTAAAAATTTTGAAAATATATAGCACTAGCTGTCATGTCGTACCCGTCTTCGACGGGTTTTAGTTTCTACCAATACATTTAACAATGTTTCTACCAATCTGCGGAAAATCAAAAATACCCGGGATAAATTAATTAATAATTAATAATTAATAATTAATAATTAGTTAATTAATAATAATTAATAATTAGTTAATAATTAATTAATTAATAATTATTTCTTAAAATTTAACATTTTTTTCTTCTCTTTTATATCATTAAGCTTCATTATTTTTGTACTCTTCAAAAATACTTTACTTATATTTAATAGTCTCCACCCTTTGGTAAAAAATCTAAAATTATGGAAAATTAGCAAAAATTCATAAAACCGAATTTATTAAAATTCAACATTTTTTCTTCTCTTTTATGGCTTTTGGCTTCATTATTTTTGGGCTCTTCAAAAATACTTTACCTAATTTGTTATCTCCACCCTTTGGTAAAAAATCTAAAATTATGGAAAAATAGCAAAAATGCAAAAAAATGAATTTCTTAAAATTAAACATTTTTCCTTCTTTTTATGGCATTTAGCTTTATTATTTTTGTGCTCTTAAAAAATACTTTACTTATTCAATAGTCTCCACCCTTCGGTAAAAAATCTAAAATTATGGAAAATTATCAAAAATTCAAAAAACCGAATTTCTTAAAATTCAACATTTTTCCTTCTTTTTTATAGCATTTAGCTTTATTATTTTTGTGCTCTTAAAAAATACTTTACCTAATTTGTTATCTCCACCCTTCGGTAAAAAATCTAAAATTATGGAAAATTATCAAAAATTCAAAAAACCGAATTTCTTAAAATTCAACATTTTTCCTTCTTTTTTATGGCATTTAGCTAATTATTTTTGTTTAATGTAGCAAATTTTTTACTTTACATACTGATCTTTAAATAAAAAACTTTAATAACTTTTCCTGAAAAGCTTGCTTAAAGATTAAAAATCACTATTTTCTTAGAAAAAAGTTGATCTAAAAAAACGAAAAAAAATTTCAAAATACATCTTTTTTAAAAATTTTATCGTAGAAATGGGTTGTATTTATCTGAAAAAGTTAGCTAAGGATAGTTTTTTCATTCATTTTACAAAAGATAAAAAATTTGCATTTTTTTGTTTTTTTGAATTTTTTGGAAAAATGTCATAACTTTTGTTCAAGTTAATATTTTTTAATCGGATAAGGCTATGATTGTAAGTTACTTTAATAGGTGCCAAATTTCACTTTAATTGGTTGAACCGTTTTCAATTGATGCGCGAACAAAGTTTTGCATACAGACAGAGACAGACAGACAGAAATTTTTTTTACATTTTTAGAATTCTAATGTCTCAAAACGAAAAAATATATAAAAATTTTCAAGTTTGGAGCAATGTACAGATAGTAATCTGATTTTATTAATATAGATAATGTTCGTTCACATTAATAACTTTTAGTTTACTATAGCTACACTAAAAAAAGTTATATGATTCAAGTAATTATAATTATTTGAAAAATAATATCTTATTTAAAAAGTTTTTATTTCGATCTAATAAGAATTTATTTCGTTTAAATAATTTTATTTAGTTGAATCAAATAAATCTTAATTGGATTAATTAAATAAATACTTGACTCTAATAAATAAATTTATTTAACACAAATCATTTCTTAATTTTATATTTTTTCATGGATTGCTTCTAAACTTTCTATAGTTGAGTATTACATGTTATTTAGTCACATTTTAGCATAATTTTTCAAAAATACTTTCTTATAACGAAGATGTAAGTATAAAAATGTTTTGAATATCAAAAAATTGAAAAAATTATAATTGATACCAATTGCTATGAAGCTTAATTCAATAGTATTTGTGGGCTCTCTGATTTAACTTTTAGAGATATCTTGATCAATGTAAAGACAAAAGTTAAACACGGTGTTTATTTTGGTTTAAAACAATTTCCGGCTTTGTCCAAATTTTTCCTGGTTTACTGGACGGGTTTTTTTTAATAATACATTTAACAGGGTGCTTACCAACCAGAAAAGACGTAAAATATCAGGGAATTTAATGTAACCAAGAAAAACTGGATCTACTTGCTATACAATTAGTTCGAATTAGACTGTACTATAACTCAAAAAACTGGAGGAAATTTTAGATTTATTTTAATACATTATATTGATTGAAGTACTACAAATTGAGAAATATTGTTTTCTGCATTTGAATTAGTTAAAAATAACTAATTTGATAATAAAAAGTCGGTCACTGTTTCAAATGGTATTATTTTCCTAATGAAATAGACAATAGTAACTAATTATTATTTTTTCCCTGTCAAATCAAATTCCCGGCTATTTTCCGGTTTTCTAGGTTGGTAGATACACTGTTAAGTGCATTATCAGAAACTACAACCCGTCGAAGACGGGTACGACAGCTAGTATTTCTATAAAATTCTTCATAAAAATTTAATTATTTCTTAAAATTTCTAAAAATTCTTGCGAAACATTTTAATTATTTTTATAAATAGTAAAATCCATTTAAACAATTTAATTATTTTTTTCAATAGAAATCTTTAAAATCTTTACAAAAATCCAATGATTTTCAAAACAATTTTAATTAAATTCCTCGGATGAATTCAAATATTTTTAAATATTTCCATAAATTTCAATTATATATGTCCAAAAATTTTAATAAATTCTTCGAAACAATTTTTATAAATAGTAAAATTCTCCGCAAGAATTCAATTATTTTCAATTCACTTTTAATGAAATTCTTCTTCATAAAATTCAAATGCTTTCAAAATTTTCAATTAAAATTATTAAAGAAACTCCATTAGTTTAAAAAAAAGTTCAACGAAACTCTTCAAAAGAATTTAATTAGAATTTTTAAAAATGTTAATAAAATTCTTTGCGAGAATTCAGTTATTTTCCAAAATAATAAAATTCTTTGAAGAAATTCTATTATCATCAAATTTTTTGATAAAATTCTTTGCAACAATTCGATGATTTTCAATATATTAATTTTAAAATTGAAAATATTTGAAAAGAAAAATTATAAAAAAGTTAATAATAATGCAATTTATTTTCTATTATTTTCGTTTATAAATCACAATTTTTTTAACAAAATTATTATTATTTTGTTTTAAAAAAAAATAAGAAAAATATTTGCAAAATTCCCTTTTTTTAATCTTCTTTTTGGAACACGATTTTCAACTGGAATTAAGACATTCAAAAATTTCAAATTCAAACCTTTTTTAAATTAAACAACTTATAAAAGTATTTTTATAAAACATGAAGATATCGATTGCTCCGAGTCGAAGACTCAGAGTGATCGATTTCTTCATGTTTTATAATAATTAAATATGACCAAGTAATAAAATCATTATTTTATATTATTATAAGAATATTGTTACAGTAATTTCATCAAAATTATTTTCATCATTTTAATTCAATTATTATTTTCTAGAATTTTAAATTATTTTTTATGAAAATAATTGAATTCCTTAAAAGAAATTTATTATTTATAAAAATAATAATTGAATCCCTGTGAAATTTTTATAATTTATGAAAATAATCAAATATTTGCATACAATTTTATTAAAAATTTTTTTAAATAATTGAATTTTTTTGGGAAATTTTATTAAAATATATTGAAAATCATTGAAATTAGAAAAATGCATTTTATTTTTGAAAATAATTGAAATTAAAACAAGAATTTTTTTGAGATTTAGGAAAATAATTGAACTTTGCAGATGAATTTTGTTATTTATAAAGATAATTGGGATTTTTACGAGAATTTTTTCAAATTTTGTACATAGTTGAATTCTATAAGAAGAATTTAATTTTTTTCTTTTAAAATAGTTGAATTTCTTCAATTATTTGTAATTTCTCGAAAATTGAATTTTTTTAGTGTTTTCAACAAAAATTTAAATTAGAAAGTTTTCAAATTCTATTATTTATAAAATTGTTATCTAAATTATAATTTATTATTTCAAAACACTTTATTTTGATTAGTTGATGAAATATCTTGAAAATTAATAATAAATAGTTATTAGTTACTAATAAAATTATTAATAATAATAACAAATAGTTATTCCAACAAAAACATCTTTGATGCAAAAAGTTGAGCCAAATAAAAGTTTGTGCAAATTTTCAAATAATTAGTGAAACAAAAGTTTACCGAGTAAAATTTATAACTAAAGTTTTAATATTGAATTGTAACAAATATAAAATTTTATTTAATGATTAACATAAGCAGCTAATGAAATCCAATTAGTCGTCTTAATAAAATCTAAAGCAAAAAGTAAGTCACTAATTGAAATTAGTATTAAACATTTTTACTAATTTAAATTTAGAATTATTCTTTTTTAATTATACTTATTAACTTTTGCTTATTTATAATTTCTTCTTCGAAAGAATTAAAAATATAATTACATTTTTCATTTTTCGAGTAAATATGTTACTTTTTAAAAAAAATTATTTTATGTATGGAAAAAAAGTATCTCACCGTTTCTCCATTAATGGTCCAATGCATTTTTGCCTTCGGAATTGAGGCGAAAGCTGTGCAGTTAGCGGTGATATTTTCACCAGTCGTGTATTCACCAACCAGACCGTTGATTTCTGGATTTCTTTCCGGCGGTACTGTAACAAACCAATTTGATTTATGGCGTTAAAATTATTTTCAAATGACTATTTTTTTTAAATATATCGAGTTTTATAAATTCTCGCGCATAATACAGTTTTATAATTAATACAAATTTTTAGGCAAATTAGAAATAGAAGTATTTTTAAAAAAATCCTTTTTTGGAAATCAGTAATGTTTGTAGGGAAACGGAAATTTTTTTTATTGTATTAATTGTATTAATTGAATTTTAAAAGAGAATGGGTTTACAATTTTCATAAAAACATATATGAACTTCAAAAGGTTTCTATTTGAAATTTTATAAAATTTCAATTTTTAATGAATTTAGTTAGAAATTTTAAAGAACTTAGATTAATAAAATTTAAATAATTTAAAAAAATTATCGTCAAAACTCCAATTATTTTTATAAATAATCAAATTCTTCTAAAAAATTCAATTATATTATCAAAAATTAGAAAATTCTTGATAAAATTTCATTTATGTTCAAAGCTTTAAAATAATTTTCGTTAAAATTTCAATAAATTATATTGAAAATTTTTTTAAAATTACGTCAAAACTTACAATTATCTTTATAAATAATAAAATTCTTCTCCGTAATTTAATTATTTTCAAAAATTTTAATAAAATTCTTGGCAAAAATTCAATTATGTTCAAAAATTTTTAAAAAATTCACATCAAGATTTCAGTTATCTTTATAAGCAATAAAATTCTTCTTTAAAATTTAATTATTTACAAAATTTTTAATAGAATTCTAGGCTAAATTTCAATTACGTTAAAAAATTAAAGAAAAATCTCGTCAAAATTACAATTATATTTTTAAATAAGAAAATTATTCTCCGAAATTCAGTTTATTTTCAAATTTTTAATAAAAATTCTTGACAAAATTTCAATTATTTAAAAATATTTTCCTTTATTCACTGATTTTCAATATCTACTATTTTAATAAAATTTTCCAAAAGATTTCAATTATTTAAAAAAATTTTTAATGAAATTCTACGCAAACATTTAATTATTTTCATTTAAATAATAGAAAGTTTATAGGAATTCAATTATTTACAAATTTTTAATAAATTTCTTCGCAATAATTTAATTATTTTCATAAATAATAAAATTCATCGCAAAATTTCAATTATTTTTAATATAATTTTAATCGAATTCCTCGAAAAATATAATTATTCATAAAAATTTTATTAAAATTCGTCGAAAAAATTTAATTCTTTAAATATTTGTTGATAAAATTCTTTATGAGAATTCAATTCTAAGAAACATTCAATTATTCAACGAATTATTTATTTTTGTATTTAAATAATTGAATTCTCGTAGAATTTTTTAATAAAAATTAATTTAGAAACGAATTTTAGTTAAAATGTTAGATAATAATTGAATATTAAAAGAATTATACCATGAATTTTTATAAATAATTGAATTTTGAATAGGTTTCAAATTAAAATCTTTAAAAATTTGAATTTTTCATACATTTAACTAACAATTCTGTAGAATTATTTGTTTTAAAAAAGTTTAATTGGCTTTTTTTTGAAATTATTTCAAGTTTTTATTTTCTAATATATATTTTTAATTGAAAAATTTCCGAATAATTGAAATTTCGTAAAATTGAATTGTATACAAATTGATTTGAAAATTCTCAAAGAACTTTTTCAAAAATTATTAAAAAATAATTGATTTAAAGAAGAATTTTAGTTAAAAATTCTAGAAAATAATAATTGAAATGAAATGATGAAAATAATTTTGAAGAAGTTATTGATGTTTTCGAATAATTTTGCAATTAAAGAAATTCATAAATAAATGTAATAAAACATTTGTTTGAGTATCTTATAATTTTTAGAGTGAATCAGAATATTAAATAGTTTAATATTATAATTAATTAATATTAAATAGTCAAAATGTTGTCTAGAAATTAGGGAAAAATCAGGAAAAGACAAAATTAAATTTTTGTGTTAACCCTGTTTTAGAATACAGGATTTAAAATATGTTGTGCTTGAATTAATACGAATTGTAAATTTTATTTTGTCAAAAATAACATTTTTCGAATACAAAAATATTATTTATCTATCAACCATTTTCCATCTAGTTGACATTATTTTTCTTTTAAATTTTACGAAACACTTTTGATATTACTTTTCAATTTTAATTTCAGTTCAAATTTAGTTTTGAATTCAGTTTGAATTTAGTGTGAAGAACAAAAAGCGATAGTGAATAAAAAAGAAGAAAATAGAAGAAAGAATATTTAGAAGGAGAGAAAGAAAAAGAATATTTATGAATAGGATTATTTATTTTCTGCATTTCTTTGACCTAAAAATGCAAATTGCCTTTCATTAAATGTGTGAAAGATTATATTTTCAAGTATTGTTTAATGAATATTGACGTTAATTGATTAAACTGGGCATATAATCACGTTATATATTTGAAGGCATCAATTGAAAATCAAATTTCACTCATTAAATATTCTGGTACTTGTGTTGTAATCTAGGAGCTAGTAATTAATAATTAGCTTAAACAGCAGAGTTGCCAATGCTCGAAACATTGTGCAAATATATACACGTCAAGTTTGCTCGCGTTTTGTATTTGTTCCACTATTGCAAATGGTACATGAGAAGTAGCAAAAAGGCAAAACCAGAAGCTATATAACGAATATTCATATATACATATATATATATTATAAATATATAGATAGAAGGAGAGTGAGGGAGAGAGAGAGAGAGAGAGAGAGAGAAACCTTCGGATATTGCGATATTAATTAAACCAGTACTAAGCACAACGAAGTCTGTTTTTACTCCCGAACTTTCCTCATTCGAATTCTGTTCACAATTCGCGCAAAAGCCACGCGAGAGTGTATATATGAAACAAGTTCACCTGGATCTCGATTTGCAAAATTTTATATCCATTTTGTGGACCCACGTGTACCATAAAAGACAATTTTTTTCTTTCTTTATTTCATCTCTAACATTGTTAATTTTTGTTCCTCTCTTTTTGCTTTTTTTCTCTATTCTCCTCTTTTTCTTCTATTATTAAAACTATTCTCGTAGACAATTTCATTTTGTCAGATTTTTACAGAAACATTTTATATCCGGTAATTATATACAAAAACTTATTCAAATTTTTCCCTACAAGTTTAATTTGATTAATTTTAATAATAAATTTAAGGGGTTTCTTCTACTAACATTGTCGATGAAAATGAAATTCTAATTTAACTTTTTGGGAGCAGTTTCTAAAACTTGTGTGTTTTAATAAAAAAAAAAATGTTGGGTAATTAACACACTGAGAAATTAATATATTTGAATCAAGCATAATTGTTTTTGTTTTACAAAATTATTTATTTGACATCATAATTTTATTCAATACATAATAAGTTTGTTTCAATAAAAATGATGTTTAGTTCAATTATAAAATATGTTTAATTATATTTTTTTCACTGGCTACTTATTTTTGTATTCAACAAATTTTTTCTCAATGCATAAGATTAGTAATAATATTAAAAACTAGCAACAATTCGCGCGCTTTTTAAAATAAAATTAGCAATTTTAAAAATAATAGACCGTATAAATTTTTTATTCAATTTTTTTTTTTAAATAAAATATGAATTGTGGAATATGTAGTTTTAATATTATTATAATTATAATAATCATATATTCTGACATAGAAAATTCTGGGAAAAGTCAGAAATTTTTTATTAAAAGTATAGAAAAAATTAAATTTTTAGAATTCATAAGAAAATTAAATTTTTATGTCCTTTTTGTTCGACTCATAAACTATAAAATTACCAATTCTAATAAAATAAATTCTCAATTTCTAAATTAGAATCTAAAATTCTAAATAAAAATTAAAAAACCTTTAATTTTTTCAATTTCTGACAAACAGTTCTTTTTAAATAACTTAAATCTTGAACAACTATCATAAAATAAAGAAATTATTTAATGAATAATTTTAATTAAATATTTCAAAATTAATTCAATTTTAAAAGAGTTGCGTTTACAATTTTCATAAATTAATGAACTTCGAATGTTTTCAATTTGAAGTTTTATAAAATTTCAATGTTGAATGAATTTAAATAGAATTTTTAATGAACTTTTTAAGAAAATTTTTAAGAAGATTTTGAATTAGTTAAATTTGTCAATATATATTTAAATAATTATTAAATATAATGGATTTATAGAAGAAATTTAGTTAAAAACACTAAAAAAATTGAATTCTGAAGAAGTTGCAAATGATTGCAGAAATTCAATTATTTTCAAAAGTAATAAACTAATAATGTTCTAAAATTTACAAAAAAATCTCGACAAAATCCCAATTACTATCTCTGTAAAATATAAATAAAAAGATCCTTCTTAAAAATTCAATTATTTTCAAAAATTTTAATGTAATTCAAAAATTTCAATTATCTTTATAAATAATAAAATTTTTCTCCAAAATTCAATTATTTTCAAAAACTTTAAAAAAATTCTTGTCAAAAATCCAATTATGTTCAACAATTTTTAAAAAATTCTCGTCGAAATTTCAGTTATCTTTATGAACAATAAAATTCTTCTTCAAAATTTAATTATTTACAAAAATTTTAATAGAATTCTTGGCAAAATTACAATTCCTTTAAAAATTTTTTTAAAATCTCGTCAAAATTACAATTATTTTTTTTTAATAAGAAAATTCTTCACCGAAATTCAGTTATTTTAAAAAATTTTAATAAATATTCTTGACAAAATTTCAATTATTTTCAGAGTTTATCCTCAATTTACTGATTTTTAATATCTTTTATTTTAATAAAATTTTCCAAAAGAATTCAATTATTTGAAAAAAATTTTGATAAAATTCCACGCAAACATTTAATTATTTTCATGAATAATAAAATTTTTATAAGAATTCAATTACTTACAAATTTTTTATAAGTTTCTTCTCAATAATTCAATTATTTTTAATTTTTTATAAATAATAAAACTCATCGCAGAATTTTAATTATTTTTAATATAATTTTAATCAAATTTCTTGAAAAATGTAACTATTCTAAAAAATTGTATTAAAATTCATCAAAAGAATTTAATTATTTAAAAATTTGTCAATTAAATTCTTTATAAGAATTAAATTTTAAAAAATAGTCAATAAATAATTTACATTTGTATTTAAATAATTGAATTCTCATAGAATTTTCTAATAAAAATTGATTTGAAAATGAATTTTAGTTTAAATTTTAGATAATAATAGAATATGAAAATAATTTTTAATAAGTTACAGTAACATTATTCTTATAATATAAAATAATGATTTTAACACTCGATCCTCTTTAATTATTAAAAAACATAAAGAAATCGATCACTCCGAGTCTTCGACTCGGAGCAATCGATTTCTTCATATTTTTTTAATAATATTTTTAAAGTTGATTAATTTCAAAAAGGTTTGAATTTAAAATTTTTGAAAATCCTAATTCCTATAGAAAAATAATAATTAAATATTTAAAATATTTAAAAAAGAAATGATTGTTTTCAAATAATTTTACAATTAAAGATATTCGTAAATAGATTTAACAGAACATTTTTTTCAATAAAATTTTTTTCTTTATTTTCTAAAAATTCAAAAAATTTTCAGTTTCATTTTCAATTAAATTTTCTAATTGACAAATATAATTTATAAATATTTTTTTTCTTTATTTTTAAAAATCTTTGAATCTTATTGAAACAATTAAAATTAAGAAATAGAATTTATGCAAATTATTTCCTTATGAAAATTGAGAATTTTTTACAAAAATATATTAGGAAACGGAAATATCTAATGTTTTTTTTTCCAAAAGAAAAAAATGAGTTTGTATACAATATTGTTATTGTGAAATAAAAATTATTGATAAAATAGGTATATTTCCTACTTCTTAATAAAAATTTTTTAACAATTAACAATTTTCTAGTATTTTTTATAAATAAAAAGAAGAATAATTTGCATAATAATTTAGATCAGTCAAACGTTTGTTGTAGAAAAAAGCATATAATAAACAAAGTGGGTATATTTTTTATTTGTTAATCACAATTTTTTTTTAAATTTTCTAATTTGTAATATAATTTTATTATAAATCATGAAAAATACCTGCATATTTTGATTTGTCAAACAATATTTTTTAAAGAAAAAAAGAATACGAAGATTAATATATTTAATAATTGTCGAAAAATTAATTATCATTGAACAATAAATAATAATATTAAAAAAAATAAATAAATAATAATAGCAATAAATAATAAATAATATTAATAAATGACAATAAGTTTCAATATATGTCTGAGTTTAATTTATTATATATAAATTCTAAAGTTTATTCACCTCATTCGATTAAATTTGAATTTAATTATAATACACGCGATTTATTAGTGAGGAGAAATAATGTTTAATTTTCGAAAAGAGTTGAAATTATACGTACGCTGATTCTGAGTGTATTGAGATTATTTTTTTGTTTAATACATTTAATTATAAAATATATAGTTAATTAAAAAATTCATTTTTTGTTTCGAATGGCGTTGATAGTAATTAATATGAAATCCGTGGAGAATTAAATTGAAAATTTCCATAATAATATTTATTGATTCATTGAATTCTAAAGGGTATTTATTAGTAGTATTTCGTGTGATATAACATTATTCCGTATGATGTGAATAAATTAACATTTGTATATATTGGAGGGGAGGATATATATTTGTATTAATGTGAATGTAGTTTATCAGCATTGATGACATGCGAAAGTGTTCTAGTGTTTCGATATACGTAGTCGATTATTAGTAGGGTTATCAGCTTGGTGACCACAACCATCGCTAGTGTCCCTAATAGCTTTAATTGGTAACAGCGGATTATGAGACACATTCAACGACAACGAAATGCTCCATTAAACATCAACCCTGTTGTTCGAGAGCAAATTCAGTTTCATTTCTCGGTAGAAATTCGAGCACCTTTTGCAACAGTATAGCTAAATATCCGGATTTTAATTAAGATGGGAAATTTCATAGCATAATTGCTTTTGATTTTGTCTCTAGGTGAGATGATCATTATAGTTTAGTTTGTGTCTGTGTTTGTGTGTTTATTTTATTTTTTGTCTTGATTACAAAAATTTAAAATCGATTTGGTTGCTAATTCCAGGAAAGTTGGGAAATTTTATCAAAAGTATTGAAAAAAGTATTAACCCCTTCACAGTCGAGTGAAAATAAAGTTTTTGTGCCTGTTCAAAAAAAAATTTTTTTTTAAATCATGATATTGTCATATTATATGTTTTTGAGGTCACTGATTCAAAATGGCGGCTTCAAAATATCGACCTAAAAAAATTAAAAAGTTAACGAATGCGTTAACTTAAAAATTTTTTTTGTTGCCATTTTAAATTTTGAATTTTTGACCACGGATTTGGAATCAGCGACCTCGAAAACCCCCGAGTAAGGATTTTTAGCCAGATTCGTTAACTTTTAAATGTCTTTTTTTCGATGGCCCTATTAGAGCCCATGGACATACAGGGCACGACATTTTTATGGCTCTATAGAGCCCACTGACAGTGAAGGGGTTAAATTTCAGAATTGTTACAAAAAAATATTCTAGTTATTGGTGTCCGTTAAAATTTGAAAATAAAAAACCTTTAGTTCTTTTTAAATTTTTTTTTTGTTAACTTTATAGACTTTGAAGTCATCACGAATTTTAATAGAAATTAAGAAATTTTTCCCAGTCAAATAAAGTCTGTAGAATTTCACTAGAACAATTAAAAAGATTTTCTACCTAAATTCTAATAAATATGAGGCAGGAATTTACAAAAATTTTTTTTTGATATATATTAATATTAGGTACATTATTAATATTAATAATTAGTAATAAAATAATAATATTATATTATTAATTTAATTTGGAATTATTTTTCCATTTTGAATTTTTGAATTTCGCACCAATACAGTTCTTTAAATTGCCGCCTAGATGGCATGAAAATTCGCTCATAAACGAAATGAAGTGAACAGAGAACATGAATTTTGGTAGTGATGAATATAAAATAAATTCCAATTATAAATAAATTCTAAACAATTCTGAAGGAATTAAAATTTAAATTAAATTAAAAGTTTAAAAAAATAAAATGGAGAAAAAATTTATTATTTTATTTTTATTAATTTATTTTTCACCTTTATATATTTATAGACATAATTTTTTTTTATATTTATTGTTTTTACATATATTATCATTAAATTTTCATATTAATAATATTTATAAATTATTCAAAGATTAATTTTCCTTAAATATTTAAAAAAACAATTGAATTTTGACGTTCGTACAATTTTAAAAGTTTATAATCAATGATTTAGAAGAAAAAATATTTCCCTATTTAAATTAATCTAAATTTTTGCTTGGGAAATCTTTTTCATAGTTTCTTAATCAATTATTTAAAAAATGAAAAATTTGTCAACAAAACATTTTATTATTTTCATCAGAAAAAAAATTTTTATAGCTTCAATCATTGATTAATATTATAAACGTTTTGTGAAATTGTCTTAAAACTTTGAAATTAAGAGAATTTTCATAGAAAATCTTAAATTTAATCTTGAAGAACTTTAAAAAAATTATTAATTATAAATTATATTAATTATATTAATTATATTAATTATAAATTTTTTATTTTACTTAAAAATTTCAAAAATAATTAAATTTTATAAGAGTTGCGCTTACAATTTTCATGTTATTGAATTTCAGAAAAAGACTTCAATTTGAAATTTTAAAAAATTTTAATTTTTAATGAATTTCGTTGAATTGGTAAATATTTATTTAATTTTTAAAAATAATTGATTTAGAGAAGAATTTTATTAAAAAATTCCAGAAAATAATTAAATTTGGTAGAAGTTACAAATAATAGTAATTTTTAGTAATAATTGAATTTTGAACAAGTTTCAAGTTAAAATATTTAAAAAACTGAAATTATTAATACTTTTAATTGACAATTCTGTCAGATTAATTTTTTTGAAACATTTGAATTCCAATTCTTTTGAAATTAGTTGAACTTTTTAATTTATATTTAATTATTAAGGTCCCTGAAGTTGCCATCGATGCTCAGCATCGAAAAATATTTTTTGCACTAAATCGAAAAAAATTACATGATTTTTCTCAAGGTTTAAAGTTAAAAAAAGTACTTTAAAAATTGTTTTTTCTTTCTAGGTGAATGAAATTAGTGAAATTAGTTAAAATTTTAAATATTTAAATATTTAAATATTGTTACAAATAATTGATTTAGAGGTTCGTAAAATTCATAAAGTTTATAATCAACGATTTAGAAGAAAAGAACATTTCTCTATTTAAATTATTTTAAATTTTTCTTTGAAAGATGTTTTTCATAGTTTCTTGATAAATTATTTAAAAATGAAAAATTTATATACAAAATATTTTATTATTTTCCTCAGAAAAAATTTTTTTATAGTTTCAATCGTTGGCTATAAATGTTGTAAAATTCACTGACACTAACTTTAGAAAAGTTGCGCTTGTAATTTTTAGAAAAAAAATTAAATTAAATTAAATAAAAATTGTATTTTAAAAGTTTTCAAATATATTCGTGAAGAAATATTCAAAGTTAATTAAATTTTGTAAACTGCTGAAATAGAAAATTTATTGCAAAGTTATCAAATCAGTCAAAAATTTCAGTCAGTAATATTTTTCGTTTTCATAGGAAACAAAATTTATTAAAAATATTTTGTTATGTATTTCATTATTTTTGGAGTGAATCAAAATATTTTTAGAAGTATAGAAGAATAAATTTTTAGAATGAATTTTAAAAGTAAAAAATTGTTATAGAAATGTTTTTTTAAAATCGGAACAAATTTCGATCAAATTATGATTTCATTGAAATATTGCATCAATATTAATCCAACTTGATTGTTTGAGTATTTTACTTAAAATTTTAATTAATTAGGGGAATGTAGTCAAGGTTGGTCTACTGTCTAGGTAGGCCACTCGCGTTTTTTTGTCAAGTTCACTAGCGCCACCTACGCGCATATTTGTCGAAGCTTGTCTTAGTGAAACCTAACTTTTTGTTCAATTACATTTTCGGAGGATCGAAAATTGTGTTTTCTGTGACGTCGGTACAAAAAAAGCTCAAAAAAAGTTTTGTGCATAATGTGAAAAACCATTAATAAAAGATAAAAAACAAATTGAATCGTCAAGGCAAGTGTGCAGAAAATTTGTGGGACTCATGGTTGAAAGAAAAACAAAGTAAAAAATCGAATCCCGAAACGTATATCTTTATGGTTATAACAATTCGGTAATGTTACTTACTGTCAAGGTCGGCCACTATGTGTTTAAAATGCGCAAAGATGAGGACGAGCTACTTCATTTGCAAAAACTGCAATTCTGTATAATTCATAATATAATTGATCATCTTATTAATATTTTTATTTAATTTTATTAATATTTTAGTGCAAAATTTTTTTTTATTTATATTTATTTTTTTATATTGTTTATTGTTATTATTTTGTTATTTCATTAAGTTACAAACTGTAAACAATAAAGAATCAATTTTCCGTAACTCCAAACATGTTATTTTATTTTTTAAAGATTAATGCCCTTTGAATTTTAAACATGGCCGACCTTGACTGTAATGGCCAACCTGGACTACAAAATTTTTTTTTTTTAAATCTTTATAACTTTTTCATTTTTAAACCTGTCAATTTACTTTGTACAGAAAAAATGTTCCTATTAAACAGGACTTTCCAACCATATACTTCAATTGTCCAAATTCATTTTTAAAAAAAAGTTATAAACAAAAGTCAAAAAGGTGGCCGACCTAGACTATGTTCCCCTAATCATTACATATTATAATTTCTCTCTAATTTTGAACTTTAGTGAATTAATCATCCACTTATTCAAACCAGGTAATAAAAATGTTCGTTATTTTGAATT
Organism: Leptopilina heterotoma; assembly: GCF_015476425.1. Classification (NCBI taxonomy): domain Eukaryota; kingdom Metazoa; phylum Arthropoda; class Insecta; order Hymenoptera; family Figitidae; genus Leptopilina; species Leptopilina heterotoma. The sequence continues at coordinate 216,542 of NW_025111138.1, forward strand.
GAATAATCTGTTTCAATTATTTTGTTTTAATTGTGGTTTTACAACGAAAATTACTGAAAGTAGGAATTTTTAACTGATTTGAATTAGTGGACAGTATTTAAACGGTTTTTTTTATTTAATTTAAACGTATTGAAACAGTTGTTCGATAATTTCTTGTTTCGATGAATAATTCATTTTCAATTTATTAATTAGGTACAGATTCAATAATAGGGAATAAAAGTTAAGCTAATTTTTTTTACCTGGTAAAAAATTTACATGTGTTTTAAATTGTCTCAATTTTTTTTTGTACTGAAGTATAAATCGAATTCACGGAAAAAATATTTCACTTGGAACGGCGATAACTTTCTCTAAATATAATAAAATTTGTAGAGTTGTCCCAGTTGAAATATTTTTTGCAAGTTGTCATTAAAAAATTATTTAAACTTAGTAGAAGTTTCTACTAATTCTAAAAAAATACTAAAATACTAAAATACTAAAATAATCAAATTGTTTACTAATTCAGAGTTTTAGACTTTTGGCTTTTGAATTATTAAATTTTACTAATAAATAGTAATTTATTTACTAATAATAATTAGTAATTTCTACTAATTTTTTTACTAAAATTTACTAATTTAAAAGCAAAAGGTCAAATTAGTAAACATTTTTATTTTCACAAATTAAAATTTAAAGAGTAATAAATAATTACTAATGATAAATAGTAATTCAATTAAAATTTAACAATTAATTTACTAGAAAGAAAATTTATTATTTAGAAAACAATAGACGCTCTACACAATAAAAATCCCCAGTAAATATTCACTATATCAAATTTCTTTTTTTTTTTTTTCTTATTTCAAGGGAAAAAAGAAATTAGAGAAATTTCCTTGGGCCTTTGACTAGAGTTCACATACAGTAGTGTGAGTCAATTTATAGTCAGACAAGAAGATTTTTTTCTGAATTAATATTTATCCAAGAAAGGGAGAAAAAAGGCAATTTTAAGTTTTTTCTTCTCTTTCTCTCTCTCTCTCTTCTTTTTTTTTTTTTTTTTGACATAAAAGAAAGTGTATGAGGAGGCATAAACCCGTAGTTTTCCTTGATCCTTAATTTCCTTTTCGTGCTTTGCGCCTAACATGGACTTTTTCCCACATCATGAGTTTCACATAAAGCGGGATCGTAAATCAGGGCATACCTTCCTCTTTTCGGGATCGATTTGCGATTTATGGCAAGTCTAGTGGTCTCATCGATCATGAACACGACTCCATTGGAAATCAGTAAATGGAGGGCGAAAAAAAAAAATTATAATTCAAGCGAGTTTCTATTGCTTTTCCCAAAGTTTAATAAGTTTTTGAAAAATATATTGTTGTGCCATATTTTCCCTCTTGGAACGGTGTTTGGAGAGAAAATAGTTGAAGAGAATTTTTTGTTCTCTTTTTTCGCGTATCTATTTTTTGAGTAATACATTTTTCTTCATTGAATTAATTATTAAGTTTTTTTTTATTTATTTTTGTTCTTTTTTTCGCATCTATTTTTCGAATAATTAATTTTTCTTTATTGAATTTATTAAGTTTTTTTTATTTTTCTGTTTTATTTATTTATTTTTATTTTATTTTCCATTATTTTTAATGTTGAAAATAATTTTTCATTCTCTAATATTAATTTAATGAGGGTTAACACTGCTCAAGAAAATAAGTGAATTCACGGAAAAGTCAGGAAAAGTAGAATTAGTCAGGAAAAAGTCCGGGAATTTTATCAAAAGTACTGGAAAAAAATTGAGTTTTTATAGAATTCATAACCAAATTCTGAATTTTTGTGTCTTTTTTGTTGGTCCTAAAGCTTTGAAATTACCAAGAATTTTAACACAAAACCTTAAATTTATTCTATTTTAGACAATAATATATTTAAAATAATTTAATTCTTGAAGAAATATCAAAAAATTATTACTTATAATTTTATAATAAATAATTTTACTTAGAAATTTCAAAAATAATTTATAAATGTTGCGTTTACAATTTTCATGTAATTGAAATAATTCTTGAATTTCAAAAGGTTTCAATTTTTAATTTTAGAAAATTTAAATTTTGAATGAATTTAATCAGAAATTTTGTTGAACTTAGATTTTTGAAAAATTATAATTCTTTTGAAATTAGTGTAATTTTTAATATATATTTAATTATTAAAAATAATTAATTTAGAGAAGAATTTAAATAAAAAATTCCAGAAAATAATTGAATTTTGGAAAAGTTTCAAATTTCTAGAAATAATTGAATTCTTTGCTAAGGATTTTATTTAAATTTTTGACAATAATTCATTTTTGACAAGAATTTGACTAGTTTAGAAGATAATTAAAATCTTGCCAAAAAATTTATTAAAACCTTTAAAAATAATTGAATTGTTTCGAAGAATTTTATTAAAATTTTTGAAAATAATTGAATTCTTTCTAAGAATTTTAATATTTTTAAAGGTAATTCAATTCTTACCATTGAATGTTATTAAAATTTTTAAAAATAATTGAACTCTAGCTAAGAAATTTTTTGCAATTTTCGAATAATAATAATTATTATTATTATTTCAGGAAATAAAAATTTTGTTAAACTTAGATTTATGAAAGATTTTAACTCAAATTCTTTTGAAATTAGTGTAATTTTTTAATATATATTTAATTATTGAAAATAATTGATTTAGAGATGAATTTTAATTGAAAACTATAAAAAAATAATTTAATTTTGGAGAAGTTACAAATAATAGCAAATTTTTAAAAATAATTGAATTTTGAAAAGGTTTCAAACTGAAATCTTTGAAAATTTGAATTTTTAATACTTTTAATTGACAATTCTGTCAGACTATTTTTTTTTTAATAATTTCAATTTCGATTCTTTTGAAATTAGTTAAATTTTTTAATATACATTTAATTATTTAATTATTAAAAATAGTCGATTTATAGTAATATTATTAAAAATAAGTTATTTAGAGTAGAATTTAGTAAAAAATTTCAGAAAATAATTAAATTTTGAAAAATTTACAAATAATAGCAATTATTAGAAATAATTAAATTCTTTGCGAAGAATTTTTAAAAAAATTCCAGAAAATAATTGGATTTTGAAAAATTTACAAATAATAGCAATTATTAGAAATAATTAAATTCTTTGCGAAGAATTTTAAAAAAAATTGTTGACAATAATTGAATTTCTAAGAAGAATTTTTACTATTTTGAAAGATAATTAAAATCTTGACAAAAATTTTATTAAAATTTTTGAAAATAATTGAATTCCTTTCAAGAATTATTTTTTAAAAATAATTCAATTGTTTTGGAAAGTTTTATTAAAATTTTTGAAAATATTCTAATTCCTTTGAAGAATTTTATTATTTTTGAAGATAATTGAATTCTCGCCAGGATTGTTATTATAATTTTTGAAAATAATTGATTTTCAAAAGGTTTTAATTTGAAATTAGAAAATATTTGTATTTCGTTATTAAAAATAATTGATTTCGAGATGAATTTTAGTTGAAAATTTCAGGAAATAATTGAATTTTTGTGATGTTGCAAATAATAGCAATTTTTAGAAATAATTGAATTTTGAAAAGGTTGCAAATCAAAATCTAGGAAAATTAAAATTTTTAATACTTTTATTTAACAATTCTGTCGAAATAATATTTTTTTTTAATTTTAGTTATTTTTTTAAAAATTATTTCAAGTTTTTATTTTCTAATATATTTTAATTGAAGAACTTCGATCCAAATAATCGTAACTTCCGTAAAATCAAATTGTAATCAATGAAATGAATTTAATTCTAATCAATTAAATTTTTGGGGCAACTCTGTTATTATTAATTCACAGTTTTCCCAAGGTTACAACAAATTGAGACAAAAAATGTATTTACAACAATTTTGATACGTTTTTTGTTTCAATTTGTTGTATCCCTAGGAAAATTTTGATACGTTTTTTGTCTCAATTTGATGTTATTAATTAATTTTTAATTTTTAATTTAAAACACTTAATATAAAAAAGTTAACGAAAAATAAACAATTTAATGTTATTAAAAGGTGGAAGAAGTAAACAATAAATTAACAATTTAATTTAATGTTAATTTAATTAAAGGTAAAATTAACATTATCGAATTAAATTTAAATTTAAAATTTTTGTAATTTTTGCAAAGGTAAAGAATTTTTTTGTTTTCCGGTTGTAATCTCGAAAAAAAAGTTGGAGATGCCGAAGTGATTGATAAAATATGACAAAGGGTTGTTTTTTAATGGATCAATTGCATCAAGCCGCTTTAAAAATTGCGCTCTCGGTGCAATTGCCAGTATTCTCAAAAGACGCAAGGTTGGTTTTCTTCGAGACCAGAGGAAAGGAAAGACGATATTTCCTGGAAGGATCTTGACGTCGTTTCTCCTGGTTTTTCCTTCTTTAAACCATTCTCTTTGAACTGCGGACATGAATATTTATGATCTCATGAATATTTACGATACTCCAAAAGTACGCATACGCTAGGACGTATTTATATGTATATAAGTTGCATATATATATATATATTTATATATATATATATATATATACGTATATATAATAAAATATACCCGCTTATCAGGAAATATATAAATATATATATTTATATATGTATAAATGGAAAATTTTTCACAAGGGAGACATTCACAGAGTCATGGGAAGATATTGAAAGTTTTTCAAGATGTAGAATAGTTTGTAAATGAAGGCTTTATATGTGTTACGCTTTTCACATTCCAGATGGTTTTGAAAAGTAATTTTAAGTGCTTTCATGTTTCATGATTTATAAATTTAAATGCTATAGAGTGAGAATAGTACGGGAAATTTAAAAATATGAAGGTTGAAATGGTTTGAGTTTTAATTTCAAACTTTGACCATAAAGAAGAACGTATTTCAATGTTTATTTGATTTCTTCCTTTTTTCTCTTCGTCTGCAGTTGCGAAAAAACATGTAGTTTCCCTTTCTTCAAATTGATAGAGTGCAATTTTGTTGGATAATTACATTTTTCTTTAATACCTTGACATTCTTTTGGAAAAATCGAATTAAAAGTTAAATATATATTATATAATAATCGTAAGTTTCTTTTCCGTTAACAAATTCTCTGCATTCATTTGTTTGTTTTGAAAATTACTTTTTGTGGGTTGTTGTCAAAAAATTCCATTCCATATTTTTTATTTTCCCGACTTTTTCCTGATTTTCATCAAAAATATTTACTTTTTTCTTATCCTGCTCATAAATTGAATTCCTGATACGAATTTTATTATTCATTGAGAGAATTTAAAATATATATTTATAAAAAATAATTGAATTCTTACGAAAAATTTTACAAACCATTTATTAAATAATTGAATTCTGTTTGGGAATTTTATGAAAATAGTAGATATTGAAAATCATTGAATTACGAAAAGTTTTTGAAAGATAATTAAATTTTACAAAGAATTCTATTAAAAAATTTGGCAATAATTGAATGTCTATGGGAAATTTTATTAAATTTTTTTGAAAATAATTGAATTCTTGCGAACGATTTATTAGAATTTTTTAAAATAATGGAATTTCCAAGAAGAAATTTATTACTTTTAAAAATAATTGAAATATTGTGATGAATATTGTTATTTATGAAAATAATTGAATTTTGAAAAGAATTTTATTACAAAAAACCTCAAAATAATTGAATTTTCGGGAGTAATTTTCTTATTTGTCGACATAATGAATTTTTTCTAAAAATTATTTGTGTAAATAATTGAATTATTAGAAAAATTTTTATTAAAATTTAAAAAAAATAATTGAATTATTTCAAAAAAATTCAATTAAAATTGTATTTAAAATAATTAATTTCTTTCGAATAATTTTATTAAATGTTTGAAAATAATTATTTAATCCTTCCAAAAAAAAAAAACATTTCTTTTTAAATAATTGATTTTTTTCGAGAAATTGAAATTAAGTTTTTAAGAATAATTACATTTTTCGCGCAATTCCTGTAAAATTATATTAAAAATAATTGAAATCCTGCTATGAATTTTATTATTTATGAAAATAATTGAATAGTTGCTAGGAATTTTATTATAATTTTCAAAAATTAATTGAATTATACAGAGAAGAATTTTATTATTTTTCAAAATAATTGAATTATTGCGGAAAAGTTTATTAAAATATGTTTAAAAAGAATTCAATTTCTGTGAAAAGTTTAATTATTTTTGAAAGTAATTAAATTCTTCATAAGAATTTTATGAACATTGTTTTAAATAATTAATTTTTTCGAAATATAATAAATATTATGAAAATTTTATTAGTTTAAGGGGATTTGAACCTTGATGACGTCACAGTTTGTGCAAAGCATTAGTTTTAAATCTGTGACGTCATCATGGTTCAAATGCCCTTAAATAATTAAATTCTTGTGGAAAACTTTATTTGTGACAATAACTGAATTTTTCGATTATTAATTTAAAATAGTAATAAAATTTTGAAATTCTTCGATGAGTTTAATTATTTAAGAAAATAATTAAATTTAAGCTTAGAATTTAATCAAAAATTTTTTTAAAAAATTGAATTTTCATGAAAAATTTTATTATTAGCGAAAGTAATTGAATTATTGTGAAAAATAAATTGTATAAAATATTGTTAAAGAATTGATTTGTTCGAAATTTTTTTGAAAATTAGCGAATTAGAAGTAGTGGAAATTCTCTAAAAAAAATGTTATTTATATTCTCTGTTTAGAAAGTTAAATATATAATAATTTTTTTACCTTCTCTATTATTCAGAATAATTAAAATTTTCGTAAGGAAAATTATTTTTAATTTAGGTATCAAATAACAATTTTTGCGAAATTCAATTTTCCTCGTACAAGAAAATTAAATTATTTTCAATTTTCAAAATCTGATGTCAAATTTGAAATTAGTATCAAAATTTGTTAAGGTTTTTTTGTATACTTTAAGGTTTGAAAATATAATATAATTTGAATATTTAATTCTAATCAGTTTTTCAGTTATGTGTCATAATAAGTATTTCTTTAAAAATTAATTATATTAAAATGACTTGAAATATTTTTTGAAAAATAGATTCTATCAATTAAAAGAGAAAGTAAATTTAAAAACAGATTCCTATCAAAAATAGTTCATGTTAAAAATAATTGGAAATCAAAGAATTTTTAACACCGAACAAAAAAAGGAATTTTTTTTAGAAACTTTTTTTAAAAAAAGAAATCAATATGTTAATTAAAAAAATAAAAAATATCCGACTATAATAAAATATTGCACAATGGAGAGCGAAACGAAGAAAAAAAATGAAACGAAGAGAGAAAGAGAGAGAGAATGAAAATAAAAATTTGAAAGTTCAAGAGGGAATAAAGAACACCAGGTAAAACTGGCGGATGAAATAATACCAAATGAATGAAAGTCATATTCATAAGATAAAAGCAAACGAACAAAAAAAAATGAATATAAAAAGAAGAATGACTAAAACAGACGAAATATAACAAAGTAGGGAGAAAAAGAAAGTAAAGTGAAAACTCTCAACCCACTATAATGTAAATTTCACTGCAATTAACTGAATTCGAATATTTACCTTCTACTTAGATTATTTCTAACGAACCGTTTCCCAGCGTTTCACAGTGCAAATAGGATCTCTATACTTAAAACACAAGAGAGAAAAAGAGAGGGAGGGAGAGAAATAGAGAAAAAAAGAAAAAAGAGGGAGAGATGAGCAAAAAAAATAAAAAAAACAAAGAATGAGAATGAAAGTAATGGCATGAGGAAGAAGATATCCCTCGGGAGAAATCAGTTTTATGGATTATCGTAAGCTGTAGGTAGTCATGCAGATTAGCTCAAGCATTGAGAATGAATTGCAGAAATTTTTTTCTACCATTCTACAAGCAAATAATTCTAAGCATAATTCTATAACTGGTGCACAATGCTCGTTTCCCAATAAAGACAAAAATACTGAATTCATTTTGTTTAGAGGAATAGATAGATTTACTCGCAACTTTTTTTTTTACAAATTTTTTACTGTATAGAAAAGTTTGAAACTTTTATTTCACATGTGAAAAATTTCAAAAAGTTTTAAAATTAAAAATCGTTTTCTTATTTTTAATCTTAAATTTTCTTCTTGGATATTTAAAACAAATGTTTTTAAACTCTTAATGCTTTTGAACTCACTTTATAACTAAATAAAAATAAAATATGTAAAAGTCTGTAATTAAAAACTGAAATTCCTTTTTACTTCTCTTTTTTACTATTTTTAAACTTTTTTTCAAACTTTCGGTGCTTTAAACTTAATTTATAACTAACGTTTAATTATTAAATGTAGAAATTTATATTTTTGATAAATTTGAATTTAATGAATTTTTTTACAATTTTTTCCATTGTTTTTATCTACTATTTTATTTCATAATTTTTTTGATCATTTTTCATTCAAAATTGTGTAAAAAAAATTAGAAATACTAAAAAATCGATTGAAGATCGATTATGTAATTTTATTTTGAGTTTCACTTTCATTCTCTCTTTTATTTTCACTTTACTTTTCAAATTTTAATTTTCATTTACACTTTTACTTTGACAGAATTTGATTCTCACTTTCATTTTCACTTTTACTTTACTTTTACATTCAGTTTGAGAAATATTAATTTTCACTTCAGAAAGAAATTTAATATGAAGGAAAAATATATTATCGAAAATAAAATGTAATTGAAAAAGAGCTTAAAAATATAAAAAATATAAACAATTTATTGAATAATTGAAAGTTTCTTTAAATTTAATTCTCATAACGAATTTTATCAAAAAATTTTTAAATAATTGAATTCTTTTGACGAATTTTAATAACATTTTTAAAAATAATCAAGTTTATTTTTCGAGGAATTCAATTAAAATTATATTAAAAATATATGAAATTTTGTGATGAGTTTTATTATTTATGAAAATAATTGAATTTCTAAAAAGAATTTAATTATTTATGAAAATAATTTTATCTCTGCCAAAAATTTTATTATTTTTCAAAATAATTGAATTATTGCGAAGAAATTTATAAAAAATTTGTAAATAATTGAATTCCTTTAAAATTTTTATTATTTAAGAAAATAATTAAATGTTTACGTACAATTTTATTAACATTTATTTATTTTTGAATAATTAAATGATTGAAATTTTAATTGAAAATTTGAAATTTTAATTCCTAATAGACAAATAAATAACAAACAATATTTGTTATATGTTTGTTTTTTAAACAAAAATTAGTGGAATTTGAAAAATTTAATTAAGAAATTTTGAATAAAATAAAATTTTTAAACAATCGTATTTCAAATTTTTTAAAAATAGTTGAACTCTTGAAAATAATTTTAAAAAATTAAAAAAAAAAATAGGAAATTTTTTCCAATTTCATTAAGATAAATTTTATATTTTAAAAATTTTATTTTCGCACTTTAAAAAATTATTTTATTTTTTGAAGAATTGTAATTAAAAATTTGGAAAATAATTCACAAAAAAAATCTTGTATTTGTAACTTCTTCAAAATTATTTTCATCATTTAAATCCAATTATTATTTTCTAGAATTTTTAATTGTATTTTATGAAAATAATTCAATTCCTTAAAAAAAATTTATTATTTACGGAAATGATGGAATTATTCCGAAAAAATTTATAAGAAATTTGTAAATAATTGAATGTTTGTGAAATTTTTATTATTTATGAAAATAATTAAATGTTTGCGTACAATTTTATTAATTTCTTTTAAATAATAAAAAGTAAATTAAAAAATAATAGAAAAATAAATTTTTTAATAAATAATAATCAAACCGATTATTCGATTCTTTTATGTATTTTTTTGCTTTGAAAAATAATTATTACGATTAAACAATTTTTTTTGTGTCTCATTGCAATAAAAAAAACTACAAATAAAATATTTGTCGAAATGTTAAAATTGTGTTTTTATTATTTTAATATTTGACTTTGGAGGATTGATAATTTTCTTGATATTTTATACAAATACAATAATTTTCATAAAAATATTTTGTTACATTCTATACTAAATTCTAATAAAACGTCTATTAACATTTTGCAATTTTTTTTTTACAATTTCATGCCTCTTTTTTTATCGTTTTTTCTAAAATTTTGTGCGACTTTTTCGGAAATTTCATACGACTTTTCGCGACTTTTGTTGGCAATTTATGCGACTAAAGTGACTTTTTTTGGGTCTTAAAGTCGATCCGAGCCCTGCGAAAGTGAAACTAAAATTATGTCCAAGTAAAAGTGAAAATGAAAGTGAGAATGATTCTATCAATGTAAAAGTGATAATGAAAGTGAGAATAAAATTATGTAAAAGTAAAAGTAAAAGTGAATTTGAAAGTGAGAATGATATTCTGTAAAAGTAAAAAATGAAAGCGAAAGTGAATTTAAAATTCTGTCAAAGTAAATGTGAAAATGAAAGTGAGAATGATTCTGTCAAAGTAAAAGTGATAATGAAAGTGAAAATAAAATTATGTGAAAGTAAAAGTGAATTTGAAAGTGAGAATGAAATTCTGTAAAAGTAAAATTAAAAGCGAAAGTGAATTTAAAATTTTGTCAAAGTAAATGTGATAATGAAAGTGAGAATGAAATTCTGTAAAAGTAAAATTAAAAGCGAAAGTGAATTTAAAATTTTGTCAAAGTAAATGTGATAATGAAAGTGAGAATAACATTCTGTGAAAGTAAAACTGAAAATGAAAGTGAGAATAAAATTCTGACAAAGTGAGTGTAAAAATAAAAGAGTCGACGATTATTGCGAAAGGATAAAAATACAGAATTCTTAGTTTTCATTTTCCACTTTATTCTTTGTGTCCTGGTCACAAAGTAAATCGTTCTCTTATTTCCGATTGGTCAAAAATGAGAAAGAATTCCACTGTATCTTGCGCTTCTTTTCTTCTTTGAAATTAGTGAAATCTTCATTGGGCTTTGAAATCGAGTTAAGCTTCGGAGACATTCGGTTGGTTGGTCTAATTCAATTATATTTGCCGACGACCTATATAGCGGGTGGCTCGTGCACTCGTTTAGATTTCAAATTAAGTGCTCACGATGTACGCCCTTGCCACTATATATCTATACACACAGAATACGATTCGAAACCGGGGAAAAAACCCCAGCGAATAGCAAATGTTCTTCTTTTATTTTTCCAAGTTTGCATGAGAAACGTGGGTATTTCTTTTTTTTTATTCGTCTAAAAAAAAGAAGAGAGAGAGAGAGAGAAAAAAAAGTTCTTTGATTGTGCTTTGCTTTTTTACTTATCAGCGTCAATTGACATTGCAATTTCCTATTACTCAACGTGGATCTTTTATTCAACGATATTCAGCAGCTGCATTCACGAAATGAATGTAAAAAAAATCGTTTCTCGTTTTCTTTTCCACTATATATGTGAATTATTCGTTCATTAACGGAGAGCAACTTGTTTATCTCGCTAATGGATGTTATCATGTGACATGTATACTCTTTATTATTATGAAATACAATCATATTTTGTTTTTCCAGTAAATAAGCTGAAACATTTGATCTAATTATTATTATTATTATTATTTTGCTTTTCTTTTTTTTTTCATTCTGGAGAACATGAGATGAGCATTAATGTAATTACAGTCATTCGATAGCGATAGAGATGAAACAAAAGAGGATATTGATCTTGTCATTTGGATTACAGTTGAGAGATATATGACAGAGTATTGGGAGAAGGAATATAACTTCTTTTCTTTGTTTTCAATCTCATTGAGTTCATTTTCGATCTGAATTGTGAATATATAGAGAGGGAAAAAAATTATTTTTTCGAAATTAATGATTGTTTATTTATGTAAATAGTAAATTATTAATTAATTTGTAAATAGAGTGATTAGAGTTACAGTGAAAATTTCATTGAAATAAATTTTATGTTTAAACAAATTTTTTTAATTTTAAAAAATTATTTATAAGCATTGTTGTATTTTTTGTATTTAAAAATAATTAAATTGTCGTTGAATTGTAATAAGAATTGATTTGAGAAGGGATTTTAGTTAAAATTTAAAAAAATAGTTGAATAGGTACGTTATTAGAGGAATTTTAAGAAATAATTAAATTTTAAAATGTTTTGAAATTGAAATATTATTAATATTTTAATCGCCGTAAAAATATCAAAATATTTCATTGTTTATTTAAAAAAAATTATTAATATATTATTTTACTTTAAAAATTTTTAAAGTTAATAATTTTATTCAAAAATTCTAAAAAATAATTGACTTTTCGAAAAATTGCAGTTGTAATTTTTAGAAATAATCCATTATTTTCTCACTTATTTTTGTACATAAATAATTGAATTCTCGTACAAATTTTTTATAACAATTAATTTGAAAAAGAATTTTCAGTTAAAAGTTTAGAAAATATTTCAAGAATTGTAAGAATTATTATTCTAATTTTTAAAAAGGTTTTTATAGATTAAAATTTTAATTCCTGTTGGACAAATAAATAACAAAGAATATTTGTTATTTGTTGGTTTTTGAACAAAAATTAATGGAATTTGAAAAATATAATTCAGAAATTCTGAATAAAATGAAATTTTGAAAAATCGTATTTAAAATATTTTGAAAATAGATGAAGTCTCGAAAATAAAATTTTAAAATTGAAAAAATAGAAAATTTTCTCCAATTTCATTAAGATAAATTTTATATTTCAAAAATTTTATTTTCTCACTTTAAAAAATTATTTTTAAACAATATTTTATTTTTTGAAGAATTATAACTAAACATTTGGAAAATAATTAAATTTTACAAAAAAAGTTTTGTATTTAAATAATTCAATTATCGTTGAATTCTAATTAAGAATTCATTTAAAAAAGAATTTCAGTTAAAATTTTGAAAATTAATTTAATATTAGAAGCGTCATAACAATAATTTTAAGAGAAAATTAAATTTTAAAAGATTTTTAAATTGGAATATTTTTAACATTGTTATCGCCTTAAAATTTTAATATTTAATTTTTAAATTATTGAATTTTTTGTTTATTTACAAAAATTATTATTTATTTAAAAATTATTCAAGTTTTGAATAATTTTATTCAAAAATTCTAAAGAATAATTGACTTTTGGAAAACATGCAATTATTGTAATTTTTAGAATTAATTAAATTTCAATAGATTTTACATCGAAATTATTTGTAATTTCAATTAAAATAATTAACAATAACTTTTTAAATATTTGCTGAACAAAAATTATTGAATTTTTGAATAACTGAATTTAGAGATTATGAAAAAAATTAGTCTTTTAAAAAATTGTGAATAAATTTTTTTTTGAAATTTATTTAATTCTCGAAAATAATTTAAAAAATTGTAACAATTACAAGTTGTGTTACCTTTTGTTAATTACCTTTTGTAATGAAAGAGTTTTTGAATTGTTTGTTTTAAGTTGAAATTAAATACCAACTAAATAAACGTTGAATTTACATTATAAATACACATTTTTGTTGAGAGGAATTTATACGATAGACAAAAAAAAATTTCTCCATTTTGCATTAATTATCTAAATCGAAAACTTTTATTCTGCACTCTAAAATTGTTTTGTTTGACGTAAAATTTTATTTTAATTACAAAAAAAATATTTAGAAAATGTAAAATATGTAGAAAGTGTGAATATCATTAAAAATCTAATTTTATATTACCATGCATACATTTATTATTGAGTTGAATTTTATTTTTTGTTTAACAAATTGTTTTTGTTTAATTTTTGGAGTCGGGTAGTTTCGGTTTATTAATATTATTTATTAAGTTTAATTATGTGCGTATAAAAAAGTTTTATATTGAGTAGCAGTTTTAATGTCTGACTGAAAGTTGACTGTTACTACTGGAAATTAAGTTTAATATCATGTTCACTAGTTAAAATGCTATTAAAGCACAAAATTTGATATTCTTTTGCAGAAGAATAACGTTTATTTTTAAGTTAAATAAATACGTGAATAATCTAAAAGCATTGAGATAAAAAATTTTTAATTTTTCCCTCTTTTCTGTTTATTTTCTTTTTAGATTTTTATTTTGAAATTGAATTAATAAGAAAGAGAGAATTTATAAATGGGAAAATAAAGAGGAAAAAGTAAAATGTGTATAAAAAAGGAGAAAAAAAGTGTAAAGAAAAGAAAAATGAAAAGTAAAATTATATTTTTAGTATTCTTCTAACATCCTTTGTCAGCTGGTTGTAAATATATTTTGCAAAAAAATTCATAATTATTGTTCTTTAAATAAATTTTTGATTGAATGTTTGATGTAAAAAAAAATTCATTGTTGACTTTAATTTACAGAAAGAGTGAATATTACAAAAGGGATAATAAAGGATAATAATTTTTTTTTAAAAGAGTGAAAAGTTTTAAAAAAAAATTCATTTTTGTGTTTTATTCATAAAAGCAATTATTAATTTTGCAAAAAATTAAAAGAAAATGTCCCTCGTAAAAGTTTGAGGAAAAAAAAACTTGTTTCTTTAGAGTTGGGAATTTCTGTGGAGGAAATTTATTTACGTGCATTTGAAAACACGCCTATAAGCAATTATTTTCGTATATGAAGGGCTTTTCATCTTGTGCAATAACGCATAAAATCTGACGTGTACCCTTTTCAAAACGAGGCTATTTTCTATCCCATTCAGAGGTTGAAAGGCGAATGTTGTAGATATTTCAAATATGACCCCTAAAATTCAATTTCCCATTTAAACATCATAAACATAACAAATTTAATATAATTCAGCTATTTTCCATTTTGCGGCGATAAAAGCCGACTGCGTTTATAGAATATTTAATGCCAGCGGAGAGTAATTATTCATCAATTTGTTATTAGCATTTGTAATTGTTTTAGTTTACTATTAATTTAAAATTTTAAAGCGGGAAATTTAATTTTAACTCGAGTGTAACTTGTTTTCGTTTCTTTTTTAAAAGATTCTTTTGGACGGAAATTTCATCAAAATTTCGAAAAGGAATATTCTATCAAAAAGTGTCAAAATATAAAAAATAATGTTAATTAGTCGCAGATTGTTTATTAACAACGAATATATTTTGTGTTTGAATAATTTTTAATGGAAAATAATAAAAAAATTTATAAATGAATTCAAGCAAACTTCGTCTCGCTTGTGAGAGAGTTTTCATACCGTCTAGGCGGGAATTCATTGAACTAAAAAGGCGCGAAATTCAAACTAAAGGAAAAAGAATAAGATTTTAAATAAAGTTGATCAATGAAATAAGAAAAAAAAAATGACGAAATGTAATAATAATTCTCTTACAGGCTTCGCACTCAATAATAAATTTTAAAAAAGTGTCAAATAATAGTTTTAAGAGTGAAAAAGTAGTAAAAAAAAGTACCTATTGAAAAATTAAATTTGACGACTGAAAAAAACGTTTTAATCAATTTACAAAAATTACAAAAAAAAAATGATTCTGTATTTCCCTGACTTCCATAAAAAATATTCACTTTTTTTCTTAACCTGGTAATAATTTAAATTGTAAATTTTTATGAAATTAAATTATTTTACAAACTTTTAATTAGAATTCTTTAAAAATTCGATTGTAATTCAAAATAATTTTTAAAAGTAAAAATTTACATTTTCTTAAAATACATTTCAATTAAATTTGAAAAAATTTCCAATTAATTGGAAATTTAAATAAATATTTTTAATTTTTACAAGGTACAAATTAATATATTCAAAAAATTAAAATTAAAATTTTTGAAAAGACTAATTTTTTTTATAATTTTCTAAATTAAATTATTCATACTTGAATAATTTTTGTTCCATAAATACATAAATACTTATATATTTTTCCATAGGAATATTAATATTTTTGATAATTTTATTGTAAAGGTTCTTCAAATTTACCTATTTATAAAAAATCATACTATAACGCATTTAATATTAAATTATAATTTAAAATTGTAACAAAAATTTATTTTTCAATTAATTCTTAATAGAAAATTCTAAAAGAAATCAAATATTTAAATATAAAAATAAATAATTGATAGAATAGATGATTATTTCTTAGAATCAAATACTTATAAATAATGTTATCAAAATTATGTAAATAATTGATTCTTTTCTAAAAATTTTCATAACAATTTTTGAAAATAATTACACTTTCTAATTGTATTAATAATAATTGAAATCGTGTAAAGAATTTTATTATTTATAAAAATAATTGAATTCTTGCAACGAATTTGAGTAAATTTTTTTAAATAATTGAATTTCTGTAAAAAATTTTATTATTTATGAAAATAGTTTAATTCTTGCAACGAATTTCAGTAAATTTTTTTAAATAATTGAATTCCTGTGGAAAATTTTTTTTTTTTATTTATGAAAATAATTTAATTCTTGCAACGAATTTCAGTAAATTTTTTTAAATAATTGATTTTCAGTAAAAAAATTTTTTATTTGTAAAAATAATTTAATTTTTACGAAGAATTTTATTAAAATTTTTGTAAATAATTAAATTTCTGTAAAGAATTTTATTATTTATGAAAATAATTGAATTCTTGCAACGTATTTCAGTAAATTTTTTCAAATAAATTTAAATAAATTTTAAATAAATTCCTGTGGAAATTTTTTTTTATTTATGAAAATAATTTAATTCTTGCAACGAATTTCAGTAAATGTTTTTAAATAATTGAATACCTGTAAAAAATTTTTTTATTTGGAAAAATAATTTAATTCTTGCGTAGAATTTAATTAAAATTTTTTGTAAATAATTGAATTTGTTTAAAGAATTTTTATGAAAATTTAGAAAAATAATTCAATTACTTCGAATAATTTAATTGAAACTGTATTAAAAATAATTAAATTCTTACAATGAATTGAATTATTGATGAAAATAATTTAATGCTTTTAATGTTATCAAAATTTTAGAAAATAATAATAATAATTTTTTTTTTTTTAATTTTTCAGTGAATTTTTGAATGGTGGCCTCTTTTTTTCAAGCAAAATATCAGCTGTATTTTCAAAGTCACTCAAGTTTTATTTTCGTTAGTATCGAATATGAATTCCTGTGAAAATTTTATTATTCATGATATTAATTAATTTATTTATTTACAAACAAAAATTAACAGAATTTTTATGAAGTATTTTATTATTTTTTTTAAATGATTGAATTCTTTTGAGAAATTTTATTAAAATTATAGATTTTGAAAATTATTTGAATTTTAGCAAAGGATTTCATTATTTGTGAAAATAATTGAATTCTTGCAAAAAAATTTTTAAATTGTTTCTAAGAAGAATATTTATTAATAATTAATTAATAATTATTTTACTTCAACTATTAGCGAATTTAAATTTTAAAGTAGTTCAAATTTTGAAAAAAAAAATAGAAAAAAGTAGCTTTTAGCGTCACAAATTTAAAAAAAAGTATCCAAATAGTAGCTAATAGAAAAAGAAGTATAGTAAATAGTAGATTTTAGTAGATGAGTACAAAGCCTGCTGTTAGTCCAAAGCCTGTCTTTATTTTGGAAAACCGACAGAATAAAAGAGTAATTTTTGTAATTAACATGAAATTTATGTTGATACAATTCTGTTTATGAAGTCTCATAAATTTTGGCAATTCGCCGGGAAGGAGTCGGATTGATGAGCACGTATTGTGTGTACATAGTGGAGGAAACATGATAAGTCCATTCGTATGCTTGTCGAGGGCACGTAATCCACAATAGAGGGAGAGAAAGTTCTGCGAGGGAGAGAAACGTTATCATAGAAATCGCGATATTACGCAGCATATGGCCGGACCGTACTATTAAGCGACTTGGCACACGCGATATTCGATTTCTTTCTTCATTTTACTTGCTGGAATCACAAAATGTATATACATATACAAGTCACTGCGTCTATAGTTAAAAACTTTTAACAGTGCGACGACTTTTTTTTGTTTCACATTTTTTTTTTGCGTTTGCGTTATCTCTGGTAAATATATTTTTATTTGAAACTTTTTGACACTTTTTATCTATCGAGAGAGAGAGAGAGAGAGAGAGAGAGAGAGAGAGAGAGAGAGAGAGAGAGGCTATGGAAATTGCGTGAATTTCCTGGCCCGACTTGATCTTCACCCTCTAAACGTGCTTGGCGCTTAAGTTTCGCCTTAACGTTAGTGCATCGGAAATCGTTTTTCCTTTAGATGTTCGATACCTTTATCGTAACTCGTTATTCAACCTCTTTACACACCTAGAAACTTTAATACACGTCTTTCGATTCTCGAGAATTCAACTTTATGTGAAACCGAAAATTTTTAATATTTATTTGTTTTTTTTCATTTCGAATATAATATTTACCCAATTTAATACTCTTAGAAAAACTGTGCAGACAATTTTTTCTCAGAGATTCAATTTATTCCCTTTTTTTATGAGAAAACAAATTTTTACTGGCCTGTAATTTTTTCTTGTCAATTTAATATTGGCTCTAGTTGTCGAATTTAGAAAGTAATGATGAAATTTAAATTAAAATTGTAGATAAAAATAATCCAAAGAGTTTTTTTAGTGAGTTTTTCAATTATTAAATTTGAATTTCGCGCCATTGTAATACTGGAAGTTGTCGTCTAGATGGCATGAAAAATCTCTCGTAAACGAGATGAACTAGGAGGGGTATAAATATTTTTCCATTATTTAAATTACTTTAAATTTTGGAAATAGTAAAAATAAATTTTAATAAAATTCTTAAATAATTAAACCCCGCCTAGTTCATCTCGTTTACGAGAGAGTTTTCATGCCCTCTGGACAACAACTTTAAGAGTTACAATGGCGCGAAATTCAAATTTACTAGAAAAAAATCAAATTTTAAAACCAAAGTAAAAATTAAAGAAAATATTTATTAAAACGAATCATAAATATTAGTAAAAAATTATTTAAACAAATTATTGTTGTTATTTACCAACTTTTTACAGAATACACCTAGAAAGTTGCAGTTTTTTCCTAATTTTGCAATTTACTAAACCTTATATTATTACATATTACAATTTATAAACGAATTATTAATTTGTTTAAAAATGGTTTAAATAACAATTCAATTTTGATTTTTTTATTTATAATCATATAAAGTTTAGTAAATTGCAAAATAAGGAAAAAACTGCAACTTTCTAGGTGTATTCTGTAAAAAGTTGGTAAATAGCAACAATAATTTGTTTAAAAATTGTTTAAATAATAATTAAATTTTTACTCTTTATTTGTGATCATATAAGATTAATAAATTGCAAAATTAGAAAAAAACTGCAACTTTCTAAGTGCATTCTGTAAAAAGTTGGTAAATAACAACAATAATTTGTTTAAACAAATAGAAAATTCATTGTAACATCAAAATATGTTGTATTTATTGACATAAAACAATTTTATTGTGAAACTTTCATGATTTCATTTTTATTTTTTTGCAATATACAAAATAACATCCGAACGTTTTTCAGTAGTGTTGAACATAGTTTTTTAATTGTTATAAATAAACAAGAAGAAATGTAAAAAAAAATTTTTTTTTTTATTTTTCGAAAGTAGATAAAATTTTGTTCAGTGACTTAAAATCGCGACTCGATTGATGCAAAAATCGAGCAGATTTACAACATTATTTATTGCTTGGCCACCCTGGGTGGCCATCCGGTAGCCCGAAGGTTAATAAGTAAATTTTACTAATAAATAATAATTTCTATTAATTTATTAGTAAAATTTACTTTCTTTATTTATAGTTTATTTACTTTAAAATAAAATTTTATTAGTAAAGCAAAAAGTCAGTTCTTAATTCAAATTATTAAACATTTTTACTAATATTTACTAATTATTTTTTTACTAATTAATTTGACTCATTTACTAATAAATATTAATTTCTACTAATTTATTACTAAACTTTACTTATTAAAAAGTGGAAAGTCAGTCACTAGTTTAAAGTAGCAAACATTTTTAATTATTCACAATTTAGAGTGATAGGAATTCTACACTAAACTTAAAGCTAATTAAAATACATTTGAAATTATGAAAAAGAAAATTTTTAATTTTAATTGAAACTAATTTTAATTCACATTTAGAATTTTCATAAACGGAAGTAATTAAATTTAATACTATGTAAATGGCAAATCATTTTCTTCATTTCTTTATCTTTCTTCCTTCTTCTATACTTCTTCCCTTTTTTTATCTTTTAAGTTTCAAATTTCGAAACTACTGCAGAAAATTTTCTCTCAAAAATAAAAACCTCAAGAACTATGAGTGTGATTTTAACGAGAAAAGAAATTAGTTTTTTGGAATATTATTTTCCAAATTCGATTTGATAAAACAATTTAAAGTTTCGCTTAAATCAACTCTCTAAATTTAAATAGGTAAATATTTCTAATAGTCATTTCTACTAATAGGTAATAATTTCTATTAATTCTATAGTAAAATAAATATTACTATAAATAAAAATATTAGTAAAAAATGTTTACTAATTTGAATTAATAACTGACTTTTTGCTTTTGAATTAGTAAATTTTAATAATAAATCAGTAGATATTATTACTTATTAGTCGAAATGACTATTAGTAAAATTGACTAATTCAAAAAATCAGTCATTAATTCAAATTAATAAACGTTTTTTACTAATATTTACTAATTACATTTTTACTAATTAATTTGACTTATTTACTAATAAATATTAATTTCTACTTTATTACTAAACTTTACTTATTTAAAAATGTAAAGTCAGTCACTAATTTAAAGCCAACATTAGCAAACATTTTTAATAATTCACAATTTAGAGAAAAAGGAATTGTACACAAAATTTAAAGTTAATTAAAATACATTTAAATTTAAGAAAAAAATTTTTAATTTTAATCAAAACGAATTTTAATTTACATTTAGAATTTTAATAAATGGAAGTAATTAAATTTAATACTATGTAAATGACAAATAATTTTCTTCATTCTCTTATCTTTCTTTCTTCTTCTATCTTTTTTCCTTTTTTTCATCTTTTAAGTTTCAAATTTCGAAACTACTATGGAGAAAATTCTTTTTAAAGATAAAAACTCAAGAACTATGAATGTGATTTTAACGAGAAATAAAATTAGACTTTTGGGATGATAAAAAAAATGTGATTAAATCCTTTATAATTTTTTTGAATTCCAGAAGATGATGTAGATCGTGTGAAGAGCTTAAATTTTATCCCACTTCACATTCTATTTTGTACTAAACCAAGTGGTTCATTCTCAGAATATAATCCGCTCATTTCGCAGGAATGTCTCATGAAACTTGGAAGTGATTCCAGCAAAATTCGTCAATAAATTTAAATTATTAATTTTTACATTAAAATGGCAGGAAATTTAAATTTAATAAAACCAGAGTTAAAAATAATGTTGTTTAATATTTCTTTATTAATTGATTTGCACGTAATTTTGGAAATAATGGAAATAATTTTCAATAAAATTTTTTTTATTTTTATTTATTTATGTTATATTTATAATTTATATTATTTATTTTATTACTTATATTATTTAATATTATTATTTATATTATTTAATTTTTACTTTTACATATTTTTAAACCACGTTCAATTCATCTCGTTTACGAGAGAGTTTTCATGCCCTCTGGACGACAACCACCAGAGTTACAATGGCGCGAAATTCAAATTTAAGTAAATGAAAATTTAATTTAATAAAATAACTTTTGTAAATATTCGTTTGTTATTTAAATTTCATTAAAGTTTGGAAATAATGGAATTTATTTTTATTAAAGTTCTTAAAGTTTTGAACCTTGCCTAGTCCATCTCGTTTACGAGAGGGTTTTTCATGCCCTCTGGACGGAAATTTCCAAACTTACAATGGCACGAAATTCAAATTTAATAAAAATACAAAGTAAAAATAATTCCAACTAATATTAGTTAAAAAATAGAAAATTAATAAAAAATAAATTTAATTAAAATAAAACATTTAGAATTCTTGATTGCAAATTAATTATTTTTACATAATTGGAATCTTCATTGGTGGTCAATATTATGGAAAAACGATTTCTTGCATATTGAGATATTTGATCGACATTGTATAATAGAAGTGGAATATTTAACCAAGTTTTAAAACTTGAAAGTGAATTACTTTCTAAATTAATTGCAAGTTCAAGAAAAGCTGTTACCCTCTCTCGTACATAGAAGGAGTTTGGCTTATTCCAAAGACTCGGCGAGTTGTGGGGTAAGTTCCTTGGTCGAACGATAAATTCCAACGGGGAATCTCTTTGGATTCGTTTAAATTCTTAATTGAGTGTCGTCTGATCACTTATTAGCGATAATTGAAGTGAAGTGCCACTATCGATTTTGTCTGCACTTTAAACCTGTGAATAATTTCGCATTGTCACAACGGGAAATAAAGAACAAAAGTTTCAATTCTCCTGTCCCCCCTTCCCACCCCCCCTCCATGGCTACACTCTTGACAAATTGATTTCTTTTTTGCCTGACAATATATACTCATTTCTTTGAGCTAATTAATTAATTAATTAATTGTTCTCTCTCTTTTGTATTTTTTAATTTCATTATATGAAAGAAACTGTTCAATGAATTAAAAAAAAAAATATTTCATTCTCGTGGAAAACAATGAATATTGTGAATGAAAAATTTGTTTTTTTATTCTAAAAAAAGATTTTTTATTCTCATTTTTCTATTTTACTTTTGTTCTATTCTATTTTTCATTCTTGTATTCTATTAAAATGAAAATCAAAATTGTAAAAAAGAGAATGAATTTTATATTTTTTCGTTTGATGAATAAAGTGATGGTAATTTTCAAAGAGTAAATGTGAGTTGGCAAATTTTTCTATTTTTTTTTTTTTTTTTGGGAAAAAAACTGTATGTATGTATGTGTGTGGTAAAAAGGTTTTTCAATGTAATAAATGAGAGAAAAGTCGTGGCATCAAGTTGAAATGTAAATTTCCCTAAAAGTTCTTTCCGCAGAAACCGGTAGAAATAAAGTTTCTTGAACCTCTTTTCCCGAGGTTTCCGTGGCTAAAAAGCTTCTTACAGACAAGATTTGGAGAGCAGAACAAATCTGGAGGATACGTACACCCGATTGACTGATCTTGGACTTTCGCCAAATCCCCTGGGCATCTAGTGCCTAAAATCGCTTTACTCTTCTGCACCAGGCACCTTCCAACCGAATGAACCGCATCCCTTACCTTTCTTGGAAACATTTTTTCCATTTTCTTTTTCTCTCCCAATCTCTCTATCTCTCTTGCTCTCCTGAAATCGTTTATTTACGATAAAAAAAGAAAAAAATTCGTTCCTTAAATCTTACCGAAATCCCCACGTAATGCATGTAATTAACAATGAGAATTTGTGGAAATTTTATTTTCTTTTGAAAATAGTGGACGAAATGAGGGAAAAAATTATTTGTACATTGTTTAGTAGAAATATATTTTTAGATTATTTTTTTAATTTGTAATTATTTTATCGTTTCGAACTTGTTTAAATTTTAATTCTATTAAATTTGTTTCTATTATTTCCAAAATTTAATGGAAAAATATTATTCCGAGTTATTTTTACTTTGGTTCTTCAAATTTGCTTTTTTTCTCTTTTTTTATTAAATTTAAAATTCGCGCGATTGCAAATCCTGAAGTTCCCGTCCAGAGGGCCTGAAAACTCGCTCGTAAACAAGATGAACTAGGCCGAATTTAAGTATTTAAGAATTTTATTGAAAATTATGTGTATTATTTCCGAAATTTAAATAACGAACGAATTTCAATCAAAGTTACTTTTATTTCGGATTAATTAAATTCGAATTTCGCGCCATCGTAACTATGAAAATTTCCGTCCAGAGGGCATGAAATCTCTCTCATAAATGAGATGATCTATGCGGGGCTTAACTATTAAAAAAGTTGATTGAAAATTATTAATTATTTCTATTACTTTTAAAATTTAATGGAATTTAAATAAATATAAATAATTTAAATATTCAAGTATTTAAGAATTTTATTGTAAATTATTTCTATTATTTACAAAATTTGACTGAATTTAAATAATAAAAGAATATAAACAACAAATTATTTTTACTTAGATTTTTAAAATTTGTTTCTTTTTATTTCCATTATTTCCAAAATTACGTGCAAATCAATTAATAAAGAAATATTCAAAAACATTATTTTTAACTCTGGTTTTATTAAATTTAAATTTCCCGCCATTTTAATGTAAAAATTAATAATTTTAATTTATTGACGAATTTCGCTGGAATCACTTCCAAGTTTCATGAGACATTCCTGCGAAATGAGCAGATTATATTCTGAGAATGAACCACTTGGTTCAGTACAAAATAGAATGTGAAGTGGGATAAAATTTAAGCTCTTCACATGATCTACATCATCTTCTGGAATTCAAAAAAATTATAAAGGATTTAATCACATTTTTTTTATCATCCCAAAAGTCTAATTTTATTTCTCGTTAAAATCACATTCATAGTTCTTGAGTTTTTATCTTTTAGAAAGAATTTTCTCCATAGTAGTTTCGAAATTTGAAACTTGAAAGATGAAAAAAAGGAAAAAAGATAGAAGAAGAAAGAAAGATAAGAGAATGAAGAAAATTATTTGTCATTTACATAGTATTAAATTTAATTACTTCCATTTATTAAAATTCTAAATGTGAATTAAAATTCGTTTTGATTAAAATTAAAAATTTTTTTCTTAAATTTAAATGTATTTTAATTAACTTTAAATTTTGTGTACAATTCCTTTTTCTCTAAAAAATTGTGAATTATTAAAAATGTTTGCTACTTTAAATTAGTGACTAACTTTACACTTTTAAATAAGTAAAGTTTAGTAATAAAGTAGAAATTAATATTTATTAGTAAATGAGTTAAATTAATTAGTAGAAAAATAATTTGTAAATAGTATTACAAAACGTTTATTAATTTGAATTAATGACTGATTTTTTGAATTAGTCAATTTTACTAATAGTCATTTCTACTAATAAGTAATAATATCTACTGATTTATTATTAAAATTTACTAATTCAAAAGCAAAAAGTCAGTTATTAATTCAAATTAGTAAACATTTTTTACTAATATGTTTATTTATAGTAATATTTATTTTACTAAAGAATTAATAGAAATTATTACCTTTTAGTAGAAATGACTATTAGAAATATTTACCTATTTAAATTTAGAGAGTTGATTTAAGCGAAACTTTAAATTGTTTTATCAAATCGAATTTTGAAAATAATATTCCAAAAAACTAATTTCTTTTCTCGTTAAAGTCACACTCATAGTTCTTGAGGTTTTTATTTTTGAGAGAAAATTTTCTGCAGTAGTTTCGAAATTTGAAACTTAAAAGATAAAAAAAGGGAAAAAGTATAGATGAAGG
Source organism: Leptopilina heterotoma (assembly GCF_015476425.1). Classification (NCBI taxonomy): domain Eukaryota; kingdom Metazoa; phylum Arthropoda; class Insecta; order Hymenoptera; family Figitidae; genus Leptopilina; species Leptopilina heterotoma. The sequence goes on from NW_025111138.1 coordinate 241,771, forward strand.
AAGAAAGATAAAACAATGAAGAAAATGATTTGCCATTTACATAGTATTAAATTTAATTACTTCCGTTTATGAAAATTCTAAATGTGAATTAAAATTAGTTTTAATTAAAATTAAAAATTTTCTTTTTCATAATTTCAAATGTATTTTAATTACACGGAGAAAAATAGTTAGCTATTTCAGCTAATTTTTAGCTACTTTAGCTAACCTTAATTGCTATTATATGGATAGCAATTATTGTTAGCTAATGCAGCTAATAATTAGCTGAAATTTCTAACTTTTTTTGCTAAAACAGCTAATTATTAGCTGTAATAGCTAAAAATTCGCTATCCATTTAATAGCAAACTCATTTTTCTCCGTGTAGCTTCAAGCTTAGTGTAGAATTCCTATCACTCTAAATTGTGAATAATTAAAAATGTTTGCTACTTTAAACTAGTGACTGACTTTCTACTTTTAAATAAGTAAAGTTTAGTAATAAATTAGTAGAAATTAATATTTATTAGTAAATGAGTCAAATTAATTAGTAAAAAAATAATTAGTATTTTATTATATTATAAATATATTATATTTTATTATAATTATATTTATAATTATAATTATATTTTATTTTAAATATTATTTTATTAATTACAAAACGTTTACTAATTTGTATTAATGACTGATTTTTTAAATTAGTCAATTTTACTAATAGTCATTTCTACTAATAAGTACCTAATAATATCTACTAATTTATTATTAAACTTTACTAATTCGAAATCAAAAAGTCAGTTATTAATTCATATTAGTAAAAGTTTTTACTAATATTTTTATTTACAGTAATATTTATTTTACTAATAAATTAGTAGAAATTATTATTTATTAGTAGAAATTACTATTAGTGAAATTTACTAATTTAAATTTAGAGAGTTGATTTGAGTGAAATATTTTAAATTGTTTTACCGAATCTAATTAGGAAAATAATTAAATATTTTTGATTTAAACTCTCACGAAAGATTAAATAGAGATTAATAGTTTAGAAAAATAAAATAAGGAATATCATGCTTTAGGAAATAAAAAAAAATTCATTTTAATATGAGATAATTAGTTAGAGTTGGAGTGGGAAGTTAGAAAATTTAGAGAAAGGGAATGTGTAATGTCGAAGACAAAGTAGGCGCCGGGGAAAAGGTAGGTCGAATTAACCCGTTTCACGTTTGAAATAATTACGAAGCAGTCCTCGGATTATGAGGGGCGAAGAGAGAAAGAGAGAGAGAGATGGGAGGAAAACGAGAGAATCTCGCGACCAAGAAAGCAATTTCTCTCTGGCTCACTCTCCCTGTACTATTTCTTGTTTAAGATTTGTGGTTGCCACAGCTTTCTACCCTCGATATCAGTATCTCAGGCACTCGACGTCCTCAAACTAGGCTCGAGGACCTGTTTTTCCTTGACATCTTTCCAATTACCTGCTTATAGACCAAAGAGTCTCGGGTACAATTTTTAATGAGAACGCCTTTAAAGTTTTTCTATTTTTAAAACTAATAATAAAAAAATAAAAATGTAAAATATTATCCGTCATTATATTTTCGTATTTTTAATTTTTCGATGTTAATAATAATAATAATAATATCAAATAATAAAGATCTTAAACTTAATTGTTTGGCCATTAGGCCAAACAAATAAGTTTAAGATCTTTATTATTTATATTACATGGCTTTAGAAATTTCTTTTATCAGTAATAATATAAATTGTTTAATATTATTATTATTATTATTATTATTATTATTATTATTATTATTATTAATACTTTTTTTTTTATTTTTTATAACTTTGTGAAAAAAAATTTCCCACGTAATTTTATTAGACGGTTTATGAATCTAATGTGCAAGCAGCATAAATCGTAGTTAAACGTAAATTATGCAAGTTTTCTCGAGAATAACTTCTAAGCATAAGTCTAAATGACTGAATATATTTGTTGGGACGGGTGGCGTACTAATTTAACCTCAATTACAATGTTCATTGTGTAAGAAGCAATGCCATGAAACATCATATTTCAAAAGCAATGCTTTCCAGAATACGCCAATATGAAAGTCCGCGAGCATTCTCTCTCTCTCTCTCTCTTTCTCCCCTATCTCCACTACCACCCCCTTATTCCTCTTTCACTAAGCTTTGGCCGACCAAAGGTCGACCTCATCCACTTACAATCTGGCAACAGAGGTACCAGTGTAGCAGAATCCGCATGGAAGCCCCGAGCTGCTTTTATTCCTTCCTGCAAAATACGAGGACCATGAATATGTATAAGAACAATTTTCATTTGCGATAATAATACATTCCGAACAAAGTTATGTGTCCTGTTGGGAGAAAAAATATCGGTTCAACTATATATATCCACCAACGAGAATTTATAAAAGTTTATTCTCTTTCTCAATTTTATCATTTCTCGCATTCACTCTTTAGCTCTGTTGCACTGTTTTTCACAAATCTAAAACATCCGTAAAAAACAATATAGAATTTACACTTTTGGTGAAAAAAAATGTTACTTTTCTCCCTGGCAGGGCTCGGATTGTGCGACTTTTTCGACTTTTTTAAGGAAATGCGACTTTTTTCGATTTTTTTTTTTTTGAAAAAATTCGACTAATCGACTTTTTCCTGATTTTTTTTGAGTAAAATACTACTAATCGATTTTTTTCACATTTTTCAATTACTTTTTGGCTTAAATTTTAAATAGCAGAAATATTTTTTTTTTATAAATTATCTATTATTGTCTACTAAATAATAATCTTCGTATTTCATTCTTTTATTAATTCTGTCTGTCCACACTTTGTTTATTATAAGTTTTTTTCTATAACGAATTACTTTTGATTGATCTAAATTATGAAAACTTTTCTCTTTTTTATTTATAAAAATATTAAATAAAATTGTTAATTGTTAAAAAATTATGATTAAGAAATAGAAAATGTACACATTTTATGCATAATTTATATTTCTTAAAAACAATATTGTTCACAAACTCTTTCTTTTCTTTTGGAAAAGAAACATTACATATTCCCGTTTCTTAATATTTTTGTAGGAAAATTCTTCATTTTCTTAAGGAAATGATTTGCATCATTTCTATTTCTTAATTACAATTGCTTTAATAAAATTTAGTTTTTTAAAAATAATGGAAAAAATTGTTTATAAATTCTATTTGTCAATTACAAATTTTAATTGAAATTGAAATTGAAACTTTAAAAATTTTTAGTAAATAAAGGAAAAAAGTTTACTCAAAAAAAAGTTTTGTTACGTTTATTTACGAATTTCCTTTCAATTATTCGAAAACACCAATAACTTCTTTTTTAAATAAACATTTCTTTATTATTTTTCCATAGGAATTAAGATTTTTTAAAATTTCAAATTAAAACATTTTTGAAATTAAGCAACTTATAAAAAAAATGTTATAAAACATGACCGAGTGATAAAATCATTATTTTATATTATAAGAAAATTGTTACTGTAGGCAAATTCTCCAAAATTATTTTCATCATTTTAATTCAATTATTATTTTCTAGAATTTTTAATTACTTTTTATGAAAATAATTCAATTCTTTATTAAAAAAAATTGTATTATTTATAAAAATAATGGAATTATTGGGAAGATATTTATAAAAATTTTGAAAATAATTGAATTCCTGTGAAATTTTTATTATTTATGAAAATAATTAAATGTTTGCGTACAATTTTATTAAATTTTTTTTTCAATAATAAAAAAATAATAGAAAAAACAATTTTTCAATAAATAATAGTCAAACCAATTATTCGATTCATTTAAGTATTTTTTTGCTTGAAAAAATAATTATTACGATTAAAAATTATTTTTGTGTCTCATTGCAAATAAAAAATGTACGAATAAAATATTTATCGAATCGTTAAAATTGTGTTTTTATTATTTTAATATTTGACTTGGAGGATTGATAATTTTCTTGATATTTTATACAAATAAAATAATTTTCATAAAAATATTTTGTTACATTCTACACTCAATTCTAATATTTTTTAAATAAAATTTTCTAAAAGAATTCAATTATTTAAAAAAAAAGTTTAATAAAATTCTACGCAAGCATTTAATTATTTTAATAAATAATAAAAATTTGTCAGGAATTCTATTATTTAGAATTTTTTTTATAAATTTCATTGCAATAATTCTATTGTTTTCATAAATAATAAGATTTTTAGCAGTGATTCAATTATTTTCATAAATAATAAAACTCCATCGCACAATTTTAATTATTCTTCTATACAATTTTAATCGAATTCATGGAAAAATTTAATTATTCTTAAATTTTTAATTTCATTCTTAAGAATTAAATTTTTAATTTTAATTCTTTAAGAATTAAATTATATAAAAATTTGTTGATAAAATTCTTTATGAGAATCAAATTTTAAGAAACATTTAATTATTCAGTAAATTATTTATTTTTGTATTTTAATAATTGAATTCTCGTAGAATTTTCTAATGAAAATTGATTTAAAATTGAATTTCATTTAAAATTTTAGATAATAATTAAATAGTTTAAAAGTTTAATTGAGTTTTTTTTAAATTATGTCATGTTTTTATTTTAATAGATATTTAATTGAAGAATTTCACAATAATCGAAATTTCGTAAAATTTGAATTGTAAACAAACGGATTTAAAAATTTTCAAAGAACTTTTTCGAAAATTATTAAAAAATCAATTAATTTAAAGAAGAATTTTAGTTATAAATTCTAGAAAATAATAATTGAATTGAAATGATGGAAATAATTTTGAAGAAGTTACAGTAACAATATTCTGATAATATAAAATAATGATTTTATCGCTCGGTTATCAAGTTTTAATGCAACTTTCTTATAAAAGTTGTTTAATTTCAAGATGGTTAGAATTTGAAATTTTTGAAAATCATAATTCCTATGAAAAAAGAATAATAATGAAATATTTATTTAAAAATGAAGTTATTGATGTTTTCGAATAATTGAACAATTTAAAGAAACTCGTAAATAAATATAATAAAACATTTTTTTGAGTATCTATCAAAAAGGTTAGAATTTGAAATTTTTGAAAATCTTTATTCCTATGGAAAATAATGATAATTAAATATTTATTTAAAAATGAAGTTTTTGAACAATTTTACAGTTATGAAGAAATTCGTTAATAAATGAAATAGAATTTTTTTGAGTATCTAATCAGTTTTAGAGTGAATCAGAATATTCTTTAGAATCAGGGAAAAAGTCAAAATTTTGTCTGGAAATAAGGAAAAAATAAAATTAATACCCTGCGGACGGAAATTTTCAGGATTACCATGGTGTGAAATTAAAAATTTAATAAATTCAAATTAAAAAAATTAAAAATTAACCTTAATTTAATCAAAAAATAACACTCTCTCCTATTATGGATAAGAATATAAAAATGTCATTTAAAGAAGAGTTACGAAAATTAAAATAATTATTCCTTTCTCATTTTTTCCCATCCCTTTTAATTTCAAAGCAAACAATTCGAATCAATTGTCAACAGAGAAAATTGAATTTTCTGATGATAATTTACTTAAATGGAAGAAAGAGAAAATGGTTGACTTTGCGACTAGTTAAGACAATTAACATTGTTGATATACGCGTCTCGCTCGCGGAAACATCTGCGGAAATAATGTTTGTCTTCGCGAAATTCGTTCTATCTGGGCATGTCACACGTTTGATTCTTCCCACTGGGCGTAAATCACAAGCGAATAACGTGAGGGTTGAAAAAGCACACAAACACACATATATACATATAAATGCTTCAACAAGACTAACGAATTTTGAGCATAGGCGAGACACGTGAAAATTTGTATCTGTCCATGTGGACCAGAGAGAGATATACATAGAGAAAAAGAGAGAGAGAGAGAGAGAGAGAGAGAGAGAGAGAGAGAGAGAAAAAAGAGATGAGAAAAAAAACGGTGGATCAGAAAAAAAAATTTACATCATTTATCACCATTTATCATCGAGTTTATTTCTAACTGCAGTCCTATCGAATTCCTACGATTGATACTAGTAAAATTTCCTATATACTCTCGTAAACAAAACAAAACGAAAAAAAAATAGAACTCTTTCCAACAATCCTGATTGACCGACGAAACTTAATTTCACTCGTTTGTTGTTATTAACGTCTATTCCTCCATTTGCAGGAAAATTAAAAAAAATAGTGATGTTGATAAAGCGTCGAGTACATGTAAAAGCAATTTATATCCTCGAATCAGAAGTCACGAATATATACTTTCATTTTACTTTTTGAAAAATAATTGTTTCGACTGGGAAAATTTTCAATTCCTCCTTTTTTTTGTTTTGTTTCATTAGATTCAACCATTTTTCTCCTTGTGTTTATTATAATGGGACAAATCTATTTTTTATATTAAGGTCGAATTTTTAAAAGTAACGAGATGAATGCAAAACAAATTTTTGGAGATGGAAAATAATATTTTCTGCTGTTGTCTCTTAATTCAATTTTTATTTTCAATTTTACTTTGATGAAATTTCAATTTCCCTTTCATTTTTACGTTCACTTTGAAAGAATTTTATTCTTACTTTCACTTTTACTTTGACAGAATTTTACTTTCACTTTTGCTTTCATTTTTATCTTGTTGTTCATTTTGACAAATATTTATATTTATTCATTACTTGCACTGTGAATATTTTTCACATTCAATTTAATTTTATTTTTCCTTTCAAAAAGAAAATGAAACTAAAAAGAAATTATTTTTTAATTTTTTAAAATAATTGAATTTTTGAAAAGATATTTATTACTCTTGAAAATAATTTTAGTCTCGTGATTAATATTGTTATTTATTAAAATAATTGAATTTTGCGAAGAATTTTATTGAAATTCTTGAGAAAAAATGAATTTTTGGGAAGAATTTTGATATTTATCAAGATAATTAATTAATTTAATTTAAACTAAAATTCATTTTTTAAATCAATTTTTATTAGAAATATTCTAGGAAAATTCAATTATTTAAATAAAAAAGTAAATTATTTATTGAATAATTAAATGTTTCTTAAAATTTAATTCTCATAAAGAAATGTATCATCAAATTTTTAAATAATTGAATTCTTTTAACAAACTTTAATAACATTTTTGAAAATAATTACATTTTTCGAGATAATTAAAATCCTGCAATGAGTTTTATTATTTATGAAAATAATTAAATTCCTGAGAATAGTTTTATTATTATTTATAAAAATAATTGAATTATTGCGAAGAAATTTGTAAATAATAATTGAAATCCTGGGAAATTTTTATTATTTCTGAAAAGAAATTTGTTGGTGTAGAAATTTATTAAATTTTTTTTAAATAATTGAATTTCTGCGAAGAATTTTGATATTTATCAAAATAATTAATTTTTTTTGAAAAATTGCTATAAAATTTTGAAAATAATATTAAATACATATTAAAAAAAATTAATTGAATTTTGCAAAGAATTTTATTGAAATTCTTGAAAACAAATGAATTTCTGGGAAGAATTTTGATATTTATCAAGATAATTGGTTACTTTTGAAGAATTGCTATAAAATTTTCGAAATAATATTAAATACATATTAAAAAAATGAACTAAATTATTTTCATATTCTATTATTATCTAAAATTTAAACTAAAATTCATTTTTAAATTAATTTTTATTAGAAATATTCTACGAGAATTCAATTATTTAATTACAAAAGTAAATTATTTATTAAATAATTGAATATTTCTTAAAATTTAATTTTTTATAAAGAATTTCATTAACAAATTTTTGAATAATTGAATTCTTTTGACGAATTTTAATAAAATTTTTTAGAATAGTTCCATTTTCCGAAGAATTCGATTAAAACTGTATTGAAATTCTGCGATGAGTTTTGATTATTTTAGAAAATAATTGAATTTTTAAGAAGAAACTTATATAAAAATTTGTAAATATTTGAATTCCTGTAAAATTTTTATTATTTATGAAAATAATTTAATGTTTGCGTAGAATTTTATTAAAAATTTTTTTTATTTAAAAACAATTTTATTATTAATTATTACTATTATTAAAATAGTAGATATTGAAAATCATTGAAATGAGGGAATTTTTGGAAAATAATTTAAATTTTGACAAGAATTTTATTAAATCTTTTGAAAATAATTGATTTTTGAAGAAGAATTTTTTTATTTATAAAGATAATAATTGAGATTTCGTCGAGATTTTTTTGTAAATTCTGAACATAATTGAATTTTGTGATAATAATTTTATTACTTTTGAAAATAATTGAATTTCTGCAATCATTTGTAACTCTTTCAAAATTCAATTTTTTTAGTGCTTTTAACTAAAATTCTAGAAATCCATTATTTTTAATAATTAATTAAATATATATTGACAAATTTAATTAATTATAGAAGATTTTGAATTATTACAATTTTTCAAAAATCTAAGTTCATTAAAATTTCTAATTAAATTCATTCAACATTAAGGATTGAAATTTTATAAGATTTCAAATTGAAACCGTTTGAAGTTGACTTATTTATGAAAATTGTAAACGCAACTCTTTTAAAATTAAATTAATTTTGAAATATTTAAGTAAAATTATTCATTAAATAATTTATTTATTTTATGATAGTTGTTCAAGATTTAAGTTATTTAAAAAGAAATTTTTGTCAGAAATTGAAAAAATTGAAGGTTTTGTATTAGAATTCGTGGTAATTTTATAGTTTATGAATCAATCAAAAAAAGACACAAAAATTCAGAATTTTCCTATAAATTCTAAGAATTTATAGGAATAAATAAAATAAAATAAATATAAAATAAAAAATATAAAAGAATAAAATCCTTATTAAAAATTCCTTACTTTTTCCTGAACTTCCTTCGTCAGAATATATAATTATTATAATTGTAATAATATTAAAACTATATATTAAAATTCATATTTTATTTTTATAAAAAAAAATTTGAATTCAAAATTTTTTAAAAATGCTAATTTTATTTTAAAAAGTGAGTGAAAAGTTAGCCGCGCGCGAATAGTTGCTAGTAAAAATAAATAAAATAGAGATACACAAATAGAATATGTTTAATTAAATAAAATGGATATAAATAAATAAATAAAGTAAATGTAAATAAATAAATTTGAAATGCAAAAAAAAAAATGTATGTAATGATTGAGATATGTTAAATCGATTGAAACTGTCATAGGCCGATTAGGTGTAATTAAGCAATCACTTTGTTCCCACAAATGATCAATCCAATGGAAACTATATTCGAGTAGTAACTATTGGTAACTCTGGATTTTCGTGTCGAAATCGAAATGTTTCGGCCAATTGAATACCTTTAATGAATTGGCATTGGGCCGACGACGAGCGTGTGCGCTCCACAAGGCCATATGTAATGTCCATTTGTTGTATTCCAATTATGCACTTTACTCAAATTACACACATTGGAGGCATTCATTTCGCACGACCAGTCCCTTAATTTTAATCTGAAACGTGATTCTCTTCAATCATAGGTACAAAATACACACACAAAATTCAGGTACTCTCTGCTACAAACTTTTTAAAAAAATATCCAATTTTTCATAATTATAATTAATCAACTTGGAAAATTGTAATCTTGTTATTTTATTTATTTACTCTTCGAGTTTTTTTTTGGCGCTTGTGGAGATTTATTTATTATTTTGATTTTGATTAATAAATAAATCTTTACAAACACATTTCTTGTCATTAATTTATAATTAAGAATTATGTGGAATTTGTTTATTCTTGAATGAAAGATTGTAATATATTTTGAAATAAAAATTTTCCTCAGAGGAGACTTGAAGTATTTAGCTTTTTAATTAAATAATAATTAAGAGATTTCTTTTTAATTAAAAATAGAAGAAAACATATTTTGTCAAGTTTCCAGATGTAATGAGAAATAGCAAAGCTAATTAAAACAGTTTGTTAACAGGTAGATTTCAATCTTCACTGTAAAGCGTTACACGAAGTATAGTTGAAAACTTGTATTTGCAATTACAGAAATATAATTAAAAGTCTTTCGCTACTTATAAAATTTATATGTTCATCTACTTCATTAAGTAGATTTGCTAGTGACAGAATTCATCATTAATAATGAAATCAATACTTTCTTCTTTCTATCACGAATAAATTGAGATTTAGAAAGTAAATTCATTTTCATCTTCTTTGTAAAATTTGGTTGAGTTAACTTTTTAAATTTTCTTTTGTTAATTTAATTTTTCTCTTACAAGTTAGTTTGTTAGTTAATTATTTGCAATCAGTTTATTACAGCGGGTTGTCACAAATATTTAACTTTGTTTTTTCCTGACTTTTGCCTTATTTCCAGACAATTTTCACTTTTTGCCTTACCCCAAAGAATATTCTGATGCTCTCTAAAAATTATTAGATACTCAAAAATATTTTCTATTATAACTGTAAAATTGTTCAAAAACTTCATTTTTAAATAAATATTTAATTATCATTATTTTCCATAGGAATAAAGATTTTCAAAAATTTCAAATTCTAACCTTTTTGATAGATACTCAAAAAAATGTTTTATTATATTTTTTTACGAGTTTCTTTAAATTGTTCAATTATTCGAAAACATCAATAACTTCATTTTTAAATAAATATTTAATCATTATTACTTTTCCATAGGAATCAAAATTTACAATAATTTCAAATTCAGCTACAATAATTTAACTTACAATAAAAATTTACAAATTTATCTTACAATAATTTTAAAATTATCAACTTAACAAAATTATATTGTAAAACATGAAGAGATAAATATCGAATTAACATAAAATTTTTCCAAAAAAGTTTAATTAGGTATTTACAAAAATCCTAATAAAATCCTTCGCAAGAATTCAATTATTTTTATAGTAAAATTTCTCATATAAATTCAATTATTTCGAAATTCATTTTTAAATAAATTTTTATTAAAAAATTCTACTAGAATTTACTAATTATTTTACTACAAAAACAAATGATTTATTAATTAATTAAATGTTCCTTAAAATTTATTTCTCATAAAGAATTTTATTAATAAATTTCTAATTAATTCAATTCTTTTGCGAATTTTAATAACAATTTTTTTTTTTTAATTACATTTTTCGAGAAATTTGATTAAAATTGTATCAAAAATAATTAAAATCCTGCAATGAGTTTTATTCTTTATGAAAATAATTAAATTCCTGAGAATAGTTTTATTATTTATTAAAATAATTGAATTATTGCGAAAAAATTTGTAAATAATTGAAATCCTGGAAAATTTTTATTATTTTATTATTTATTTTTATTTTATTTATTTTATTTTAAGCGTAGAAATTTATTAAATTTTTTTTAAATAATTGAATTTTAGCGAAGAATTTTGCTGTTTATAAAAATAATTGAAATCTTGAAGAGAAATTTTTTTTAATTTTTGAAAATAATTGAATTTTGGAAAAGAATTTTATTACTATTGAAAATAATTTTATTCTCGTGATTATTATTGTTATTTATGAAAATAATTTGCAAAGAATTTTATTAAAATTCTTGAAAACAAATGAATTTCTGGAAAGAATTTTTATATTTATCAAGATAATTGATTTTTTTCGAAGAATTGTGTTAAAATTTTGGTAATAATATTAAATACATATGAAAAAATTCAACTAATTTGAACAGAATGGAAATTAAAATCGTATTAAAAATAATTGAAATTCTGCGATGAGTTTTATTATTTATGAAAACAATTGAATCCATGTAAAAAATTTTATTTATGAAACTAATTGAATTATTGAGAAGAAATTTATAAAAAATTGTAAATATAATTGAATTACTATATGAAATTTTAATTATTTATGAAAATAATTAAATTTTTGCGTAGAATTTTATTAAGATTTCTTTTAAATAATTGAATTCTTTTGGAAATTTTTATTAAAATAGTGGATATTGAAAATCATTGAATTAAGGAATATTTTTGAAAATAATTAAAATTTTCCTCAGAATTTTATTTAAATTTTTGAAAATAAATTTCGGAGAAGAATTTTATTATTTATAAAGATACTTGACATTTTGACGAGAATTGTTAATAATTTTTTAACATAATTGAATTTCTGAGTAGAATTTTATTATTTTTGTAAATAATTGAATTTTAGCGAAGATTTTTATTACTTTTAAAGGTAATTCAATATTTACTATGAATCATTGTTATTTATGAAAATAATTGAAATTTTACCAAGAATTTTATTAAAATTTTTGAAAATAATTTAATTTTTCAATCATTTGTAACTTCTCTAAAATTAAATTTTTTAAAACTTTTTTAATTAAAATTCTTCTATAAATCCATTATTTTTAATAATTAATATGAAATATATTAAAAAATGTAACTAATTTCTGAAGAATTTGAATTATTAAAATTTTTAAAAAATCTTCATTCGAGAATTAAGTTATTTAAAATTAATTATTGTCAGAAATAAAAAAAATTGAAGGTTTTGTATTAGAATTCGTAGCAAAAACAACATCAAAATTCAGAGTTTTCTTATGAATTTCAAAAGTTCAATTTTTTCCAGTACTTTTAATAAAAATCCCTGACTTCTCCTTGATTTTCCTGACTTCTCCCTGTCCTATGTCAACCCTGTATTAACATTTACAATTAATTTATAAATTATTTACAATTAATTTATTAATTTATAAATTTTTTACATTCAGTTTATTATTTACAGTCAGGGGAGTCAATTATGTAATTTTATTTTGACACTAATTTTTATTTTTTACTTTCTCTTCAAGAGTCTTTTTTCACTCTATTATTTACAATCAAGTTATCATTTACAAATAGTTTGTTAAAATTTGCAATTTTTACTATCATTTTCGATTAGTTTACTATAATTTACAATCATTTTATTATCATTTATAACTTTACTTTACTTATTTCATGAAATTCACATCAAACACGAAAATAATTGTAACAGAGGAGAGGAAAAGAGGAAAAAAAGTAATTCCCCTTGAAATTGCGATTTTGTTTGAAAATTTAATTAAAAAGGGATCAGAAACACTTGAAAGTCTCCGAATATAAATTAATCAGAGAGAGAGAGAGAAAAAAAACTGTAAAATAAAAGTCGATTTAAATTGATGAATTCAGAATTTTCTGGTAGAAATAAAGCGAGAAATATAGAGAAAATTGGGGTGGGGGGGGGGTGGAGAAGGGAAAAAAAGTATCTTGGCTCGTGAGATATGAGTAAAGTGGTTTGTCTGGCAATTTTGAATGTCGGTGCCCTTAATCCTTGTCGAACGATGAATATTCTCAGCTCGAAATGCAACAACGAATGTTGGAAGGTGAACGATCGAGGGAAAACCAAATCCCGCTTCGTGCGGCTCATGCATAATCCAGGAGCCTATATTTTCCCTGGAAAAGCCTCTCAACTCGTAGGAGCCCATGGCTGGGATTACGAAAGATATATTATTTTTTTTCTCCTTTTTTTTTTGCTCCTTAGAGATTTCTGATTTTTTAGCTTCTAACTATTCGCTCCCTTAACATTAAAAATTAGTTCAATTGTTTCACCTTACAAACTCTCATTTCTCTTGTGCGAAGGATTTTTTTTTTCGCTTCTTCTTCACGACGGGAAAGTTAAAATAAAATTACATAATGATTATGTAATTTTATTTTGAATTTCGTTTATTACAATCACTGTAATAGGAAGTCGATTTTATAATTTTTTTTCGACTTATAGTTTTGATTAGGATTTTGAGAATAAATAAATTATATCTTTATTTTTAATAGTTTTAACTATTTTTTCTGAAAATATGTGAAAATGTAGTTGACATCTTTTCTTTCGAAATTTTGCGATTCTAGTATAATTATAAATTAAATTTGTTATAATAATAATAATTTAGTAAAAGTTATGAAAATAATGAAATTGAATAATAAAAGTAAATGACATTGTTAAATGGGAAGATTAATGAATTTCCATTAGTTGAAAAGTTTCGTGTTTCTTTACTCACCAATGACTGTGAGATTTGCCTTGCGATAGGTTGTGGCGAAGTTTGGTGCCTCCGTGGATACTTCGCACTTGTATTGGCCGGAACTTCCTAAAGTAAGTTCCGTCAACCGTATCGAATTCTCCGTTTTCTCCGTCTTCTGTGGATAAACCCGAGACCATTAATGTTTGTTTTAGTAATGAAGAGCTATTGTTATGGAAACATATGTCACTTTTATGCCACAAAATTATTATCGATTGTGAAGAATTATTTTGAGAAATTAGAAATTTTGTCAAATTATATAGAAACCGCAAAATTATTATCGATACACTCTAAATTCGAATTTACTAAAAATTAAATATATTAATTATTATATTAAGTTAGTTTCTGTGTATACTTTTTTTTTTTTCTTTAAAAAATATTGTTTGACAAATCGAAAATACGCAGGTATTTTTTCATGATTTATAATAATAATATTACAAATTAGAAAATTTAAAAAAAATTCTGATTAACGAATAAAAAATATACCCATTTTCTTTGTTATATGCATTTTTCTATAACAAATTTCGTTTGACTGATATAAATTATTATGCAAATTATTCTCTTTTTAATTTATAAAAAATACTAGAAAATTTTCAATTGTTAAAAAATTTTGATTAAAAAGTAGGAAATATACCCATTTTATGCATAATTTTTATTCCTCAATAACAATATTGTTTACAAACTCATTTTTTTCTTTTGGGAAGTAAAACATTAGATATTCCCGTATCTTAATGTTTTTGCAGAAAATTCTCAATTTTCATAAGGAAATAATTTGCATCAGTTCTATTTCTTAATTTCAATTGTTTTAATAAAATTCAAAGTTTTTCAAAAATAAAGGAAAAAAATGTTTATAAATTATATTTGTCAATTAGAAAATTGAATCAAAAATGAAACTGAAAATTTTTAAATTTTTTAGAAAATAAAGGAAAAAATTTTATTGAAAAAAATGTTCTGTTAAATTTATTTACGAATATCTTTAATATTGTAAAATTATTCGAAAACAATCATTTCTTTTTTCAATATTTTAAACATTTCATTATTATTATTTTTCCATAGGAATTAAGATTTTCAAAAATTTCAAATTCAAACCTTTTTGAAATTAATCAACTTTAAAAATATTATTAAAAAAACATGAAGAAATCGATTGCTCCGAGTCGAAGACTCGGAGTTATCTATTTCTTCATGTTTTTTAATAATTAAAGAGGATCGAGTGTGAAAATCATTATTTTATATTATAAGAATATTGTTATTATTTATGAAAAGGAATTATTTTTTAATTTATGAAAATAATTGAATTTCTGAAAAGAATTTTTATTACTCGTGAAAATAATTTTACTCTCGTCATTAATATTGTTATTTATTAAAAAAATTGAATTTTGCAAAGAATTTTATTAAAATTCTTGAAAACAAATGAATATCTAGGAGGAATTTTGATATTTATCAAGATAATTGATTTTTTTCAAAGAATTGCGTTAAAATTTTGGAAATAATATTAAATACATATTACAAAATTCAACTAAATTATTTTCATATTCTATTATTATCTAAAATTTAAACTAAAATTCATTTTCAAATCAATTTTCATTAGAAATATTCCACGAAAATTCAATTATTAAAATACAAAAGTGAATTATTACATTTTTCAAGGAATTCGATTAAAACTGTATTAAAAATAATTGAAATTCTGCGATGAGTTTTGATTATTTCTGAAAATAATTGAATTTTTGAGAAGAAACTTATATAAAAATTTGTAAATATTTGAATTCCTGTAAAATTTTTATTATTTATGAAAATAATTTAATGTTTGCGTAGAATTCTATTAAAATTGTTTCTAAATAATTGAATTCTTTTGGGTATTTTAATAAAAATTGTAGATATTAAAAATCATTGAAATGAGGGAATTTTTTGAAAATAATTGAAATTTTTACAAGAATTTAATTAAAATTTTCGAAAATAATCGAATTTTGAAGAAGAATTTTTTTATTTATAAAGATAATACTTGAGATTTCGTCGAGATTATTTTATAAATTTTGAACATAATTAAATTTTGTGATAAGAATTCTATTACTTTTAAAAATAATTAAATTTATTAACCAATTTTTGTCAAAAATTGAAAAAATTGAAGGTTTTGTATTAGAATTCGTGGTAATTTTATAGTTTAAGAGTCAAACAAAAAAGACACAAAAATTCAGAATTTTCTTATGAATTCTAAAAATTTAATTTTTTTAGTACTTTTAATAAAAATTCCTGACTTTTTCCCGAATTCTCTATGTCAAAATATATTATTATTGTAATTATAATATAATATTAAAACTATATATTCCATTTTTTTTAATAAAAAACAATTTGTGTTAAAAATTTTGAATTAGTTAATTTTACTAATAAATAGTAATTTCTCCTAATTTTATTTTTATTTTAGTAGAAATTTTACTAATAAATAGTAATTTATTAGTAAAATTTACTAATTGAATATAAAATAGTCAGTCACTAATTCAAATAAGTAAACATTTTTTTAAATTCAAATTTAGAAAGCAGCGAAGAATTATAAATTTTAAATATAAAGGTATTTAATATTTTTCAAAGAAATAATTAAGTTTTATTCTTTTTATATATTCATTCAACTCCGACGATAAATGTAGGAGAATTGTAATAATTTATTCACATATTAATTATAATGGAATTTAATTATTAAATTACGGTAAATATCAAATGGAAACTGTGACATTGCAAATTAATAATTTAATCATTAATTTATAAAAAGGAATTTCAAAGGTAATTTTCAACGTTAAATTGCGTACATATTAAACTTGATTAATTTTAGATTTAAATTAGCGAAAAAATGATTATTAATTCATTGTATAATTTCGTTTGATCGTAATCGATTCATTGTACTTTGAATATAATTTGTTTAATAATTTAATTTTGGGGAAAACAAATTTTTGGGAAAAAAGTTAATTTTATTTTGAAGTAACAAATTTTTTTCTATCGTTTTGTGTAAAGGGCTATTTGTCTAAAAAAATTTAAGTCTAGAATTCATTTGATTTATTTTATTTACGGAAAGATTAAAAGTGAATATGATATTAAACTTTTCTCGTATTAGATAATCAGCTTATCTTTAAGCATCAAGAGAAAGAGTGAAAGAGAAAGAAACTAAGAAAAAGTTGACAGAATGGCTTTTTCGATCAACGAACTTGTTTACCTACTGAAAACATAATGCGACATCTAAAAGACTCGTGAAAGTAAACAATCGATCTTGTAAGTAAAATGTAGTTTTTTTTGCTATACAAGTGGATTGTACATTTTGCAATGTTCATTCTTGATAATATTAAAGTTTTTATTCTCTTTTTTACGTAATTTTATTTTTACTTTCATTTTTACTTTGATAGTATTTTGTTTTTATTTTCATTTTTTTTACTTTGAGTTTGATAGATTTTTGCCTTTTATTATCACTGTCACTAATATAATTTTTTTTTACTTTTAATTTAATAGAAAGTAAAATATAATAATTTCAGGACTGAATTTTACTCTCAAGACTAAAATTTATTCAAAAATGGTTCTGAAATAAACGTTTTTAGTCAAAAATGAAGTAAAAATGAAATTTACTTTTTATTAAAAAAAAAAAAAATTGTCCAATTTTCAAAAACGGAGAATGATGAAAGTATTTTCATCCAAAATGTTCATTATCCGCTTTCAAATTAAAATGTCGACTGTAAAATATATGAAATTTTATACCCTGTTAATAAGTTTGAAAAGATTTTTAAAATTGACAAGTAGGCAAAATAAAAATAAAGTAAAATATAATAATAATAATAATAATAATAATAATAATAATAATAATAATAATAATAATAATAATAATAATAATAATAATAATAATAATAATAATAAAATGACGGTTTGTGAGAGAAAATATAATATGAAATTTGAGATGAGAGGACTTCATTTACGAGATTGAGATGTCGAATAAAGAAGACGAGCTTTTTCGAGCGTAAGTCATAAATCCTTCGAAGAGGAGAGTTTCGACATAATTTTCCCCGAGCTTTGTCCTTTCGTACCGTAAACATCATGTTAACTCCCCGAGTAAGGAAGCAAGGTTCGTATTATTCCCGGAAATTTAATCTCCTACAGGAACGGAGAATAGATGGACGAGGAATTTGCTGCGCGCGGATTGCTCGAAGCGAATCTCAGTGTCGCGCTTCAGCCAGAAAGGAGAATGGTTGGTAGGGGATATATTTCAGTTCTAGTCTTTCTTGACCATTGGTATAATTTACTAAGGCTATCACTCGTCGCGGATTTGAATTTTTAATGCCCCAGGGAGTCACAGTGAAGCTTCGTGGATCGTCGCTCTCATTCTCTCTCTCTATCTCTCTTTCTCTTTCTCTTTCACTCTCTATCTCTCGGCAAAGGCAGAGGGCACTCAATCTTCTTGGGATCGTTTCTTTTAACTTTTTCGTGCAGAAGCAAAATCCCGAACGAACTTTTCTGATCGCCCAGAAGGTCTCTGTGCAAAACTGCATGTCAAATTCTCTATCTCGACAAAGCTCAAGTTTCGCGGCAATATTTTTTCTTTTCTTTTTCTTTTATGTAAATTAACAGTTTTTTGATTTTTTTTAACTTTTCGAATTCATTCTTAATTTTTTTTTTTTTGTGTAAAAGTTAAAAAATGTTTTAACACATCTACCGTTTTCCTTATTCAACTACTATTTATACATAAATTTTTATTTATTTAGTGTGCGATTTTTTATTTAACTTTATATGTCAAAACAAAAGTCAAACTACAAAATCGCACCCGAAATTTTTTTTTCTGTGTTGCTTAGAAATATATTTATTTACTTTGGTAAAAACACATATAATATTTATTTACTATTTCTATTAATTCTTTTACAAATATTTAAATTGGTTAAAAATATGTTTATATACTGTTTTTGTTCATTTTTTTTAATAAATATTAAAATATTCTTTATATTTCAGGTAAATTGTGAACGTCTCATCCCTAGGATTCGTCGTATCTTGGAGAGAGAAGTTCATTTCCGGTGAGTTTTATTATTTCATCTAATTTTAATATATCGATTACTTTTTCAATATATAAGTCTTAATAATTGATAGCCCAGGGAGTGATAGTGATGATAATGATAATATAAATTCACGTACTCGTGTAATTAAATATTTGATATTAAAATAATTTAAGAATAGTAAGAAATAATAAACCGCAGAGAGAAAGGAAAATTGTAAGTTGTCATGGTTCGTATTGCGTCAGACATATGAAAGAAATTAAAAATAAATGAAATTATTATTTTAATTGAGAAAATAATTAAAAATTCTTTCATACTGTTAAATTAATATAATTTAACATAGAATTTCAGTATATTGAAAATTATTTTATTTTTCAAAAATGGAAAAATTTTTTTTCCAAATAGAAAAGCTTCTGACATATTAAAGTTTACTTTTAAACTATACTTTTTGCGGAAAAATTATATTTATTTTTATTTTTTTCCCATTTTTTTGCTATAAAATTTGAAGAATGTAAAATGTCTGACTTAAAACTGACTATTTCTACTGCAAGGAAATGTTTGAACGATTTAATATCTTTGTCTGTGACTAAATATAGCTTTTACTAGTTTTAGAGAAATTGTAAAAAGACTAAAAACCTCAGTAGTAGTTATAATGAAATAAATACACAATCTTTCGTCAGAATGAAATTGACTTGTACTACTGATTTACTAGTGAAATTAAGAAAATTATAAAATGTTTCTATCAAACTTTTACTTTTGTAACTTTTATTTTTGACCAAATTTACAAGAAATTGGAAAGTCTGGCTATATCGAAATTCTGCTACTGAGTCTAAATTCTAAAAGTGGCATTCTTTATTTTTTCATCTGATTAAACTTTGATTTTACTACTGATAAAATATTTAAAGATTAAAATGTTTAACTGTAATGAAAATAAACTACTGACAGCAAAAGTGACATTTTTAACTATGATGTCTGACTAAACTGTTCTTCTACCACTGATGAAACTTTTTAAAAATTGTAAATTTCTACTGACACTTACTTTTACTAGAATTTTCCGCTTTTACTTATTTATTTATATATTTACATGTTTACTAAATTCCAAAAAAATTAGATTGACATGTCCGACAAATATTGACATTTACTACCGAAAATAAAAATATTATACATAAATGATAAAATTAATCAATCAATGTTCAGCTTCTTGACTGACTAAAACCGACTTTTACTACTGATACAATAATTAGTCAGTTTTAAATTTCGTTGTATGATTATAATTTACCTTTAGTGTTAAGTATTAACACAAAAGTTATGAAAACTATAAGATTATAATTAAATCAAGTAGTCACTGTCTGACTTAAATTCACTTGTACTACTGATTTAAGACTGCAATTAAGATTGTTATACAATGTTTTTATTAAAATTTTATTTTTAAAGCTAATTAAAATTGCCACTGATTAAAATGTCTGATAATAAGAAAAAATTATTACTGACACCACTAGTGACGTAGTTACAGTGTCTTCTGACTAAACATACCCTTTACTACTGACAAAATATGTTAAAAATTGTAAAAGTTTCTTCCAACTTTTCTAAAATTTTCATCATTGAATTATTTAATTATTTATTCGTCTGTATGTTTACTAGACTACTTTGAAATTAAACTACCTCGACGGACTAAGCTTGACTTATACTACTGATTTACTACTGAAAATATTAAAATTATAGAATTTTCCTATAAAAAAAGTTTTTTTTTAACTTTTATTACTAATACAAAAATCATAAGACGATAGTATATTGAAATTTAATATTTGTCTGACTGAACCTGACTTTGACTACTAATACAAAAATTATGACACATTATCTTTCTTTGTACTACTACAATTTACTTTTAGTATTGATATAGAAGTTATAATAACTTTAAGGTAATTGAATCAATTATAATTAAATCAAATATAATCGCTGTCTAACTGAAACTGACTTGTACTACTGATTTATTACTGAAATTAGCAATATTTAATATTGAAATTATTAATTTTGATAAAAAGAATATATTTTTAAAACTAATCGAAACTGCCAGTAAGTAAAATGTCTGAATTTGTTATTTACTACTGATACCAAAAGTGAAATTTTTAATCGTGTCTGACTATATTTTACTTCTACTACTCATATAATAATAAAAAATTAGAATATTTTAATTGCTATTTACATTCGCTGATGTTTGTTGAATTACAAACGAATTATTTTTTCTTGTCTGACTGAAATTGATTTCTACTATTAATTTACTATTTGTCTTGTCAATATTGACAAAATGGAATAAAAATTTCCCAACCATAGAATTAGTCTGTTCTAAATAAATTTCATTTTTCTGATATTTTTCAAAAAGTTCATAAATTTAATTCTGGAAGTTTTTGTATTTATAACTGAAACTTTAAAAATATAACTAGATCAAATGCAGTCGTTGTCTGACTGAAATTGACTTGTACTACTGATATTAACAATATTTTAGAATGTTTTTATCAACATTTTATTTTTATAACTAATCAAAATTGAGATTGAGTAAAATATGTAAATATACGGAAAATTTACTTCTGAAAACATAAGTGCAATTTTACAGTGTCGTCTGACTAAACACCACTTTTACCACTGATGAAATGTTTAAAATTTCTTTAAAGTTTTATTCCTTTTTTTACCAGAAGTTTTCGCCTTTAATAATTTATTTAGTTGTTTATTTGTTCATATATCTATTACATTACATAGAAATTTTACTGACTCGTCTGACTAAGATTGACTTTTACTACTTATTCACTTCTAAATTTATCAAAAATATAAAATGTTCTTATTAAAAAATTTTTGTAACCTAGAAAAAGTTATGAGGAATTAAAATGTCAGACTATAATGAAATTCTACTACTGATACCAAAGGTAGAATTTTGTGTCTTATTAAAATTAAACTTTACTTTTCCTCTTGATAGAATGTTTAAAGATCACAATATACTGTGTTGCCTTACTATATTTTATTTCTTTTACGGATAAAATTAATCAATCAATATTTAGCTTTTTGTCTGACTGAAATTGACTTTTACTACTGATTCAACAATTAGCACAAATTATATTTAGTTTTATGAATAGAATTTACCTTCAGTATTAATTCAAAAAGTGATAAAAACTTTAAGGTTATAATTAAATCAAATATAGTCGTTGTCTGACTGTAATTGACTTGTACTACTTATATACTATTGCAATTAAGAATATTTTAGAATGTTTTTAGTTTTTATCAAAATTTTATATTTGAAATTAATCAAAATTGACAGTAATTGAAATGTTGGACTTTAAGGAAAATTTACCACTGAAATAATAAGTGCCATTTTATACAGTGTTGTCTGACGAAATTTTATTTTTACTACTGAAAAAGTAACAGAAAATTCAAAGATTTCATAATTTTTCCCAGTTCCAAAAATTTCCCAATGCCACAATCGGTATGCAGTCTAAACCCAAACTGTCTCTGTATATTTCAATCAACTAGGGGAAAAAAAGTTGGAAAATAAAATTACTCCCATACAAATTGATACTAATGGAAAATAAAATTAGTTGAATTTTGACGCGTCAAAAAAAAAGAAGAGGAGAAAAAAATACAGTTAGAAGCTTTCTCATGTGGGACAATGGGGAAAACACGTTATTCATGAAATTACAGAGTTCAACTTGGGAATTAGAGTTTGGTCCCAATTGCAGGGGGGGTGGGGTGGGGTGGGGGGGCACCAATATTCATTTCTCGTGTGAGATGTGGTCGAAGGGAAAATGTGCGGAGACTATCAGTCATCGGATAATTCAATAGAACACCTATCAATCGAGACCATCGCTCAATTTCCCGCGTGACGTTTCTAGGGAAAGCCGTTACAGAGTGTACCGATTTTCGCCAGTACTGTAGAAGACTAATTGGACCATGGGATGTGTCTAATCGAAGCTAATGCCAGTTGAGTCGTGTCTGATGTTTCGGGGGTACCGGAGTATAACCCATAAATTATCGATAAGCTCGACAGTTGCATCAGCGCGCATTCTATCAATGAAGTTAGGAGTCTAGTGTAATTCATATACATATATGTATAGAAATAGTTTACCTACATATGTATGTAAAGTATTCCTAAGTAAAAGTAAATAGCAATTCAACTATTGCGGTTTCTATAATTATTTTATATTTTATCAGTAGTAAAAGGTAAAGTTTAGTCAGACGGATCACAGTTAAAAGTGTCACTTTTGGTATCAGTAGTAGAATTTCGTTGATGTCAGACATTTCAATCTCTCGTAACTTTGCTTAGTTTCAAATATAAAATGTTGATTTCTATAATATTGTTAAAATCAAGTGGTAAAAGTTAATTTCAGTCAGACTAGAAAATAAAAATCTTATGTAGGTAAATTCTTAAACATTAGTAAAAGTAAATACTAAAGAAATTTCTATAATTTTTCATTATACTATCAGTAGTAAAAATAAAGTTTTAGTCAGAAGACACTAAAAATTACACTTTTTGTATCAGTAGTAGAGTTTTGTTATAGTCAGACGTTTTAATTGTTCTTAACTTTGGTCAGGTTTAAAAAATAAATTTTGTAGAATAATTCTATAATTTTAATAATTTTAGTAGTAAATCAGTAGTACAAATCAATATTAGTCCGCCGAGGTGGTTTAATTTCAAAGCAGCCTAGGGGTCGTCCATAAACCACGTGGACAGTTTTTCAAAGATTTTTGACCCCCCCTCCCCCCTTGTGGACACAAAAATACATTGGATCGTGGACATTTTCAAACTTTTTTCAACCTCCCCTTCCCCCCAAAAGTGTCCACGTGGTATATGGACGACCCCCTATTAAATGAATAAATAAATAAATAATTCAATGAGGAAAATGTTAGAAAAGTCGGAAGAAACTTTTACAATTTTTAAAATATTTTGACAGTAGTAAAGAGTATGTTTAGTCAGACGACATTGTAAAAATGTCACTAGTGGTGTCAGTAACAATTTTTTCTTATTGTCAGACATTTTAATCAATGGCAATTTTAATTAGCTTTAAAAATAGAATTTTAAATTTTTAATAAAAACATTCTGTAACAATCTTAATTGCAATCTTAAATCAGTAGTACAAGTCAATTTCAGTCAGACAACGATTGTATTTGATCTAATTATATTTTAAAAGTTTCAGTTATAAATACAAAAACTTACAGAACTAAATTAATGAAATTTTGAAAAAATATCAGAAAAGTGAAATTTATTTTGAACAGAATAATTCTATGGTTGGGAAATTTTAATTCCATTTTGTCAATATTGACAATGCAAATAGTAAATTAGTAGTAGAAATCAATTTCAGTCAGCCAAGCAAAAAAAAATTCGTTTGTAATTTAATAAACATCAGCGAATGTAAATAGCAATTGAAATATTACAATTTTTTATTATTATATGAGTAGTAGAAGTAAAGTATAGTCAGACACAATTAAAAATGTCACGTTTGGTATCAGTAGAAAATTTTTCTTATATTCAGACATTTTAATTACTGGTAATTTCGATTAGTTTTAAAAATATTATGGTTGTATCAAAATTAATAATTTGAATTTTAAATATTGTAAATTTCAGTAGCAAATCAGTAGTACAAGTCAGTTTCAGTCAGACAGCGATTATGTTTGATTTAATTATAACCTTAAAGTTTTTATAACTTTTTTTTTTAATTGAAAAATTCTATAATTTTAATATTTTCAGTAGTAAATCAGTAGTAAAAGTCAAGCTTAGTCCGTCGAGGTAGTTTAATTTCAAAGTAGTCTAGTAAACATACAGACGAATAAATAATTAAATAATTCAATGAGGAAAATTTTAGAAAAGTTGAAAGAAACTTTTGCAATTTTTAACATATTTTGTCAGTAGTAAAGGGTATGTTTAGTCAGACGACACTGTAAATATGTCACTAGTGGTGTCAGTAATAATTTTTTTCTTATTATCAGACATTTTAATCAGTGGCAATTTTAATTAGCTTTAAAAATAAAATTTTAATAAAAAGATTTTATAACAATCTTAATTGCAGTCTTAAATCAGTAGTACAAGTGAATTTCAGTCAGACAGTGACTACTTGATTTAATTATAATCTTATAGTTTTCATAACTTTTGTGTTAATACTTAACACTAAAGGTAAATTAAAATCATACAACGAAATTTAAAATTGACTAATTATTGTATCAGTAGTAAAAGTCGGTTTTAGTCAGTCAAGAAGCTGAACATTGATTGATTAATTTTATCATTTATGTATAATATTTTTATTTTCGGTAGTAAATGTCAATATTTGTCGGACATGTCAATCTAATTTTTTTGGAATTTAGTAAACATGTAAATATATAAATAAATAAGTAAAAGCGGAAAATTCTAGTAAAAGTAAATGTCAGTGGAAATTTACAATTTTTAAAAAATTTCATTAGTAGTAGAAGTACAGTTTAGTCAGACATCATAGTTAAAAATGTCACTTTTGCTGTCAGTAGTTTATTTTCATTACAGTTAAACATTTTAATCTTTAAATATTTTATCAGTAGTAAAAGCAAAGTTTAATAAGATGACAAAATAAAAAATGCCACTTTTAGAATTCAGACTCAGTAGTAGAATTTCGATATAGCCAGACATCTCAATTCCTTGTAACTTTGGTCAAAAAGAAAAGTTATAAAATTAAAAGTTTGATAGAAACATTTTATAATTTTCTTAATTTCACTAGTAAATCAGTAGTACAAGTCAATTTCATTCTGACGAAAGATTGTGTATTTATTCTATTATAAGTACTGCCGAGGTTTTTTTTTTATCTTTTTACAATTTCTCTAAAAATTAGTAAAAGCTAAATTCAGTCACAGACAAAGATATTAAATCGTTCAAACATTTCCTTGCAGTAGAAATAGTCAGTTTTAAGTCAGACATTTTACATTCTTCAAATTTTATAGCAAAAAAATGGGAAAAAAATAAAAATAAATATAATTTTTCCGCAAAAAGTATAGTTTAAAAGTAAACTTTAATATGTCAGCAGCTTTTCTATCTAAAATAAAATTTATTCCATTTTTGAAAAAATAAAATAATTTTCAATATGCTGAAATTTTATGTTAAATTATATCAATTTAACAGCAATTTAACAGTCCCAACTCATGCAAAAAAATGTAGAAGGATTACACTTACATTTTCATTATTTTTCAACAAATTGTTATTTACATTTATTAGTATTCACAAAAGGTTGAAGAATAAACCATAATAAGTGATATTTCTTTACAAATTCTCTAAAATATTTGAACTGGACATCTCTTTCATATGACTATCTCCCCTGGACTTACCCTAAATAAATTAGTAATAGCGATAAATTCTAGTAAAATTAAGTGTCAATGGCAATTTACAATTTTTAAAAAAATATCATCAGTAGTAGAAGTAAATTTTAGTCAGACATCTTAATTCCTCGTAAAGGTCAAAAATAAAAGTTTGATAGAAATATTTTATGATTTTCTTAATTTTAGTCGCATATCAGTAGTACAAGTCTATTTCTGTCAGAAAACGACTTTATTTTATTTAATTTTTCAAATGTATTTGATTTTAATTATTCTAAATTAAGTAAAAAAGTGGAATTAATATAAATAATTTAAAAAATAAAATTATTTTAAATTACACTTTATCTTGAGTTTTTATTACTTTCTTATTAATGTTGAAGGTAAATTATAATCACACAAAGAAGTGTAATTTTTTATAATTTTCGTATCAGTAGTAAAAGTCAGTTGCAGTCAGACAAGAAGCTAAATATTCATTTAAATATGCCCCAGTTTTATAATTTTTTAATTAGTACTAGAAGAAAATGACAGTCACACAACAGAATTTAAATTCTTCTAATTTTTGCTACTAGTAGTGAAAGTTAGTTTTAGCCAGACAAAAGGTTATTTTATTCAAAGAACTTCTTACATTTTTAAACTTTGTATAATTTTTATGAAAACAATGAAAAGTGAAAGTCAGTTAAAGAAAGGAAATCGGTCAAACAGTTTATTCATATATTCAGTTTACTCATATATATATATACAATCTTGTTGGTATCTACAGAATCAAAAAGACAATGGGGGACAAAACTGGGAGTGGTGCCTGATGGTCCTAGAAATACGGAAACAGGAATTCTGCTACGAATACGTTTCTATTCTCTTCGTATGTTGTCGAGCATCAAGTTGTGCGTATGTGATGATGAAAATACATTTTGCATTGTGTGTGTGTGTTGGTAACGTTTCTCCATGTGGTTACATAGTTATCAGGAGAGCGCTATCTGTCATGTTCAGCGGCCACAACTTGCCACTTGACTCTCTACAATCAGCACGATTGCGGCGTATCATTTCTGTCTAAAGCGGCATCTGTCCGCTTCCATTCCTCTTCGTTTCCATTGATTCTCTCATAACTTGTGACACAATTTCTGTTTACCTTACTTGTTCAATTTTCAAATTCAAAATCACAGTATATGTAGTTTTCAAATTCAAAGTTAATTAAATAAGGGTTTTTTGTTTACAATTTCATATTTTCTGTCTCCCTCTCTTTTTATATATGTTTGAACATGGTTTGGTTATATTGACCAAAAGTGAATCTCATGGGAATTCTTTTAAGCATCATATGATCAAATTACGCTCGATATTGAAGCGATATTGCACGGGGAATATTGATATTTCATTTGTATGCCTTTGCATTTGTTTAATTAATGGTTGGAAAGTACATGGCGTGTTTAGAGAATGTAATTTTATATCGAGAGTGAATTTTTGTTTTATTTTTTTTCAGAGGGGAAAAATACAGGAATAGAGGACACTATACGGGAATAATAAAAAATATAATGTTTTTATCTTTATCAAAATTAATAATTTCAATATCAAATATTGTTAATTTCAGTAGTAAATCAGTGGTACAAATCAGTTTCAGTAAGGCAGAGATTATATTTGATTTAATTACCTTAAAGTTTTTATAACTTCTATATTAATACTAAAAGTAAATTGTAGTGGTACAAAGAAAGATAATGTGTCATAATTTTTGTATTAGTAGTAAAAGTCAAGTTCAGTCAGACAAATATTAATTTAAATATACCATCGTCTTATGATTTTTGTATTAGTACTAAAAGGTCAAAAAAAAACATTTTTAATAGAAACTTTCACAATTTTAAAAATATTTTGTCAGTAGTAAAATGTATGTTTAGTCAGACGGCACTGTTAAAATTTTACTAGTGGTATCAGTAGTAAATTTCTCTTATTGTCAGACATTTTAATCACGGGCAGTTTTGATTAGCTTTAAAAATAAAATTTTAATAAAAATATTCGATTATAATCCTAATTGCAGTTTTGAATGAGTAGTACAAGTCAATTTCAGTGAGACAACGACTGCACTTGATTTAATTACAATCTTAAAGTTTTTATAACTAATTATATTTTAGTTAAATTAGAAAAATTATTTTCTCTAATTTTATTTATTTATTTTTTTTTTAAACTTCAGTTTTGTGACATTTAGAACTTCTTTTTTCTATGCTTGAGAATTTGAATTACATTAAATTTGCTAATAGTTGGAATAAAAGAATGATTCTTCAAAAAATTCTTGGAAACAATTCAAAAAATGGTAATAAAAATTCTCAGAAACTATTCAAAAAATTTTAATAAAATTCTTTCAAACGATGCAAGTATATTGAAAACATTTTTTAAATTCAATTGCTTTCAGTATCTTTTCTATTTTAATAAAAAATTTTCTAAAAATGTTAAAATATTTGTAAAACATTAAATTACTTTCATAAATAATAAACATTTACACAGAAATTCAACTATTTAAAAAATATTTATTGAAGTTCTCTGCATGAATACAATTATTTTTTCCTATAAATAAGAAAATTATTCTTCCCAGGAATTCAGTTATTTTTAAAAATTTTAATAAAATTCGTTGCAAAAATTCAATTATTTTCATGACTAATAAAATTCATCGTTGGATTTCAATTATTTTTAATATATAATTTTAAATAAATTCTTCGAAAAGTGCAATTATTCTTGAAAATTTTATTAAAATTCTTCAAAAGAATTCAATTTTAAAAAAAAAATTTTGACATTATTTGTCTATTAGAATTTAAAAATTATTTTCAATATATTTTTAATTTAATTTCTTAAGAGAATTTAATTATTTTCATAAATTCTAATCAAATTCTTCGTAACAATTCAGTTATTTTCAATACAATTTAAATAAAATTTCTTGATGGAATTGAACTATTTTTAAAAAGTTTAATAAAATTTGCTGATAGAGAATTTACTTATTTTTAAAAATTATTATAAACTTTTTAGAAAAATTCAATTATTTTCAGTACAATTTAATTTAAATTAGAATTTAATCTTTCTTTTGAACAATTGAATTTCTATTTTTACAAATTTTATTTTTTTCATTATTTTTATCTATCATTTTCATAAATAATAATAGAATTTTCCCAGAAATTCAACTATTTACATAATTTAATTTAATTTCAATTATTTTTAATACAATTGGAAAAAAATTCTTTGAAAAATGCAATTATATTTGAAAATATTATTAAAATTCATTCAAAGAACTCAATTATTCAAATTGAAATTTTGATGAATTTCTTTAATAGAATTCAATTTTAATAAATATTTAATTATCCAATAAATTATTTATTTTTGTACTTAAATAATTGAATTCCAGATAGAACTTTCTAATAAGAATTGATTTAAAATTGAATTGCAGTTAAAATTTTAGATAATAATAATTAAATATTAGAAGCTTTATAGTGTGAAATGTTTATGAAAATTTTAATTGTTGTAAAACTTTAATAATATATCAATTTATTCTATTGAAAATTTATCCTATTTAGGGAGCGTTCACAAATTACGTAACATTATAAAGGGGAGGGGGGGTCTAGCTATTTGTTATGTACAGCAGAAAAAATGGCGCTAATGTATGTAACAGTGTGTTACATGGGGGGAGGGGGGGGGTCAACATTTTTAAAAATTAGCGTTACGTAATTTGTGAACGCTCCCTTACTTGAAATAAAATGATTAAAATTTTGAATAGTTTTATTGAACAATTTTTAATAAACAAATAATTGAATTTTGTAAAAATTAAAGTTTTGATTAGTTAAATTGCAAAAAAGGCTATAAATTGAAATCATTTAAAATATTTTAATTCCTCTGGAAAAAGAAATAGGTATTTAAATATTTAGAAAAAAATTATTCTAGTTTTAAATGTTATTTTATTGGAAAGTTATGAAAAAATTAAGTAGTCAAATTTAATTTTTCTATAGCTACTTTTTTACTACTTTTTTCAGTCTCAAAGATATTTTTTGCTCATTTTTTAAAATTAATTATCGAGTACGAAGCCTGTAATTCTATATTGAATTTTTATTAAAACAGTTTCTTTTTAAATTATTTATTAATAATTCATTTCAATTTAATAATCTAATATTTTTTTAAATAATAATTTTTACTGGTACAGTAAATTTTTTGCTTGGTTGAAAATTAAGTTTACTCTATAATTTAAGTCTTATGTTCTTTTTTTCTTGTTTATAGGAAATTTTTAATTTATCGGCTTTTAAAATACTTTCTAGTCGTGAAAGCGAGCGTGCAAGTTTTTAACAACTAAATAAATCTTTGGATATATTAAGATACTTCGTTTTTTATGGTTTAAAAAAAAAATTCTCGTAAGAGAAAAGGGCAAAAAAAATTGCATCATTAAATGATGGAAAATTGATTGAAAGAGAATTTTTGATAGATAAAAAAAATCCCCTTCCATATATAAAATAGTAAAAAAAAGGAGAAAAAAAACTCGTCAATTTAAGTCATGGCAACATGTGTAAGTTTTAACGCAGCTTGTAACGACCAATCATTTAGAGACTTTGAAGAAAAGTTTAGTATCTCGTGAAAGAATTACACTTTGAAGTAATCTCAGCATCGATATGGTACCCTGCCGCGTTAACGGTCTGTCTTTGAATCTTTTCTCTCTCCCTCTCTCTCTTTCTCTCTCACTCACTCTTACAACAGTCGCCGCGCAAGTGTCTTTTAAAGAGCCACTTATCATCCTCGATAGCTCTTCTCAAAAGTCTCAAAAGAGAGCGTTTCTAAAAATATTACGACCAAATAAAACACCCCTTCACTCAGCCTCCTTTCCACCCTCCTTCCTCCCCCACCCCATCTCAGGTTTCCGATCTACAATTTCCTGTAATTTGTTTCACTTTTTTATCGCTCTTCTTTTCATCAAAAGAAATCCATTTTTCCTTTTCAATCTCCAGTTAAGATATATCGAGGGTAAGGAAAAAAAAATTGTAATGCTCTCTTTTCCTTCTCTCTCTCTCTCTCTCTCTCTCTCTCTCTCTCTCTCTCTCTCTCTCTCTCTCTCTCTCTCTCTCTCTCTCTCTCTCTCTCTCTCTCTCTCTCTCTCTCTCTCTCTCTCTCTCTCTCTCTCTCTCTCTCTCTCTCTCTCGTTACGGAAAAACGAACAGTTATCGGCTTTTTGTTTGAGACACGCGATTGGTTATGAAATTTATTTTAATGAATTTTATAATTTCCCACTTGGAAAATGAATTCTGTGAAAAGTGACCAGAGGAGAGATTTGATGGAAATTCACTGAGAAAATTTTTTTGTTTGGAAAATTTTCGAAAAATTTCAACTTATACTTTGACAGAATTTCATTCTCACTTTCATTTTAACTTTTACTTTGATAAAATTTCATTTTTACTTTCATTTTCATTTTTACTTTGTCAAAATTTCATTTCAAAATTTCCATTCTCACTTAAACTTAACTTTTTTATTTTTACCATCAAAAAGAAAATGAAAATCAAAGTAAAAAAGAAATCTCTCATAGAAATAGTTAAAAAAATGAAAAAGAAAATGAAAATGAAAGTAAAAAAAGAAATGTATTACAGAAATTGTAAGAATTAAAAATGAAAGAGAAAATTAATGTGAGAATGAATATAAAACTCATAATGTAATTACATAATCGCCCCCTAAATTAAAACAAAAAATGTTTCTTGAAGTAAAAATTAAAGTAAAACAAAAAAAAAACGAAAAAAAAAATTTCGACTTTCATTTTCATTTCTACTTTCACTTTGATAGATTTTTATTTTCATTTTCACTTTTACTTTGACAGAATTTCATTCTAATTTTTATTTTCATTTTTACTTGACAGAATTTTTATTTCAATTTCGCTTTTATTTTTACTTTGGCATATTTTATTTTTATCTTAAAAAGAAAATTGATTTGAAGAAAAACCATTGAAATGAAATTGACAATTTCTCAAAGTAAAAATGAAATTAAAGAAAATAAATCTGTCAGAATAATGGTAAAAATGAAAGTGAGAATGAAAGTGAAAGTAAAAATGAAATTACGTAATCGACCCCAAGGGAATCGATTACGTAATTTCATTTTTTTACTTTCACTTTGACTGATTTATATTTTAACTTTCTATGAAATTGAAAGTAAAAATAAAAATTTTTATTAGTGTCAGTGATAATAAAAGACAAAAAATCTATCAAAGGTTAAAGTAAAAATAAAAATAAAAACAAAATACTATCAAAGTGAAAATGAAAATAAGAGCAAAAAAAAAAAAAAAATTATCAAAGTGAAAGGAAAAATAAAATTCTATCAAAATAAAAGTAAAAATCAATCAAAGTGAAAATGAAACAGAGACCCAAATTTCCCACTAATCCTAAAAGTTAATTATTCTAATTTAATTTGACTTCCGTTTTCATTTTCATTTTTACTTCCACTTTCAGTTTTTCCATTTTTGCTTCTATTTTCACATTGACAACATTCCATTTTCACTTTTATTTCCTCTTTTATTTTGCCAAAATTTTAATTCTTACTTTCATTTTCACTTTTACTTTCACAGAATTTCATTTTCACTATTTTCACTTTAAATTAAGTTATTTTTACTTTAAAAAAAAATTAATCTGCAGGAAAATCAGAAATGTAAAAATGATCATTTCTCAAAGTGAAAATGAAATTAAAGAAAAGAAATCTGGTACAGAAATAGTAAAAAATAAAAATAAAAGTGTGATTGAAAGTGATAATGAAACTAAAAGTCAAAGTAAAATTACATAATGGTCCTCAGGAAGTCGATTATGTAATTTCGTTTTGACTCTCATTTTCATTTTTACTTTCACTTCCACTTTCACTTTGATAGAAAATAGAATTTTATTTTCATTTTCACTTTTACTTTGACAAAATTTCATTCCAACTTTTATTTACATATTTACTTGCCAGAATTTTTATTTCAATTTCGCTTTCATTTTCACTTTGGCATATTTTTATTTACGATTATTTTTACAATGACAAATATTCAGTTTCAATTAACTTTTATTTTTATCTTCATAAAAAAATGAATTTAAAGAAAACCATCAACGTGAAGATGGAAATTTCTTAAAGTGTAAATATGAAAGTAATAAAATAAATTGGTCAGAATCATAGTCAATTACGTAATTTTATTTTTACTTTCACTTTGACAGATTCATATTTTCACTTTCTATCAAATTAAAAGTAAAAATAAAAATTTGAGTTAGTGATAGTGATAATAACAGGCGAAAAATCTTTCAAAGTGAAAGTAAAAATGAAAATAAAAACAAAATAAAAATAAATGGAAAAAGAATTTAACAAAGTGTAAGTGAAGATGAAAGTGAAATTAGAAATGAAATTGCGTAATCGACCCGATTGAAGCAAAAAAAAGTTTCTTAAAGGGAAAATTAAAGTAAAAAAGAAAAATAAGTAAACGATAGTAAAAAAAATAAAAATGGAAGTACAAATGAAAGTGAGAATGGAAGTGAAACTCAAAATATAATTCCATAATAGCTCCCAAAAGTGAAACAAAAAATGTTTCCTAAAGTTAAAATGAAAGTAAAAAAGAAAAATCTGTAAAATGATAGTAAAAAATAAAAATGAAAGTAAAAATGAAAGAGAAAATGACTGTGAAAGTGAATTATAGTAGTTAAAATAAAAAAAATTTCACAAGAAAAATTCAGAGTTTGAAATAACAAAAAAAATTATTTCCCTATTAATATTTATTGAAAATATTGATCGTAAAAATTAAAAAATAGAAATAAAAAATGATATACCTAAATCTGATATTTCTTTCTAAAAATTACATTTTTGGTTCCTTGTGTATTCGACATAAGTCGCTTTTCCCAATAAATGTGTATCTTATAAGGAGCTATTTTCAGTATAGAACATGCCGATCACGTGGCCGGAAATTACACAAGACGGGGAGGGATTTTAATGGAAATTCAACGTTAGTACTTGACGTATCGAGAGTGTACAAACATATTTGAATGGTTTCGATATTGATACGAGAAAATGAGATGAGCTCCTTGGGTAAATTTAAACTTTGTTAATTGCAGTTTTCATCATAACATCTGAAATCTTGTCAAAAGTTTATTGCATTCACTTTTCGAGTATGAACTTTATAAATAAAGTCACGCTCTTATCACAATGACATACATTTTCTCTTACAATATTATATCTCAAGAAATTATCATCTTTTCTTAAATGAATTCATTCAGGAAAAACCAATTTTATGAAAGTAGATTGTCACATATATATAGATGTCATAAATAATTAAGTATCATAAATATTTTACTTACAAATTTCAAAAAAAATTTTAATTTTATAAGAGTTTTGTTTACAATTTTCATGTAAGTGAATTTCAAAAGGTGTTAATTTGAAATTTTAGAAAAATTTTTATAAAATAATTTTTAATGAATTTAATTAGTATTATAATTTTATTGAACTTAGTATTTTTTGCCTTAATTTGATATCCTTAGAAAAACTGCGAGTTCCAATTGTTAGAAAGAAAATTAAAAAATAAAAGAAATATGATTTAAAAAAATATAAAAGAAAACCTTTTGTCACATAATTTGAAACCCAACAATTGGGATAATATTGTCCAAATAAAAGAAAGAAAGAAAGACAAAAACAATACACGTTATTTTAGATGAAACGTGGTAAATTAACTTTACACATAGACAGCATATGTGTATATATGTGAAAGTGTGATATTTCATTTTAGAAAGTGTCACTCAAAAGTTTTGTAACTTTTTTTCACGCATATGTATTTATATATATATATATATTAAAAAAAGAAGGGTTGGATTGAATGTGGAAAATTGTCGGTGCAACATAGAAAATGTAACATAATTTTTCAAAGTGAGTTTTTTTTCCCCTTGACTTGTGTTTGGCGAACAAAAGAGAATGTTGCAAACCACGTTTTCGTGATTCCGTCGGGCCGCGTCTCACATTCGTTGCTTTCGCACTCTCACGTTTAGGGTGGGCAGGCTGACGCAGCACATTACCTACAAGGGTTGAGTGGAAAGGGGGGGGGGGGCAAAAGAGGAAGACACAGTCTCTGTATAACGCAAATTAGTAGATTAAACCGGACGTCCGGTAGCAAGTGATAAATTTACGTGGATAAAAGTATGAAATGAAATTACAACCTGACTCGTGAGTCGTACGCTCTTGGTTT
The DNA here is from genome assembly GCF_015476425.1 of Leptopilina heterotoma. Lineage (NCBI taxonomy): Eukaryota > Metazoa > Arthropoda > Insecta > Hymenoptera > Figitidae > Leptopilina > Leptopilina heterotoma. The sequence goes on from NW_025111138.1 coordinate 277,229, forward strand.
CTAGAATTTTATTTTCGCTTCTCCTACTTTTCTTTTTTTTTCTAATTAGCTCGATTATTTTTTTCATATGCTCTGTTTAAAGTCGTTTTATTTCTAAAGAATATATTTTTTTTTTTGTATTTTACAAGAGTTTTTACTGTTGCTGCGTTGAAGTACTGTTTACAGAACTGAAAATAATAGCAAATAATCATAAATAGTAGCAAATATTAGCAGAAAATAATTTTCATGATACTTTTCTCACACAGTAAATCGTGAGGTATTAAAAAGTGGTGCAGATTAAATTAACACCAAAAAAGATTGAAATAATCAATTTTGGTGTTATTTTTTACAATGAATGAAGTTTTAGTTTATTAAATTTTTTTATAACTATAAAACATGAAGATATCGATAACTCCGAGTCTTCGACTCGGAGTGATCGATTTCTTCATATTTTATAATAATTAAAGATGACCAAGTAATAAAATCATTATTTTATATTATAAGAATATTATACTTCTTCAAAATTATTTTCATTATTTCAATTCAATTATTATTTTCAAAAATTTTTAACTACAATTTTACTATATATCAATTATTTTTAATAATTTTCGAAAAAGTTCTTTGGCAAATTTCAAATCCATTTGTTTATAATATTCAATTTCATGAAATTAAAATTATTGCTAAACTCTTTAAATAAATGCATATTAGAAAATAAAAACCTCAAATAATATAAAAGAAAATTCAATTAAACTTTTTCAAAAAAATTAATTTCAAAATTCAATTATTTCTAAAAATTCACGCTATATTGCTTTTAATATTCAATTATAATCTAAAATTTTAACTGAAATTCATTTTTATGAAATGTAAATCAATGTTTATTAGAAAATTCTACGAAAATTAAATTATTTAAATGCAAAAGTAAATAATTTATTGAATAATTGAATGTTTCTCAAAATTTAATTCTCATAAAGAATTTTATTAACAAATTTTTAAATAATTGAATTCTTTTGTCGAATTTTATTAAAACTTGCATGAACATAATTAGGTACTTTTTTTAATGAATTCAATTATAATTGTATGAAAAATAATTGAAACGCTGCGATCAGTTTTATTATTAGTAAAAATAATTGAATCCTTAAGAAGAATTTTATTACTCTTGAAAATAATTGAATTTCTGCAATAATTTATAACTTCTCTAAAATTAAATTTTTTTCTAGTGTTCTTAACTAAAATTCTTCAATAAATCCATTGTTTTTTATAATTTTTAAAAAAGTTCTTTGAGAATTTTCAAATTCATTCGTTTACAAATTCAATTTTACAAAATTTCAATTATTCGTAAATTCTGCAATGAAATATATATTGAAAAATAAAAACTTGAAATAATTTTAATAAAAATCCTAATAAACTTTTAAAAAGAATTCATTCTACAGAATTGTTTGTCAAAAATATGAAAAATTAAGAATTTCAATGATTTTAGTTTGAAACTTTTTCAAAATTCAATTATTTCTAAAAATCCACATTATAATGCTTTTAATATTTAATTATAATCTAAAATTTTAACTGAAATTCATTTTTAAAACCATTTTTATTAGTAAATTCTACGAGAATTCAATTATTTTTAATTCAAAAATAAATAAGTTATTAATTTCATGTTTCTTGAAATTAAATTCTCATAAAAAATGTTATAAACAAATTTTTTAAATCATTAAATTCTTTGGACAAATTTTAATAAAATTTTTAACAGAAATTACATTTTTCGAGGAATTCGATTAAAATTGCATTAAAAATAATTGAAATTCTGCAATGAGTTTTATTAATTATGAAAATAATTGAATTCCTAAAAGAATTTTATTATATATAAAAATAATTGAATCCCTGTAAAAATGTTATTATTTATGATAATAATTGAATTATTCCGAAGGAATTTATAAAAAAAATTTGTAAATAATTGAATTCCTGTAAAAATTTGTATTATTTATAAAAATAATTGAATGTTTGCGTAGAATTTTATTAAAATTTTTTTTTAATAATGGAATTCTTTTGGAAAATTTTATTCAAATATTAGATATTGAAAATCATTGAATTTTAGAAAACTTTTGAAAATAATTGAAATTTTGACAAGAATTTGATTAAAATTTTGTAAAATAATTGAATATCAGAGAAGAATTTTATTATTTATAAAGAGAATTGAAATTTTGACGAGAATTTTTTTAAATTTTTGAACCCAATTGAATTTAGTAACTATGTTACTAAGTTAGTTAGTAAGTTAGTAACTAACTTACTAACTTACTATTCTCCCTGGAGAAGCTAAATTTGTTGAATTTTTACAAATCGTTGACTTTGGTGCTTTATTTAAAGTAAAATTTCATTCATAGTTAAAAATAACACGAAAATAGATTATTTTAATCCTTTCTGGTGTTAATTTAATCCTAGAGGATTTCAGTTTCATTTTCACTTTCATTTTCACAGTCTCTTTGAAAGTGAAAATAAAAATCTGTTAAAGTGAAAGTAAAAGTGAAAATGAAACGAAAAAGTATTTAAAGTTAGTGTCAATTAAAAGACAAAATAGAAAAAGAAAGAATAAAGAAAATGAAATTGAAAATCGCTCAAAGTGAAAATAAAAGTAAAAATGAAAATGAATGTAAAAATGAAAGTAAAATTAAAATTTTTGTAAATTAGTGAAAAAATATCACTTTTTTGGTTTTAATTTTCCAACAAATCTAAATTATTGTCGACAGCTATTTTTTCAACCTTAATGCTATTTTTTCTTTTTTTGCTTCGTTTTTTCCACCAACCAACAATTATTGCGAATGCAGTAATTAATAATTTCATCATTTTAATTTTATCATAATTAGAGAAACATTGTCATTTCTCATTAAAAAAACATTGTATTTATGTTTACCTTTTGGTATTTTAATTATAAATGATGATTCGTTTATCGGAAAATTTATTGTCATTGCAATGGGACAATGTATTATAAGATGAGTTGGGAGTATTTTGATGGTTTATGTTTATGCAAATTTTATGATCATACGGAAGTATTGTTTACTCAACTCCACGAGTTCATTGTTGTCTGTTTGGCGAATTTAGTAGGATAATGCGTAAAAGAGCCAAAATGAATAGCATTCAATTCATCTTTGTAATTAGAGGAAGCATGAGAGTAAAATTTTAACATTTTTTTTTCTTTTTTGTTTAGAAGAACAAATATGAAAAAATAACTAAAAAAAATTTTGTAGAGGAAAGGTATACTGGAAAAATCTGTTTCGAAAGGATGCAGTATTTACTTTGTGCATTACAAAAATATGCTCACAACAATTTTTCTTTTTAGTGGAAAAAATAGATTTTCTCGTTTTTTGGTTACCTAGGGTAACAAAAGAATAAGGGCATTGAGAATTTGTTTTTTGTACTGCGAATAGAAAAGTTCACTTTGTTAATAGAAACAATTGCTGTGTTTACTTTATTGTATTAATTTATTTTATTGTATTTTTGACTTTTCTTTGGGGACGGTTCGTATTTTTTTGAAATATATTGGAAAATATTTTGGACTAGTGGGGAATTTTTGTTGCCTTTTTTGCTTTTCACTTCTATTCTCTCTTTCATTTTTACTGTCATTTATAGAAATTTCTTTTTTACTTTCATTTTCACTTTCGTTCTTATTTTCATTTACTTTACCATCGTTTACATATTTACTTTCATTTTCCTTTCTTAAGAAACTGTTTTAGTATAAAAACTATTATAAAAATTTTACTTGAATTTAAATGTAAAAATGTAAAAATAAATAAGCAGAATCGGTAATAATGTTAAGTTTATTAATATTTTCTTTTGCCATTAAATTTACTGGTGAGGGGGGGGGGAACTATTAGGAGAAAGTGTAAAAAAGACTCCCCTGTTTTTTTTCCCCGCCAAGAAACAGTTGGAAAAAGGAAAATACCAGCGAACTTTTTTGTCAATTTCGAAGGAGAGAAAAAGGGTAGTAAACTACTGAGTAAAATCGCGGGAGGAATTCTCATTCTCTCTGAGGGGTAACAAAACGAACCCTAGTGCCTCGTTTGTACGAATGTTCCAAGCCATTTTAGTAGTTCTGATGCTGCTGAGGTCGTCGGCAAATGCCAAGAAGACGAATCGAGTCGAAAGCTAGCTTTTGCGATGGTTGGGTACAGTCGCAATTCGAAATTATTCGCATTTACCTGGTTGAGACGTGGGTCTTTGGTCGTTTGGCGAAAATAGCATTTGAAACTTGATTCAACGGTGAGATTCAGACAGTGACTGTACCCAAGGATGTGAGAAAAGATTGATTGCATTGAATTCCGTGTACAGCAACCGACGAAAGAAACCCCTGATCGTGATCGTCGTCGTAGTCGTCGTCTTCTTCTTCTTCTTCTTCTTCTTCTTCTTCTTCGTACCACTTTACGGCCAGCCATTTCATTTCTCTCGGTGTAGGAAAAGGAGAAAGAGTTCTTTTCTTTTTCTTCATTTTTTTTTCTTTTTTTTTTTTTTTGCACTCGGTCAAAGAGGAAGTGGCTCACACGACATTTGTATTGTTCCTCCTTTTTTGCAAGGAAGAGGTCTTCCTTTAAATGGAAATGCTTCCTTGAAAAGCATCACGATGCTTCCACTTGCTCTGCTTCACTGATATCCACTCGAGTGAGAAAATCCAATTTTTGGAACAAGATTTTATGCACCTCGTTTTTACTTTATGCTCTTGTGTCTCCTGTCGTTGTCGATTTTTCAAAATTGGGAGAAAATGATTTTTACCATTTATTATATTTCTTGAAAATCGTCATTTTTTTTTGTTATTTATAATTAAGGACGAGAATTATAACATTTCCTTGAAATATTTGAAATTTGTTACTTAATTTGAAAAATTTACTTCTTTTATTTGAATCTCCATGTATAAAATAAAAAATTTACTTTTTTTTATCTGAATCTTCTTATATTATATAAAATTAAAATCCCCTTTTTGTAAGGTACATGAAAAAGTACATGAAAAAATAACTGCGATCCCTGTTTTATTTTCTATTTGCTCTCGTCAATTGTAAGTAAATAATAGACGGAAAAAAATAAATAATTTATGTGCCACCAAAAGAAGATGATGCATATAGTCTCCATGCGATAAAAAGCCAGAGGCATCTTTAATATTTCAACAATCATTATTATACATTTCGGCACGCGAAATATTTCATATAAATATATTTTCTCCTTGGAAAGTATATTTTCCATGTGAAAGTAGTTCGGTTCATTACATAATTTTTCGTGATGGTTGGAGGGGGTGAAAAGGGGGACAGGGTGGGGGGGGATGGGGCGCAAGTTATTATGCCTTGGTAATGCGATCCAAGGCATTTTCGACGTGCACTATATCTTCCTGGGGGAGAAGTACTTCTCCTTGGGTTTGTAAAGGTTCCGTTGTAGATTATTCCCACGAGTCGGAAACGGCGAGCCAACGTCGAGATGTGAGTCGTCTAAATGCAAATCCTGCCAAATTCCTTAGCAGAAGAGAATTACGAAAGATGTATAGCGCATTACGTTGCCCGAGGCGTAGTTCGAGTGTCATCTGACAAGATAATACTGTACTCATCTATCGCAATATAGTTATTTTCCTTAAATTTCGAAATTATCTTCATTTTCGAGAGTGACTGATTTAATTAGTCTGCAATTATGTTTTAGAAGGGATTTCTTTTTCATTTTTTTTATATTTTTAAATTCTTTTCTTGAAAGATTTTTTTTACTTCTACTTTCGCCTTGACAGAATCTCATTTTCACTTCTACTTTGACAGAATTCTTAAAGTGAAATTGAAATTAAAGAAAATAAATCTGTCAGAATAATAGTAAAAATGAAAGTGAAAATGAAAGTGAAAGTAAAAATAAAATTACGTAATCGACCCCCAAGGGAGTCGATTACGTAATTTCATTTTTACTTTCGCTTTGACTGATTTATATTTTCACTTTCTATTAAATTAAAAGTAAAAATTTATATTAGTGTCAGCGATAATAAATGACAAAAAATCTATCAAAGGTTAAAGTAAAAATGAAAATAAAAACAAAATACTATCAAAGTGAAAATGAAAATAACAGGAAAAAAAAATTATCAAAGTGAAAGGAAAAATAAAATTCTATCAAAATAAAAATGAAAGTAAAAATCTATCAAAGTGAAAGTGAAAATGAAAGTAAAAAAGAAAAATCATCTCTAATGATAGAAAAAAATCAAAATGGACGTAAAACAGAAAGTGAGAATGAAAGTGAAATAAGAAAATGTTTCTTGAACTGAAAATGAATGTAAAAAAAGATAAATCTGTCAGTGAAAGTAAAAAAATTAAAATAAAAGTAAAAATCAAAGAGTGAATAAAAGTGAAAGTCGAAATAAAATTTTATAATTGACCCAAAAATATTATTTTTTAACATTTTCCAAAAATACAACACCTCATAAAAAGCATAAAAAATTTCCCACTAATCAAAATTATTTTTCAATTTGTTTTAAAAATACGAACTGTTTATATAAAAAACAACCAAATTTTCCCACTAATCCTAAAAGTTAATTATTCTAATTTAATTTGACTTCCGTTTTCATTTTCATTTTTACTTCCACTTTGAGTTTTTCCATTTTTGTTTCTATTTTCACATTGACAACATTCCATTTTCACTTTTATTTCCTCTTTTACTTTGACAAAATTTTATTCTTACTTTCATTTTCACTTTTACTTTTCCAGAATTTCATTTTCACTATTTTCACTTTAAATTAAGTTATTTTTACTTTCAAAAAGAAAATTAATCTGCAGGAAGATCAGAAATTTGAAATTGATAATTTCTCAAAGTGAAAATGAAATTAAAGAAAAGAAATCTGGCACAGGAATTGTAAAAGATAAAAATAAAAGTGTAAATGAATGTGAGAATGAAAGTAAAAATAAAAATAAAAATACATAATGATCCCCAGGAAGTCGATTATGTAATTTCGTTTTGACTTTCATTTTCATTTTTATTTTCACTTCTACTTTCACTTTGATAGATTTTTATTTTCATTTTCACTTTTACTTTGACAGAATTTCATTCTAATTTATATTTTCATTTTTATTTGACAGAATTTTTATTTCTATTTCGCTTTCATTTTTTATTTATGATTACTTTCACCATGACAAATTTTCAGTTTCAATTAACTTTTATTTTTATCTTCATAAAAAAATGAATTTAAAGAAAATCATCAAGGTGAAGATGAAAATTTCTTAAAGTGTAAATATGAAATTAAATATTAATAAAATAAATTGGTCAGAATCATAGCCGATTTCGTAATTTCATTTTTACTTTCACTTTGATAGATTCATATTTTCACTTTCTATCAAATTAAAAATAAAAATAAAAATTTGTATTAGTGACAGTGATAATAACAGACGAAAAATCTTTTAAAGTGAAAGTAAAAATAAAAACAAAATAGTATCAAAGTGAAAATGAAAATAAAAATAAATGGAAAAAAGAAATCATCAAAATGTAAGTGAAAATGAAAGTGAAAGTAGAAATGAAATTGCCTTATCGACCCCCAGGATTGAAGCAGAAAAAAGTTTCTTAAAGGGAAAATTAAACGAAATAGAAAAATATATAAACGATAGTAAAGAATAAAAATGAAAGTACAAATGAAAGTAAAAAAGAAAAGTCTGTATGTAAATGATAGTAAAAAATAAAAATTGAATTAAAAATGAAAGTGACAATGAAAGTGAAACTCAAAATATAATTCCATAATCGACCTCCAAAGGTGAAAGAAAAAATGTTTCTTCAAAAGGAAATAAAAGTAAAAAAGAAAAATCTGTAAATAATAGTAAAAAATAAAAATGAAAGTGAAAATCAAAGTTAATAATCAAGATTTAACTCAATGATCGCCCCTCAGAAATGAACCAAAAAAAGTTTCTTATAATGAAAATGAAAGTAAAAAAAGGGAAATCTCTAATCAACATTTTTTTTAGAATAAAAGAAAATAAATATTAATATGTTTCCGTTTTAAATATTTGAAATGATCTTTCCGAGAATATTTCAAATATTATTTTTGACAATATTAAAAATATTTTTTTGAAAGAAAAGAATTTTATTATTAAGAATATAATTCCTGTAATGTTATAAATATTGGACTTTTAAAATATTCTTTTCTAGAATGTTAAAAAATTATCTTTGAAATATTAAAACATCTTCTGTGGAGTAGTAAAACTTTTTCTCTGAAAACTTACAGAAAAGTTCTTTTCAAAATTTACAGAATTGTAATATTAGAATTAATATTAAATTTACTAGTATTAAAAAAATATCCACTTCAAATGATAAAATACCTACAATTCAATTTTTTATTTTAGAAAAATATTTTTTAGTTAAACAAATTAAAAAGAATTAAATAAGAAACAGAAAATAGAAAAATATTAAAAAATTTTTTTTTAAATATGAAAATATCTCTGGTTTTAAATAAAATAAATGCATGACATTGACAATTTTTTTAAATTCCAATTAATAGTTGCTTGGAAAACTAAATTTCGATTTAAGTTTGATTCTCTTACAATGAAGTAAATTCAAAACTAAAAAATATATCAGAAGATTAAAGCATTAATTAATTTTATTCTAAATGTAATTTCTTTTACATTCTTAAATTTTTTAAGTTAAGTTCTTTTTCGAAGTTATTAATTTTTTTGCGATTAGATAAAAGAATAATTGTGAACTATGGTTGAAGAAGTTTTTTGAGGAGCGAAAGAACTGAATTTAACCTCGAATGTCAATTCTTTTTTTCTTCTTTTACTTTGAAGTCTTGTTTCATTTTATTAAAAATTATTATAGTTTGTAATATTTTTATCTGAAAGGCGCTCGTCTTTAGAACTTAGAAACTTTTGAAGTGATCATGATGAGATGTTCAGAAGTTTTAAAACGCTTTTAAGATACTATAAAGACGCCCCATCAAACTTGAAAACTTTCGTCTCATAAGGAATAGATGGTATATCATACAATCTCCAAAGTTTATTACAGGAAGCAAATGAAAATACATTTCAAGGATATAGGGAGGGCAAAAAAAAGCAGAGATCGTTTTGTAGTATATCAGACGAAAAAGATTTTTTTTTCATCGAACAACTTTTTTTCCTTGAAGAAATTGTTTCAAATTTTGTTTTTAAACAAAATTTTTTATGCTTATGTATAATCTGAAAACAATTAGTATAATTTTCTTGAAAGCATAATTGACAAATTGATTTATTTATTTTTTTTTATTTAATTTCTCTGATCGGGTTTTTATTCTTCTTTATTTTTTCTGATCGTTTGATTCTATATATGTTCTTTTTCTATTTTTCGTGGAGTCTTGTGAAAAAATGTGACTTTCAACTTGAATCAAACATGCTTTCATTAAAATGAAAATGAGTTTTTTTTCCTACTTTTTGAAACTGAAATTTGCGTTAAGTGTACTTACGTCGAGATAGACTCCGTTTAATGGAAAGGTCTGAATTTTCGGATGCTGGTCGGGAACGTATCGAAAAAATTCGTGATCGTCTTTATACCATTTTACCGAGTAAAGAGCATCCCCTTTGCTGAGACTCCACTCGCATTTTAAATTTATGGATTTGCCAACTTCGGCTTCCTTAGGCACTATGACATTCACTCTTATGTCTCCACCTGAAACATCAAGCAAAGAAGCTCCCTAAGTACTCACATGAATTATTTAACAAATCTAAAACACTACCTGTACTTGAAACTTTTCTTTTCAACAATATTTTTACTCTTAGAATGCATAACAACGCTTTATAAAGACTAAAAAAAAACACATTATCAATTTTACGTTTTTGCAGTTTTTAGAGGAAAAACATTTTGTTTTCTTCTTTATTTTTCTTTGTTTAAATTTTTTTTTTTACTTTTTTATTTACATTCTTTCACTTTGATTTTTCAACTAATAATTAATTTTAAAAAAAAATATTCTCAAAACTTTGTCATAAATTTCTTTCAAAAAAATTTTTCGCAAAAACTCACTTGAGTATAAATAAATAAATACTTATTTTCATAAATAATAAAATTTTCACAGAAATACAATTTTCATGAAATTTTTTGTTAAAAGAAATTAAATATTTCAAAAAATTTGTATAAAATCCCCCAAAAGAAATCGATTATTTTTAACAATTTGTGATAAAAATTGTTTATAAGAATTCATATAATTTTATTACAAAATTGTACTTAATTTTTTAGAAAGAATTTAATTATTTAAAAAATTTTTAATAAACAAGTTGCTTCAAAATAATGCAGATTATTTTCTAAAATTTTAATAAAATTCTTCTCTAGAATTCAATTATTATTTTCACAAATAATAAAATTCTTCACAGGAGTTTAATTATTTAAAAAAAAATTAATAAAATTCCTTTCAGGATTTCAATTATTTTTAATGCAATATTAAACAAATTTTTCGAAAAATGCAATTATTATTAAAAATTTTCGAAATAATTCAATTATTTATAAAATTTTTGATAAAGTTCTTTATAAAAATTCAATTTTAAGTTTTTAAGAAATAATCAATTTTTTAATTAATTATTTTCGTATTTAAATAATTGAATTTTCGTTTAACTTTCTAAAAATAATTAATTAAAACTGAATTTTAGTTACAATTTTAGATAATAAATTAAAAATTATTAAAGTTTTGAATAATTTTATTTATAAATTCCAAAGAATTTTGAAAGACTTACTGACATAATTTAGAAATAAAAAAAAAAATTCGTCTTTTAAAAAATTGTACTCTCTAAAGAATTAGTAAAAATGTTAACTAATTAGCAAATTTTTCTAATAAGTAGTTATTTCTATTTTCTAAGCAGAAAGTCAATTACAAATTCAAATTAGTAAATATTTTTGGTAAATAATTTGAAAATATTAAGTTAAAAATTTGTAAAATAATTAAATTATTCTTTTTTATCTTATGCTGCAGGAAATGAATGAATATTTTTTATTGGAATCAAGAAAAATCCAGGGAAATGTTGAATCAGATTTTTGTAAATCGACTAAAAGGAATTTTTTTTGTCCTTAAATTCTAGATTCAATGTCTGATTATAAATAATTATTTATAGGTTTACGAAAATCTTGAGACATTATTTAATTTAGAATCGTTTTTTTGAATATACTTAAAAACAAAATTTTTCAAACTTTTCAATTCTATTATTTCAATATAATTGAATTTTTATAAACAAATAATTGAAATTGTATATTCAATTATTTTCATAAATAGTAAAACTCATTGCAGAATTTCAATTATTTTTAATACAATTTTAATCGAATTCCTCGAAAAATGTAATTATTCTTGAAAATTTTAATAAAATTCGTCGAAAGAATTCAATTATTTCTAGAAACTGTAAAAAAATTCTTCTGTAGAATTCAATAATTTCCATAAATAGCAAATTTCTTCAGATTTACTTAATTCTTTTGAATATTATTTAAAAAAAAAATTCTTCACAAAAATTCAATTATTTTCATAAATTTTCATAAAATTCTAAAAAACAATTGAATTATTTTCAAAAGTAATAAAATGCTTTGCAGAAATTCAATTGTGTTTAAAACTTTTTTTAAATTCTCAAAATTACAATTATCTTTATAAATAAATAAATTGTTCTTCACAATTCAATTATTTTCAAAAATTGTAATAAAATTCAACGCAAACATTTAATTATTTTCATAAATAATAACATTCTTGGGAAGAATTCAATTACTTTTATAAATAGTAAAATTCTTTGCAGAAATTCAATTAGTATCAATACATTTTAATAAAATTGAATTAATCAAATTTTCAATTATAATTATGAACAGACAAGATTATTTAAAAAAAATTTGTTAATTCTTTGTTTAATTCAATTATTTTTCAAATTTTTAATTAAAATTATTAAAAAAACCTTATTTTCTAAAAATTTAAAGAATCTCGTCAAGAAAATTTAATTTTAGTTTTTAATTAATTTTTTAATTAATTCTCTAATAAAAATTTTTGAATCCATTTTTAGATTTATTTACATTCGAAATCAATTTAAATTTCATGAGAAAAAAAAATTAGGGAAAAATTAGGATAAAGCCGGGAATTTCGTAGAACGAAAATAGTAGACACCCTGTAATTTTCTAAATTAAAAATTGTTAATGTGAGAATAATTTAATTTTTCATTCCGCATTGAAACCTTATATCAAATTTTTATTGGCTATAATTTTATTTTGAATATATTTAATAATTTTTTTATTTTACAATAAGTAAATAATTTTTATTTCGATATATTTTATTATAAATTATAATTGAAGTAAAAATTTATAAATTTAGTCCTAGGAATGTTGTTAATTAAAAATAAAGTGATTATTGCAAATAAGTCACGGTAACTTGACATTGTAGAGGGTATTTAGCAATATTTACCACCTTCAAATATTTATTCCTCTTCTTCCCTCTTCTTTATTAGTTCCATTTAGCGGGAAATGTAAATTCGGAGGAAATTACTAAGAAAATAAATTCATGGTTCAAGATATTTTTATCTGGGAAAGTTTTATTTCTGTAATTTGCCTCTTCCAGTATCTAAACTCGTGAATAGTTAGTAAATAGGCCAGGAAACTGGGTAAAGTTACTGGTAGCGTGGAAAGTAAGTACTGAGCAACAATTACGCGAGAGAGAGAGAGAGAGAGAGAGAAAGTTGCATTTACGATGCCACTACATTTAAGTGAATGTTGCCAATGCTATATAGCTTCATTGTCATTAAAGTTCCATCGAGTGATACAAATGAGAAAATTTTTTTCTCTTCCTTTTCCTGATGCTTTTGTGCATAGGGTTAAGGATTTAATAAACATATCAACAATAGAGGTATGACATTGCATTCATGAGACTTCTCTTTCCGCTCTCATTCTATCAAAAGAAAAATCAATATCGAGTGGCATTTTCATTTCCATTTATAAAATATAAAATACATTTTAATCCTATTCAAATAGTCGATTACAGTTGAATGATATATTATTTAACATTCAATTACATTTAGCGATTGAAAAATTTTATTCCTGTTAATTATTATTTTTCTTTATTCTCTAATTTAGAATGTGACAAAAAAGTGGAAATGCTAGTTGCAAATTTACATCTTCTTACTGATTTTTTTTCTCCGACGGAAAACTTGAGTTTCCTTTAATTTTTTTTTATTTTTTATTAACTAATTTTTAAATTAATTTCAAAGAGAACAAAAGACAATTGCCACTCTAGTAATTATTTTATTTTACAGGCGTTAATTAAAAATCGAAAAACGAAATTTTGAATCAAAAAATAATTTCGCTTCGTTTTTTCCATTTTTAGTAAAAAGTAATAATTTACAAAGAAGTAATTAATTTCTAGTTAAGAAAAAATAACACATTGGTTTTTTTTTTAAAATAAAACATTAGTCCTGGATAAAAAATAAAAAGGAAAAATTGAAAGAAAAAATTATTGTAGTAATATTTCTGCTATTCAAAATAAAAGTATTTTTTTTTTGTGATTCGAATTTGTTCTGTATTTTTTTTTCTTTTTTTTAATTGCAAATTATAGTGAATATAAATATTAATAAAGTTTCATTTTCTCAAAAGGAACGTTTACTTTGAGAAAATGTAATTTTACAATTTGTACTTTTGCACGTTTGAATGGAGAATTTCTTAAGTTGTGGAAATTTGCAACACGTTGCTTTGATGTTCCACATGATTACTCTAACCATCGTGTCACTCACAAATGTTTTCATCGTGGTTAGCGTTTCTCTCTGTTTCAACAGAATGCAGAAAACTTTTATAATTACATTCAATCAATTTTGTTACTTGCTTTTTTTGTAACATACCGCATTAAGAATAGTAACAATTTATTAATAGAATTATGTTTTTGTTTAAATATTAAAGAAAATAAAATTAAATAAATAAAATTTATTAATTTATTAATGAAATCAAATAAAAATTAAATAATAATGTAATTTCTTATTTATTAATAATTATTGTATTCTGGTAAACTGTTTATTGCAGTTAGTTTCTGTTTGCTTCTTTGTTTCATAATTTTATTTAACAATTTTCTTTTAAATGTTTTGAATTTTAAAAATTAATTTATTAAAAATCATTTAATTTTTGAGAAGTGTTTATCATAAAAATTTGAAAATAATTAAATTCCTTTGTTGAATTTATTAAAATTTTTTTAGAATAATCAAGCTTTTTTAATAATTCTTATTGAAAGTTTTATAAGTAGGTAATTAAATTTAATGAAGAATTTCATTTAAGTTTTTAAAATAATTGTTTATTAATAATTGTAATTAATAATTTTACTTATTATAAAAATTTCTTAAAATTATTGATAAAAAATTAAATTCTTTTAAACAATTTTATTGGAGTTTTCGTAAATAATTAAATTATTTTGAAAATTAAATTTTATTTTATTTTTTTTTTTTATTTTTTTTATTTTTTTATTTTTTTATTTTTTTTATTTTTTTTATTTTTTTTTTTTATTTTATTTTATTTTAAATTTCTCGAAAATGAAGTTTTTTTTAAAAGTAATCTTAATTCAAAATGTTGCTTATAATGGAAATTTACAAAGAATTTTAACAAAAATTTTATTATAATTTTTAAAAATAATTGGACGATTTAATAAAATAATCAAATTCTTCCAAAGAAAGTTATTAAAATTATGTAAAACAATTGAATTTCTTTGTTGAATTTATTTGAATTTTTTAAGAATAATGAAGCTTTTTAAATAATTTTTATTGAAAATTTTAAAAGTAATTGAATTTTATGAAGAATTTCATTTAAGTTTTTGAAACAATTGTGTTTATCAATAATTGTAATTAATAATTATATTATAAAAATTTCTTTAAATTATTGATAGAAAATTAAATTTTTTTAAACAATTTTATTGGAGTTTTCGTAAATAATTAAATTTTTTTTTATGAATTTCTTTAAATTTCTTGAAAATGAAGTTTTTTTTAAATAATTTTAATTCAAAATGTTGCTAATAATGTAAATTTACAAAGAATTTTATCAAAAATTTGATTACAATTTTTAAAAATAATTTAAAACACTCGAGAAATTTTATTTAAATTATATTGAAAATAATTGAATTCTCCCAAAGAATTTTATTATTGTGAAAATTTTTATTTTTATAATTATTTTATTTAATACCTAAAATAATCGAATTTATCCAAAGAAAGTTATTAAAATTGTGGAAAACAATTGAATTCCTTTGAGAAATTTATTTGAATTTTTTGAAAATAGTGGAGTCTTTTAAATTTTTATTGAAAATTTTGAAAATAGTTAAATTTCAAAAAGAATTTTGTTTAAGTTTTTAAAACAATCATGTTTATTAATAATTGTCAGAATTCAGAATTAATAGTCGTATTTTTAAATTTTGTTGAAATTATTCATAGAAAATTTAAATTTTCTTTCAAACAATTTTATTAGAGTTTTCGTAAATATTTGAATTTTTTTGAAGAATTTCTCTAAATTTCTTGAAAATGAAGTTTTTTTAGAATTTTAATTGGAAATTTTTATAATAATTGAAATTCACAACGAATTTTATCAAAACTTTTGAGAATAATTGAATTGTTTAGAAAAATTTTATTACATTTTTTAACAATAAATAAATAATTGAACTATTTCGGGAAATTTTATTAAAATTGTATTAAATACAATTGAATGTTTTGAAAAATTCTATAAAAATGGTAGGAAATTAAATTAATTATTAAAATTGTTTTAAAAATAATTGAATTCCTGTTTAAATAATTTTACTAAAATTTTTAAAAATAATAAATTTGAATAAATAATAAATTTTTCTTTTTTTAGCACATTTTTCTACTCTTATTTTTATTGATAATTTTTTCTATTAATAGTTTTTTTTTATAATATAATCTTTTCATTTTCTATTAAAATTTAAAAATAGCTGTTCTATTAGGTATTTTTATCTATTTAAAAAATATTAATATTTTATTAGCGCACATTTATTTTTCATTTTTATAGATTCCTTTTTGTTATTAATAGACCTTTTCATAAAATATAATCTTTTTAATATATCTAAAGAAATAGGAAGGGAATCTTTAAGTAATAGAGAACGACTAAACGAAGAAAAGAATATAATTTTTCAAGTTGATTTGATCTATTTTCTGTTTAAAACAAAAGGATCTATAAATTTTACGAGAAATTCTTTTCACCCCCAAGAAAGTAAGTGTTATCGATTGAAAAGTTTCGGTCCAAGAATGCATCTGAAGTGAAGGGGTTTTTTTTTCTCTTTTTTTAATCTTTTTAGGTGATAGAAAACGGAAGAGATTCGAAGAATTACTGTAATAGAGAAATGAAAAATTTCTTTATTATTTTTCTCCGTTGACTTCAAGTATTTTTTTCTTTGGTTGAAAAATAGTTTTTTTTTTAATAATTTTATACAATTAAAATATTTGTTTTTTTTTTAATTTAATTTTACTCCTTATGATATAATTTTACTCTTGTTTTAAATATCGTTTTGTCGAAATTTAAGTTCTATGAATAATATTTAGCAAATTTAAATAGAATAGTGTTTCGATTTATTTTATAAATAAATATTTATTTATTTAAATTTTAAATAAGTAAATATTTAAATAGAATAATTAAACTTTTATTAAGTAATAAAATTTTGTTTTATTTAACACGGAAAAATAGTGTTTCTTCAAACAGTTGCAAATTTCGCTAGATTAGCGAAATTAGTCTAATTATAGCTTAGTTGTTTCAAATATAACTTTCGCTATTCTAGAGAAACTTATCGATATTCCAGGTAAAGTTTCTTTTCCGTAAATAGTAAATTCGTATAGGAATAATTTTTTTTGAAATGAATAGCAATTTTCAAAGAATGAATATTACCCGTGTAGAAATTTCCCCATTTGTCCCTATCTCTAGTAGGGACCTCGCTAGATTCTGACTAGAATCTCTAGTCTAGAAAAACTAGTCGGGCTTCAATCAAATTCTAGTTAGATAATTCAGACTGGAAAAAACTCACTAGGACCTTATCGATTTCAAACTAGACAAACTAGTGTACAAGTATGACATACATAAATTATCTTTCTATAGATATAAATAATTCAGATTAATAGATAGAAAAACTTACTAGCATTATTTATTAAAAAATTTTGCATATTATTTAATTATTTAATTTTTTAACATTTTTTAAACAAAATTTTAAATATTGTAGAATATTTGTACAAAAAATTCCAATAAAGCAATTTTATTAAATAAAAATCTTTTATTTAATATGTAAATTAAAAGAATAAAACATAAATAAATATTAATTATGTGGGTATAACTAATTTTTATTACCTAAATATTGTAATATTATTCGTAAAAATAATTTTTTTTTTAAAAGATATGTATGTGCAATTATACTTTAAAATGTTTTTCACAATTAATGCAAGTATTTAATAATAATTAAAAAGATGCTATAATATTACAATTACAATAATAAATTGAATAATATAATTATAATAATTATAGTAAATATAAAAAGCACTGCAATTAGTAATGTTTAATTTTTCAATAATGTCATAATTAATTATTATTAACTATCATTAGGAATGCAGAGTTAAATAAGAGTGATGAATAATAACTCCCTAAAATTCAAAATATTATGAATTAATTATATCTATAACGTTATTGAAAAATTAAACATAACTAATTTATTACATTACTTTTTATATTTTTATATTTACTATAATTGTTTTAATAAATAATAATAATAATAATAAATAATATAATAATAAATAATATATAACAATATTTATTTATGGTTTATTCTTTTTTAATTTACTTAATAAATAAAAGATTTTGTTTAAATAATTAAAAAATTAAGTAATCAAATAATATGCAAACTTTTTTAATAAATAATGCTTGTAAGAATCATCTAACTAGAATTAGATTGGAACCCGACTAGTTTTTCTCGACTAGAGATTCTAGTCAGAATCTAGCGAGAGCCCTACTAGAGATAGGGACAAATGGCGGAATTTCCAAACGGGATGTACTTTAAGCGGAAGTCCATCCAACCTATCATGGCCGAGAGGTATGTGTATCCGTCTGGTGTCCCCAAGGTCCAAGGTTCGAACCCTCATAGGCACGAGATTTTTCGTGTGCAACAATCATTAATAATGTTAATATGAATGGAGAATTCAATTATAAATAAGTTAAGTTGAAAAATAATAATTTTTAAAACCGGTAGAAGTGAACTAGAACTTCTAGTCGGGGCCCTATCAACTAGAGCGTGACAAAATCGACTAGAACCCCACCAGTTTCTCTAGTTGGAGCCCTTTTTCAAATGGGGTAAACTGGTGAGGTCCCCACTAGAACCCGACCACCATTTCTACACGGGTATCTATTTAATTTTTTTTTTCATTTTTCTATTCTCGAATGTTGATTTATTTTCCCCTGGAATCATTTTCAAAAAAAAAAAACGTTTATCCGGTTTAAAGAGAAAATCTTGAAAGGAATGTTAGATATCTTTTTCTTGAATTCTTTTCATGCAAGTCTATAATTAAGTTTTCATCGCATGAAATATGAGAATATAAGTGAAGATTTTCGTGTGTGAAGAAATATCTTCTTCTGTAATAAAAAAAGGAAGCAAGAAAAAGTGTGGTGAGGATTTTTTTCTGTAATTATTTGTGTGTGTGTGTGTGTGTGTGTGTCTGTACGTGAGCTTCGAATCCAGCATTGATAGGAACGTTCAATCGTTTTCCTTCAATGTTCGGGAAGCCTTTTCCACCCGATCTCTCTCTCTCTCTCTTACTCTCCCCATACCAGGGATTTCTAATACTTCTTCTTCATTGCTGTCTTCTTTCTTACAAGACTTTTCTGACTCTCTTTCTATTCTACACGAACGAAATGAAGATTTTTTGCTCCCAAAGAACCTTAAATCTGTCGCTGTACTATCGACTTTTGCTTACCTTTTGAATACACTACTTTTTCCAATGCCAGAAAACTCTTTACAATTTCAGACTGTAAATTAAATTTTATGGAGTTTTATTTTTAACTGCGATACTCTTTTCTTTTAAATTCATTCTTTATTTAGTCACTCAATCTTTCCTTTTTCAATTGTGCATTTCTTAGATGAGCATCAATTTTATTGTGTGACGCAACTTTTTCTTTCGTTCGATTACATTTCAACTTTTTATTTTCTGGAAAATTTCGATTAAGTGAAAAGTATTTATACAAATATTGATAGAAAATAATTAAATAAATAAAAAATGCGAAAAAGTAGATTTGAAAAGATTAATTATGACATTAATTAATTATAATTAGAGTGAAAAAAAATTTTATTTGAGTCAAATAACTGATTATTATTATTAGTCATTTTAACCAATTACAGGGTTGCCACGCAACCTGAAAACCTGGAAATGTCAGGGAATTTTTTAAACCTTAAAAAAACCTGCAAAAGTCAGAAAATTTTGATCCGAATCCTGGAAAATTATTGTTTTCTAAAGTTATTGTGCTTATTCTTGAAATCTAATTTTTCTTAAATATTTCAAAATTAATTCAATTTTAAAAGAATTGCGTTTACAATTTTCATAAATAGATAAACTTCAAAAGGTTTTAATTTGAAATTTTGTAGCATTTAAATTTTGAATAAATTAATTAAATAATAAAAAAAGTCACAGGAATTCTACTATTTACAAATTCTTTATAAATTTCTTCGCAATAATTCAATTATTTTCATAAATAATCACATTCTTTTTATTCATTAGAATTTAAGTATTATTGTCAATACATTTTTAATTCAATTTCTTGAAAGAATTAACTTATTTTCAAAAATTTTAATTCAATTCTTTTTAACAATTCAATTCTTTTTCAAAATAATTTTAATAAAATTCTTTGTAGAAATTTAATTAATTTCAATAATAATTTATTAAAATGCAATTATTTTTAATATCTACTATTTGAATATAATTTTACAAAAGAATTAAACTATTTAAAAAGAAATATTATTAAAATTCGTCTCAAGAATTCAATTATTTTAGAATGTAATAAAATTCTTTGGAGAAATTTAATTAGGGTCAAAAGTTTAAAAAAAATTGTAGTCAAAATTTCAACTATATCTATAAATAATAAAATTTTTCTCCAAAATCCAATTATTTTCAAATATTTTAATAAAATTCTTGGCAAAATTTCAATTATTTCCAAAAACTTTTCTCAATTCAATCATATTTTTTACGAAGATTTAATTTTTTTTAATATTAAAAATAATAAAATTTTTCTATAAAATTCAATTATATTCAAAAACTTTTTCTCAATTCAATCAAATTTCTTTATAGAGATTCAATTTTTTTTAATACAATTTTAATCTAATTTCTCGAAGAATGACATTATTCTTAAAAATTTTATTAAAATTCGTCTCAAGAATTCAATTATTTTAAAAATTGATAAAATTCTTCGCAGAAATTCAATTATGGTCAAAAGTTTAACAAAATTGGAGTCAAAATTCCAATTATCTTTATAAATAATAAAATTTTTCTCCAAAATTCAATTATTTTGAAAAATTTTAATAAAATTCTTCTCAAAATTTCAATTATTTTCAAAAACTTTTCTCAATTAAATACATTTTTTTACAGAGATTCAATTTTTTTCAATATTAAAAATAATAAAATTTTTCTCCAAAATTCAATTATTTTAAAAAATTTTAATAAAATTCTTGGCAAAATTTCAATTATTTTCAAAATCTTTTCTCAATTCAATCAAATTTTTTACAGAGATTCAATTTTTTTTAATATTAAAAATAATAAAATTTTTCTATAAAATTCAATTATTTTCAAAAACTTTTCTCAATTCAATCAAATTTCTTTACAGAGATTCAATTTTTTTAATACAATTTTAATCTAATTTCTCGAAGAATGACATTATTCTTAAAAATTTTATTAAAATTCGTCTCAAGAATTCAATTATTTTAAAAATTAATAAAATTCTTCGCAGAAATTTAATTATGATCAAAAGTTTAAAAAAAAATTGTCGTCAAAATTTCAATTATCTTTATAAATAATAAAATTTTTCTCCAAAATCCAATTATTTTCAAAAACTTTTCTTAATTCAATCAATTTTTTTTACAGAGATTCAATTTTTTTAATACAATTTTAATCTAATTTCTCGAAAAATTAAATTATTCTTAAAAATTT
Source organism: Leptopilina heterotoma (assembly GCF_015476425.1). Lineage (NCBI taxonomy): Eukaryota > Metazoa > Arthropoda > Insecta > Hymenoptera > Figitidae > Leptopilina > Leptopilina heterotoma. The sequence continues at coordinate 298,306 of NW_025111138.1, forward strand.
TATTAAAATTCATCTCAAGAATTCAATTATTTTAAAAATTATTAAAATTCTTCGCAATTCGAGTAATAAAAAATTATTTAAAATATAATTTCGGTAACAAAAAAATTATGCAAAATAATTATTCGAATAAAATAAAATTATAAAAACTAATTATTATACAATAAAGAAAATCGTATAAAAAATTATTAGATATTACAAAAATTTTGAAAAATAGTTAGAAGAAATACAAGTTAGAAAATATAGAAAGTATAAAGAAGAATGATTATAGGAGTAAAGAAAATTATAAGGAATGTTAACTCAAAGACGTTAAAATTAGTTTGAAAAATATTTCTAAGAAAAAAGTTTTATAACAAATGATATTTCGATAAAATAAAAGTTATAAAAATATTATAATTTAGAAAATTTACACATTATAAGAAAATATGATTCGGAACAATAAATTTTATAAAAATGGCTAATTCCGTAACATTAAAATTATATTGAATAATAATTCGGGAACATAATTATTATAATTATTAAATTAACAAATCTATAACATATTGTTTATCAAAATTGACAATTCGAAAATGAAATTATTAATGTAAATAATAAATATAAAAAATAATAATTTTTGGAAATGATAATTCGGTGATTTGAAGATTATAAAAAATATTCTTTCGCAGTAATAAACAATCTGTCTATTGGTCATTCAAAAAAAAAATGTTTCTGACAATTATTTTTTCGATTAAAAGAAATTATAATTAATTCTTATTAGTTAAAAAGAATTTCGATAAAATAAAAATTCGGAAAATAAAAATTGGAGACTTTTCATGCGCCTCTTTATTTTCTGATATATATATTTGATTGAAGAATTTCCGAATAATTGTTGAAATTTCGTAAAATTGAATTGTAAACAAAAGGATTTGAAAATTTTAAAAGAAATTTTTCAAAAATTATTAAAAATAACTAATTTAAAGAAGAATTTTATTTTAGTTAAAAATTATGTAAAGAAATAATTGAATTGAAATGATGAAAGTAATTTTGAATGGAAAAATGGAAAAATAATAATTAAATATTTATTTAAAAAAGATAATAATAAATAATCAATTTCCTGATAATAAATTATTTTCCCAATAAAATAAAATTTAAAAGTTGTTGAATTTTCTTTTTCGAGGATAAAATTGCAAATATTGAATGTAGTGATGTTATAAAAGGTTTTTTTTCGCTGAGGGGTGAGAGAGAGAGAGAGAGAAAGAAGGAGGCGGTCAGTGTACGGAAATTGAATTTTATTTCAAGCAGCGTGCAAGGAAAAATTGCAAGCGAGCCCTCTCTTTTTTATCGATGACACTCATTTCCGGTCTTCTAACAAGCAAGTTTCTCCTTCGCGGGAAACTCTTATTATCTGTAGAACTGTCCGAGGGAATCACGAACCCTCAATTGCAGTAATTCGCCCTTCCGATTTGCTGTCGGCAAAAACCAATTATCTGTACGTTTCTCTCCGCACTTCATCTCCTGGTCCAAACCTTAACCCCCGGGAACAACTTCCGGTTTGATTCTGAAGCTCAAAACGTGTTGAAATTGCCCTGTCCTCCAATTTGTTAAATTTCGCTTTAAAGAAATCAACCTGTGAAAGGAGAAATTACTTTTTTGTCCCAAAAAAAAAAGAAAACTGCAATTTTTTTTCTCAAATAAAAAGGTAAAAGAAATAAATAGAATTTAGTTTTTTCTTTTTTAGGGGGGAATGTAAATTAATTTTTTCAACTATAGTAATAGTGGAGAATAATTTTTTTTTTTTTGTAGGGGGGATGTAAATAAATTAATTTTTTTAGAGGGGAGAATATTTTTTTTCTTCTAAATGTAATGGTGCGAGAAGATGCAAAAAAAAAAGGTTGAGAAAGTTATTTTACTTTCGAAATTAATGTTTTGTGGTAAACCGAACGCAGAAGCTTTTTTTTCTACTTACTAAAACATAATTGCTGTCGCGTGCTAAATTCTCTTTAGAAACAACGCGAAGATTGCTGTTTTCATTTAAGAGCTAAATGCCGCGCAAAAAATCGCAACTTTTTAAATTAAGAAAGAATAAACTTTAATTAATCCAGCTGCAACGAGTTAGAATTACTTTGTCAAAAAAAGAGTGAAAAAAACTAGACTCCAATGTTTTTAAATCAACAAAAAAGAAAACAGTGATAAGCCAGTAAATTAAGGAAAGTAAAAAAATTATTTTTCAGCTTTTTTTGATTCTGACAATTTTTTTTCTAAGACTGGAATATTTTTTTCTTGCATTCACATTTAGTACAATTCGAAAAATCTCTTGGGAATTTTCCTGGAATATTCCAAGTTTATTTCCTAGAATATTCCTAGTTTATTTCCTGAAATATTCCTATTTTCGATATTTTCTTAGAATATTTGTACAATATTCCAGATATTCCAGAAATATTTTTTAAATATTCGCCGCAAGTATTCCAGAAATATTCCAATTGTTTCTTTAATGATTTCGAGAAATATTCCATCAAACATTCCAAAAATCAATACGGAATATTTTTACAAATGTTCCTAGTAAATAATCTTCGGTACTTTCATGGAATATTTCTAGAATATTTATATTATATTATTTTTTGTATTAGAAAGGAATATTCGAGAAGCATATTGAGCAGAAATAGTTCATAAATAATCCAAATATTCCTAAAATATTATTTATGAATAATTTTCGTTTTTTTCATACAATATTTCGAGTAAATGATTTTCGCTATTTTCGTAGAATATTTGTAGAATATTCCTAGTGAATAATTCTATGCTTTTTTATGGAATATTTGTACAATATTCCCGATGAATTTTCTGTATAAATAATTTGTAAATATTCTCGATAAATATTACAGGAATATTTCAATTATTCTTTAAATTATTTGGAAAAATATTCCAATGAATATTGGAAAAATTTCTTGGGAATATTTTTGCAATATTCCTGGTAAATAATTTTCCGTACTTTTATGGAATATTTCTACAATATTCTTGGTAAAAATCCTTGTCATTTTCATGGAATATTTCCAGAATATTCCAGTAAATAATCTTCGGTGTTTTAATGGAATATTAATACAATATTTTAGATAAATATTTTTTAGAAATATTTAATAAATATTTCCTATAGCTATTCAATAAATATTACCAATAAAAATTACCGATAAATATTCCAAATATTCTTTTAATAATTTTTTGGAATATTCGTTCAGATATTTCAAAACTCTCTTAGGAATATTTCTAGAATATTTCCAGTGAATAATCTGTGGTATTTTTATGGAATATTTACATAGTGTTGCAGATAAATATTCTAGAAAATATTTTAAAAATATTCTAGATAAATATTTCAATAATATTCCAGATAAATATTTTATAAATATTTACGATAAATATTCCATAAAAATTTTAATTATTTTTTCAATAATATTTAGAGAAAGTTTCTTTTCAAATATTCGAAAAATCTTACGAATATTATTTGATAGTTTCATGGAATATTCATACAGTATTGCAGAAAAATATTTTTGAGAAATTTTGGTCATAAATTTTTCAGAATTATTTAATTAACATTCCTGATAAAAAAATCCAAATATTGATTTCATAATTTAGATAAATATTCCTTCAAATATTAAAAAAAAATCTTTTACGAATATTCCTATGATATTCCTTATAAATAATCTTCCGTCCTTTAATGGAATATTTGTACAATATACCAGATAAATATTCTCGAGAAATATTTTATAAATATTTCCTATAAATGAAGAATAAATATTCCTGATAAAAATTTTTGTGGAATATTTATCGAAAAAATGTTGAAAAATGTTGAAAAAGAAATCTTTTTTGAAATTGAAAATAATAATTATTAGCATCTATTTTATATTAATTATGAAACATAATAAAGAATAGAGAAAAGAAAATTAAGATAAAAAGATTATTATTCCATAGTTTCGCGAGAATATTCCATGTATTTATTATTCAAGTTGAGTAATTTTGTTAGGGAAATTTAAAACAGAAACTTATAATTGGTTATATTTTAATCAGTTTATACTCACGCAATAAGATTACAATTTTAATGAGAAGATTTGCATTAATGCACAAGAAGTGCGCAATTTAGGTTTGTTATTCGACTCGTGGAAAATGGGAAATGGTGGGAGGGGGGGAGGGAGCAGTGAAATGCAAAATTCCTTTCGAGTAACTCAAAAGTTATATCCAACAAGCTTTATGAACGTGGGTTACGTTAACGGAACGTTAATTTGGTAAGTTCTAGAAACCAGTTTGTAAACCAAGGTTTGTTCCATGAAACATGAATACTAGTATAGAAACATAAATGCTCAATGTATTTTTAATTTTTTTTTTAATATGAAAAAAATCTGTCCTACATTTTTTTGCTGTACTTTTTTCTCCTTTTCTACATTTCGAATTTTTCCAAGAAAATTTTTCCTCTTTTTTTATTTCGAATTGTTCCTATTTTTTTTTTTTTTCAAATGAGTCACAAAAGTTTGAAAGCAAAGTAATTTGGAGCAATTAGAATTTATTATTGTGACAATTAAAATTTTACAATAGGAAAATTTCTATTGCTTTAAAAGTTTGTTTTAACTTTTGACAAATGTAAATTTTTGAGTAGATTAATTTTACAGAATTATGAATTCTTTAGGGAATTATTAAATTTTTTATGTTCTTCGAATAGAAAATATTATTTTCGATTATTTCGAAGAATATTAAATTGGATAGTTTGGAATATTTCGGGAACATTATTTTTGAAATTTTGTTAAATTATTTGTTTGAAGTATTTTAAAGTTGATGGAAATTTTTATTTCTGATTCTGTGTCCTAGTAACGCGGAATATTTCATTCACATTCCTGATATTACATTTTTAATTTACAACTTTTTCAGTTCAAAATAAACATTCCGAAGAAATATTTCTAATATTCCAATGGAATATTACAGAAATGTGAATGGAATATTCCGAAGAAATATTCCCAATGTTCCTATAGAATATTCCATTTATATTTCTGGAGTATTCCTAAGAAATATTTTTAATATTTCAGGAATGTGAATGGAGTATTTCAAAGAAATATTCCCATTGTTCGAATAAATTATTCCAGGAATGTGAAAGGAATATTCCATCCTGTTAGGGAATAATATAAAATAAAAATTAAAATTTCTCATGAAAAATGTCATCGCTAAAAATATCTTGTTCCTTAATAGTGAATTCTTTTTCGTTAAGAGATATTCCAAAGTTTATGTGGATTCTGTGTGGATCTTGGCTCTTTTTCTTGTTTGTTGAATATTGCAGGGAAAGTATGACTTTTGTGGTGTGTATAATTAAAATATATGACCAAGTGGAGAAGTTGCAGTGTTTGAAACTCGCGCGCGTCCGGACGTAGTGGAAAAGCGGCAGCGTTTACCTATGAAATGAAGGAGACAGGGACTTGCTAGATTTCACGAAAAGGGGGATGAGACTCCTAAGATAGATTGCTCAAAGTTTCCAAAACAGTGTGAGTGAGTCTACGCATATATCCTTTCGTCTCCCAATTCCATTTGCTATAGTGTTCGAAAATTTTTGATAAGGCAAAATCTCTTCTTTTTCTTTCAATTCGTTGCATTTCTTTTTATTTGAATCCTTTTTTTTTGTTTCTCCGAATATTGTTTATTCATAAGGTAAAGTATTTTTATTTTTAAAGTAAATTTTTGTAAAAAAGAATATTTTTATTTCTCTGAACATTTTTATTCGACAACTTTATTGTAAAGTAAATTTTTGCAAAAAAAAAAAAAATTAATTTTATTTTAGAAAAACTTTTTTTAGAAATCAAAACTTATTAGTTAAACTTTTTTTTTAGCAGATTTCATTAGAAATTGCTTTTTTTAGACAAAAAATAAGATTAGAAAATATTTTTTAGAGAAAAGTGACCACATACCTTTGAAAAGTAATAAAATTCTTCGCGAAAATTCAATTATGGTTAAAAGTTTAAAAAAATAATCATCAAAATTTTCATTATCTTTATAAATAATAAAATTTTTCTCCAAACGTCAATTATTTTCAAAAATTTTAATAAAATTCTTGGAAAAATTTTAATTATTTTCAAAAAATTTTCTCAATTGAATCAAATTTTTCTCAGAGATTAATTAATTAATTTTTTTTAATACAATTTTAATTTATTTTCTCGAAAAATGAAATTATTCTTAAAAATTTTATTGAAAGTCGTCAAAAGAATATTAATTACCGATTTAAAATATTGTTGATAAAATTCTTTATTCTTTTCTTTAAAACATTCAATTCTTTAATAAATTATTTACTTTTTGTATTTAAATAATTGAATTCTCGTAGAATTTTCTAATAAAAATTGATATAAATATGAATTTCAGTTAGAATTTTTGATAATAATTAAATATTAAAGTCTCTAAATTTAAATTAGTAAAAATGTTTTCTAATTTGAATTAATGACGGACTTTTTGCTTTTCAATTAGCCGATTTTACTAATAAATGGTCATTTCTACTAATTTAATAGTAAAATTTACTAATTCAAAAGCAAAAAGTCATTCACTAATTCCAATTAATAAACATTTTTATTTTTTACTAATTCAAATTTAAAGAGAAAGTATTATAGAGTGAATTTTTAGAAATAATTGAATTTTGAAAAGGTTTCAAATTATAATTTTCGAATGTTTGAATTTTTCATACTTTTAACTGAAAATTGTGTCGATTTAATTTTTTTACAGAGGTTTCATTAAATTTACTTTAAGTTATTTGAAGTTTTTATTTTCTAATATATATTTGATTTAATAATTTCCGAATAATCGACGAAATCTCGTAAAATTAAATTGTAAACAAAAGAATTTGAAAATTTTCAAAGAAATTTTTCAAAAATTATTAAAAATAATTAATTTAAAGAAGAATTTCAGTTAGAAATTCTTGAAAAAAATAATTGAATTGAAGTGATGAAAGTAATTTTGAATAAGTTACAGTAACAATATTTTTATAATAAAAAATCCGAGTCGAAGACTCGGAGTGATCGATTTCCTTATGTTTTATAACAATTTTTTATAAGTTGTTTAATTTCAAAAAGGTTTGAATTTTAATCTTTTGAAGAATTTCAATTCCCATGGAAAATTAATAATTAAATATTTATTTAAAAAATATTAATAAATGCGAAATTCATTATTATATGAAAGTTCCATGTATTTTTAAAAATTTATTGGAATTATTTAATTTTGTAAAATATAAATGCACTAAAAAAAAAAAAATTATTTGATTCAAATAATTGATTACTTGACTATTATCAGTTAAATATTTTTAATTGAATCAAATAATATTTATTGAAGTCAATTAAATGGTTCAATTCATATTTGCTTCAAATAATAACATTATTGGTTCAAATAGCATTTAATTGACTCCAATAAATATTATTTGATGCAAGTAAATATTTAATTGATAATAGTCAATTAATCGGTTATTTGAATCAAATAAATTTTTTTTCCAATGTGTAGTTTTAAAAATCAGGAAAAATTCCGTTTATTAACCAGGAAAAATCAGGGAATTTGAAATTAGCAAACAGCAAAAGCGTGTCAACCCTGAGTAAAAAATTGTTTGGAAAAGTAAATTTTCGCCTTCTGATTGACATTTTTAAGCGAAACAATTTTTTTTTTATTTTTCTTTAGAATGAATGGGGTAATTTTCTGTTTTTTTTCCGGTTCCCGTTGGCAATTTATATGCCAGGTGCGTAAAAGTACTTTCAAAGGAAATACAATAAACTTTTAATTCGAGTGGTTAGCAGCGAATCGTGTGGAATCGAACCGGTTCTGGGTCATCGAGAATAAGTTCCGAGCGGGAGTGTAATCCCCACGCTTCTGAACTGGGAGAGAGAGAGAGAGAGAGAAAGCTCTTCCTGTATAGCCAATTCCAGCCAAGTTGGAAGGAATCAGAACCATAACTCGTGTAACTTTGAACTGAACCGGGATTAAGAGTAACGCAGAAGTTCATTGCTTTGCAAAGAGACCAAGTTCTCTCTCTCTCCTTCTCTCTCTCTCTCTTTCTCTCTTTCTCTTTTGCCTTCATATCTCGATCACTTACCGCGACTTAGATTAATAATCTAGCTTTCTAAATGAATGATCGGTGTTCCAATCTGCACCAACCCCTTAATTCACTTAGGAGTTAATATTGATAAATTATCCTTCTAACTAAATTAAAAAAGTTAATGTTCCGTAGATGGAGTACTGTGAAAGAGGTATGTTCGATCCGTTCAACTTTTTTTTCTCTCTTGAAACAAATTTTTGCATTCCGGAAACTTCCTTTTTTTAATATTCATTTTTGTAAAAGCTGTAGTCACATTGTTAACTCACTGTTAGTCTGAGAGTATCAAATAAAAATTGCAAATTAAATTAATCCGAAAAAAAAGATCATATTTATTACTATTAGTTATTAGAGTAGAGAGGGGTGAAAAAGACATTTTTTACTTTTTTTTTGCTACAAAATCGGAAATTTACATTTTTTTCCAACTTTCCAATCGGTACTAAAAGTTTAATTATTAAGCTTCAAAATCCTTGTTGGAAATTTTTTTACCTCCTAAAAGGACTAAGTTATTAGAGTTTTACGAAAACACTGCAAGTGGTTTTTTTGCCCAATGACTTTTCACTCCATTCTACTCTATTATAAATAATAAAATTCTTCTCCAAAGTTCAATTATTTTAAAAAATTTAATCAAATAATAATTCCAATATTTTCATAAACTATTCAACTTTTTACAGAGATTCAATTATTTTCGTAAATAATAAAATTCTTTTTAGGGAATTGAATTATTTTCATAAATAATAAAACTCATCGCAGAATTTCAATTTTAATCGAATTCCTCGAAAAATGTAGATAATAATTTTTGAAAATTCTATTAAAATTCGTCAAAAGAATTTAATGATTTAAAAATTTATTAATAAAATTCTTTAAGAGAATTCAATTTTGAGAAACATTCAATTATTCAATAAATTATTTATTTTTCTAGGTATTTAATTGATTGTAAAATAAAGAAAGAAATAATTGAATTTTAGTAGAATTTTCTAATAAATATTAATTAAAAAATGGATTTTTAAAAATTTTAGATAATCATTGAACATTAAAATCATTATAGGGTAAATTTTTAGATTTAATTTAATTTTGAAAAGGTTTCAAATTAAATTCTTTGAAAATCTGAATTTTTCATACTTTTAATTAACAATTCTGTAGAATTATTTTTTTAAAAAAGTTTAACTAAATTTTTTTAATAATTATTTCATGTTTTTATTTTCTAATATAATTAATTGAAGAATTTCCGAATAAACGAATTAATGAAAATAATTTTGAAGAAGTTATAGTAACAATATTCTTTTATAATATAAAATAATGATTTTATCACACGGTCATGTTTTATGATAATATTCTTAAAAGTTATTGAATTTTGAAAGGTTTGAATTTAAAATTTTTGAAAATCTCAAGTCCTGTGGAAAAATAATAATGATTAAATATTTATTTGAAAAAGAAGTTATTGTTGTTTTCGAATAATTTTACAATTAGAAAAATTCGTAAATAAATGTAATAGAACATTTTTTTGAGTATCTAATCATTTTTAGAGTCAAATACAATTTTGTATGAATTTAATTAGAAAATTTAAAAAAAAAAAGATTTTTGAAAAATTTTCATAATTCAAATTCTTCTAAAATTAGTTATATTTTTTTAATATACATATATTTAACTAATTATAAAAAATAATGGATTTATAGAAGAATTTTAGTTAAAAACACTTTTAAAAAAATTGAATTTTGGAGAAATTACAAATTATTGGAGAATTTCAATTATTTTCAAAAGTAATATAATACAATTTTTGTCAGAAATTCAATTATGTTCAAAAAATTTTTTAAATTCTCATCAAAATGTCAATTATTATCATTAAAAATATAAAATTTTTTCTTCAAAATTCAATTATTTTCAAAAATTTTAATAAAATTCTTGTCAAAATTTTAAAAATTTACCTTAGTTGAATGATTTTTAATATATATTTTAATAAAAATTTTCCAAAAGAATTCAATTATTTAATCAAAATTTTTAAATTTTGGTATAAATAAAATTAAAAAAAGAACATTTAATTATTTTCATAAATAATACAAATTGCATCATTTTCTTTTGACAAATTTTATTTAAATACTAGATATATTTTTCAAAAATGTAAGTACTTTAAAATTGCCAATTAAATGCATTCGAAATTGAAGTTTTATAAAATTTAAAATTATAACCTTTTGAAGTTCATCAACTTTCCACAACTCTTTTTAAAATTCAATTAGTTTTGAAATATTTAAGTAAAATTATTTATTTAATAATTTATAAATAATAATTTTATAATAGTTCTTTAGGAATTAAATTATTTTAAAAAAAAATTTTGTCAATTATTTTCAAAAATTTTAATAAAATTCTTTGGAAAATTTCTAAAAATTTACCTCAATTGAATGATTTTTAATATCTATTTTAATAAAATCTTCTAAAAGAATTCAATTATTTAATCAACATTTAAAAAATTTAATTATAAACATTTAATTATTTTTATAAATAATAAAAAATTCTCAATTTCGTTTTGAAAAAATGTAATTAAAATACTAGATATTAAAAATCATTGAATTGAGAAAAATTTTTAATAATAATTTAAATTTTGACGAGAATTTTATTAAAATTTTTGAAAATAATTAAATTTCAGAGAAGAATTTGTATTATTTATATGGATAATTAACATTTTGACAAAAATTTTGTTGAATTTCAGCGAAAATTTTATTATTTTTAAAAATAGTTGAATTTTTGTAATGATTTGTAACTTTTCCAAAATTCAATTTTGTTATAGTTTTTATCTATCGTATTTTTATCTCTGTAACGTTACTAAATTTTCATTTTTTTCAACTTTGTTGAATTTTTCCTTAGAAACTTTTTCTTCCAGTAGTAAAATCAATTTTAGTCAGACAAGTATATTATAATTCCTGTTAACAATTTTTTTAATTAGTAGAAATCTCTTTTTTAATTATCAGTAGAAAAAAATATTTTTAGTCAGACGAGTAAAATTTTTATAATCTTCAAAAAAGTAATAAAGTAAATATAATATCACAGTTTTATTGAAAGTATTAAATTGATACTAAATTGGATCAAATTTATACGAAAAATTTAGCTGCATTTTTTTTATCCACATGTTTGGTATCAATTTTGTTGCAATTTGATACTTTAAAGTTAACAACGATACAATAAAATACAACAAAATGCAACGTAAAATAGAATACAATACTATAAAGTACTAAAAATACTTGCTTGAAAATTATTTTTTTGTTTCGATTTTGAATCATAAAATAGAAAATAATAGTATTGAAACGAAATACGCTGTTTATTAACAAATTAACAATCAAAGACTTAGAAGCAAACAAATTTATAATCGGATTCTCCTGTTTGAATATTAAACGTGAGAAACATAATTTTCAACGAAAGGATAAACGTAACACAATGTTTCGCTCTCTGTTATATGCATAAGTCAAAATCTACTTGGTTACGTGTTGTTCGTGACGAAAAAGGGATTTTAGTCACACGGTACTTTTACTCAACTTGAAGAACAAAAAAACAAAAAAGTTCACGTTCTCCCTCTTTCTCTCTCCTTTTTAACCGAAAATTATGTAACAAAAGAATTTGTCTATTTCATATAAATATGCAAAAGACAAAATTTAACGAAATTAAGAGCACCGTCATGTGCCTTCAACATTCATGAAAATCGTTTTGTGAAACGTTAATGTCCGGTGGATTATAAACCGTAACAATAAATTACGCGGCTAGACTACAACTTGCACGCGCTTGTGTGTATGTGTTTCGAACGAGCGAAAATGTCGCGTGGAACTATATTAACCCACCACCATATAATTCAATTTCGCACGCCGTTCGCCTTTTCCCTACATGGAGACCACCACTGACTTTCGATATATATATGTACAACTTTAAATTCTACTTGTTTCGAATTTTACTTTTTCACTCAAAAAATTTATTTTTTCTTTGCTATTGTAATTTTTTTTCTAATCTTTTTTTCTTACTTCCTCCTTTCATTCTTTATTTATTTTTTATTTTCCATTTCTATTTAATTCAATAGGATCACGCAGTTCCTTTTATATCTAATCCCTTTTTTATCCCTTTAAATTTAAATGAAATCACCCAAAACACCCAAAATCATGTAAATTCCCTCTCTTTTCTCCTTTTTGTAATAAAATTTACAAAAATTCTCATTGTTTTATTTTCTTTAAAAGTTATAAAAAGTTTGTAATTACTTTGATTGAAAAAAATTTCTACCTTTTGCAAACATTGGAAAACTTTTAATTTTTTGAATAAATTTTACTAAGTTGAAAAGTATGTTATACTATTTTTTTGTTATAACTAGAATTAATTCGCGCGGCTGACTTCTCACTCGCTTTTTTAAAAAAAATTAGCAATTTTAAAAATAATAGAACGTAAAAATTTTTAATTTAATTTTTTTTATAAAAATAAAATATGAATTGGAATATATAGTTTTAATATTATTATATTTATAATAATCATATATTCTAACATAAGGAATTCAGGAAAAAGTCGGGAATTTTTATTAAAAGTACTGAAAAAAATTTAATTTTTAGAATTCATAAGAAAATTCTAAGTTTTTGTTTCTTTTTTGTTTGACTCATAAACTATAAAATTACCACGATTTTTAATTTCTGATAAAAATTTTTTTTGAATATCTTAATTCTTGAAAAACTATCATAAAATAAATAAATTATTTAATGAATAATTTTACACAAATATTTCAAAATTAATTCAATTTTAAAACAGTTGCGTTTATAATTTTCATAAATAAATGGACTTTAAACGGTTTTAATTTGGAAGTTTTAAAAATTTCAATTTTGAATGAATTTAATTAGACATTTTAACGTATTTAGATTTTTGAAAAATTTTAATAATTCAAATTCTTATAAAATTAGTTAAATTTGTGAATATATATTTAAATAATTATTAAAAATAATAGATTTATAGAAGAATTTTACTTAAAAACACGTAAAACAATTGAATTTTAGAGAAGTTACAAATTATTGCAGAAATTCAATTATTTTCAAATTTGAAAATAATTGAACTTAATACAATTTTTGTTAGAAACTTAATTCTGTTCATTAAAATTTTTTTAAATTCTTATCAAAATGTCAATTATTATGATTATAAATAATTAAATTCTTCTTCAAAATTCAATTATTTCAAAAATTTTAATAAAATTCTTGTCAAAATTTCATTATTTCAATGATTTTTAATATCTACTATTTTAATAAAATTACGCAAAAGAATTCAATCATTTAAAAACAATTTTAATAAAATTTCAAAATAAATTTAATTTTAAAACAGCGTTTTCAATTTTCATAAATAAATGAACTTCAAACTGTTTCAATTTGAAATTTTATAAAATTTCAATGTTGAATGAATTTAATTAGAAATTTTAATAAACTTAGATTTTTAAAAAATTTTAATAAATCAAAGTCTTCTAAAGTTAGTTAAATTTGTAAACATATATATTTAATTAATTATTAGAAATATTGGATTTATAGAAGAAAACACTAAAAAAATTTAATTTTGAAAAAGTTACAAATGATTATAAAATTCAATTATTTTTAAAAGAAATAAAATTCTTATCACAAAATTCAATTATGTTCAAAATTTAAAAAAAAATCTCTACAAAATCCCAATTATTATCTTTATAAATAAAAAAATTCTTCTCCAAAATTCAATTAGTAAAAAAAATTTTAATATAATTCTTGTTAAAATTTCAATTATTTTCAAAAATTTTCATTATTTCAATGATTTTCAATATCTAATATTTTAATAAAGTTACGCAAAAGAATTCAATTATTTAAAACAATTTTAATAAAATTGTACGCAAACATTTAATTATTTTTATAAATAATAAACATTTTACAGGAATTCAAATATTTACAAATTTTTTATAAGTTTTTACTCAATAATTAAATTAATTTCAGAAATAGTAAAACTCATCGCAGAATTTCAATTATTTTTACTACAATTTTAATCAAATTTCTTGAAAAATGTAACTATTCTAAAAAATTTTATTACAATTCTTCAAAAGAATTCAATTATTAAAAAATTTCTTAATAAAATTCTTTATAAGAATTAAATTTTAAGAAACATTCAATTATTCGATAAATAATTTACTATTGTATTTAAATAATTGAATTCTCGTATAATTTTCTAATAAAAATTGATTTGAAAATTAATTTTAATTTAACTTTTAAATAATAATAGAATATGAAAATAATTTTTAAGAAGTTACAGTATCAATATTCTAATTTCTAATAAGATAAAATAATTATTTTAACACTCGATCCTCTTTAATTATTATAAAACATGAAGAATTCGATAACTCCGAGTCGAAGACTCGGAGTAATCGTTTTCTTTATGTTTTATGATAATATTTTTAAAGTTGATTCATTTCAAAAAGGTTTGAATTTGAATGTTTTGGAGAATTTTAATTTCTACGGAAAAATAATAATAATGAAATATTTAAAATATTTAAAAAAGAAATTATTATTTTTGAATAATTTTACAATTAAAGATATTCGTAAGTAAATTTAACAGAACATTTTTTTCAATAAAATTTTTTCCTTTATTTTCTTAAAATTCGAAAATTTTCAGTTTCATTTTCAATTAAATTTTCTAATTGACAATTATAATTTATAAACATTTTTTTTCCTTTATTTTTAAAAATCTTTGAATCTTATTGAAACAATTGAAATTAAGAAATAGAATTGATGCAAATTATTTCCTTATGAAAATTTAGAATTTTCTACGAAAATATTAAGAAACTGAAATATCTAATGTTTTTCTTTCCAACAGAAAAAAATGAGTTTGTAAACAATATTGTTATTGAGAAATAAAAATTATGCATAAAATGGGTATATTTTCTACTTTTTAATCAAAATTTTTTAACAATTAACAATTTTCTAGTATTTTTTATAAAATAAAAAGGAGAATAATTTGCATAATAATTTAGATCAGTCAAACGAAATTTGTTATAGAAAAAAGCATATATAACAAGCAAAATTAGTATATTTTTCTATTTGTTTTAATCATAATTGTTTTTTAAATTTTCTAATTTCTAATATTGTTTTATTACAAATCATGAAAAAATACCTGCATATTTTTGATATGTTAAACAATATTTTTTAAAGAAAAAACAAAAGCATACACAGAAACTAATTTAAAACTGTGGTCAGAATAAATAAAAGAATACGGAAATTAATATAGTTTATTTACTTCTGATGTTACAAAATTTACTCTGGATGTAACGATTTTTAATATGGCAAATTTTACTTTTTTCCACAGTTAGATAATTTTTGTAGACGAATTTTAAAAAAATTTTTTCCAGTGTCATATACAATTTGTTATTAAAAATATTTTAAAATTCTTATTTACAGAGTAAATTTTACTAGTTCTGATGTACCTAAATTTTCTAATTTTCATAAAAGAAATTTTCTTTGAAAATAGTAAAAGTTATTCTTGAAATAACAAATTCTAATAGTATAAATTTTATTTATTTATTCGAGAAAAGAAAATTTGTATTCTATCCTATTTTAAATTTTTCTATATCCATTTAAAAAAATAAAAAAGCTAACAACAAATTTTGATCAACTGTCGCCGGGTAAATTTGTTATTCTCTAAATTTAAGCGGTCACTCACAGCTTTACCACAAAATTAATTAATGAATACAACAGTGTTAGTTGAACAGAACCTTGTTCACGTGTATTGGAAACATTTTGGAATACCGTTTTAGGAGAGAATATCAAATTATTCTATAATAGATGCTGGGATGGTACCTTTTACTGAGTGGACAGCATCAAAACGAGAGAGAGAGAGGGAGAGGAAGAGCGATAAAACAGTAAAATGTTTTTCCCTGTTTGTTGTCAGTGTGGTGGGTTTTCGCATCCGAGTTATTCTCTCTGTCTCTTTCTAGAAATGATATTGTTTCGTGGGGGATGTAAAACGTCAGGACGTTCCTACCTCGTTGAAATAAATGGTACTTCCGCTTTTCTCCCATTTGTTTTTCCTTCTGTTTTTCACATCGACCAAGAATGTCTCTCCATTTATGAATTCTCCTCTATATCTATATTTACTTCCTTCAAGATGTTTCGTGAATTACTTTTTGAATATGAATCAACTGCAACTATTGTTTCTTTCATTTATTGACGCTTACTATTTTAAATTACAAACGTTTGTGACTGTCATCAGTTCAATTAATTAAGGGATTAATTCTAGACTTTTCCCCTGATTATTAGACAAAATTATTCGAAAATTCCTTAATAAAATAGATATTAGAAAAAAAAAAACTTCCAATAATGTAAAATAAAATTCAAGTTGTAAACATTTTCCAAAAAATTCATGCTATAATGTTTTCAATATTTAATTATTATCTAAAATTTTAACTGAAATTCAATTTTAAACCAATTTTTATTAGCAAATTTTACGAGAATTCATTTAAATACAAAAATAAATAAATTATTGATTGAATGTTTCTTAAAATGGACTTCTCGTAATGAATTTTATCAACAAAATTTTAAATAGTAATTGAATTCCTTTGACAAATTTTTATAGCATTTTTAAAAATAATTATATTTTTTGAGGAATTTGATTAAAATTGTATTTGAAAAAAATATTGTAATTGAAAGAAATACCAGAAATTAAAATTGTATAAAAAAAAATTTTAATTTTGCGATGAGTTTTATTATTTATGAAAATAAATAATAAATAATAAAACTCATCGCAGAATTTTAATTATTTTAAATCATTTAATGAATTATTTATTTTTGTATTTAAATAATTGAATTCTCGTAGAATTTTCTAATAAAAATTGATTTAAACATGAATTTCAATTAAAATGTTATGTAATAATTGAATATTAAATTGAATATTATTATTAAATTGAATATTAAAATAAAGTTAATTGAATATATCGTAAATTTTTAGAAATAATTGAATTTTGAGAAGGTTTCAAATTAAAAGCTTTGAAAATCTGTATTTTCCATACTTTTAAGCTAACAATTCTGAAGAAATAATTTTTTTTGAAAAAATTTAATTGAATTACTTTTGAAATTATTTCAAGTTTTTATTTTCTAATATATATATATATATATATATATATATATATATATATATATATTTAATTAATTATTAAAAATTATGGTTTTGTAGAGGAATTTTAGTTAAAAACACTAAAAATAATAACTTCTTTTTAAGAATTTAATTATTTTTATAATTAATAAAACTCATCGCAGAATTCCAATGTTTTTTAATATAATTTTAATCAAATTTCTTGAAAAATGTAATCAATTTAAAAATTTTTATTAAAATTCGTCGTAAAAATTTAATTGTTTAAAAATGTGTTGATAATATTCTTCATGCGAATTAAATTTTAATAAACATTCAACTATTCAATAAATTATTAATTTTGTTATTTAAATTATTTTATTTTCGTAGAATTTTCTCATAAAAACTGATTTAAAAATTAATTTCACCTTGAATTACAGATAATAATTGAATATTAAAAGCTTTATAGCATAATTTTTTAGAAATAATTGAATTTTGAAAAGGTTTCAAATTAAAATCTTTGAAAATTTGAATTTTTCATACTTTTAACTAAAAATTCTGTGGAATTAATTTTTTTTAAATATATTTTTTTAAAAATTCAATTAAGCTTGGTTATCTTTAATTATTATAAAAGATGTAGAAATCGAAAACTCCGAGCCGAAGACTCAAAGTGATCGATATTTTCATGTTTTATAATAATATTCTTATAAGCTGTTGAATTTCAAAAAGATTTTGAATTTGAAATTTTTTTTCCTATGGAAAAACAATATTTATTAGATATTTATTTTAAAATGAAGTTATTGATATTTTTGAATAATTTTACATTAAAAGAAATTCGTACAATAAAAATACAATGAAGCACAACGAAGAAAAATACAATTTTTAAATAGGTATTATCACAGTAAATCGTGAGGTATTAAAAAGTGTTGCAGATTAAATTAACACCAAAAAAGATTTAAATAATCAATTTTGGTGTTATTTTTTACAATGAATGAAATTTTAGTTCATTAAATTTTTTATAATAATTCAATTATTTCCAAAAATTCACGCTTTACTGCTTTTAATATTCAATTATAAATTATAATCTAAAATTTTAACTGAAATTCATTTTTATGAGATGAAAATCAAGTTTTATTAGAAAATTCTACAAGAATTTTATTATTTAAATGCAAAAGTAAATAATTTATTGAATAATTGAATGTTTCTCAAAATTCAATTTTCATAAAGAATTTTATTAACAAATTTTTAAATAATTGAATTCTTTTGTCGAATTTTATTAACATAATTACTTTTTTCAAGGAATTCAATATTATAATTGCATAAAAAATAATTGAAACGCTGCGATCAGTTTTATTATTAGTAAAAATAATTGAATCCTTAAGAAGAATTTTATTACTCTTGAAAATAATTGAATTTCTGCAATAATAAATTGTTTAATTTCATTAAAAAATGATAAGTACTAAATTTTTACTATTTAAATTGATAATAATTATTAGAGAGTAGATTTTGTAAAATTAACGATCCACAAGTTTTGAACGTTCAAATGAACGAAATACTTTTTAAAAATATATTTTCATAAATTACTGATTGCAATAAAAATTAAAAACTTAAATTTTATATGGAGAAACTTTATAATTAATTTTATTATTCATAATGACACTAAATATTGTAAAATGAAAATTTAATTTGTAGAAGAGAAAAATAAATTTCGTTCATTTGATTTGAACGTTCAGAATTTTAGGATTATTAAAATTAATCGAGACATCAAAAATGTCACTTTCAGAAGAATCACTGATATAGATTTAGAATCACTGCAAAATTTGTTTAAAGGTTTTTTAAAAATTTTATAAATTAATCGACTACAAAGCTCCCTTCACGAGGAAGCAATACAATAAATATACAAAATCGACGGCTCCCGTTGATATGATCTTGTTTCAATTGTCAAAATAATAAAATCGTCTTTGGAGCTCAGTTCAATATGATCTCTATTCAATTGTCAATTTAATATAATCTCGCAAAAGTTTCCGTGTAATAAAATCTTAATTCAGAGAAATTTTAAATTCACTTAAAAAATAAAATATTAAATCATTTTTAATATTATTTCAGGTTCTATAATGATTAAATAATTATTAATAAAATAAAATATAGAAAAATAAATGAAGAAAATTCTAAAATAAATAAAAAACGATATAAATAAATTAATTTTTAACAATTAATATAAGAAATAAAAATTAGAAAAAAAATAAAATTATACGAAACTAATTAATAATAAAAATAATAAATAAACTAAAATTAAGTAAAATTTCATTACGTTTCAATTATATTTTATTTTGTCAATAATTATTATTTTAAATTTCTTTGATTTATTTCATTAATTTTACTATTATTGTAGGTTAATTATTCTATGTATAAAAATATTTATTTTTATTATTTATATTACCTACATTATACATAAAAAAGAATTTCAGTTGAAAAATGTAGTGTAATATATTTTTTAAATATTATAGATAATACCCATTTTATTATACTTTGTTCATTTTTTTTTATTTAATTAATATTATTATTTTTTGCAATATTATTTCATACTTTTTAATGAATAATGAATTTTATTAATTAAAATTAGTTAGTTTTGTATTTTTATTATTATTTATATTTGTATAATTTTATTATTTATTTTTCCATTTAATTAATTATTAAATTAATTATTGAAGAGTATGAAATAATATTACAAACGAATTAATATTTTATAGTTATTAATTTATTATTTTTCTATATTTTATTTATTAATAATTATTTAATCATTATAAAACCTAAAATAATATTAAAAACGATTTAATATTTTATTTTTTAAGTGAATTTAAAATTACTCTGAATTAAGATTTTATTACACGGAAATTTTTGCGAGATTATATTAAATTGACAATTGAATAGAGATCATATTGAACTGCGAGCTCCAAAGACGATTTTATTATTTTGACAATTGAAACAAGATCATATCAACGGGAGCCGTCGAAATATATTATTGGAATAGACAATACAGAAAGCAGAATAGGAAATGAGGCTAATTAATAATTACAACATAAAGTTAAGGACATGACAAAGTCTATTTTCACAATGTTAAGTCGCATTTGCCTTGAGTCTGTATAATACAAGAGCGAAGGAGCAAGAAATGTGTACGCCTGACACTATCTTGTCAGTGATGTACATAAACGCTAGGAAGATAAACAGAAACAACGCTGAACGACATATGTGCATAAAGCGTGAGAATTAGGATGGGTTGAGAAGGGGTGGGTGGGAGGGAGAGAGAGAGAGAGAGAGAGGTGTCGTCGCGTCATAGTATGTTTCAATGCCGACAACTTGGTTGCACTTCCCGTAATGAAGGAGAGTCTCTGCACCAACAGACGGGAACGAGAGCATCAGCGTGTAAGGAGTCCGTAGATAGGCGCGACGCGAGAAACTGTTAATACGTTTCAATTCCCATCTCCCTCTCTCTCTGTAAACCACCTTTCCCGTGTGTTGGGTTCACGGAATTATCTAATTTTGTTTGTGTAAATACTGTTTTCCGTGTGTAAATAGCAACACACTGCAGGAAATGAAAAATCTTTCATGCGACGAGAAATTGAGTCACAATTAAAGGTCGGAAAACACCTTAGCGCGATGAGGATACACTTAGTAGTTGGAAGTCTTAAGAGACTTATAAGATGTGCTCTTACATGGAAACTTAATTACGGATAAATTACGAGTAAATTCATTATGATGAAATTTACATTTTGTAAATTCGCTTTTCTTCAATTCGATTGTAGAATTGTTTGGGGGAAATTTGTTTAAGTGTGTCTGACTAAAAAGGGTCTTGTACTACTAATCTCTTCACTGATTAAAAGAGTTTCAAATATTCTGTCTGACTAAAAGTCCTTTATACTACTGGGAAAACTAACTACTGATTAGAAGTGTCTAATATGTTCTGTCTGACTAAAAGTCGTTTGTACTACTGTGAAAACTTGACTCAAAGTCAAGGCTCTTTGTCTGAATGTTAATTACCTTCTCTACTTTTGCTTAATTTACTGAAATTATGGTCATGTCTGACCATACACCACCTCTTACTACTTTATTCATTGATTGAAAATTTTAAAACGTTCTGTCTGACTAAAATCTTCTTTACTACTTTCCCTCAACACTTTTAGACTTTAGTATTTACTAAAGTAATAGAAATTTTTCTATTTCTATTTATTTAAATATTTATTTAAATTATGAAAATATTGTTATTAAAGTAAAAATATTTAATTGTATAGGTGATAATTTAAAATAATTATTCACTATAATAATCTTCGTATTTCTTTCTATCATTCTGCCTGTCCACACATTAAAGTTATTTTCTGCGAATGCTTTTGTTCTTTGTTTTCTTTAAAAAATATTGTTTGACAGATCGAAAAAATACAGGTATTTTTTCATCTAAATTATGCAAATTTTTCTCCTTTTTTCATTTATAAAATGTATGAGAAAATTGTTAATTGTTAAAAAATTATAATTAAGAAATAGAAAATATACCCATTTTATGCATAATTTATGTTTCTCAATAACAATATTGTTTACAAACTCATTTTTTTCTTTTGGAAAAAAAACATTATATATTCTATTCTATTTGTTAATTACAAATTTTAATTAAAAATGAAATTAAAACTTTTTAAATTTTTAGAAAATAAAGGAAAAAATTTTACTCAAAAAAATGTTCTGTTACATTTATTTGCGAATTCCTTTAATTGTAAAATTATTCGAAAACATGAATAAGTTTTTTTTAAATCAATATTTAATCAACATTATTTTTCCATAGGAATTAAGAATTTCAAAAATTTTAAATTGAAACCTTTTTCAAATTCAACAACTTATAAAAATATTATTATAAAACATGAAAATACTCTCTAAATCTGAATTAGTGCGGATTCGTTAACCAATTTTAATTAGTAACATTTTTTTTACTAATTTTCAGTAGTTTTTTACTAATTGCTAGAGAAAATATTTAAAAAAAAATATATTTCCAAATTAAGGCCATAATGCTTTTTTATATTCAATTATTATCAAAAAATTTAACTGGAATTTATTTTTAAATCAATTTTATTAGAAATTTCTACGAAAATACAATTATTTAAACAAAAAAATAATAATTTATTGAATAGTTGAATGTTTTTTAAAATTGAATTCTCATAAAAAATTGTATTAACAAATTTTTAAGACGAATTTTTATAAAATTTTTAGAATAATTACATTTTTCGAGGAATTTGATTGAAATTGTATCAAAAAACATTGGAATTCTGCGATGAGTTTTATTAATTATTATGAAAGTAATTGAATTCTTAAAAAGACATTATTTATGAAAATAATTCAATGTTTGCATAGAATTTTAATATAACTTTTTTTTTAATAATTAAATTCTTTTGGAAAATTTTTTTAAATAATTGAAATTTTGTCAAGAATTTTATTAAAAATTTTGAAAATAATTAATCTTTGGCGAAGAATTTTATTATTCATAAAGATAATTGAAATTTTGACGAAATTTTTTTTAAAATTGTTAACTTAAAATAATTTCAAAAGTAATTCAATTTAACTTTTTCAAAAAAAATTAATTCTTTAGAATTGTTAGTTAAAAGTATGGAAAATACAGATTTTCAAAGATTTCAATTTGAAACCTTCTCAAAATTCAATTATTTCTAAAATTCACGATATTATGCTTTTAATATTCAATTATTACAAAACATTTTAATTGAAATTAATGTTTATATCAATTTTTATTAGAAAATTCTACAAGAATTGAATTATTTAAATACAAAAATAATCAATTTATTAAATAATTGAACATTTCTTAAAAACATTATTTTTCCATAGGAATTAAGAATTTTAAAAAATTTTAAATTGAAACCTTTTTAAATTCAACAACTTATAAGAATATTTTTATAAAACATGAAGATAGCGATTGCTATCATCGATTTCTTCATGTTTTATAATAATTAAAGATGACCGAGTGATAAAATCATTGTTTTATATTATAAGAATATTATTACAGTTACTTTTTTAAAATTATTTTCATCATTTCAAATCAGTTATTATTTTCTACAATTTTTAATTATTTTTCATGAAAATACTTGAATTCCTTAAAAAAAAATTTTATCATTTATAAAAATAATTGAATTATTGCGAAGCAATTTATAAAAAATTTCCTGAGAAATTTTTATTACTTATGAAAATAATTAAATGTTTGCGTACAATTTTTTGGGAATTTGAAATTGATTTGAAATTAATTGAACTTTGAGGAAGAATTTTGTTATTTTTAAAGATAATTGTCATTTTGACGAGATTTTTTTTTAAATTTGAAAGATAATTGAATTTTATGAGAAGAATTTTATCACTTTTGAAAATAATTGAATTTCTGCAATTATTTGTAATTTTTCAAGAATTAGATTTTTTTAGTGATATCAACAAAAAATTGAATTACAAATTTTTAAATTCTATTATTTTTAAAATTGCTAATTTTATCTTAAAAAGTTAGTTAAATTGTTTCTAGTTAACTGAAATAATCGTGATATTCTTTCTTTTTGTCCACATTTGAAGTTAGTCTTTTGTGCAGTCTTTTGTTTTTCCTTAAGTTTATATAAATTTTATTGTAATTATTTTGTTTTATAAAAAATTCAAAATTTTTATTATTAATAATTTAAAACAAATACCTTTTAGTTTTAAACAATTTATCTGGTTTTATTTATTAATTATTATTTTATTGAGAAAAAAGAAATTATTGCAAAGGTTTTTCCTTTTAAAATAAAATTGAAACTTTGTGACAAAAATTGCAATTGACAAATAGAAATGATGCAAATTTTTTTTTAAATAAGAAATTTAATTTTTGTTAAAAACTGTTGTTTTTTAAGTCGAACTTATCCATATTTTTTTTACTCATAATATTAAAAGTTTGTTTTAGAAAATGAAGAAAAATATTTGCATAATTCCTATTTTTTAATCACAATTTTTGTACGAAATTATTAAAATTTTTTTTTAAACAAGAAAAAGAATTTATTATTAAACCTTTCTTTGTAACAATTTTATTATTATTTCTTGCTTACTATACTAAGACGAACTTTATGAAAAATAATATTCAACAATTAATTCATTGACAGCTTTGATAATAATTAATTTGTTAAAAATCTATATTTTGGATTTCTACAATATGTTGTATTATAAATTTTTAAATTCTATCATTTTTAAATTGTTAATTTTATACAAAATAGCAAAAAGAAATTGTTGTTAGTTTAATAATAATACTAATAAATACTTTTTCTAATACAAAGAGATTTTTACTACTGATAAACCGCTGACAGAAATTCAAATATAAATGTCTGACTAAAAGTGATTTTTACTACTGTTTACCTACATATAAAGAGTCTACTATTTATTTTGTCCGAGTAAACTGTCCTCTACCTCTACATTCTTTTTATTACACCCGTAAATGTTGTTTAGAGTCAAACATTTCTTTCTTTTAGAAAATTTTATCGCTTTTTTTGAAAATTAGAAGGATTTTACTCGTCTGACTAAAAAAAGTTTTTTCTACTGATAATTGAAAAAGAGATTTTTTACTTGTTAATAAACTGTTTGACAGGAATTTTAATAGACTTGGCTGACTGAAATTGATTTTACTACTCAAAGAAAAAATTTCTAATCAAAATTAAACAAAATTAAAGTTATTCTATTTTGTCTGTCTGATTAAAAGTTACTATTACTACTTACTTGTAATTAAAATATTTCTGGAGTTCAGTCTGACTGGAAATTGCATTTTTACTACTTATATTTTATTTGAAATATTCCTTCTGTTTTGTCTGACTAAAACTGTCTTTAGCTACTGAATTCCTGATAAAATAAGGTAAAAGATTGGATAACGAAAAAAGCAAAAAAAAAAGAAATTATAAAATCGCAAATTCATATTCACTGATGACAACTTACATTATTTATACCATTAAAATACAAAATACGACAAATATAAACAAAGATTCATGAATCAGGTTAAATTTGAATAATGAAGAACAAAAAAAAAAGAGAAGAATCGCGTTTCACTGAGAAATTCCCAGTAACATCAATAATCAAGAATTTTGCACGTGCTTCTCTGAAGACACTATCCTTTGAATATGCAGCACTAGCCTTGTCTGGCGAAAAGTATAAGAGAATATTTCTTTTCTGAAATATTCAACAATCTTAAAACTGAGTAATTTATGAATATTCAGAGACCTTCACTCAAGGATGATACTTTCTTTCCTTTATTTTTTTTCTGTGTGTATGTGTGTGAGAATTTTCCGCTTCAGGATATTATAATAAAACTGTAGATGGGTGTTGAGGGTTGAAACGTTTTACAAATATATTTTAATACGCAAAATCCGAACAAGACTCACGGGCCATAATCCCAAAGTGAATAAATTCATGTGCTAAAGTATCTCTCTCTCTCTCTCTCTATTTGGAAAAAAAATGATAACGACAGTTCAACAAACTTTATCCGCAAGTGTCGAGTTGCGAGAGGTAATATTTATATAGAGGTCCTGAAATAATTATGTGCATGGCTAAGTTAATGAGCTGGCGCTCTAATAATCATTTCCTTTGAGGAGAGCGCATGCCTGGATCTGGGAAATAGAGGACAGAGCGAGAGAGAGAGAGAGAGAGAGAGAGAGGAATTAGTAAATGATAGAGGGGGTGAGAGGAGGGAAAAGCTCAAACGAAACTTACGAGAACAAGATGAAGGGAGAGACTGCTTCATTTGGCAAGGAACGCTTAATAAGCTACCAGCTAAGCAAGCATCGCCTAAAGCTAGTCTTGCTTCCATTCAAATAAGATCCAACCCAATTCTCAATCATGAATATTTTCACCCTTGTTACAAAACTTAGTTGTTAAATTCGAAATATCGTTTTCAAACTTCTCTACGCACCGTGAGTCACAATATTTTTCATATTTTTCCTAATTTAAAAAAAACGAAATTTCAATTTCTGAAAATAAATTTTTAATTTTAACAAACATCAATTTTTTTTAAAACTAAATAATTAAGAAATTAATTATTCAACACTTGTTAAATTCATTTATTGAGTTTTCAGTCTTATTTAATATAATTTACTATATAGTAAAACGTGAGGTGTTAAAATAACACCAGAATGGATTAAAATAATCTGCAACAGTTTAATTTCTCTAGGATTAAATTAACATCAGAAAGGATAAAAATAATCGATTTTGCTGTTATTTTTAACTGTGAATGACATTTTACTTTAAATAAAACACTAAAGTCAACGATTTGTAAAAATTCAACGAATTTAGCTTCTCCAGGGAGAATAGTAAGTTAGTGAATTAGTTACTAACTAACTTAGTAACATAGTTACTAAATTCAATTGTGTACAAAAATTTAAAAAAATTCTCGTCAAAATTTCAATTCTCTTTATAAATAATAAAATTCTTCTCTGATATTCAATTATTTTACAAAATTTTAATCAAATTTTTGGCAAAATTTCAATTATTTTCAAAAGTTTTCTAAAATTCAATGATTTTCAATATCTAATATTTGAATAAAATTTTCCAAAAGAATTCCATTATTAAAAAAAATTTTCAATAAAATTCTACGCAAACATTCAATTATTTTCATAAATAATACAAATTTTTACAGGAATTCAATTATTTACAAATTTTTTTTATAAATTCCTTCGGAATAATTCAATTATTATCATAAATAATAACATTTTTACAGGGATTCAATTATTTTTATATATAATAAAATTCTTTTAGGAATTCAATTATTTTCATAAATAATAAAACTCATTGCAGAATTTCAATTATTTTTAATGCATTTTTAATCGAATTGCTCGAAAAATTTAATTATTCCTAAAAATTTTATTAAAATTCGTCCAAAGAATTTAATGATTTAAAAGATTTTTTGATAACATTTTTTATGAGAATTTAATTACAAGAAACATGAAATTAATAAATTATTTATTTTTGTATTAAAAATAATTGAATTCTCGTAGAATTTACTAATAAAAATGGTTTTAAAAATGAATTTCAGTTAAAATTTTAGATTATAATTAAATATTAAAAGCATTATAACGTGGATTTTTAAAAATAATTAAATTTTGAAAAAGTTTTAAATTAAAATCATTGAAATTCTTAATTTTTCATATTTTTGACAAACAATTCTGTAAAATGAATTCTTTTTAAAAGTTTAATAGGATTTTTATTGAAATTATTTCAAGTTTTTATTTTCCAATAAATATTTTATTGCAGAATTTACGAATAATTGAAATTTTGTAAAATTGAATTGTAAACGAATGAATTTGAAAATTCTTAAAGTACTTTTTTAAAAATTATTGAAAATAATGGATTTATTGAAGAATTTTAGTTAAAAACACTAGAAAAAAATTTAGTTTTAGAGAAGTTACAAATTATTGCAGAAATTCAATTATTTTCAAGAGTAATAAAATTCTTCTTAAGGATTAAATTATTTTTACTTATAATAAAAGTAAAACTGATCGCAGCTTTTCAATTATTTTTTATACAATTATAATATTAAATTCCTTGAAAAAAGTAATTATGTTAATAAAATTCGACAAAAGAATTCAATTATTTAAAAATTTTGTTAATAAAATTCTTTATGAGTATTGAATTTTGAGAATCATTCAATTATTCAATAAATTATTCATTTTTGTATTTAAATAATTGAATTCTCGTAGAAATTACTGATAAAAATGGTTTTAAAAATGAATTTCAGTTAAAATTTTAGATTATAATGAAATATTACAAGCATTATAACGTGGATTTTTAGAAATAATTAAATTTTGAAAAAGTTTTAAATTGTTATTGTCATTGTAAACGAATGAATTTAAAAATTCTCAAAAAACTTTTTAAAAATTATTAAAAATAATGGATTTATTGAAGAATTTTAGTTAAAACCACTAGAAATAAATTTAATTTTAGAGAAGTTACAAATTATTGCAGAAATTCAATTATTTTCATGAATAATAAAATTCTTCTTAAGGATTCAATTATTTTTACTAATAATAAAACTGATCGCAGCGTTTCAATTATTTTTTATACAATTATAATTGGATTCCTTGAAAAAAGTAATTATGTTAATAAAATTCGACAAAAGAATTGAATTATTTAAAAATTTGTTAATAAAATTCTTTATGAGAATTGAATTTTGAGAAACATTCAATTATTCAATAAATTATTTACTTTTGCATTTAAATAATTGAATTCTCGTAGAATTTTATAATAAAAATTGATTTTCATTTCATAAAAATGAATTTCAGTTAAAATTTTAGATTATAATTGAATATTAAATTTTTAGAAATAATTGAATTTTGAAATTAATCCTTTTCCTTGAAATGTGCGAGTTTTTCTTTTGTTTTTAGTACTTACCTGCATTACTTTTAAAAAATAAATTCAAATGACCATTCAAATCAGATACTTTAACTAGATTTATATTTTAATCGAACTGAATGTATTTGGTATTAAAATATGCAAATTATTATTTTTTAAGTAGTCTAATTTTATTTAAGATTACGTGAAAGAATATTAACGTGTATTGTTAATAGAAAATCTTGCGACAGTAGTAAAAGTGTATTTTTGTCAGACAAGTTAGGTGTTTTACACAAAAAATTAAATTTTTTTTTACAGAACTATTAACATATATTTCTTTACAATAAAATTTAGTAGTGGCACTAGTGAAAATGTGTTTTAGTCAAACAAGTTAGATTAGAATCTAAAACGACAGAATTTTGACAAAAATTTTTTTTTATAGTTAGTAAAAAATGCAAGTGATAAAATCGAAAATACAGTGGCAGAAAATGTCAGGAATATTATAATTGAAATATAAGTAGTAAAAAAAATTTTATTCAGATATATTGAAACTCTTGTAAATTTGACATAAGTAGTAAGATTGGAATTTAATCAGACGAAATTGTAACATAAATTTTCAATGCAGTATAGTAAAAACATTTCTAGTCGGATAACATTCGAAGTAATGTAATGTGAGTAGTAGCATCAAGTTTTAGTCAGACATTCTTTAAATCACCATTCAGGTGGAATTGCAACAGAAATTTTCTTCACAGTAGTTACAACAAGTTTTGGTCAACCAAAACCTTACAAAATTTTTGTAATTGAAATAAAAATAATAAAAACGAGTTCTTTTTAGACAGAACCGGAGAAATAATTAAATTGACAATCAGTAGTAATAGCATGGTTTAGTCAGACAGGAGAAGATTTAATCTATTTGTCTCATTCGGAACACTAGAATTTGGTCTGACAGATTGATTTCAATAGTTATCCTTATACTAGTAATATAAGTAGTTGAAACAAAATTCAGTTAGACAAAACAGAAAAATTGTAATTCCAATATGAGTAGTAAAGGAAAATTTTAGTCAGACACATTAAGAAACCAGTGATTTTGTTTTGAGCAGTAAGTCTGTTATTTGATCAGTCGCAATTAAATTATTAAATTCCTTCGCAGTAGTAACAACAAGTTTCAGTCAGACAACATTCGAAGTATTGAAATTTAAGTAGTAAAACCTGATTTTAGTAAGACAGAATTCGAATCTTTTATGTTTGTTATTGTTATTATTATGCTTATTGATTATTGTTATTATATCGCTTTTATATTTTTAATATATTTATATTTTAATACATATATTGGACATTTTTTTCCTTATAATTATTTTTCCACTTTTTTCCTTTATCGATGTCTCCTCGAGTGTAGCTGAATTTCAGAGAAAGACTATGCCTCGACAAGTTGGAAATTATTAAAAAAAAAAATAAGAAAAAATGCTAAATTATTCTTTGACAAGATTTAAGATTATTGCATATTTCAGGAAAGACATTCCTTTTTATGCTCGCTTTACAAGGATAGTGCAGCATATTCAAGGATGGGTTTTGAGAAGAGCACGTACAAGATTCAGGATGTAAGAGTGTTCCGCAAATGCATTCCCATCGGGGGTTTTTCCTTTTTTTTATTTATATATATATTGTATATATATATATATATATATATGTGTGTATAATATAAAAAAGGTTACTTACAAAGAAGTTGATAGAATGGAAATTTCCGATATGAAATTTTTTTTGTTTTTTTTTTTATTTATTTATTTTTTTCTTGTTAAGATGAGTGACATAGGTATTGATAAAAAGGGATCTTATGCGGAAATGGAGCTGTCAACGAATATTTCCAAGTATCCGTTATGGAAAATTCGATTTTGTTCCTCTTGACGCGAGACTTCTGGTCGCAAATACCTCCATAGAGGGAAAATACTTTATAGTAAAATAAAATAAAAATGTATAGAAAACGATGAAAAAAAAGGAGGATTTCATAAGGAAAATATTCAACAACATGTTTTGTTCTCTATTCAATGTAAATATAGTTTAGAGCAAATATTTGTTTGACGGTTCATCAAAAATTCAATATCATTCGGGACAAATGTACATTTTTTTTGTTTTAGTCAATTTCGCAAATTCTTTAGTTCTGTTTGTTACTTTTTTTTATTTAGTTTTTAACTTGATGAAAAAATAATTAATGATTGTATTTCATCTAGTAGTAAAAAGTAGTTCTGCTCAAAAAAAAAAATAACAGTAAGTTTCAGTGTCAGAATTAAAAGAATTCAACTATTTTTATGTTCTGCCTGACTGAAATTATTTTTTTTATGATTTATATATTTGACTGTTAATATTTTTCTTCACTGATCAAAGTGATAAATGAATTTTTATTTTTTGTTTCAGGTGAATAAAAATTGGACCAATTATATTTACTGTCTGGTAATGTACAACTAGAAATTTAATTATACTAAAAGTTTTTGCTACAAAAAAATAAGTAATCGAGTAATTTAATACAAAACTTTAAAAAATTTTCCTTCTAAATAAATAAAAACTAAAATAAAAAGTGACTAAATAAATTCTAAAATTTTCTACAGAACAAAAATTTTTTTTTTTATTTTTCACTTTTTGTAAAGTGAATATTACGAAAGTTAGTGTTGAATGTATCGAACGTGAAACGAGAAACCTCCGGCGTTGCTCTAGCGCCAGCTTTTTTTTCAAGTATTCAATAAATGAACAAAGAAAAAACATTTTATTTTTGCCTACAAAAAAAAGACAAAAATTTGCTACTACTCAACAAAAGGGAAGTAAAAAAAAATTATTTAACGAGAGAAAAAAAAAATCTTATTATATACGGAAAACTATATATATACAACAATGTATACAGAAAGCCGGATATAAAATGGAATTCTGTCGTTTATGAGCCTAGTGAATGATGGCCTAGTAGATAAATAGTCTTCGTGATGAAGGAACATAACTTGTTGCACATAAAACTCTTGTTTCGCAAGTATGATGAAACAACCATTTCATTTTGTGGTGAAAAGATTTGATCATCCTTGACGGTAATGGTTCTTGAATGAAACTCGTTCTCTGTTTTCAAGACAATACTTGTTTATAGGATAAATATATATATATATAGCTTTTAGAGAAAAGAAAAACGGTAAAATAGAACGCTTTGGATTTTATTGATCCAACTGGTTTTAAGATTGTGCGCTGCAAAAGAAAAATCCAAGGATAATCCTCCATCACCCACAAGGATTTTGCCTCTTGCTTCGTTCGCTTTGCGGGTTAAGACTTGGCGTGCCCCATGTGAAAGAAAAGAGGACTTTTTTTTTCTTTTTTTTTTTTTTTTTTCTTCTTGCCGACCGTGATTTAGCCGGGATTCGTGTTGCCGCAAGACAATGATATCCATGAGTTCAACATATACGATCCGTGGCGGAAAACTTTTATGATACATTGTACCGAGTGGTAATTAAAACTGGCACGAGACGTGAGCCGCGTAACGGATGATGATGGCGATGATAATAATAATGTTACGAGCAAGAGAGATAGAGAAGCGATAATAAAGATAAAGCGTACACCGAAATCTAATAATATTGCTTTTGAGGGCATCTCTATCTAGGTTGCATGGACTTTCTCTAATTCAGTACAAAGCAAATTACAAGCGAAATAGTTGATCGAAAAAGGGGAGTAAATTTGTCATTTGAAAATCATCGATATTTCATTGCCTCTAATATTAAAATTGATATTTTTACTTTTTTTTTGTAATTATTAAAGAAAATAAAAAAAAAAAATTTAATATTTTTTTAATCTAAATAAACCTATTGTTCACTACAAACAAGGCTCGGATTGTGCGACTTTTTCGACTTTTTTGTGAAAAAATGCGATTAGTCGACTTTTACCAAATTTTTTTTGAGTAAAATGCGACTAATCGACTTTTTTCACATTTTTCAATTACTTTTTGACTTAAATTTTAAACAGCAGAAATATTTTTTTTTTTTTGTAAATTATCTATTGTTATCTACTAAATAATATAATATAATTTTATTTCTTAAGAACAATATTGTTCACAAACTCATTCTTCTCATTTGGAAAAGAAACATTACATATTTCCGTTTCTTAATATTTTTGTAGAAAATTCTCAATTTTCATAAGGAAATGATTTGCATCATTTCTACTTTTTTAATTACAATTGCTTTCATAAAAATTTACAATTTTTTTAAAAATAAAGAAAAAAATTGTTTATAAATTCTATTTGTCATTTACAAATTTTTTTAAAATTATTCGAAAACATCAATAACTTCTTTTTTGAATAAATAATAAATTATTATTATTTTTCCATAGAAATTAAGATTTTTAAAAATTTTAAATCAAACATTTTTGAAATTAAACAACTTTTAAAAAATTCTTATAAAACATGAAGATGACCGAGTAATAAAATCATTATCTTATATTATAAGAAAATTGTTACTGTACGTAACTTCTTTAAAATTATTTTCATCAATTTAATTCAATTATTATTTTCTAGAATTTTTAATTATTTTTTATTAAAATAATTCAATTCCTTAAAAAAAATTTATTATTTATAAAAATAATGGAAATATTGCGAACAAAATTTATAAAAAAATTTAAAATAATTGTGTTATTTGAAAAATTTTATTAAAATATCAGATATTAAAAACGATTGAAAATCATTGAATTGAAGAAAATTTTTAAAAATAATTAAAATTTTTAAAAGAATTTAATTACAATTTTTGAAAATAATTTAATTTTGAAGAAGAATTTTATCATTTATAAAGATAATTTTTTTTGTGTTTTTAACTAAAACTCTTCATTAAATCAATTATTTTTAATAATTTTTCAAAAAGTTCTTTAAGAAATTTTCAAATTCATTTATTAACAATTCAATTTTACAAAACTTCAATTATTCGTAAATTCTTCAATTAAATATATATTAGAAAATAAAAACTTTAAATAATATAAAAAAATCCGCAATTAAACTTTCTTAAAAAAAAATTAATTCCACAGAATTGTTTGTTAAAAATATACAAAATTCAGATTTTCAAATATTTTAATTTCAAACCTTTTTAAAATGGAATTATTTCTAAAGATTCACCCTATAATGCTTTTAAAATTCAATTTTTATGTGAAAATTTTATTAAAATTCATTTTTAAATCAATTTTATTTTTTATTAGAAAATTCTACTAGAATCCATTTATTTAAATACAAAAAATACAATTTATTGAATAATTGCATGTTTCTTAAAATTGAATTCTCCTAAAAGATGTTATCAATAAATTTTTAAATAATTTAATTCTTTTGGCGAATTTTAATAACTTTTTTAAAAATAAATACATTTTTCGAGGAATTCGATTAAAATTGTATTACTTATAAAAATAATTGAATTCCTAAAAAGAATTTTATTATTTATGAAAATAATTGAATCGTTGTAAAAATTTTAATATTTATGAAAATAATGGAATTATTGCGAAGAAATTTATAAAAAATTTGTAAATAATTGAATTTCTTTGAAATTTTTATTATTTATGAAAATAATTAAAAGTTTGCGTACAATTTTATTAAATTTCATTTAAATAATAAATTAAAAAATAATAGAAAAAATAAATTTTTCAATAAATAATAATCAAATTTAAGTATTTTTTTGCTTTAAAAAATAATTATTACGAATAAAATTTATTTTTGTTTCTCATTGCAAATAAAAAAAAATTATAAATATAATAATTTGTCGAAACGTTAAAATTGTGTTTTTATTATTTTAATTGAACGACTTGAACGTTTGATAATTTTTTTTATATTTTATACAAATAAAATAATTTTCATAAAAATATTTTGTTACATTCTACACTCAATTTTAATGAAACCCCATTAACATTTTGCCATTTTTTACATTTTTTGCAATTTTTTAACAATTAAAGATTTTGTGTATTTTGTAATTTTTTATGTGATAAAATTTACATTTTATTTCTAATAGGAATAATTTAAGAGTTTATACATTTTGTCTGACTCAAATTGACTTATACTACTGATAAATGACGTCTTACCTCTCCCAATTTTATTTTATTTTATTTGTATACATATAATAGCAAATAACAGGTCCAGTCAGACGAAGTAGAAGGAATATTGCAATTGCAATATTAGTAGTAAAAGTAAATTTAAATCAAACAGATTCAAACTTCTTTTTTATTCTTATGAGTAGTAAAAAGCAGAAAGAAACTTGAGGATTATATTGTATTTAAAATATCAGTAGTAAGAACAAATTTAAGCCAGACAAAACCTTTGAAATATCTACAATTGAAATATTCAGTAGTCACAGAAAGTTTTAGTCAGACATTGCCTAATCTTAGAATTTTTGTCTCAATAGTAAAGGAAAATAAATAAAACTTCTTTTTACTCCTGTAAATTTGATATTAGAACTAAGAATGAAATTTAATGTCAAGAAATTGTAACATAAACATGCATCGCAGTAGTAAAAGCAAGTTCAAGTCAGACGAAAAGCTAGGAGTAGTTTGTAATGTTAATATTAGTAGTGAAGGCAAATTCTTGTCAGACAAGTAAAGTCCCTAACTTTCTGTCTCAGAGATTAAGCTAAAATTTAGTTAGACGGGATTTTTTCCTAGATTTTGTAAAATACTAGTAGTAAAAAGTATTAATAGTCAGACAAAGTATAAAAACAGTAGATTCAATACCAGTAGTATTAAAAAATAATTAAAAATTAATTACTTAATTTTTAAGTATAAGACCTGACTATAAAAATACCAAAAAAGAATTTTTTTAATTAAAAAAGTAAAATTACCAGTAAAAGTAATAATCAAGAATATGTCTGACTAAAATTGACCCTTACTACTGTAATTATAACTTTACAGAGTAATTACAAAAAAAAAAAAAAAATACAACTATTTTTGCCATCTGCCTGACTGAAATTGTGTTTCACTACTTAAATACTTAGTTCACAAGATTGAGGAAAGTCCATCTAAAACTTAACTTCCACAACCAATATTCCATTCTACTTGATTGAAACAAAAAGTTTTTTAATATCTTAAAGTTAAATTAATATTACTTATTTCAAGTACATCGAAACTTTAAGTCAAATACAATATTATCAATCGTTAAAAATCACAATTTCTTAGGTGATTTAAATAAAAGCAAAAAGAATTCTTCTCTAAAACTAACAAAAAGAAGAAAAGGGAACAAAAAAAAAAATGTCTGTTTAAGACAAAAAAAAACTTTCCTCTCATTTTGAAAAGTGTTGAATTGTCAAGCGAATGAAAATTATGAGTAGAATTAAAGTCATGAGATGAAAGAAGTGATTTGATTTTACGCTAATCGTGGTGGAAAGTTGTTATCTTAAATTACCCTCATGATCCCTTTCTTCAAGATAGAGAACTTTCTCTTTCTTTCTTTCACAAAAAAAAAAGAAATGGAAAATTTTTCTCTTCTTTAAGCTCGTTTCTCTTTTACTCCTTCTCATTTCTTTTTTTCTCGTTGCATCCCACTATTTTGCACATTTCGAGGCAAATGTAAGAAGAAAAGGAAGAAATTCACCCCCCCCCCTACGCCCTCCCTCCCCATCCCTCACCGCACCATTCTCCCTTGTGAAACTCCATTTTCTAAAGTTCTCCCTAACATTAACATTATTCCACTCGACGAGATATTCTTAGGAAATTAGACTGCGGTGATTTATTTTGAAACCGTCGCCCCATGTATATGTGAGCGCGAAATATACAAACACACAAGTCTGATACAATGAAATTGATATGTTGGTACCCAGCGGCGTTAGGAAATTAGACGTTGCTGATTTACGTTGGAGAAAATCGAATTGTAACCACAAATAGAGGATGTTGCATTCTATGGTATTTCCTCATACCACATCTTGCTCGATTCTAATTTGTTTATCGAATGCCATTATTATGCAAGACTAATTTCTCGGGAAATTCATTGGACTATATATCTCTTTTCCTTAAAAATTTCCAATACATTATGTCTACGTACATGTCAATATATTGAAAATAGATTAATTTCATTGCTCTTGTGCTCGTCTTGATGTGAGGATTCATTTATTCTTTGTTATCTGTCAACTCTTATTATTAAAATTATTATTAAAAATAATTTATCATTGATTCAGAGCTCGGATCGACTTTAAAACTAAAAAAAAAGTCGCTTTAGTCGCATAAATTCACAACAAAAGTCGCAGAAATAATTATTTTTTAAAGCAAAAAGAAAAACT
Organism: Leptopilina heterotoma; assembly: GCF_015476425.1. Taxonomy (NCBI): domain Eukaryota; kingdom Metazoa; phylum Arthropoda; class Insecta; order Hymenoptera; family Figitidae; genus Leptopilina; species Leptopilina heterotoma. The sequence goes on from NW_025111138.1 coordinate 335,056, forward strand.
TAAAAGAATCGAATAATCGGTTTGATTATTTACTGAAAAATTTATTTTTTCTATTATTTTTTAATTTATTTTTTTATTATTCAAAAAAAAAATTTAATAAAATTATACACAAACATTTTAATTATTTTCATAAATAATAAAAATTTCACAAGAATTCAATTATTTACAAATTTTTTTTATAAATTTCAACGGAATAATTCCATTATTTTCATAAATAATAAAATTTTTTTGTAAGAAATTAAATTATTTTCCCAATTATTATCTTTATAAATAGAAAAAGTCTTCTTTAAAATTCAATTATTTTCAAAACTTTTAATAAAATTCTTGTCAAAATTTCAATTATTATCAAAAAAATCCCCTGATACCCAAGAGAATTCAATTATTTAAAAACAATTTTAATAAAATTGTACGCAAACATTTAATTATTTTCATAAATAATAAACAGTTCACAGGAATTCTAATATTTACAAATATTTTATTAGTTTCTTCTTCAAAATTAATTTATTTTCAAAAATTTGAATAAAATTGTCAACATTTAAATTATTTTTAATACAGTTTTATTTAAATTCCTTGAAAAATTTAACTATTCTAAAATTTGTTAATAAAATTCGTCAAACGAGTTCAATTATTTAAAAATTTGTTAATAAAATTCTTTATAAGAATTAAATTTTAAGAAACATTCAATTATTCAATAAATAATTTACTTTTTTATTCAAATAATTGAATTCTCGTAGAATATTTCTTATAAAAATTGATTTGAAAATCAATTTTATTTTAAATTTTAGATGATAATAGAATATGAAAATAATTTAGTTGATTTTTTTAATATATGTATTTAATATTATTTACAAAATTTTATATCAATTCTTCGAAAAAAATCAATTATCTTGATAAATATCAAAATTATTCACAGAAACGAATTTGTTTTCAAGAATTTTGATAAAATTCTTTGCAAAATTCAATTATTTTCATAAATAACATTATTAATCATGAGACTAAAATTATCTTCAAAGAGTAATAAAATTCTTTTCAGAAATTCAATTATTTTAAATAATTAAAAAATAATTCTCATTATGATTTCAATTATCTTTATAAACTACAAAATTCTTCGCTGAAAATCAATTAGTTAAAAAAAAATGTAATTTTCTACGCCAACAAATTTCTTTTCACAAATAATAAAAATTTCCCAAGATTTCAATTATTTACAAATTTCTTCACAATAATTCAATTATTTTTATAAATAATAATAAAACTATTCTCAGGAATTTAATTATTTTCATAAATAATAAAACTCATCGCAGAATTTTAATTATTTTTGGGAATTTCTTGAAAAATGTAATTATTCTTAAAAATGTTATTAAAGTTTGTCAAAAGAATTCAATTATTAAAAAATTTGTTATTAAAATTCTTTATAAGAATTAAATTTCAAGAACTATTCAATTATTCAATAAGTAATTTAATTTTGTATTTAAATAATTGAATTGAAAATTGCAGAAATTTAATTATTTTCAAAAGTAATAAAATTCTTATCACAAAATTCAATTATGTTCAAAATTTACAAAAAAAATCTCGACAAAATCCCAATTATTATCTTTATGAATAGAAAAATTCTTATTTAAAATTCAATTATTTTCAAAAATTTTATTAAAATTCTTGTCAAAATTACAATTATTTTCAAAAAATTCCCTCATTTCAATGATTTTTAATATCTACTATTTTAATAAAATTACCCAAAAGAATTCAATTATTTAAAAACAATTTTAATAAAATTGTACGCAAACATTTAATTATTTCATAAATAATAAAAATTTCACAGGAATTCTAATATTTACAAATATTTTATTAGTTTCTTCTACAAAATTTAATTGTTTTCAAAAATTTTAATAAAATTCTTGTCAAGATTTCAATTATTTAAAAAAAATTTCTTATTTCAATGATTTTTCATATTAACTAATTCAATAAAATTATACGCAAACATTTAATTATTTTCATAAATAATAAAAATTATCGCAGAATTTCAATTATTTTAATTACAATTTTAAACAAATTTCTTAAAAAATGTAACTATTCTAAAAAATTGTATTAAAATTCATCAAAAGAATTTAATTATTTAAAAATTTGTCAATAAAATTCTTTATAAGAATTAAATTTTAAAAAATAGTCAATAAATAATTTACTTTTTTATTTAAATATTTGAATTCTCGTAAAATTTACTAATAAAAACTGATTTGAAAATCAATTTTATTTTAAATTTTAGATAATAATAGAATATGGAAATAATTTTTAAGAAGTTACAGTAACAATATGCTTATAATATAAAATAATGATTTTAACACTAAGTCCTATTCGATTTCTTCAAGTTTTTTAAAAAAATTTTATAAGTTGTTTAATTTCAAAAAGTTTAAATTGGAAATTCAATTAAAAAAAAAAAAAAAAAAATCTTAAAAATCCTAATTCTTATGGAAAAATAATAATAATTAAATATTTATTTAAAAAAGAAGTTATTAATGTTTTCGAAAAATTTTAAAGAAATTCGTATATAAATGTAACAAAAGTTTTTTTTGAGTAAAATGTTTTCCTTTATTTTCTAAAAATTTAAAAAATTTCAATTTCAATTTTAATTAAAATTTGTAATTGAAAAAAAGAATTTATAAACAATTTTGTCCTTTATTTTTAAAAAACATATGTCATATCCATTTTTGAAAATTTAAAATAACGGATCCAATATGGCGGACCTTTTTCAAAATTTTTTATTTTTAATACAAAAAATTTTTTTTTAATATCCGCCATTTTGAATTTTGAAATTAATATTCCAATTATAGGACATTTTAATATTTCTAAAATGTTGGTAAAATATTCCTTGGAATATAATAAAATAGCGAAAAAATATTTTTAATATTTAAATTTTTTTTTATTTTCAAAATAAAAAATATTTAATTTAAATTTATAATCAGGAAATTGTTATCTCATATCGAGAGAGCAACTTCTTTTCAGAGATATTTTACGTTATCTTCCAGAGGCAATAATCCCCCTCTGGACTTTAAAGTAGATTATAGTCGTATTCAGTAGTAAAAGACAGTTTCAGTCAGACATACCTCTGGAATACTAAAAATCATAATATCAGTAGTATAAAAGTCAGTTGCACTTAGATATTTTTTAAGCGCTCTGAAATTTTAATGTTGGTAGTAAAAGTAAGTTTCAGTCGAGGAAAAGGTTTTTAATTCTTGTATATATTCACAATGACAGGTTTGAGTAAATTAAATTCAGTCAAATGCTGATATAATAATTAAAAATATAAATAAATAAAATAAAAAAAAACATTCAGATAATTATTTTTTTTTTCTATAAATACGAGAAAAAGACATTTAGAAAATAATTTTTTTTCTATTAATAGTGAATTTGAGTATAGGTAATCAAAGTTCAAAAAAATAATCCTGTAGTTTTTCCGGAAAAGTAGAAGATTTTATATTATTCAGTTGTAAAAGATAATTTCAGTCAGACAAATCTTGGGGAATCTATAAAACATAGATAGGAGGGATTTTTTATTCAAATGGAATTTTTTATGGGTTTGAAATTCAAGTGTAAGATGTAAGAGTGTTTTACTGAGGCATAGAAGTCATTTTAGATTAGTAGTAAAGGATATTTTTTTCTCGAAAAGGTTAAAAGACGTAGAATTTTATTATCAGTATAGTGAGAATGATTATTTTGTTCGGCTGGATTGTTTTTTTTTTTGTTGTAATTTTAATTTTAGTAGTTATACAAATTTTCAGTCAGCCACGGCGGTTAATGTTTTTAAAATTTTAGTATGAGTAGTAAAAAAAAAATATTAGTCAGGCAAAAATTTAATATAAGCGTCAGTAGTAAAACAAAATTTTAGTCAGACAAAGTACCAATATTTGTCAATTCATCATCAGTAGTGCTAACACTTTTTACTCGGACATTTCAATTAATATTCTTCAAATTTTAGTATCAGTAGCAAAAGAAATTATCAGTCATACGAAGGAGTGGCATTTCTATTTTTAGTATCAGTAGTAAAACAAAGTTTTATTCAGGCAAAATATTATTATTTGTTATTTCATTATCAGTAGTGAGTTAGTGACACCAGTTTTTAGACAATCATGTCGATTAATAATCTTCAAACATTTTATTGAAAAAAATGTTCTGTTAATTATTCGAAAACAATCATTTCTTTTTTAAATATTTAATTATTATTATTTTTTCATAAGAATTAAGGTTTTCAAAAATTTTAAATTCATACTTTTTTGAAATTATAATCAACTTTAAAAATATTGTTATAAAACATAATCATTATTTTATATTATAAGAATATTGTTACTGTAACTTCTTAAAAATTATTTTTATATTCTATTTTAAAATTTAAACTAAATTCATTTTCAAATTAATTTTTATTACAAAATTCTACAACTTTTAAAAAATTATTATAAAACATGAAGATATCGATTGCTCCGAGTCTTCGACTATAAATAAATAAATATAAATTCGTTAATTTTAAACATAATTGAATTTTGTAATAAGAATTTTATTACTTTTGAAAATAATTGGATTTCTGCAATAATTTGTAACTTCTCTAAAATTAAATTTTTTTCTAGTGTTTTTAACTAAAATTCTTCTATAAATCCATTATTTTTAATAATTAATTATATATATATATATACTAGGGGGGCTTCGCCCCCCTGCGCGCCAACCCCCTAACTATTTTTAATATTTATTTTAATTTTTAAAATCATGTTATCTTAATATGATGGCATAGTAATGAGTTAGAGTAAATTATAACAGGAGATATTAAAAAAGATAACTAATAGAGAATTCTACTTTACGGAAGTGATTATAGTGTCAACTTTTTCAAGTTTGACACTCCTCATAGTAAATTTGATAATTCTTTTTTCTCAGTGTCAAAAGTATTATTGGGCCCCTTTTTACCTGCAGTTGACATAAATGTTGACGTAATGTAAGGGCCATTAGGGGCTGTCCATAAATTACGTAAGTCATTTTTTGGGTAAATTTGACCCCCTTCCTCCCTCGTAAGATATTTTACATACATTAGCACCATTTTTCCTATTGTTCGCAAGATCTTGCTGACCCCCTTCCCCCCTAAATGTCTTATGTAATTTATGGACGGACTAAAGATTTCGACGTAAAATAATAGACGTTTGTGGGCTTCATTTTTACCCGTAGGTCAAAACTGACCTTAAAATTGACCTAAATTTTGAGGAAACAGTAGGTCAGAAGGAATTTTCTTGTCAATTTTTGACGTGTAGGTCAAAACTGACCTTAAAATTGACCTAAATTTTAAGAAAATATCAGATCAGAGGGAGATTTCTGGTCAAATTTTAACTTGTAGGAAAAAATTGCCATTAAAATTAAAGTACATTTTGAGGACAGAAAAATAATTTTAATAGAATTTTTAAAAAAAATATGTCAATTTATAACATCTTTTATTGATTGAAACTTAATATTGAAATTTAGGTCAAACTTCTTTTAACCAATAGGTCGAAAATTCCGTCAAACTTTAATATAAGGGTACGACTTTTTAAAAAATCCTAATTTATTTGCTTTTTTCATGTATAGGCTAAAAAATATGTCAAATTTAACCTAAATTTTAAGGAAAGGTCAGGTCAGAGGAAGTTTTTTCGACAATTTTTGCGGTGTAGATGAAAACTGACCTTAAAATTGACCCAATTTTTGAGGGCAAAGGGAATTGTTCGTCAATTTTTTCCGTTAAGGTCAAAACTGCCCTTAAAATTAACCTACATTTTGAAGGTAAAGGGAATTGTTTGTCAATTTTTTACCTGTAGGTTAAAACTGCCCTTCAAATTAACCTAAATTTTGAGAGCAGAGGGAATTGTTTGTTAATTTTTGACCTGTAGATTAAAACTGCCCTTAAAATTAACCTACATTTTGAGGTCAGAGGGAATTATTTGTGAATTTTTGACGTTTAGGTCAAAACTGCCCTTAAAATTGACCTACATTTTGAGGGCAGAGGGAATTGTTTGTCAATTTTTTACCTGTAGGTTAAATCTGCCCTTAAAATTGACATAAATTTTACGGGCAGAGTAAAACGCAATTTTTAATGCTTAGGTCAAAACTGCCCTTAAAATTGAACTAAATTTTGAAAGCAGAGCGATAAGTTTGTCAATTTTTAACTTTAAGTCATAACTACTCTTAAAATTGACTTAAATTTTGAGGGCAGAGGGGTTAGTTTGTTAGTTTCTTACCTGTAGGTTGAATCTGCCCTTAAAATTGACCTAAATTTTGAGTAATTTTGGCCTGTAGGTTAAAACTGCCCTTAAATTGACCTGAATTTAGGTCAAATATAACTTGTTTCTGACGATGGACCTACCTTGACAGTGGGCCAACCTTGACTATGTTCCCCCTACTATAAGGGTCCCTTAAAACTTTCTGAAACAGCGGCGGCGGCGATATGATTTTATATTAATAGGGATATATATATATATATATATATATATATATATATATATATATATATATATATATATATATATATATATATATATATATATATATATATATATATATATATATATATATATATATATATATATATATATGGGCAATTCCACGTGAGATTTCAGTCGACCTCTTAAAATCGGCCAAAAATATTTTTTTTCTATTCTGTATTGAAAAAAAACAGATACGTATTTTTTTATTATTTTTTTGGAGGCCAAATTTTTGAGTTATGAATTTTCAAAATTTTCGCTTTTTAAATGTAGGTATATTTTTAATGTCAGATAACTCAAAAAATATTGCTTCTTTTCATTTTTTGACAAGAAAAAAAAAGTTTTGTTTTTCTCTCTACTTTTGAATAATCATAACAAAAAATTTTTTTTTTTCATTTTTTATTAAAAAAATAAAAAAATTTTATAAACAAATTAATTTTTTTTAACTTTGGGTATGATAAATTTTTAATTTTCTTTTTTTAAAACATACCTGGAAATGATAAGAAGGTTTTGCAAAAAGTTTCAGAGTGGGCCTGACAAGTTTGATGGGTCCAAAAAAATAATTAAGCTGTCCGTGCAGGTCGCACGCACGTGGCACAATGGGATTTTTTTACAATTTATTATTAAAAATTGTCTAGAGCCTACAAATTTTATCGGATTTTGATTATTATTGAATTTTTAGGCTCTAAACAATTTTTAATAATAAATTGTAAAAAAATCCCATTGTGCCACGTGCGTGAGACCTGCACGGAGAGCTTAATTATTTTTTTGGACCCATCAAACTTGTCAGGCCCACTCTGAAACTTTTTGCAAAACCTTCTTATCATTTCCAGGTATGTTTTAAAAAAAGAAAATTAAAAATTTATCATACCCAAAGTTAAAAAAAATTAATTTGTTTATAAAATTTTTTTATTTTTTTAATAAAAAATGAAAAAAAAATTTTTTTGTTATGATTATTCAAAAGTAGAGAGAAAAACAAAACTTTTTTTCTCTTGTCAAAAAATGAAAAGAAGCAATATTTTTTTAGTTATCTGACATTAAAAATATACCTACATTTAAAAAGCGAAAATTTTGAAAATTCATAACTCAAAAATTTGGCCTCCAAAAAAATAAAAAAAAAATACGTATCTGTTTTTTTTTCAATACAGAATAGAAAAAAAATATTTTTGGCCGATTTTAAGAGGTCGACTGAAATCTCACGTAGAATTGCCCATATATATATATATATATATATATATATATATATATATATATATATTTATTTTATAATAGTTGTTCAAGATTTAAGTTATTTAAAAAGAAATTTTTGTCAGAAATTGAAAAACTTGAATGTTTTGTATCAGAAATTGTGGTTATTTTATAATTTATGAGTTAAACAAACAGACACAAACATTCAGAATTTTCTTATGAATTTTAAAAATTTAAATTTTTTCAGTACTTTTAATAAAAATTCCTGACTTTGCCCTGAATTCCCTATATCAAAATAGATGATTATTATAATTACAATAATATTAAAACTGTATATTCCAATCCATTTTTTATTTTAAAAAAAAAAATTTGAATTAAAAATTTTTACGTTCTATTATTTTTAAAATTGCTAATTGCTATTTAAAAAAAAGAGTGAGAAGTCAGAATTCTTGATAGTATTTATTATTTCATTATCAGTGGTGACACCAATTTTTAGTCAGCCTCACGATTATTATTTTTAGAATTTTAGTATCAGTAGTGAAAAAAAAATTCACCAGACAAAAAAGTGGTACAAGTAGTAGTAAAAAGTAGTATAAAAAGTATTCAGTCAGCCATTGCATTTGACAAAAAAGTAGTGTAAGCCATATAAAAATTCTTTAGTCAGCTATTATATAATATTTTTCTTTTATAATAATTTGACTCTAAGTATGTGAAACTAAAGCTTTGATCAGACGTAGCATTTAATCTTCCTTTGAATTAGATAAAATGTACCAACGTTAATTTATGTTAAAGAATTTGGCGAATCACTTCAAAAAAAAAAAAAAAAAGTACAAAAACACATATACAAGTTTCTCTGCCTGAAAGGTAAAGAAGCCGTTTGTGAGGAGAATCATAAAAGATTGGTTACTTTAGGATGAGGTTTTATTGTGCGATCGTCGTAAATTCCGATCAGTTTCTCACACATCTCTTCATATCAGACGTCCTTCTCTCTCTCTCTCTCTCTCTCTCTCTCTCTCTCTCCTCCCCCTCCCTCTACTTTTCTCCCTCTCACCTTTTATCTCTCCCTGTTCGAAGATTTCGCGGAAAAATCTTTTTCCCGAGGATCTCATCTTTGATACAACGAGGCTCGTTTCAACTTGAGAAACAATCATTCTCGAGAACTGTTTCTTCTTTGTGAGTTTGTACATATAGGTATTTATATGTGTGTATATATACGTATTTACGTTTGTGTATTTGTATTTATGTTGTGTGAGTATTCGTTTTACTCGTGGCTCACAAAAGTGACCTCAGCAAGCCAATAGCATTTCCTGCAATTGCTATTGGCCACGATCCGAAAACTCAGTTCCATCTCGCCTCCCCCCCCTCAACCCCTCCTATTTTCTCTTTCCCCTCCATATACCGAAATGTTTATCATTCTGGATTTTTCCATTATTTCACCTTTCCTCGATTTTTGCGTCTATTTTTTTTTTCCTTTAGAAAGTGCGATAACCATGAAAAGACTTAGGACTTACGGTATGCTCTTATATTTTGCAATCAAAATCGCATCTATTTTTTTTGGAGAATACCAGCAGAAAGTTGGTCCACGACTTTTGGCATCCAATGATATTCTTCTTATCTATTTTTATCTCATAAAGTGTCTTGGTATGTGTTACTATCTTTTTCCGTAAGCTTTAGATTTTTTTTTTTTTTAAGAATCGTTATATAAAGAAAGAATAAATAAATAAATAAAAATAAGGAAAAAAACAAATTTTGGCCTATGCTGGAAAATTTCGGCAGTGGGCCAGAAACACTAGATTTACCCATCCCCCCTTCCCTGGACCCTTAACTCTCGTTATGTATAAGGAAACATTCAAATGAAGTTGAAAATATTTCTCCAACAATCATGAAAGGCAAAACTGTTTTCTGCGGTCTTATAATTTTCCTTTATGCGCAATTTCATTGTCGTTGGGAATCTGTGTGTATGTGTATTTTTTTTTCTTGTAAATGGGAAAAAAGTATTTTATATATTGAAGAACGAAGTATTTGATGGAAAATCATCATTTTAGGATAATTGAATTCAATATAATAAGAAATAATGGAAAAAAAAATATTATTTATATATTAATATAACTCAACAAAAAACATTTTTGATGCAAAAAGTTCCGACAAGTAAAAATTGTTGTAATTGCCAAAAAAATTATTGAAATACAAGTGAACCAAGTAATGTTTTAATATTGATTGATTTTATTAATATTGCTAATTACATGTGCGAATTGAGTAAATATTTCACGTTCTAGTTTGCATGATAACAAATATGAAATTAAATTAAATAAAACGTGAAATATTGAGTCACTTCGGACATGTAATTAGTAATATTAATAAAATCAATTAAAATTAAAACATTACTTATATAAATTTTACTTGATAAACTTTTATTTCAATAATTTTTTTGACAATTATAACAATTTTTACTTGGCGGAACTTTTTGCATCAAAGATGTTTTTGTTGGGATTTTAAAACTTTTTGCGTGATCTCAACTTTTTTAAAAATTACATGAAGTAATTAAAAGGGAAATTGTTTAGAAAATTCATTTCTTTTTCAATTTTTTTTTTAGAAAAAAATCCAAATATTTTAAAAAATACGAAAATTATGGAAAATTTATGAAATATATATCAAGATTTTAACACAATTAATAATTTTATAGAATATTTTAAATATCCGTTTAGAAGTTTTGGCTACGTTTGTCTAAATGTCAAAAAATCCATTTTTTTTTAGAAAATTTTAAATATTTCAAAAAATACGAAATGTAGGTATTAAATGTAATAATTAAAGAGGATCGAGGGTTAGAATAATTATTTTATATTATAAGAATATTGTTACTGTAACTTCTTAAAAATTATTTTCACATTCTATTATTATCTAAAATTTAAACTAAAATTCATTTTCAAATCAATTTTTGTTAGAAAATTCTATGAGAATTTAATTATTTAAATACAAAAGTAAATTATTTATTGACTATCTTTTAAAGTTTAATTCTTATAAAGAATTTTATTAACAAATTTTTAAAAAATTGGATTTTTTTGACAAATTTTAATAAAATCTTTTAGAATAGTTACATTTTTCAAGGAATTCGAATAAAATTATATTAAAAATAATTGAAATTCTGCGATGAGTTATAAAATTTTTAAAAAAAATTGAAATTTTACCAAGACTTTTATTAAAATTTTTTGAAAATAATTGAATTTTAAAGAAGAACTTTTTTATTTATAAAGATAATAATTGGGATTTTGTCAAGATTTGTTTGTAAATTTTGAACATAATTAAATTTTGTGATAAGAATTTTATTACTTTTGAAAATAATAGAATTTCTGCAATTTTTACTTCAATTATTTAAATACAAAAGTAAATTACTTATTGAATAATTGAATAGTTCTTAAAATTTAATTTTTATAAAGAATTTTATTAACAAATTTTTAAATAATCGAATTCTTTTGAAAAATTTTAATAAATTTTTTAGAATAGTTACATTTTCTAAGGAATTTGATTAAAATTGTATTAAAAATAATTGAAATTCTGCGATGAGTTTTATTATGTATGAAAATAATTGAATGTTTGCGTACAATTTTATTAAAATTGTTTGTAAATAATTGAATTCTTTTGGGTAATTTTATTAAAATAGTAGATATTGAAAATCATTGAAATGAAGAATTTTTTTGAAAATAATTAAAATTTTGACAAGAATTTTATTAAAATTTTTCGAAAATCTAAGTTCATTAAAATTTCTAATTAAATTCATTCAACATTGAAATTTTATAAAATTTTAAATTGAAACTGTTTGAAGTTCATTTATTTATGAAAATTATAAACGCAACTCTTTTAAAATTGAATTAATTTTGAAATATTTAAGTAAAATTATTTATTAAATAATTTATTTATTTTATGATAGTTGTTCAAGATTTAAGTTATTTAAAAAGAAATTGTTGTCAAAAATTGAAAAATTTGAAGGTTTTGTATTTTAATACAAATCTTTTAATTTTTTAATTATTTTTCAATTCGTGGTAATTTTATAGTTTATGAGTCAAACAAAAAAGACACAACAATTCAAAATTTTCTCATGAATTCTAGAAAATTTAATTGTTATTCAGTACTTTTAATTTAAATTCCTGACTTTATAAACTTTTTTTCATAAACTTATAAAAATTTGTTGATACTATTTTTTTTTAAATAAACTTAACAGAATTCTTTCTTTTATCATTCTTTATCCAACAACAAAAAATTGAGCAAAATCGGTTAAGATTTACTCCACTTATTCGATTTTATCTGTAAATAGTCGAATATTTTGAGAATATAAATTCGCCTTTTTAACTTGGCTGCGATTCTCTGCCGCGAATCTTGATTAATTAAATTCGATTAAACTAAGTAGATATATTCTAGTTATTTGGGATTCAGAACATAATTTCTATAAATGTATCTATAACGAGAAATGTTGGAATTGATTGAAAGGCTGTTATCAATATAGAGGAAAAACTTATTTACACGGAGAAAAATATAAAGTAACTTTTACTACTTTTATAGTAAAAAAAAATTTCCGGCAAAGCATTTCTGGTAATTTTTTCTACTTTTGGAGTTAATTTTGCTACGTTCGAAGTAAATATTTGTAAAAATAAGTAAAATTTACTTCGAACGTAGCAAAATTAACTCCAAAAGTAGTAAAAACTACCAGAAATGCTTTGCCGGAAATTTTTTACTATAAAAGTAGTAAAAGTTACTTTATATTTTTCTCCGTGTAATGTTCAGTATTGAGAAGTTAAGTTCTTGGTATTAGTTATTGGTGATTTGTGACGCACGTATACATATAGAATACAAAGTGGAGGAAGCAAACCACCCAAATAGTGCAACGTCATTTGAAATGCTCAAAGTTGCCAGCCACCGATGATCCTCCGTCACTAGGAAAGCTTTAGACCATTTTGCATTGGTCTCGTGGTACATAGGAGATAGATAACTGCACTCCGTGCATATCGTTAATTCTACAGACTATTTACACTATTGAGTCAATTTTGGTTTACACCAACATTTGCAACATGATGAGAAACATTTGTTTGGAATTCATCCGTTCTTGCCTCTATTGACATTTGTCTCCTGGATATATAGAGGAGTTGATTCTACTCACTGAAGATTATCATCTTATTTTAATTACTAATTTACTTCTTTGTATGATTGTGTGTTTACTTTATACTAACACTTACAATTGTTACCCGAAAACTTGGTATTTTATTTTATTTATTATTATTCAAATTAAAATTTTTTTTATTTTCTAAAATTTTAATGTAATTCTTTTAATACTAATTCAATGAGTCAAATATTTGAATATGTTTCTTTTTTGTTCGAAAATAAATTTCTAAAATTAGAAAAAGAATTTATTTTTCAATGTAGGAAAATTTTTGTACACAAAAAAGTAAAACGATAATAAAGAAAGTGAAAAATTGTCATGACAATAAATTACGCATTGTATGTTTGCAATGAAGAAGAACATAATAAAGTTTGAAAGGACTACAAATAGCTTTTGCCACGTGAAGTTTACCAAGAAAGTTTTTATAGTTAGGGAAAATTTATCCCTCTGAAGTTAAATTTTATTGTAATTTTCACCATCCACACACAGACACCGTACCTTACCACCGAACCAAGTGAAACATTATCTTTCGTTTTTTACAGCTAAAGATTAAAAGTTTCACAACAAAAAATATCCATCGAACAAAACAACGTATAGTGTATACATAAAAAAATAGAGAAAAAAAACTTTCATCCCTCTGACGCACTTTAGAATTTTCTCAATCAGGAAAAATTGTAAATTTTCCAACTTCGAGAAAATAAATTTCAGTAAAATTTCCTTTCACAATTTTTCTAAGAATATCAAACTGAGACAAAAGAAAAACGAATCAAAACGTTGCTTCGCAACACTTTTGATTCGTTTTTTGTCTCCATTTGATATCCATAGAAAAACTGTGTCTTTTTTGTTTGTCTCATAAACTATGAAAGTACCACGAATTCTAATACAAAATCTTCAATTTTTTCTATTTATATTTAATTAATTATTGAAAAAAATGGATTTATAGAAGAATTTTAGCTAAAAACACTTAAAAAAATTAAATTTTGGAGAAATCACAAATGCTTGCAGAAATTTAATTATTTTCAAAAATTTTCCTCAAATCAATGATTTTCAATATCTACTATTTCAATAAATTTTCCATGAATAATAAATATTTATAATATAATTATATATAATTATAATGAAATATCTTAATATTTTATTTATTAATAAAATTCTTGTAAGGAATTGAATGAATATAATTTTAATATAATTTTACGAAATAAATCAATTATTTTTTTTTTACTTTGGAATAAAAATCTTTATTAAAATTCAATTATTTTCATATTTTCATTACAGTTTTGATAAAACTTGAAATAATTCAATTATTTTAAAAACTTTTAATATAATTTCTCAAAGAAATTAAATTATTTTTAAAGATTTTAATGAAGTTCTTCGTAAAGATTTAGTTATTTTCAATAGTAATAAAATTCTCCTGATAAATTTAGTTATGTTCTAAAATTTTTAAAAATCTCGTAAAAAATTCAATTATTTTAAAAAATTTTCATAAAATTCTTTTAAAAATTTCAATTATTTTCAAAAATTTTCCTCAATTCAATAATTTTCAATCGTTTCATCGTTTTTAAAATCTGATATTTTAATAAAATTTTCCAAAATAACACAATTATTTTACAAGAATTTTAATAAACTTCTACACAAACATTTAATTACTTTTATGAATAATAAAAATTTCACAGGTACCTATTGAATTATTTACAAATTTTTTTAAAATTTCTTCGCAATAATTCAATTATTTTCATAAATAATAAAATTCTTTTCAGGAATTCAATTATTTTCATAAATAATAAAATTTCTGTCAAAATTTCAATTATTTTCAAAAATTTTCCTCAAATCAATGATTCTCAATATCTAGGTACTATTTCAATAAATTTTCTATGAATAATAAATATTTATAATATAATTATATATAATTTTAATTAAAAATCTTAATATTTTCATTATTAATAAAATTCTTGTAAAGAATTAAATTATTATAATTTTAATATAATTTTACGAAATAATTCAATTCTTTTTTTTACTTTTGAATAAAAGTCTTTAATAAAATTTAATTATTTTCATATTTTCATTACAATTTTGATAAAACTTGAAATAATTCAATTATTTTAAAAACTTTTAATATAATTTTTCACACAAATTAAATTATTTTTAAAGATTTTAATGAAATTCTTCTTCTTCTCCAAAATTGAATTCTTTTCAAAAATTTTAATAAAATTCTTTTGAAAATTTCAATTATTTTCAAAAATTTTCCTAAATTCACTAATTTCCAATAATCTATTATTTTACTAAAATTTTCCAAAAGAATTCAATTATTTAAACAAATTTTTGATAAAATTTTTCACAAAATTTCAATTATTTTCAAAAATAATAAAAATTTCACAGGAATTCAATAATTTTCTTAATAATTTTCTTAATGATAAAATTTTTTACAGAGATTCAATTCTTTTCATGAATAACCAAACTCATCGCAGAATTTCAATTAATTTTAATACAATTTTAATTGAGTTTGTTGAAAAATGTAATTATTCTTAAAAATTTTGTTAATATTTGTAGAAAAAATTCAATTATTTAAAAATTTGTGGATAAAATTCGTAGATAGAATTTAATTATTTAAAAATTTCTGGATAAAATTCTTTATGAGAATGAAAATTAAAAAAATTTCAATTATGCATTAAATATAATTTACTTTTGTATTTAAATAATTGAATTCTCGTAGAATTTTTTAATAAAAATTGATTCAAAAATTAATTTCAGCTTGAATTGTAGATAATAATTGAATATTAAAAGCTTACTAACATGTTTTTTTAGAAACAATTGAATTTTGAAGAGGTTTCAAATTAAAATCATTGAAAATGTGAATTTTTCATATTTGTAAGCTTGTAACTAAAAATTATGTGGAATTCATTTTTTTAAAAAAAAGTTTAATGGAATTTTTTTGAAATTATTTGAAAATTTTATCTTCTAATATATTTTAATTGGAAAATTTATGAATAATTGAAATTTCATAAAATTGAATATTTTAAACAAATGGATTTGAAAATTATTAAAGAACTTTTTCGAAAATTATTAAAAATAATTGATTTTGAGAAGAATTTTCGTTAAAAATTCTAGAAAATAATAATTGACTTGAAATGATGAAAATAATTTTGAAAAAGTTACTGTAATAATATTCTTATAATATAAAATAATGATTTTATTACTTTTAGTCATCTCTAATTATTATAAAACATGAAGAAGTCGATTACTCCAAGTCGAAGACTCGGAGTGATCGATATCTTCATGTTTTGTAACAATTTTTTATAAGTTGTTTGATTACAAAAATGTTTGAATTGATAGTTTTTAATAATTTTACAATTAAAAAAAAGTCATAAGTAAATATAATTGAACATTTTTTTTAGTTTTTAATAATTTTTAGAGTGAGTCAGAAAATTCAGTAAATTATTAATTCTACTTGGTGAAAAAAAATGCGAATTATTATAAAAAAATCAGTTTAAATTCATAAGGCAGGTAGATTCAATCTACCTTTTAAAAAAATTTGTGAATTGATAGTTTTGAATAATTTTACAATTAAAAAAAAATCGTAAGTAAATATGTAAGGTAATTGATAGTTTTTAATAATTTTACAAAAAAAAAATCATAAGTAAATATAATTGAACGTTTTTTTAGTTTTTAATAATTTTTAGAGTGAGTCAGAAAATGCAGTAAATTATTAATTCTACTTGGTGAAAAAAAATGCGAATTATTATTAAAAAAATCAGTTTAAATCCATAAGGCAGGTAGATTCAATCTACCTTTTTAATGTGTATATTAAAAAAGTGAGAGAGAGAGAGTAATAAATTATAAAGAAAAGGTAAAATTGCATACATAGTGTAAATTACGATAATGGATGAAATTCAATGCGGCGATGGATTATTTGGAAATTTTCCATTAAGGCGATTACTATCGGTGTGTGTGTATATGTATAACGTGAGCGGAAGGTGTCTCCTCCTAAGCAGGTACAAGATTAGTGATGATTTACATGAAGTGTACTGCCTTGGTATATAGTGAGAGATTCACAGTGATGTAAATCAGCTCTTGCTATAGTTGGAATATCCAGAACCTGCAGATGGCAGGCAAACAGGGATTCCGTCCCGTTGCCACGGTTTAACTCGAGGTCGTCCCTATCTCTTTGCCGGTATTGGCAAGCCTGCCTATAGTGTTCCCGTGGGTATCGTGAAGCTTACCCTGCGTTATCTGCCACAGACCAACCCCACCCAACCATCATTGACACTCCCAAAATATTCAAACTCGCGCATCTGCTTCTTCTTCTTCTTTCATAAAATCTTTCTCTCATCTTGAAATTTACAAATATTTTCCAACAAGTTGGAAAACAAAATTTACTTTTACTTTTATTTTCTTCTTCCCAATGGGAAGTAAACGATTGGTTCAATAATGGGCCATGCTTGGCGAACTCCGTTCCATTATTGGAACATTAATGGCAACCATCATTGGACCACCAATGGTTTAAACTTGGGATGATCACGCTACTGCCAATGATCGGTAGCCAAGCATCGGGCCAATATTATTTGCCAAGGAATTGCCAAGGAGACAAGATCGATTTTCAAAAGCTTGATTTTTTATTGGCAGCCAACAAAAAACCAAGGTTTTGAAAATTGATTTTTCTTAATTATTAATTAAAATTTATTTTTAAAAAATATATTTTTCAAAAATTTATTTTAAAAAAACATATTTTTTAAAAATATATATTTTTTTAAATTAATAGAACATATTAATTTAATTTGTCACCTCTGGTAAAACAAAGATGAAAGACTGATAAATTCCCTCACTTTATATTTTACAGTGGAGGGATAACTGTGAATGTCTTTGCGAGAGAGGAGCAGGTACTTATATAGAGCCAGTGAAACAGGTCACAAGCGAGAAGAAATCACTAGCATGCACTCTGGCGGCGCTTGTCGGAACTGTTTTCTGGCGCGCATGCATATCCTGACATTATCGACACAGCGCTTGGCAACCAACGTTGCGCCACTTCCGACAAGCGCCGCCAGAGTGCATGCTAGTGATTTCTTCTCGCTTGTGACCTTTCTCACTGGCTCTATATAAGTACCTGCTTCTCTCTCGCAAAGACATTCACAGTCATCCCTCCACTGTAAAATATAAAGTGAGGGAATTTATCAGTCTTTCATCTTTGTTTTACCAGAGGTGACAAATTAAATTAATATGTTCTATTAATTTAAAAAAATATATATTTTTAAAAAATATATTTTTTTTAAATAAATTTTTGAAAAATATATTTTTTAAAAATAAATTTTAATTAATAATTAAAAAAAATCAATTTTCAAAACCTTGGTTTTTTGTTGGCTGCCAATAAAAAATCAAGCTTTTGAAAATCGATTTTGTTTCCTTGGCAATTCCTTGGCAACTAATATTGGCCCGATGCTTGGCTACCGATCATTGGCAGTAGCGTGATCATCCCAAGTTTAAACCATTGGTGGTCCAATGATGGTTGCCAATTGTTTTGCCAAGAAAAAACCATTGGGTACCAAGCATGGCCCATTATTGAACCAATCGTTAACATTGGCAACTTCCCGTTGGGTTTTGTTCAGTCAACAGGCTTCGCACTCATCTACTAAAACCTACTATTTATTACTTTTTTTACGTTATGCTACTATTTGGGTACTTTTTAGTTTTCGGCCACTAAAAGCTACTACTTATGTTTTTTTCTTTTTTTGAGAATTTCCACTACTTTAAATTCGCTAATTACTAGAAATCAAAAAACTATTCTCAAAAATTATAATTATAACCAAATTTTTTAAAACGATTCAAGTATTTTCAAAAAATATTCGAAATTCAATTATTTTCAATATCTAGTATTTTCATAAAATTTCCCAAAAGAAATCAATTATTTAAAAAAAAACTGATAACATTTCACAAAAAAATTCAATTATTTAAAAAAAAATTGATAAAATTCATCCAAACTTCAATTATTTTTATAAATAATAAAATTTCCACGGGAATTCAATTAATTTGGTATTGAGCATATTAAAAAAAAAATTCTAAAAAATCAAGTATTTAACAAAATTTTTATACAATTCTTCACAATAATTCAATTACTTTCACTAATAATAATATTTATCATGGAAATTCAATTATTTAAAAAAATTTTTTTTGATAAAATTTTAAACAATAATTCCATTATTTTCATAAATAATAAAATTCTTATGAAGAATTTCAATTATTTGTAATACTATTTTAAATTAATTTCCCGCAAAAATCAATTATTTAAAAAAAGTGTTTTAAAATTCTTTGGAAGAATTTAATTATTTACTACAATATTAGAATGTTTCACAGAAATTCATTTCTTTTTAAACTTTTTAAAAAAATTTTTGTCAATAATTCAATTATTTTCATAAATAATAAAATTCTTATGAAGAATTCAATTATTTACAACAATATATTAGAATGTTTCACAGAAATTTAATTTTTTTTAAACTTTTAATAGAATTTTTGTCAATAATTCATGTATTTTTATAAATAATAAAATTCATTGCAGGATAGTTCAATTAATTTTGAAAATTTTAATAGAATTCTTAGCAACTATTTGATTATTTTCATACATCATAAAATTCATCGCCGGATTTCCATTATTTTTAATACAATTTTACAGAAATTGCTCGAAAAATGTAATTATTCCTAAAAATTTAAATTCAATTCCTCGAAAAAAAAATTATTTAAAAAAATGGTGTTTTTAAAATTCTTTGGATGAATTCAATTATTTACAACAATATTAGAATGTTTCACAGAAATTCAATTTTTTTTAAAACTTTTTAATAAAATTTTTGTCAATAATTCAATTATTTTTATAAATAATAAAAATTCATTGCAGTAGTTCTATTAATTTTGAAAATTTTAATAAAATTCTTAGCAACTATTCGATTATTTTCATAAATCATAAAATTCATTGCAGGATTTCAATTATTTTTAATACAATTTTACAGGAATTGCTGGAAAAATGTAATTATTCTTAAAAAATTTAATTTCAATTCCTCGAAAAAATCAATTAAGTATTTAAAAAAAATGTTTTTTAAAATTCTTTGGAAATATTCAATTATTTACAAGAAATATTAGATTTTTTCACAGGAATTCAATTATTTTCAAATATTTTAATAAAATTGTACGAATGAAATTAATTATTTTAAATACAATTTAAATTAGATTTTTTTTCAAATAATTCAATTATTCTTTTAGATTTTAACAAAATTCTTTCCTAGAATTCAACTATTTACATAAATAATTCTTCGAAAGAATTCAATGATGTCGATAAATGACAAAATTATTCACTATAAGTGAATATTTTTATAAGTAATAAATTTCTTCTTGGAAATTCAATTATTTTAAAAAATTCTAAAAAAATCAATTCGTAAATTTGAAAAATTTGATCCAACGAAAGGTTATTTATTTTTTTTTAAACTTTTCGCAATTTAATAATTTTCAATATCTACTATTTTCATAAAATTTCCAAACAGAATTCAATTATTTAAAAAAATTTTTGTAAAAATCTTCGTAAGAATTCAATTCTTAGAATGATTAATAAAAATTTCTCAGGAATTCAATTATTTAAATTAGAATTTGCATAAAATTAGTCGAAACAAATCAATTATTTAACCATTTTTATAAGATTCTTCGCAAGAATTAAATCATCTTTATAAATATTTGAATTCTTTCATAAATTATAAAATTCGTTGCAGGAATTCAATTTATTTTAGCAGAATAAGAAAGAAATAGATATTTTTGATGAAAATTAGGGAAAAGTCAGGAAAATAAATGTAGAGTGGAATTTTTTAGTTTGTCAAGTTTAATTTTTCGACAGCTACTTTTTGCTACTTTTTTAAAATTAATTATCGAGTGCGAAGTCTGTTAATATCGAATATTTTTTTTTCTAGTAAAAAAAATGCTACACGGATTTTTTATATGAATTCTAGGAAATGTTGGGTAGTAATTTCAATAATTCTTTTTTTGTAGAAATTAATTAATTCTTGATATTAATTAATTATTATAACCAAAAAAGTAAGTAGTAATAGAAAATAACTAATTATTAGTAGAAATTAACTAATTACTAGTATAAGGAACTAATTATTCGTAACTAATTATTAGTAGAAAGTAAATAATTACTAGTATAAGGAACTAATTATTCGTTACTAATTATAAGTAGGTACTAATTAGTTACTACTAATTATAAGTAGGAACTAATTAGTTATTACTAATTATAAATAGAAACTAATTATTAGTAGAAGTAACGAATTACTAGTAGAAAGAATTAATTTTTCGTGAAGAAATAACATTATTTTTACTAGAAAAGAAATATATATAAATAATATAATATTAAATAAAAAAGAATTAAAAAGTAGTCAAATTCGACTAATTGAATTAGTTACAAGTATATTTTCAAAAAAAAAAGAATATTATTAATTAGTAAATAAAAATTTCTCTTATTTTTTGGCGTAAATTTAATAATTTAATGAATTGAAATGCACCAGTGTTGACATTGCTGTCGGCTCGGTGTTGAATGGTAAATTTGTATAGATTCTTGGCGGTGTTGGTGTACGTGCTTGTTATCTCAGACGAGTATAGATGTTAAATAGGAGTACGTCTATACAATAGGAACTTGTAAATCTACTGTGTGGTATATTTGTATGGCAGAGTACAAGTTCGCGGACAGTATATCTGTGGTGAAGCGTCGCGTGATAAAGGGATCGAGGGTAGTGGGTTCAACTAATTTATAGCTTCGCTGCAAAATATTGTTCCCGCCGCAGAGATTACTATAGCGCTACATACAGTTTTTAATTTCCTGTATTTTTTTTTTTTTTTGCTTTCTTTCTTTCTGTGTTTTTTTTCTTCTTTTTTCATTTTTGTGAAAACCAACTACTCATAACGTTACATATCGTTAGTTTAGTGATATATGAAGTAACAAAAAGAAGAGAGAAATGAAAAATACTTCACGAGGAAGTGGAAAGAAAATTACTCTAGTTATACATTTACGATTATCAATTTGAATGAATTATTGGTTTTTGGTTTGTTGAATATTCACGAGTTGTTATTTACAGTCTTTTTAATTTTTCATTTGGCGTTTTTTTTTTAATTATTATTTCTCTTATCTACTATTTCTATTTTTACTACTTTTATTATTTATTGCTTCTAGTTAATTACTGTTTCTAATTTTTACTATTTCAATTTTGGAATTTCAATATTTTAATATTTCTATTTTTACTATTTTTCTAATATTAGTTATGAAAAATTGTATAAAAAATCTTACGAAGTACAGGGCTCGAACTGAGTCCGTAAATCCCGTTAAGGTCCGTAAAAGTCCGTTTTATTACAAAAAGGTCCGTAATGTCCGTAATTTTATTAAGAACAGACGAAGAGTTCGTAAATTGTATGATATAGTTTGAAAAATTTAAGAGAAATTATAAATGATTGCAGAAATTCAATTATTTTCAAAAGTAATAAAATTCTTCCCAGAAATTCAATTATGTTTAAAAATTTTTTTAAATTCTTGTTAAAATTTCAATTATTTTTAGAAATAATTAAATTGTTCTCCAAAATTCAATAATTTTCAAAAATCTTATTAAAATTCTTGACAAAATTTCATTTATTTGCAAAAATTTTCCTCTATTCAATGATTTTCAATATCTACTATTTTAATAAAATTTTCCAAAAATTCAATTATTTAAAAAAAATTTAATAAAATTCTTCTCAAACCTTCAATTATTTTTATAGAATAATAAAAATTTAACAAGAATTCATTTATTTACAAATTTTTTTTATAAATTTCTTCGCAATAATTTTAAGAAACATGCAATTATTCAATAAATTGTATTTTTTGTATTTATACAATTGGATTCTAGTAGAATTTTCTAATAAAAAATAAAATTGATTTAGAAATGAATTTTAGTAAAGTTTTCACATAATAATTGAATTTTAAAAGCATTACAGGTTGAATCTTTAGAAATAATTGCATTTTGAAAAGGTTTCAAATTAAAATGTTTGAAAAGCTGCATTTTTTATATTTTTAACTAACAATTCTGTGGAATTAATATTTTTCCAGTAAGTTTAATTGCGGATTTTTTTAATATTATTTAAAGTTTTTATTTTCTAATATATATTTAATTAAAGAATTTACGAATATAATTAAAATTTTATAAAATTCAATTGTAAATAAATGAATTTGAAAATTCTCAAAGAACTTTTTCAAAAATTATTAACAATAATTGATTTAATGAAGAATTTCAGTTAAAAACACAAAAAAAAATTATCTTTATAAATAATAAAATTCTTCTCCAAAATTCAATTATTTTCAAAAATTTTCCTCAATTCAATGATTTCGAATCGTTTTCAAAATCTGATATTTTAATAAAATTTTTCCAAATAACACAATTATTTACAAAAATTTTAATAAACTTCTACGCAAACATTTAATTATTTTTATAAATAATAAAAATTTCACAGTTACCTAGTCAATTATTTACAAATTTTTTATAAATTTCTTCGCATTAATTCAATTATTTTCATAAATAATAAAATTCTTTTAAGGAATTTAATTATTTTCATAAATAATAAAAATCATCGCAAAATTTCAATTATTTTCAAAAATTTTCCTCAATTCAATAATTTTTAATATCTACTATTTTATTAAAAT
This sequence comes from Leptopilina heterotoma, assembly GCF_015476425.1. Taxonomy (NCBI): domain Eukaryota; kingdom Metazoa; phylum Arthropoda; class Insecta; order Hymenoptera; family Figitidae; genus Leptopilina; species Leptopilina heterotoma. Next base: position 358,559 of record NW_025111138.1, read on the forward strand.
TTTCCAAAAAAATTCAAATGTTTAAAAAGATTTTTCATAAAATTTCTCGCAAAAATTTAAGTTTTTTTCAAAAATAATAAAAATTTCACAGGAATTCAATTAATAAATTTTTAATACATTTTTTCGCAATAATTCAATCATTTTCTTAATACTAATAATAATAATAATAATAATAATAGTAATAAAATAAAATGAAACCAATTTTCGTCATACTCGAACATATTTGAAAAAAATATTCCTCTCCTACTCTTTTTTTGCCAGAGGTAAAAAATAGTGTCGAAAAAAAGTAATAGCAAAAAAGATAATCCATATGAAGAAAATGAAATTTTTATTAAAATCGTTAAAAAAAAAGGTGGAAAACGAAAAGGAGAAATGAAAATTTTGAAAATTTTTTAAAAAGCATATCGAGTCGAGTGGCGGAATTTTTGTTTTATCCCCTCATTATTTATTTATAGATGAATATGATTACGATGTGCACTTAAGCCCACACCCATTTTTTCGTTTTTTTATTTCTTCTTCTTTTTTTTTTCGTTGATGATATAATACAGTTTTGTGCCCACCCTTAATTCACCCCTAGCTCGTATTTTTTCCACCCTCATGACTTCTTTACAAGCTTCTATCTACTCTAAAATATAAAGTCGGATTTCATTATAACAGACTCGTATATTTAGTCGAAAAACACTAAAGCAGAAAAAGCTCGCAATCCGTCAGACCTTGTGAAATGTCGTCCATTTCCGCATGCAGGTCTCATATATAGGTTGTTACTATTAGTGACTCGAAATGTTTTTACGCATTCCGTTGTAACTTACTTTTCTCCCCCCTCCCTCTTTTTTTTCTGTATCTCTCATTCTCTCTCCATTTTTCTATATCTCTCTCTCTCTCTTTTTTCCCCCTCCTCCATTTTTCATGGGGAGGGATTTTTTTTTCATCAACTCCGGTATATATTTTAGGATTAACGCTCTACTTTGTCTGACATTAATTACAATCAATCTTGTTCGTTGGGTAAATACTGAGGGCGGTAAATAATAGAGACGATGTTTAAGAAAAGAAAATTGCTGAATTTCTAAAACGTAAATTGGAGAAATTCCAAAGTAGTGTATCAAAAGAAATTATTATTTATTTAATGCGGAAATGATGGTGATTTATACTGTATATGTGGCATTTTTATTTAAATTATTAATTTCTCTTTTACTTGACAGAACGAATTTTGTCACAAAAGTTAAAAAAAAATATTTTTTTTTAACGAAAATAAATTTCTATTTATATAGAATATTTTTTTATAATTAAAAAAAAAACAATTTTCTTAATACTGTGTCTGACTAAATATTTACCTCTACCACTTGCATTGAAATGACATAAACTTTAGATATTTATAGTTTACAGCAGTAAACAGCGACTGAATTAATGTATATTTTATACTACTGCGAATACAATTTTTTTTAAAAAAATAATATTTCATAACTTTTCGTCTGACTGAAATTTACCTTTACCACTGATATTCAAATTATATAAACGTAGAAAACTGTCTGCCTGACTAAGCGAATATTAGACAACTATGAATAATTCTTTATATAAAATACCAATTAATAATGTAACGTCTGACTAAAACTGACCCTTACTACTGGCAATGAAATTATATAAACGTAGACAACTATCTGACTGATTGAATAATTTTTAGAATAAAATCCCACTTAATAATGTAGTGTCTGACTAAAACTGATCTTTACTACTACCAATGGTATTGAAAACATATTAGAAATTTACATGAAACTCGAAGGCTGCGTCTGACTAAATATTTATTATACTACTGGAAATATTTTTTGTTATTAACTTTATTTAATAAAGTTTCGTCTGACTAAACGAGTCTCGTTCTATTTACACTGAAAGTACATAAATTGGTAATTATAACTGAAACGTATGGAAATTTTGGTCTGACTAAACCTAATTATACTACTTGGAATATTTTTTACGATAAATTCAATATTTTATAACGTGTTGTCAGACTAAAAATGGCGTGTACTACTTATATTAAAATACTAACTTACTACTAAAACTGATTTTTACTACTTGTATTATTGAAATTACATAAACATAGAAAACTGTCTTTTTGTCTGTCTGAAACTGACATATTTACTACTGCATTTGAAATTAAAATTTTAAAATGTGTTTTAATATCATTGTCAATTTATTGAATCCATTTATTGTAAAAAATTACAATAAATACAATATTCTATGTCTGACTAAAAATGACCTGTACTACTTATATTCAAATTAAATAAACGTAACAAATATTGCGTCTGACTGAATATACGTTATATGGTTATGGTTATGGTTATGGTTGACAAATAAAAAATCAACCCATTTTGTTTGTTATATGTTTTTTTCTATATCAAATTTCGTTTGACTGATCTAAATTATTATGCAAATTATTCTCATTTTTATTTATAAAAAATACTAGAAAATTATTAATATTGTTAAAAATTTTTGATTAAGAAATAGGAAATATACCCATTTCATGCATAATTTTTATTTATCCATAACAATTTTGTTTACAAACTCATTTTTTTCTTTTAGAAAGAAAAACATTAGATATTCTTGTTTCTTAATATTATTGAAGAAAATTCGCAATTTTCATAAGGAAATAATTTTATAATTTTCATAAATTTTATTTCTTAATTTCAATTGTTTTAATAAAATTCAAAGTTTTTTTTAAATAGAGGAAAAAACTGTTCATAAATTATATTTGTCAATTAGAAAATTTAATTGAAAATAAAACTGAAAATTTTTGAATTTTTAGAAAATAAAGGAAAAAATTTTATTGAAAAAAATATTATGTTAAATTTATTTACGAATATCTTTAATTGTAAAATTATTCGAAAACTATAATTTCTTTTTTAAATATTTTAAATATTCAATTATTATTTTTTCATTGGAATTAGGATTTTTAAAAATTTTAAATTCAAACCTTTTTAAAATTAATCAGCTTTAAAAATATTGTAATAAAACAGAAAGATACTTGATCGATTTCTTCATGTTTTATAATAATTAAAGAGGATCGAGTGTTAAAATCATTATTTTATATTATAAGAATATTGTTACTGTAACTTCTTAAAAATTATTTTCATATTTTATTATTTATCTAGAATTTAAACTAAAATTCATTTTCAAATTAATTTTTATAAGAAACTTCTACGAGAATTCAATTATTTAAATACAAAAGTAAAGTATTTATTGAATAATTAAATGTTTCTTAAAATTTAATTCTTATTAAGAATTTTATTAACAAATTCTTAAGTAATTGTATTCTTTTGACGAAAAATAAATTTTTTAGAATAGTTACATTTTTCACCGAATTTGATTAAAATTGTATTGGAAATAACTGAAATTCTGCGTAAATTTTTATTATTTCTGAAAATAATTGAATTATTGAGAAGAAACTTATAAAAAATTTGTAAATATTTGAACTTCTGTGAAATTTTTATTATTTATGAAAATAATGAAATGTTTGCGTACAATTTTATTAAAATTGTTTTTAAATAATTGCATTCTTTTGGGTAATTTTATTAAGATAGTAGATATTGAAAATCATTGAATTGCGGAAAATTTTTGAAAATACTTGAAATTTTGACAGGAATTTTATTAACAATTTTTGAAAATAATTGAATTTTAAAAAAGAATTTTTTTTATTAATATGTAGATAATAATTGGATTTTTGTCGAGAATTTTTTGTAAATTTTGAACATAATTGAATTTTGTGATAAGAATTTTATTACTTTTGAAAATAGTTGAATTTCTGCAATAATTTTGTAACTTCTTAAAAATTCAATTTTTTTTAGTGTTTTTAACTAAAATTCTTCTGTAAATCCTCTATTTTTAATAATTAATTCAATATATATTGTCAAATTTAACTAATTTTAGAAGATTTTAAATTATTAAAATTTTTCAAAAATTTAAGTTCTTTAAAATTTCTAATTAAATTCATTTAAAATTGAAATTGTATAAAATTTCAAATTGAAACCGTTTGAAGTTCATTTATTTATGAAAATTGTAAACGCTCCTTTAAAATTGAATTAATTTTGAGATATTTAAGTAAAATTAGTCATTAAATAATTAATTTATTTTATGATAGTTGTTCTAGATTTAAGTTATTTAAAAAGAAACTTTTGTCAGAAATTAAAAAATTTGAAGGTTTTGTATTATATAAAAAGTAATAATTCTATTGTCATATGAAAAATCAACTATGATATAAAAGAAGAGACACGGAATAAAAAATAAATTTCAAGTCCCAAGCAGTAAGTTCTAAAAAAATAATTCTATAAGATAAGTGTCAAAATCGATGATTCTTTTATTCTTCCTCTTTTTTTTCTCCTCCTTTTTTTTATACTGAGTTTGAGTTACGACTGGACTGGAAATTCATTTGGAATTCAAGCCGTAGGGTCCACAGGGTGTTGAGGGGTTGGGGGTGGTTTGGCCTCAAGGGATTTCAGGGACACCTTAATAAACGCCCTCCTTGTTTTCTCGTCACCAGCCACCCTTCGTTGTCGTTGTCGTCGTCGTCGTCGTTGACGTTGGGTTTTGTTGGGCGCGCACAGTTTCTGTGTTTATTCTTCGTGTTTGTGTGTCGACGCGCAAAAGGTATAAAACGGTATGAGGAATGGAAAAAGGGGAACACCCCACTCTACCCCTTCCTTTATTCCCCTTAACACTGGTGTTCATACGCCCTGGTTAAGAACAAAGCCAGAAAAATTATCGTCTGACGAGAAGTGCCTGTGATTAACATGTGCAATTTAATCTCGTAACCCCAAACGACCTCCATTATATTTTTTAAATTGTTTTTCAGTTTATGTATGTATAGTATATAAATGCAGAGACTATTTTCTTTCACTTATTTTAAAATACATTTTTCTACGGGGAAAATGTTGTTTTATCGTGAATTTGATTTTGCGATGAATTGTAATTGAAATGCGGTTCTAATACCGCATTTCAATAATACGTCAATAAAAGTGCTTTAATAATAATTACAATAATTACAATAAATACTATAATAATAATTATAATTATATAATAATATAATAATTTTTTTTAAATTTTAAAATGGCATTAAAAATATTTTCAATTTGTTACTACATTTTTCGAAAAAATTAAAACAAAACAAAAATTATAGTAACTTTTATCATTGTTGTACGTTTTTTGCTTTCATTCTTTTTATCTCTAATATTTTTCAAAAAAAAAATATTAAAATTTCATTTTTTCAAAATTTATACAATTACAATTATTTTCAAATTTTCATACTACATAACTAGTTTTCAATAACCTCAATATTTTATATTCTACGTTTTTATTTTACCTCATTTCCGCATTATACGATTTATCGACAGAAAAGAAATACTTTCAATAATTAGTAATAAAATAAAATTCTCCAATTTAACAGTTAAATCAAATTAAATGTTAAAAAATTTAATATTTCATTATTGAGCATTCCAATAGAAAATATTATTGACGAAAATTAATTAAAAACCAATTAAAAAATGAATTTTAAATAAATTTAACCGAATGCAATGCAATTATAGTAATAGGTACGAAATTATTAATTTAAAAAAAATCCCTTTCAATTTACTAATATGAAAATTTTTCTCCTCTTCTAACTAGTGATGACAAAAGAAAAACGAGCAACGATAAATAAAGGACAATACTAAACCCTGAAAAGTAATATTCCCAATGATCCCCTTTGTTTTTATTTAGCAAACGAAATGTTTTCTCGTATAAAATACGTTTTCAACCGTATATAGAAGAAAAAAGGTCGAAGGTCAAGTATTTTTTTTTTTAAAGAAATAAATTCTCCCGTGACCCTAGAAAATAAATGTTGTCCAGACAAGTGTTTTTCGGGACAATCAAACCATTGGGACGTTTTATGCTTGCAAAAAAAGGGGGGGGGGATGATAAACTGAACTGATAACTATTAGTTAGGAGGATTTTTTTTTTAATATAATAAATTAATAATAGAATGAAACCAATCGTATCAATATTTATTTTCTTATCTTTTTTATCTAAAAAAAAAAAAATGAAAAAATTTTGAAAGGTAGAGTAAAATTAACGAAAGTGGTTTATATTAAAGAAAAATATTTTTGTAAAAGACACAAGTGAATGTTTATTTATAGAAAAGAGGATTTATAAAAGGATATGATATCGAAATACGGTTTTTTTATTCCGATCTCGCTTCTTCACTTATACTCTCGTCTCAGTCCTGTGTGTGTGTGTGTGTGTTTATATAGATATATACAAGACTAGCAATTTCTTGGCAGATACTCAACTCACGTCGCGGTTTCCCTCGCTCGACCACAATTATTTTCGGCTTAGAAAAGCGCGAGGTATAGGATCCCTCAAATCTGAGAGAGAAATGTTATATATATATATTTTTTTTTTCCGTGACCACTACTTCGAGATAGAATGACGTGCAACTTTTCGGATTATCGTTTATTTCACCTCCATTCTCTTCTTCTTTCTTTCTTGGTTATTTTTATTTTTCTCTTTTTTTTCCTCTTTTTGATGATTATTTTTCCTGTACTGTTTTATTTGTCTTTTTCACTTTTTGGCAGGAAAAAAGGAGAATAAAAAAGAAACTGGGAAAAAAATTCTACGGCTACTTGAATCTTAAGTACTTTTGGCAAGTTCCTACACCGACGTTAATTAATTACTAAATATGGAGATTTTGAAAGCAAGGGTATTTGAGAGGAGAAAAAATTTTTTTAAAATTTTTACTGTCATGCCTAAATTAGGAGTCGACTTTTTGAACACTCCTTTTTCTCTCGTGTAAACTTTCTCTCTCTTTTACTCTGCATCTTTAGGAGTTTATTTTTCAGGGGTTGAAGAAAAAAATTGTTCATAGGAAATGAATTTTAGTTTATATTAAATTTTAACTATTTTAATATTTTTTATTTTTTTTTTATTTTTTTACCACTTTTTATTCAACTTTCTCCGTTACAGTTTTTTTAAAGATATCAAATTGAGACAAAAAACGAATCAAAACGTCGCCACGTTTTGATTCGTTTTTTGTCTCAATTTGATATCTTTAGAAAAACTGTGCATTTTTTATTTTTCTCTTTATTATTCTTCAATTATTTCTTATAATTTTTTAATATTTTACTTCTTTTTTATTTATTTATTTATTTATTACTTTACTAACTTCAATTTTCCTTTCGTCTGACTAAAAGTAGCCTTTACTACTAAATAGAAATTAACTACTAATTTAAGTAAATGAAGAAAACTGTACGTCCGACTTAACATATTATGTACTACTTGCAATATTTATACTACTTGAAATATATTCTTTATAATTAAAATATAATTTAATAACGTTTTGTCTGATTAAAACTAAAGACACTTGAACTATATAAAACTGATATTAAAGTTTCCAAAACTTGGACTATTTTTAATACTAAACATAAAATTTATTATTTCGTCATTCGTCTGACAATAATAGACTTGTACTACTTGAATCAGAATTACTTGAATAATGTTGCGTCTGACTAAAACTGACCTTTACTACTGATATTGAACTACTTGGTATATTTTTTCAATTAAAGTACAATTTAATAATTTCGTGTCTGACTAAAACTGGCCTTTACTACTAAAATTGAACTATTATAAACATTAAGAGCCTTTTTGTCTGATTAAACATATATTATACTACTGTGAATATTTTTTTAATTAAACAGCGAATATTTCTTTTATAAAAATAGTTTTTAATAATGTTTCGTCTGACTAAAACTGACCTTTACTACTGGAATATCAATTACATGAACGTAGAAAACTATCCGCCTGACTAAACATATATTATACTACTAGAAATAATTTTTTAAATTAAATATTACTTTTAATAAAAATGCAACATTTTATAACGTGTTTTCTGACTAAAAATGACCTTTAATACTGATATAGAACTACTTATAATATTTTTTCAATTAAAATAAAATTTAATAATTTCTGTCTGACTAAAACTGACCTTTACTACTAATATTGCAATTAAATAAACATTAAGAGCCTTTTTGTCTGATCAAACATATATTATACTACTGCGAATATTTATTTTTTAAAAATAGTTTTCAATAACGTTTCGTCTGACTAAAACTGACCTTTACTACTGGTACATAAATTATATTGATAACGTAGAAAACTATCCGCCTGACTAAACATATATTATACTACTAGAAATAATTTTTTTAATTAAATACTACTTAATATGGTTTCGTCTGGCTAAATCCGATATTTACTACTAACATTATTGAAATTATATCAACGTAAAAAATTTCCGTCTGACTAAAACAGACATTTACTACTGAATTTGAAATTAAAATTATAAAGTATTAAAAAATAAGTAAAAATCTGGAGTCTGACTATACACGTAGTTATACTACTTTATAGTACATTTTTTGCTATAAATGCAATATTTTTTTTAACGTTTTGTTTGACTAAAAATGACTTCTACTACTTGGATTAAAATTACATAAACGTAAAAATCATTGCGCCTGACTTAAATATATATTATACTACTTGAAATATTTTTTAAATTAAAATACTATTTAATAATGTTGCTTTTGACTAAAACTGACCTCTACTACTAAAATTGAATTTATACAAAAAATGAAGAATCTTCTTGTCTGACTAAACATATGTTATACTACTGCGACTTTTTCTTTTTAAAAATATTATTCAATAAAGTTTCTTCTGACTAAAATGTGACCTTTACTACTAACATCCAAATTATACAAACTTATAATTGTTTAACTATTAAAACTTATTAAACTTTTGTCTGACTAAACATATTTTATACTACTGAGACTATTTTTTGTAACAGATAGTCAAAATTTTAAACGTTTTTATACACTTTTAAACGAAAAAATTCGCCTGACTAAAACTGACGTCAACTACTAATATACTAATATTAAAATTCAAATTTGAAACTAAAATATAAAATCTGTTCGCTCTTTTGCCGCAATTTAAAAAAAAAAAGAAAATAGAGTAATGATTATAGAGATAAATAAATTTTCTAATTAATAAAAATTGAGTAATGAATATGGAGATAAATTTTAAACACGTTCTTTATAAATTGTTTTATTTTTTTAATTTTATATTTTCATATATTCGTGACTTTACTTTATTTTATCAATTTCTACATTTATTTTATTTATTATTTATTTTATCTCTAGTTTACTTTAACTATATGTTTATTACAATAAAAAATTGATTATATTTTGTAATTTTTCCCCCATTCATTTGAAATGAGTCAAACAAAAAAAGAAGAAAAAAAATGTTTGGAATGAAATAAAAAAAAGAGAGAAGACAAAATTTGTGAGAAGGGAAATAAAAAATTCAGGGTATATCAGAAAGTTATCGGCAGTGATTTTTTTGGAATCTTTCGAAGAAAATTATGCGACGAATATATAGGGGATTTCTCTGGCGAAGAGACACATTTACATTCGAAACGTGAAAAGTGGAACGAGGAGGGGGAGAGTGGGGGGGGTCGAGGAATTTAAAAATTCCATGTGATAAGTTTTAGGTGGCGATGAATAATAAAAAGTGACAGTTTTGCGGGGGGAATAGCCGTGTATCCGGTATATACAAACAAAACGTCACGATCCGACGTTCGTTATCACACAGCTCAACTTTTCATCGTATTGATCGGTAAAAAAAATTTTTCGTTTAGTGACGAATGAGATACATTCGTTACTCATCTCGATTCTGCATCAACGGACTTTCAGTCAGTTCCTTTTTTTTTTTTGTTTTTTTTTTATTTTGTTTCTACTCACGAAAGTTATAGCTCCCAAACAAATCCCCCGAAATTTTTTTCTTTTTATTAAATAAAATTGAAATAGTTAGGGAAAAAAATGTTTTTTTTTTTTGTAGTGAAAAATAAATTTTTTTTTTACTCTTTTATAAAATAGGAAAAATTTTTATCCAATTTCCGCTTTGCAATTAAAAAAAATAATTTTTAATTCAGTGGAGGAAAAAAAAAATATTTTATTACACTCGGATTTTATTTTAGTCCGTGAAAATGGGGGTTGTATTTTTACAAAGGATTCGAAAGTAGGAAAAAAAATGTCTGTATTCTATTTTCTTTTCATTTAAATAAAATGACTGACATTTCATATATGTATATATATATATGAGAGAGAGAGAGAGAGAGAGAGAGAAAGAGTTTAAAAATTACAAAAAAGTAAGAGTATAAAATTACATTTAATATTAGTTTTCAAGAACGTAAAGTAAATATAATTTTTTGTGGCGAAATAAAGAGAGAGAGAGAGAGAGAGAAGGGAGAAATGAAGGGTAACATTAGAATTTCTATATAATAGAAGAACAATAACAACGGGCAATCCAAACTTTTCATTTACTAACCATTTCACCGGCTTTTATTTCGATCGACATTGTGAATTTTTACGGCTTTTGTGTTTCATTTCATTTAGCAAATAATAATTAATTACTCTTCAAGCCTTTACACAGATGTATATCTATATGTGAAGCCAATGGGGGTACCTAGCGGCGCGGCAGTGTCATAAAATATGCAAAATGCAGGTCTCTCTGCACATTGCACCATTGGAGTTTCAGAAAATAAAATGAAAAAAAAAAAAAAGTGAACAAAAGGAGAAAAAAAGGCAAAATGTGATTACGAATATAGGCAAAGAGAGAGTGCAAGGGAGAGAGAAAGAGAGAAAAGCAATGAATTTAAAAAGTTGAAATGCACTGGTTAAATGAATTCGTTTTGGTAATGACTTGGTGACTTTGTAATTACATTTATTTCACGTACAGATGCAATCATTTTTAAAAGTTTACACTTCACCGCTTATAATGAACTCATCGACATGATGTTACTTTGAAAATGTGATAATTGGAAAAAAAGTAATAAATGTATTTTTTTCATTGGCAATTGTAACAAAAATGTATTAGAATCTCACCTTTTTTTTTTTTGATAACTCAATTAACATTTTTTTTTACAAAAATTAGCAAAAATTCGAAGAAAAAAGATTTTCGTTTATTTGGAAAAAATGCTGATATTTGCATGTGTTACCGATAGTTGGAAAAATATGGCAAGTAAATTGCATTTTTTTCTAAAGATACATTTTTTTTTGTATATATATATATTTGCATGTTGGAGCAAAAAATTCAGATATGAATAGAGAAAAAGAATCGTCTCTGATTTCGAGCTCGTAAAGTTTTTCTTTTATTATTACAGTTTATTGAGATGATATTTAGTTTCAAAAATCGGATTTCGATGAGAAATATTTAAAATTATGATTTGTCAATTCGAATGTTTTAATTGAAATCTGATATTATTTATCGTTTATAAAATGGAAATTGAATTTTAATGGAAAACAATAAAGTTGATAAATTTAAAAATTGCTTCGGTGAATTTTTTGCTTTGGTTTAGTTTTGAAAATTCTTTCTCTGACTTAAAATTGACATTTACTACTGATATTGATGTCATTGGTTGACTGATACTAATTTTTACTACTGAAATTGAATGTAAAAGGATACACAATTTCCATTTGGAATATTTTTTTAAATTACGTACAATAACATTTTTTTATTGCTGCGTCTGACTAAAAAGTGATCTCTGCTACTTACATTGAAAGTACTTATACATATTATAGAAATAGTATGTGTTTACTAAACTGTGTCTGACACAACGTATATTATACTACTACAAATATATTTTTTTTATAAAAATATAATTTTACAACGTTTTGTCTGACTGAAAGTGACTTTTACTACTGATATTTAAATTATAAAGAGGTAGAAAACTATTCAACTGACTAAACATATATTCTACTACTAGAAAAATATTTTTGACTTAAAATACCACATAACAATGTAGCGTCTGACTAAAATGGGACCTTTACTACTAGCATTGCAATTACAAAATTTTTAGTAATTTACATTACATTCGAAGACTGCGTCTGACTAAATATTTATAATACTACTTGGAATATTTTTTTATTTGCAATATTTAATACAGTTTCGTCTAGCAGAAATTGACTTGTACTACTTATATTTAAATTACATTAACGTTGCAAATTTTGCGTCTGACTAAACACATGTTATACTACTTAAAATATATTTTATAGTGAAAATACGATACTTTAACGTTTTGTCTCACTAAAACTGATGTGTATTTCTAATTGAAGTTTTGTAAACGTAGAAAAATTTCTGTCCGTCTCAAAAAGACATTTACTACTGAATTTGAAATTAAATTTTTTTACTTGTGTTTAAAAAATCATAGTAAAAATTTGAAGTGTTACTAATCGTAATTATTATACTACTTGGAATATTTCTTACAATAAATGTGCAATATTTTATAACTTGTTGTCTAAGCTAAAATGACTTGTACTACTTATATTAAAATTACATAAACGTATCAAATGTTGCAAATGTTGCTTTTTCATTATCTACTGAATAATAATCTTCGTATTTAATTCTTTCATTAATTCTGTCTGTCCACACTTTGTTTATTATATACTTTTTTCTATAACAAATTTCTTTTGCATCATTTCTATTTCCTAATTACAATTGCTTTTTAATAAAATTTTTAATTTTTTATAAATAAGGGAAAAAATTGTTTATACATTCTATTTATCAATTACAAACTATAATTGGAATTGAAATTGAAACTTTTTACATTTTAAAAAAAAAGGAAAAAATTTTACTCAAAAAAAAGTTCTGTTATATTTATTTACGAATTTCTTTTAAATTATTCGAAAACACCAATAACTTCTTTTTTAAATAAATATTTAATTATTATTACTTTTTCATAGGAATTAAGATTTTTAAAAATTTCAAATTAAAACATTTTTGAAATTAAACAAACTTATAAAAAATTGTTATAAAACATGAAGATATCGATCACTCCGAGTCTTCGACTCATTTTTTTAGTTTTAGTCAGACAAAACGATATAAAAAAAAAAAAAAATTATTGGCATCAATATTTGCAGTAGTATGAAAATCGTTTAGTCAGACAAAACGGTTGTTAATGTTTGGGGTCGTTCATAAACTACGTCACACTCCTAGGGGTTGGGGGGGGAGTCAAGCTTTGTGTGACGAACTGTGGGAAAAAAATTTTTTTGTATGTAAAAAATGTGACGAAGGGGGGTGGGGGAGGGGGGGGGGGTAAAAATCAGTCCGAAAAAGCGTGACGTAGTTTGTGAATGACCCCTTTATTAAATCTCAATTCAAGTATAGTAAAAGTCCGTTTTAGTCAGACGCTATATTATTAAGTGGTTTTTTAATTTAAAAAAATATTTCTAGTAGTTATTAATTAAATAAAAATTCAAAAATATTTCCCTTTCTCTAGAAAAAAATATGTCATCTATTTCCCATCGTTTTCTTACCTGTAATATATGTAAAAGAAAAAAAAATATTATATCTGAAAATAATACTTAAAAATGAACTACGGGAAAATTTTTTCAAGAAACTTATACAAGAATAACGATTATTCGCGAACTTGAAGGTAAAGTTTCATGACTTATTTTCATTTGTGAAAACTTGCTGGCGTATATGACTGATATATCTCGAAAAGGAAACGAGGTTGCGTAGATTTCATGTATAAAGTTTAAGAAATATATATGTATAGCTATATATATATATGTATATATATATAGATGTCCTCTCTATTCGCGATAGAGAATCATGACATTTGTGCATGAAACTGAGGCAATTTTGAAATGATGAACTTTACGTCAGTGGCCCACGTTCCTTAATTGGGTCGACTCGAACCAAGATAATTTCTCTCCACGTTGAGAAGTCGTCTTATCTTTTGTCTCAATTCAAACGAAAGATCTTACTCCCCTCTATCACTACTCTCCACCCCCTTTTCTCGTAGTGAAATTATATATCTCTCTTTTGTGACGAATTCAGTGAATCTCTATCCGCGATGCGCATATTTTATCTAAAGAAACTTTATTAATTAAATTATATAAAATTACTTAATTCCGTGTTAAACAGTTTTCCAACTGTCGATGATTTAAACGTTTAAGTAAATTAAAAAGTTTTTTATACACCTCTCTTTCTCTTTCAGAAATCTTTTCTGCTTCATTATATAAAGTAATTTTGGTTTCTTCATTTTAAAAAAAATTTTTTTTTTAATTTTGAAAAACGGAGTACTTTTTTCTATTTGATTTTTAAAATAATCAAATTGATTTAATTCGTTCTACTTATTTATTTATTTTTTTTTGTTTCTTATCCTTTTTTTATTATAATTATAATTTTATATTATATTATATTATATTACAGTCAAATTACATTCATTTCTAATTATCTAAAACGTTTGAACTTTTTTGTCTGACTAAACGTATATTATACTACTAGTTACATTTTTTACAATAAATATAACAGTTTAACTTCTTTCGTCTGAGAAGAAGTAGATTTTTAATTTTTAAATTAAGCGATTTACAATAAGGAAATATCCTTTCGTTTCAATTTACAATAAACGACCTTTAAAGACAAGAATATAATTTTAAAAACGTACATTATTCTCGTTCACATATAGTTCATGTGAGGTTCTTCTCTTTAAAAATTCTTGTGTTATTTTCTCATTTCTACGTATATATATATATATTTAAGCGAGTGGAAAAAAAAGGGAACAACGCATTTGAAATTGTAGAAAACCGGAAAATGTAAAAGGAACGTCTCTAACGGAAGTAAAAGTCCCAGAAACTCAGCTTCCAATCGAAATGCATTTTGTTACGAGGTGCTAAAGTTCGTATTCATCTTTGTTTTTTTTTCTATCTCTTTTTTTCTCGGGTCCCGCATTATTCCTTTTGTTTTCCGTTTCGCACTCTCGCCCTGAAAATAATATCCTGTGTAAAATCGCAGTATTCTTCTTCTTTTTAACACTTTTGGTTCCTTTTTTCTACTCGTTCTCCATATTTTTTTCTTCTCTACATACAATCTCTTTTTCAATTCCCCTTCCTCTATTTTTTCAGTTTTTTCGCCTCTCTGTCTCCTTTCGTTTCCCCCTCCCTCCGCCCTCTCTCTCTCTCTCTCATTCCCTTTCACCTCACATTTCACGTATACGCTCCTTTAATTCCCAGCAGTGGTGCTTTTCTAAATTGACTTGCAATCTGGTGAGATAAAAGGTTCCTTCGTTTTGTAAAACCATCCTGCGGCTATTTAAGAAAGAAGTGGCTTGTTCGAGAAGATAGAGGGTGAAAAGACAAAGAGAGAGAGGGATAGTAAGGGTGGAGGAGTGGATGAAGTGAGAAAGAAAATTCTGAAATCATTTCAAGTGATGGTGGTTGACTAACTCATTATGTTAGGTGCCCTCTCGTTGCTCTCACGTGTCATCAACACTTTAAGACGAGAAATGGGCGTGTTAAGTCATGGAACTCGAGAGTCCAGTTTCTTCTCAAAGAGAAAAAAAACGAGAGAGAGAGAGAGAATGAGAGAGGGAGAGTGAAAAAAGAGTTTACTGTAAAAAAGTCTCATATCTATCCAAAAAAAATTTCATATCTTTATATTTTCTTTCTTTTAAGAAGTAGAAAATGTACTTGATGCACATTTTTACATCCAGTACACTTTTTTTCATAATAATAAAGTATTTTTTTAATACAACTTTAAATATTTTTTATAGTTAAAAACTTTAAGAGCCAAAAAAAAGTCGCTTTAGTTACATAAATTCACAACAGAAGTCGCGAAAAGTCGCATGAAATTTTAGAAAAAAACGATAAAAAGAGTCAATAAATTTTTAAAAAATGGCAAAATGCTAATAAGGTTTTATTAGAATTGAGTGTAGAATGTAACAAAAATATTTTTAATGAAAATTATTTTATTTGTATAAAATATCAAGAAAATAATTAATCCTCCGAATCAAATATTAAAATAATAAAAAACACAATTTTAACGTTTTAACAAATATTTTATTTGTAGTTTTTTTTATTTGCAATGAGACACAAAAATAATTTTTACACTGCAAAATAAGACACCTGTTTTTGCAGTGTAACAATTACTTTTTAAAGCAAAAAAAAAAAATACTTAACTGAATCGAATAATTGGTTTGATTATTATTTATTAAAAAAATTTTACTACTGGCATATAAATTATATGAATGATTTTACATCTGACTAAACATATAATGTACTAGTTAAAATATTTTTTGTAATTAAAATAAGATTTAATATATGGTTTCGTCTGACTAAATCTGATATTTACTACTAACATTATTGAAATTATATCAACGTAAAAAAATTTATGTCTGACTAAAACAGAAATTTACTACTGAATTTGAAATTAAAATTGTAAAGTATTAAAAAATATGTAATCAAATTAAATATTAATTAAATTATATCAACGTAAAAAAATTTATGTCTGACTAAAACAGACATTTACTACTGAATTTGAAATTAAAATTGTAAAGTATTAAAAAATATGTAAAAATACGGAGTCTGACTATACACGTAGTTATACTACTTTAGTATATTTTTTTGCTAAAAATGCAATATTTTTTTTAACGTTTCGTCTTACTAATACTGAACTTTACTACTAGCATAAAACTCCCACAATCGTAAAAATCATTGCGCCTGACTAAACATATATTATACTACTTGAAATATTTGTTTAATTAAAATATGCAATTTAATATTGTTGCGTTTGATCAAAACCTACCTGTACTACGAATATTCAATCTATATAAAAATTAAGAACCTTTTTGTCTGACTAAACATATTGTGTACTACTGCAAAAAGTTTCTTTTTAAAAATATTATTCAATAAAGTTTCGTCTGACTAAAAAGTAACCTTTACTACTAACATCGAAATTACATAAACTTCTAAGAATAAATAAAACGTAAAAATCATTGCGCCTGACTTAACATATATTATACTACTTGTGATTTTTTTAATTAAAATACAATTAATTGAATTTAATTAATTCATTCATTTATTCATTAATTCATTAATTCATTCATTTATTCATTCATTCATTCATTCATTCATTCATTCATTCATTCATTCATTTAACGAAAATACCATTTAATAGTATTGCGCCTAACTAGAATTGACCTTTATTACTAATATTGAAATCACATAAACATCGTCTTATTAAATAACATTGAAAGATTGCGTCTAAATAAAACTGACATTCACTACTGAAATCAAAATTACAGTTTAAAATAAATTAAAATATTTCTTAGATTTTTTACAAAATTTCTATTAAGTATAAAAAAGTTGTTCGTGGAAATAAATTTTATTCATAAGTTTTAAAAAAGTTTTATTATTATCGTAGTATTTTAAATGATTGTTCTTACTTTTAAATACACGATTATTCTAAGAATATCAAAATTGAGACAAAAAACGTATCAGTATAGTTGCGAAGCAACGTTTTGATACGTTTTTTGTTTCAATTTTGATATTATTTGTATTCTTTATTTGTCATCTTTAAGAGATAGTTATTCTTTTTGTAATTAGGTTAATTTGCTTTAATTAAATGAAAAAAAAGGAAAAAATGAAGATTAAAAGCAGATAATCCAATTATTTTTTAATGTAATTAGTTAAGTGTTGATATACAAGAAAAATGGTATGTTTATTAATTGAATTTTGTTTGGTGATGAGAGGCAAAATGAGTATGTAGTGCATCTTGTTTGCGTGATTTAGTTCTCTAGGGGTTTTGGTAGTTTTCGATTGTTTAGAAGCAACCCTAAGCCAGTAATTAAAGTACATTATACCCAACGGAAGTTTATCTCTCTCATTGTGCCTCGGTTGCTTCCCCTGTGGCAGGAAGTAAGGGTTAACGGTAATGTTAACATTAACCTTCATCTCGATGATAACACAAACCGGAAAATATTCACATCACGACTCTCACCACCTGAGAAGGGTCGTGAAAGAGAGAGAGAAGACTTTAACCAAACTGCCAGAGAAGAGGTTTATAGAAAGCTTCTTTTATACCCTTTTCTCATGTCCTACTTGTGTTCAAATTTCAAAAATTCCACGTTCTCTCTCTCCCAAGATGCCGGAAGTTTTTGTATATCCCAAAAAGTCACGATACCAATTATATATCATAAAAATTCATCATTCTTGAATAAAAAAAATGTTGTTTGCTTCTCTCTTTTTTGGCAATTTTCCATTTAGGATTGATGATGATGAAAAATGTAAATTTGGAAACTTTACTTGTCAGTTGAAAGGAAATTAAGATGTTGGAAAAATTGGCAGGTCGATTAAATTCTAGTTATATATTTCTTTCATGTCCTATCACTTTCTCACTGACACGAAAAACCATTTCTTTAACCTCAAAAGGTGGTTTGCTTCGTTTATTACAATTTGAAGACCGACTAGAATTTCACCTGTCGACTTTCGTCTTATGAAACCTTTTTTCCGCCGAGATTTCTGGAATCACTTTTTTCCTCTCTCTCTCTCTGAGTTCTCTTTCTTTCTTTCATTCATTCGCTCGTTCTTTACTTCCTTCCCTTTTGCTGTCGATGAAAAGATCCTACCAGCCATTAAGCAGCGAAACGCCTTAATGTACTGGGGGACCAACTTTCCGTTATCTCGGTCAGACCAACTTTCCATCGTCGATGAAACTTGAAACTTCTCTACATTTTCAAAACTAATTTCCTCAAGTTTATCCTTACTCACGAGCTACATTCTAATAAGCATACTAATTTATTTTACTTTGCAAAAATTACTTTGTCGATGGCGAGAGAGGGAGAGAGAAAGGGGAGAGAATATATGCGCCTTTGATAATCTTGACATTTTACTGAAAATGTCATTTTCTCAAGTAATTTGCTTTAAGGTCGTACAAGACAGTTTTTGATATCGTCAAACGAGATAAAAGAACATTTTATTGCAAAATTAAATAATGTGCATCATGGTATGTTATTGAAAATTAATTTCATAATATCGCAAAATTCTATTCTATTCTGACAATAAGGAATTCAGGGAAAAGTCAGGAATTTTTATTAAAAGTACTAGAAAAATTTAAATTTTTTAAATTAATAAAAAATTCTGAATTTTTGTGTCTTTTTTGTTTGACTCATAAACTATAAAAATTACCACGAATTCCAATATAAAACCTTCAATTTTTCAATGTTCTGACAAAAATTTCTTTTTAAATAACTTGAATCTTGATACAACCATCAAAAAATAAATAAATTATTTAATGGATAATTTTACTTAAATATCACAAAATTAATTCAATTTTAAAAGAGTTACGTTTACAATTTTCATAAATAAATGAACTTTAACAGCATGTGATTGTTACAGAATTCAATGTTAATTTTTTCGACCACTTTTCTCTTAAAATATTAAATAAATTAAGCTAGTTTTTTGTGAATAACTCTAAAATATCATAAAGAAGGGCAGTGATGTGAAAAAGTTTTAATATTTTTAAAATTATTTATTAAAAAATAACTTTAAAATTATCAGTTCTCAAAATCACTTTTAATCAATTTCTCGTCTTTTCCGATTTCAAAGTATTTTTTTATAATTTATTTTAGAATTATTAAAACTTTTGCACATCACTGCTCTTCTTTATTATATTTTAAAGTTATTCACAAAAAACTAGCTTAATTTATTTAATATTTTAAGAGAAAAGTGGTCGAAAAAATTAACATTGATTTCTGTAACAGTCACATGCTGTTAAACGGTTTCAATTTGAAATTTTATAAAATTTTAATGTTCAATGAATTTAATTGAAAATTTTAATAAACTTAGATTTTTGAAAAATTTTAATAGTTGAAAATCTTCTAAAATTATGTAGTTAAATTTGTCAATAATATATTTAAATAATTATTAGAAATAATGGATTTCTAGAAGAATTTTAGTTAAAAAGAATAAAAAAATTAAATTTTGAAGAACTTACAAATGATTGCAGAAATTAAATTATTTTCAAAAGTAATAAAATTCTTATCACAAAATTCAATTATGTTCAAAAATTACAAAAAATTCTCGACAAAAACACAATTATTATCTTTATAAATAAAGAAATTCTTTTTCAAAATTCAATTATTTTCAAAAATGTTCCTCATTTTAATGATTTTCAATGTCTACTAATTTAATAAAATTACTCAAAAGAATTCAATTATTTAAAAACAATTTTAATAAAATTGTATGCAAACATTCAATTATTTTCATAAATAATAAAAATTTCACAGGAATTTAAATATTTACAAACTTCTCTTCTCAATATTTCAATTATTTTTAGAAATAATAATAAAAATTTTATAAACCATTCAATTATTCAATCAGTAATTTATTTTTGAATTTAAATAATTGAATTCTCGTAGAATTTTTTAATAAAAATGGATTTGAAAATCAATTTTAGTTTAAATTTTAAATGATAATAGAATATGAAAATAATTTTTAATAATTTACAGTTACAATATTCTTATAATATAAAATAATTATTTTAACACTCGATCCTCTTTAATTATTATAAAACATGAAGAAATCGATCACTCCGAGTCTTCGACTCGGAATAATCCTTATCTTTATGTTTTATAAAAATATTTTTAAAGTTGATTAATTTCAAAAAGGTTTGAATTTGAAATTTTTGAAAATCATAATTCCTATGGAAAAATAATAATAATTAAATATTTAAAATATTTAAAAAAGAAATGATTGTTTTCGAATAATTTTACAATTAAAGATATTTGTAAATAAATATAACAAAAAATTTTTTTCAATAAAATTTTTTCCTTTATTTTCTGAAAATTCAAAAATTTTCAGTTTCATTTTCAATTAAATTTTCTAATTGACAAATATAATTTATAAACATTTTTTTCCTTTATTTTTGAAAAACTTTGAATTTTATTAAAACAATTGAAATTAAGAAATAGAATTGATGTAAATTATTTTCTTTTAAAAATTAAGAATTTTCTACAAAAATATTAAGAAACGGGAATGACTAATGTTTTTCTTCTCAAAAGAAAAAAATGAGTTTGTAAACAATATTTTTATTGAGAAATAAAAATTATGAATAAAATGGGTATATTTCCTACTTCTTAATCAAAATTTTTTAACAATTATCAATTTTCTAGTATTAAGAGTTAATAAATAAATAAGTAAATGTAAAAAAATAATTAAATTAATTATATTCAGCGTATAGCGACCAAAAAGAAATTACACATAAACGAAAATTATTGAAGCAAATGGAAATGTAAAGAAAAAATTACAAAGTCAATAAATGAAGAGAAACGGAAAGAGGAAAAAAAATAAATTTAACTAAATCTACAGAAGAGGGTTTTAATAAAGATAAGGGGCAATATTGTCCACCCCTCCCTCTCACCATCTCTTAAATATAATCTACATTGCTTTTGTTTAGATAAGATCAATTCGATTTCACATAATGCAATAAAAATGTCGAGCATTAAAAAAACATCAGCATTAAATCGAAATAAATCTGTCTGGAATGTTCGCCGGTAATAAAATTTCAGGAACAATATCCGTAGTAATAAATTTCATTTTATTCGCCATATAATAACATCAAGTATCATTCTGTTTGCATTTTTTTTTTTTTTTTTTAAAACCTTCTGTGTTAAAAAGTGAAAATTCACAAGAATTTTGTTTGCTGTTTTTATGAAAGTTGATTTTTGAATATTGCAATAAAAAAGCCTAAATAAGTATTATATGAATTTTTTAATAATAATTTTTGTAACTAAAATTTTTTCTCAAAACGATTTTTGAGAAAAATATTAGATATTAGATGGTTTATTGTTAGAGAAACTTATCGCTATATTGTAACATATTTTTTTTTTCATCTATACTTTTAAATGTAGAAAGAAAAATTTATTTCCCTCGTAAAGAATGCAGGAAATTTTTCTCCTCAACAAAAGTCTCGAAATATAACGAAATCGCACAAATTTTGTCTTGTACTTTTATTGCGATCGTCTGTCTTCATCACTCAGGCTTGACAATGTGTAGCGCAGCGATAAAATTTCAAGCAGTATAGTGAACTTCGTACATAACATGTAAGAGAGGAAGGAGGACCTTCCATTTTAGCACCTTTTTTCCTGGGGGCAAAAAAAAAAAAACATGTGTCACGTTATTCAGAATGAACGAATATTAAGACTTTCAACAAATTGTTTTCAAACCCCCCCTCCCCTCTCTACTACCCCCTCCCGACATCCTGTCCTCTCTTATTCACTCTCTCTCTCTCTCTCTTTTTTTTTTGCATGTCGAAAGCAATTCATATGAAAAATGTTCTTTACGCTTTTGTCATTTTCGAGATGAGTTTTTTATCGATCACTTTCTCACTTTCTCGTTATTACACATCATGCAATTCACACTTTATTTCAATTTTTCATTACTCTCCTCTCGCCTTTTTTCCTTGCCGTGGCTTCGTCACATTATTTATTTAGAATAAATTCACACGCCTTGGCAAATTATTTTAAGGAAAGGAGAATTGTTTCTTCATTTTTGTATGCGTGGCAAACTTTATGTCTGACTAAACATTTATTATACTACTTGGTATATTTACTTGAATTAAAATGACATTTCATAATGTTGTGTCTGACTAAAGCTGACCTTCACTACTAATATTAAAATTACGTAAATGTTTCAATTACTAAAACATTAGAACTTTTTTGTCTTACTAAACGTTTATTACACTACTGGGAATATTTTTTATAATATTTCGTTACGTTTCGCCTGAAAAAAATTGGTTCTACTTATTTTAATGTTTAATAAACGCAACAAACTTTATGTCTGACTAAACATAGACTATACTACTTGGTATATTTTTTGAAAATTAAAATACCATTTAATAATGTTTGGTCTGACTAAAACTGACCTTTACTACTAACATTAAAATTATATAAATTACTGGCTAAAAAGTCGGAATTATTTTGCCTGACTAAACGTGTACTCTTCTGCTAGGAACAGTTTATAACGTTTGTCTGACAAAAACTGATTTTTACTACTTATATTGAAATTACGTAAGGAATCAAAATTTTGCGTTTTACTAAACATATATTATACTACTTGCAATATTATGTATGATAAATATAACATTTTATAACTTTTCGTCTGACTAAAACTACTTATATTGTTGAAATTATCTAAATTTTCTAATTAACTAAAATGTACGAAACTTTTTGTCTGACTAAACGTATACTCTACTACTGGGGATAATGGGTTTCAATAAGTACAACGGTTTATAACTTGTCGTTTGACAAAAGCCGAATTATACTAATATTCAAATTACATAATCGTTGCAAACATTGCGTCTGACAAAACATATATTATAGTACTTGGGTTTTTTTTAAACTAAAATATCAATTAATAATGTTCCGTCTGACCAAAATTGACCTTTTCTACTAAAATTAGAATTACTGTTAAACATTCGCAATTTACAAAGCAATAGAAGACTGTGTCTGACTAGAAACTACCTGTACTACTAGTATTCAAATTACATAACGCATATACGTCTGACTAAACATATATTATACTACTTAAAACATTTTTATTATTAAAATTCGATTTAATAACGTTTCTTCCGACTAAAACTGTTGAGTACTACTTACATTATTACAGTACTACTTAGATTACTTAGTTACTAGAAACTTAGAAAAGTTTCTGTTTGACAAAAACTAACATTTACAACTGGATTTGAAATAAAAATTTTGAAATTTAATTAAAAATCATAGTAAAAAATTCAGAGTCTGAATAATTCTAATTATATAGTACATGGAATATTTTTTACAATGAATTTTCAGTATTTTATAACGTGTTGTCTGACTAAAAACGACTTGTACTACTAGTATTCAATTTACATAAACATAGCAAATGTTGCGTCTGACTAAACATTTATTATACTACTTGTAATATTTTTTATAATTAAAATTCGATTTAATAACATTTCGTCTGACTAAAACTGACATTTACTACTTACAAGCAAGTTACATGTTTGTCTGACTAATATTGTCTTCTACTACTGACTGAAACCGACCTACACTACTTATATTTAAATTACATTATCGTTGCAAATATTGCGTCTGACTAAACATATATTATACTACTTGGCATATTTTTTTAATTAATTACTTAACTGCTCTTTACTACTAACATTGGAATTACTTTAATATAATAATTATTATATATTGAAATTAAATAAACTTCTAAGTATAACTAAAACCTATGAAACTTTTTGTTTTATACTGACGGACTAAACACATAATATACTACTTAAAATAGTTTTTATAGTTAAAATACGATATAATGACGTTTCGTCTGACTAGAACTTTTTTTTGAACTTTACTACTCGCATCAAAACAAAAAAGTCCCCTTTACTAATTTGTTTTAATTAAATGAAAAAAGGGAAAAATTAAGATTAAAAGCTGATAATCCCACGGTAAATCGTTAGGTATTAAAATAACACCAAAAAGGATTAAAATAATCCAATTTAGTGTTATTTTAATCCATTTTGGTGTTATTTTAACACCTAACGATTTACCGTGCCAATTATTTTTTAATATAATTAGAGTTAATATATAAGTATACATATATTATTAAATATTTAATAATTATTATAATCACAGTAAAACGTAAAGTGTTAAAATAACACCAGAATGGATTAAAAAAAATCTGCAACAGTTTAATCCCTCTAGGATAAAATTAACACCAAAAAGGATTAAAATAATCTATTTTGGTGTTATTTTTAACGATGAATGAAATATTACTTTAAATAAAATACCAAAGTCAACGATTTGTAAAAATTTAACGAATTTAGCTTTTCCAGGGAGAATAGTAAGTTAGTTACTAACTTAGTAACTAACTTACTAACTAACTTAGCAACATAGTTATACGGAGAGAGAATATATATTAAATTTTGTAAAAGTATTTTACAAATTGGGGAAAAAGTGCAACAAAGCGAAATTTTGATATAGAAAATACTAAACTTTAAAAAAAGTTTTGTGAAATTTATTAAAGTTATATTAGAATTTAATTAATATTCTTGATATTTGATATAATTATACTAAATTTCACATAAGTTTTTTTAAAGTTTAGTATATTTTATATCAAAATTTCGCTTTGTCGCACTTTTTCCCCAATTTGAAAATATTTTTACAAAATTTAATATATATTCTCTCTCCGTGTACTAAATTCAATTGTGTTCAAAAATTTCATAAAATTCTCGTCAAAATTTCAATTCTCTTTATAAATAATAAAAGATATTCAATTATTTTACAAAATTTTAATCAAATTCTTGTCAAAATTTCAATTATTTTCAAAAGTTTTCTAAAATTCAATGGTTTTCAATATCTACTATTTCAATAAAATTTTCCAAAAGAATAACATTATTAAAAAAAATTTTAAATAAAATTCTACGCAAACATTCAATTATTATCATAAATAATAACATTTTTACAGGGATTCAATTATTTTTATAAATAATAAAATTCTTTTAGGAATTCAATTATTTTCATAAATAATAAAACTCTCATTGCAGAATTTCAATTATTTTTAATGCAATTTTAATCGAATTCCTCGAAAAATGTAATTATTCTTAAAAATTTTATTAAAATTCGTCCAAAGAATTTAATGATTAAAAAAATTTGTTGATAACATTTTTTATGAGAATTTAATTTCAAGAAACATGAAATTAATAAATTATTTATTTTTGTATTTAAATAATTAAATTCTCGTAGAATTTACTAATAAAAATGGTTTTAAAAATGAATTTCAGTTAAAATTTTAAATTATAATTAAATATTAAAAGCATTATAATGTGGATTTTTAGAAATAATTGAATTTTGAAAAAGTTTCAAACTAAAATCATTGAAATTCTTAATTTTTCATATTTTAGACAAACAATTCTGTAAAATTATTTCTTTTTAAAAGTTTAATAGGATTTTTATTGAAATTATTACAAGTTTTTATTTTTCAATATATATTTAATTGCAGAATTTCCGAATAATTGAAATTTTGTAAATTTGAATTGTAAACGAATGAATTTGAAAATTCTGATAAAACTCATCGCAGCGTTTCAATTATTTTTCATACAATTATAATTAAATTCCTTGAAAAAAGTAATTATGTTCATGCAAATTTTAATAAAATTCGACAAAAAGAATTCAATTATTTAAAAATTTGTTACTAAAATTTTTTATGAGACTTGAATTTTGATAAACATTCAATTATTCAATAAATTTTATTTACTTTTGCATTTAAATAATTAAATTCTTGTAGAACTTTCTAATAAAAATTGATTTTCATTTCATAAAAATGAATTTCAGTTAAAATTTTAGATTATAATTGAATATTAAAACCAATATAGCGTGAATTTTTAGAAATTAATTTGTTTGAAAAAGTTTAATTAAATTTTCTTTTATATTTTTTTCAAGTTTTTATTTTGTAATATGCATTTAATTAAAGAATTTAGGAATAATTGAAATTTCGTGAAATTGAATATTGTAAGCAAATGGATTTGAAAATTGCCAAAGAACTTTTTCGAAAATTATTAAAAATAATAGATATGAAGTAAAATTGTAGTTAAAAATTTTTGAAAATAATAATTGAATTGAAATAATGAAAATAATTTTGAAGAAGTATAATATTCTTATTATATAAAATAATGATTTTATTACTTGGTCATCTTTAATTATTATAAAATATGAAGAAATCGATCACTCCGAGTCGAATCACTTCGAACTCGGAGTTATCGATATCTTCATGTTTTATATTTATAAAAAAATTTAATAAATTAAAATTTCATTCATTGTAAAAAATAACACCAAAATTGATTATTTTAATCTTTTTTTGGTGTTAATTTAATTTGCAACACTTTTCAATACCTCACGATTTACTGTGATAATGATGATTTTATCACTCGGTCGTCAAATAATAAAAAATTATTGCTTTATTATTCACTTCAAGACTAAAACCAAAATTTTTCCCGATTCTTAAAGAATATTTTGGCAAACGTCGAATAAAATTTTTTAATGATATTTGTCGAGTTTCATGCTTCGAAAAAAAGGGGGAAAGGAAAGTGAGGAGAACGAGATAAAAAAGAAGATGATACGATTGGCATCCCAAGGGAAAATTCGAAAAAGATATAAGGGGGCTGAAAAAGAGACGAAAAGATAAAAAAGATTGAGTGAAAGAGAGAGAGAGAGTTTTGTGCTTGACGCAGTCTCTTCTCTGCCACGAAAACCAGGAATATGCTCATGCATTCTAGGAATGCATACATTACAGAGCTGTATGTCATACTCCGCGAGGCGTTCAGACGATGTCACGTCGTCCTGCATCGTCTCTCGTTGGGAAAGCTGTCATCCACTTCACTCCTGACATTCTCTGAAGAAACTGTACAAGTTGAGTACAGATCGTGTCGAGTACACGCGTCCTCCTCCTCCATCCAACACATTATTCACAAATACTGACGAAAATTTGCACTTGACGATTACGTTTATAAATAAACTAGATGGAAATCTGATTTTCAAATATAGGTCTCTCGCTTGAGGAAATCAAAGTTTTTTTTTATTCACTGGCAGGAGGGGGAGATTTTTTTTTTATTTCAATATCGACATCAAGTTTGGAATACGAGGAGAAATAATTTTTTTTTCAACTTTTTCGAATTCGAATTAATTGTTTTTTTTACAATTTTTATTTTAATAATTGACGAATTTTTACTTTTTAAGGAAATGAAACTTTGCGGATATTTTTTAAAAGAGAATATTTTTTTTACAAATTGTAAATTTTTATTTCACTTAGAAATAATTTTATTTGGCTTAATGAAATTACCATTAAATAAAAATTCCACTGAATGAAATTTCTTATGAATAAGAATTTTGTTAAATAAAATACTGCTAAATAAGAATTCTTCAAAAATTCTGCAAAATAAAAAGTCTGTTGTTAAATGAAATTCTGCTGAATAACAATCATATTAAATAGAAATTCTCTTAAAAAAGAATTCCGCAAAATTAGTTTACTTATAAAAAAATTCTAATTACAATCAATTAATTAAATTTAACCTGTCATTAGAAAAAATTTTTTAAAAAATACTAGAAATATGCTTTGAATTAAAAATACTGGAAAAATACTTTAAAAAAAAATACTTTTAATTAAAAATACTGAAAAAATAATGTCAACATTCAAGGAAAATACGATTAAATAAATTTTTTTTTCTTTGACAAAAGAAAAAAATACATTTAAATGGAAAATTTTTCATCTAATGAAAATTCAGTTAAATGAAAGTAAATAGTGAATTCTTTTGAGTGCAG
The DNA here is from genome assembly GCF_015476425.1 of Leptopilina heterotoma. Taxonomy (NCBI): domain Eukaryota; kingdom Metazoa; phylum Arthropoda; class Insecta; order Hymenoptera; family Figitidae; genus Leptopilina; species Leptopilina heterotoma. Next base: position 386,754 of record NW_025111138.1, read on the forward strand.
TATTTTGCCATTATTTTGTAATAGAATAATGAACATGTCTTATTTTAAACTTCTTGTGAGTCGAAGTACCGAGATAGTCTCTCTCAACTGTACTCCCTTAAGAATGAAACGGCGTTCCATTTCCGGCTGAAGCGGAAGTGAGCCGTTTCTCTACCCCGATGTTGCCACTGTGAGAGCTCCTGAGGGCGCAAGCTGCAATACTCTTCCCTCCCCTCACGATTCACCTCCCCTCATCACGATAATGCTATCGTGTACCTGTACCACCACCTATAGAGTGTCACCAATTCGAGTATTTCCACTTGAATTTTTTCCGACAGATTTTCATTTCAAACTGTTTTTTTTTATTTTTTTTTAATTTCTCAAATTTTTTTTGAAATGAAAATAAATTTTTTTTTGTTTCTACATTTTTGAATTTTTATATTTGTACAAAATATTACAAGTATAACAAAGTTTGGAATTTTATTATTTTCGCTTACAATCGTTTCTTTTTTCGCATGGGAAGCAAAAAAATTTTTTAATTAACTATATTAATCTCCGTATTCTTCCATTCATTATCTGTCCGCAGTTTGAAGTTAGTTTCTGTGTATGCTTTTATTTTATTCATTAAAAATATTGTTTGACAAATCAAAAAAAGGCAGATATTTTTTCATAATATATAATAAACTAATATTACAAATTAGAAAATTTTTTAAAAATTATGATTAACAAATAAAAAATATACTCATTTTGGTTGTTATATGCTTTTTTCTATAAAAAATTTCGTTTGGCCGATCTAAATTTTATGCAAATTATTACCCTTTTTTCTTTATAAAAAATACTAGAGAATTGTTAATTTTTATTTTATTTTCTAATTTTTATTTCTCAATAACAATATTGTTTATAAACTCATTTTTTTTCATTTGGGAAGAAAAACATTAGATATATTCCCATTTTTTAATATTTTTGTAGAAAATTCTCAATTTTCATAAATAAGGAAATAATTTGCATCAATTCTATTTCTTAATTAAAATTTTTTTAAATAAAATTCAAAGTTTTTTAAAAAGAAAGGAAAAAAATGATTATAATTTACATTTTTTTCAATTAGAAAATTTAATTGAAAATTAAACTGAATATTTTTTGAATTTTTAGAAAATAAAGGAAAAAATTGTATTGAAAAAAATGTTCTGTTAAGTTTATTTACAAATATCTTTTATTGTAAAATTATTCGAAAACAATAATTTCTTTTTCATAAATATATAAAAATATTGTCACTGTAACTTCTTAAAAATTATTTCCATATTCTATTTTTATCTAAAATTTAAACTAAATTTATTTTCCAATCAATTTTTATTAGAAAATTAAATTTTAATTTAATTATTATAAAAAATTCTTTTGACGAATTTAAAAAAAAAATTTTAGAATATAGTTACATTTTTCAAGGAATTTGATTAAAATTGTATTAAATTAAAAGTAATTAAAATCCTGCGATGTGTTTTATTATTTCTGAAAATATTTGAAATATTGAGAAGAAAAGTTTGTAAATAATTTGAATTCCTGTGAAATTTTTATTATTTATGAAAATAATTAAATGTTTGCGTACAATTTTATTAAAATTATTTTTAAATAATTGAAATTTTGACAAGAATTTTATTAAAGTTTTTGAAAATAATTGAATTTTGAAAAAGAATTTTTTTATTTATAAAGATAATAATTAGGATTTTGTCGAGAATTTTTTTTAAATTTTGAACATAATTGAATTTTGTCATAAGAATTTTATTACTTTTGAATATAGTTGAATTTCTGCAATGATTTGTAAGTTCTTTGAAATTTAATTTTTTTATTCTTTTTAACTAAAATTTTTCTATAAATCCATTATTTTCAATAACTAATTAAATTATTTTTCTAAAAAAAATTTGAATTAAAAATTTTTACGTTTTATTATTTTTTTAAATTGCTAATTTTATTTAAAAAAGTGAGTGAGAAGTCAGCTGCTCGCAAATTGTTGCTGGTTTAAATTATTTCAATTGAAGGGAAAATTGCTAATTGACTTTTAATCCATAATAATGAATATAATTTAATAAAAATTAAATATAAATTAGTACCTATTATTAAATATGAAAAGTAAATCAAATTTTATTTATGAATATTTGTTAATAAACTCTTCATAAACATCGTCGAAATTTGAATTTCGCGCCATTATTATTCTGTAAATTCACGCCTAGAGGGCATGAAAACTCTCTCACAAGTGGTAGAAACTTTACGAGGAATTTAAAGTCCTCGAAGTTTACGATTATGCAAAATGAGAAAAAATCTTTCTTTTAAACTAACTGACAAATAATTTTTCATATGAAAATCTTAATTATTTTATTTTAATTATTATTTATTATAAATTGTAATATAAACAATTGTAAATATCCGAAAAATTAGAAAAATCAATCTAGATTTCTTTTACAGAAACAATAAATAAATAAAATTTTTTTGTAAATGCATCATAAAAATTATATTTGTTTCTACTTTTAAAGTTTATTAAGCAGAATTTGTTTATTAAGCTAAATGTTTATTAAACAGAATGTTTATTAAGCATATGATGAAATTCGCACTAAATAGAATGTTTACTATAAAATTTCAGGTATAAGAGAATTATATATGCCACGAGAACAGTAGTTAATGTGTGAAAAATTCCATCACAAAAGTTTTCAACAACATGAGAGATGTTTGAGATTATATTAAACGGGAGAATGTTCTGTAGATAATCACGTTTCTCACTGTTAGATAGTTTCGGAGATAAATATGTTCCTTGACGTTATCTCATTAGGGAAACTTTGGTAAAGGACACAGCACCATAACATGGCTGTTGCAATCTGATAACAATATATAACACGTTTATATCATCACATAATAAAGGAGCAATTAACTTTTATTCGAGTTATCATTTTAAAAAGAATTCACCTTTCAATCATCTCACTTTTCTCTTTCACTTTATTTTAAAATTAACCAATAAAAAATAAATAAAGTAAACAAACAAACAACTCCGAGTAATTAAAAAAAAACTCCTTAATCACTCACATCTTTTCCACTTTATTTAAATTTTAACCTATCAGAAAAATTTCGTTTTTTACTTTTTTTTCTCTTTTTAATGATTTTTATCACTTTTTACTTTTACTGGAAAAAAAATCTCTTCCAATTTTACTTGAATTTTAACTTTTTAACGAATAAAAAATAAGTAAAATACATAAACGAAAAATTCTCTTCCATCTTTATTTGCAAATTGTAACTAATTGAAAAATAAATAATAAATAAAATAATAAAAATTAAATAAAGGGGAAAATTTCGAGTGATTGAAAATAGTTTTTTTAATGACTTTTTTCTTTTCCACTTAATTCAAATTTTATTTGAATGAATTTTAAATAAAATATTTTGAAAATTATCTTCAATAATACAATCAATAATGAAATAAAAATTTTAATACGAAAAAATAAAAGAATAAAAAATGTAATATACTATGACATTATGTTAATCAAAAGTTTTATTATAAAATAATTATAAAATAAGTAAATAATAAAATGAAAATAATGAAAATTACTCACCACGAAGAATAAGGGAAAATAGGTGGGAAGTGAACTCACCTGTAACATAAAAATAAATTTCAATATTAGTCATAGATCGTTTTTTCAAAAGGTAGAATATTTGTGGCCTTTGGTATAAAAGAAATTGAATAAATAAAAAAATATGGTAAATTAAATTTTTGACTATTTTTGACTTCATTTTTTTGACCAAAAGGCTACAAAGTTTTAGCAATAGGAATCAATAGAGAAAATAGTTTTTTTTCAGTAGGAATGGGGTGCAAAAGGTACGGGGCAAAAAAGACATATTTTAGTTTTATATTCAAACTATTGAATGAATTAATTTCATTTCATTTAAATATTTAAAAATTAGTTGAATAAAAAAACTATAATATATAAATTTTTTTTAGCCTCGACAGAAGTACTAACTCATTGCTGAAAAATTAAAATTTATTTATACAAAATTTAATTTTTCGTTGTTCATGATATATACAAGAAATGGTTGGTTTGCCCACAAAAATGTTGCAGAGCTCTCTCTCACTTTTTCTTTGTCTTCTCTCTCTCTCTCTCTCTCTCTCTCTCTCTCTCTCTCTCTCTCTCTCTCTCTCTCTCTCTCTCTCTCTCTCTCTCTCGCTCTCTTTTTAACTCTCAGTGTCAATTACAATAACGTATAGAGGTCCACGAAATTACACAGAATATAGAGTACATGTAATGTGGTCACACGCAATGAAAAATAAAACGCTGATGATAGGTACATGGTTAAATTTTCCGCTCTTTCTGTCTGACCAAAATTCGGTTTATTCTACTGCACATTTTTAATTCGACGATTTATTTTCTAGAGCTTTCGTATACAGACGCTTGTTGTTATCCTTTATTAAATATTATTATGTAAATTTTTGTTTTTTTTCCGAGTTGGTAAAAAAAAAAGAAGTTGACAATTTTTTTTTCCTCTCTCATTTTCATTGAAAAATATAGGATAAATATTTCATAAATTTTTCACAATGAAAAAAAGGGGGAAAAGTGTAGTTGTTCTAGTTTTTATTTATTATTATGCAAATTTTTTTTTTAGAGTAGAAAAAAGAATTTTATTTTATTTTTTTTATTTTTAATGGAAGAATAAGGTATCACAGTTTTTCTAAGGATATCAAATTGAGACAGAAAACGAATCAAAACGTTGCTTCAAAACACTTTTGATTTTTTTTGCCTCAATTTATTTATTTGTTTAAACAATCTACTGGCGTTCAATAAGAATTAGAATTGTTTATAATAAATTTTCTCTTTATAACGTATTAATCCTATATTAGAAATACTTTTTAGAAATTTTATATTTCTTTTCTTTTATTATGCGACTTTGAATTTTTTTTACAAAACTTTAAACTTATCGGGATTTTTTTTTATTTAAATTTCATAGTATTTCTGTTCAATTTTTAATTTTGTATTTATTATAAATAAAAGATAAGTAATAAATATACAAAAAATGAATGTAAATAATAAATAAACATTGAAAAAGCAGTTACGTTTACAATTTTCATAAATAAATAAACTTCAAAAGGTTTTAATTTGCAATTTTGTAAAATTTCAATTTTGAATAAATTAATTGAATAATAAAAATTTTACAGGAATTCCATTATTTACGAATTCTTTATAAATTTCTTTGCAATAATTCAATTATTTCCATAAATAATCAAATTTTTTACAGTAATTCAATTATTTTTATGAATAATAAAAAAAACTTTACAGGTTTTCAATTATTTTCATAAATAATTAAACTTATCGCAGAATTTCAATTATTTTTAATACAAATTTTAATGGAATTTCTCGAAAAATGAAATTATTCTTAAAAATTTTATTTAAATTCATCAAAGAAATTCAATTATTTTAAAATGCCTTCCTATAATTTATTTATTAGAATTTAATTATTATTGTCAATACATTTTTAATTAAATTTCTTTAAAGAATTAAATTATTTTCAAAAATTTTAATGAAATTCGTTTTAACAATTCAATTTTTATTAAAAATAATTTTAATAAAATTCTACGCAGAAATTTGATTAATTTCAATAATTTATCAAAATTAAATTATTTTCAATATCTACTATTTTAATAAAATTTCACAAAAGAATTCAATTATTTAAAATGAAATATTAAAATTCGTTTCAATAAGAATTCAATATTTTCATATTTTCAAAAACTTTTCTCAATTCTGTCAATTTTTTTACAGAGATTCAACTATTTTTAATACAATTTTCATCTAATTTCTCGAAAAATGAAATTATTCTTTAAAATTTTATTAAAATTCGTCAAAAGAATTTTAATTACGTATTTAAAAATTTGTTTATAAAATTCTTAAAATGAAAGTTCAATTTTGAAAAACATTCAATTCTTCAATAAATTATTTATTTTTGTATTTAAAGAATTGAATTTTCGTAGAATTTTTTAATAAAAATTTATTTAAATATGAATTTCAATTAAAATTATATGAAATAATTGAATATTAAACTCTCCAAATTTAAAGTAGTAAAAATGTTTTCTAATTTGAATTAGTAACTGACTTTTCGCTTTTGAATTAGCAGATTTTACTAATAAATAGTCGTTTTTACTAATTTAATAGTAAAATTTACTAATTCAAAAGCAAAAAGTCAGTCACTAATTCCAATTAATAAACATTTTTATTTTTTACTAATTCAAATTTAGAGAGAAAGTATTATAGAGTAAATTTTTAAAAATAGTTAAATTTTGAAAAAATTTCAAATTATAATTTTTGAATGTTTGAATTTTTCATACTTCTAACTAAAAATTGTGTAGATTTAATTTTTTTAAAAATGTTTAATTAAATTTTCTTTAATTTATTTGAAGTTTTTATTTTCTAATATATATTTAATTGAATAATTTCCGAATTATCGATGAAATTTCGTAAAATTGAATTGTAAACAAAAAGATTTGAAAATTTTCAAAGAAATTTTTCAAAAATTCTAAAAAATAATTAATTTAAAGAAGAATTTTAGTTAAAAATTCTGAAAAATAAAAATTGAATTAAAGTGAAGAAAGTAATTTTGAATAAGTTACAGTAACAATATTCTTATAATATAAAATAATGATTTTATCTGTCAATCATTTTTTTATAAGTTAATTTAATAGAATTAGTTTAATAAGTATAATTTTTTATAAGTTGTTTAATTTCAAAAAGGTTTGAATTTGAATCTTTTGAAGAATTTTAATTTCTATGGAAAAATAATAATTGAATATTTATTTAAAAAAGATAAATAAATGCGAAATACAGTATTATATGAAAGTTCCATGTATTTGTAAGAATTTATTAGAATTATTTAATTTTGTAAAATATAAATAAGCAAATGAATAAATAAATGATGGGAAATATACGAAATTTCCTATTGCAATTTTTAGGAAAATTCCAGTTTAAAAGTGTCAGTTTCCAAGGAATTTTTCTACATTCGCCTGAATTAACAATTTTAAAAAGAAAATAATGGTACCTACTTTAATGAAAAAAAAAATTTCGTAGAAAATTTAGTGCATATTTTATTCACATTTTAAAAGCATAAGGGAATACTTGATTACATCGCCCTTTCTTCCTTCTGAATTATTATACAATTTCCATGTAGAGCAAGTCCTTTTTTTTGAAAGGACACATCAGTCCCTTAACAATGTTTTCCTTTCCTTTTTTTTTTTTGTCAAATCCCATCTCATATAATATGAATTATTTTTTTTCCCTTTCGAAATGAATGGCAAATGAAGAATAAGAGAAATATGTGTGTAGTTTTATTGAAAGCGAGAGCAGAAGTTTATAGAATTGACAGCATCATTACGAACGATTCAGTATTTGGTTTGGGTTCTCTTCAACATTGAACCCCCTCGCTTTTACTTTCTCTAACTCGACGCTCTCACTCTCTCTCTCTCTTTTTCTGTTTACCGAACATTTGTCCTGTTCGGAACAGACGCCAGGCCATCTCAAGGGACAATAATAAGTCTAGGTATATATACCGTCCCGTAAATTAATAATCCGTCTTTCTTTGTGTATAAGTGGTTCGTCATGGCTGATTCGCGCATAGATTCATACGTCACCGTTTGTTTGTAAACCATTAGCACAGCACAGGTCTAAGGGTCCTTTCGCCATCGCGAAGGGATTGTGTGGGTGGGAACTGAGGGGGTGGAGGAGGAGGAGGAGGGACAATTTGGGCGGAGTCACGTTTTCTGTCCCTCTTTCCTCAGGAATGGTCCTTCTCACCCCTCTACCTTTTTACCCCCCTATCTATTCACCGTTATACCTTCTCAACCCCGCCCCCCTCCTCTACCTTTTCCCCTCCTTTTTCACCTCCTTGTCTTCTCTTCCCCCCTCCCTCTTTCCTCCCCCCATTAGGAGGGAGGGAAAAAAGGAGAAAGAGAAGAGACAGTCTCTTTTACCCCCAAGGTCCCTTTTACCCCAAACTCCTCTTTTTGTGTCCCTCTTTCCACTTTCTGTTCTCTTATCGCGTCTCCTTTCACTTCCGTTTTTCGTCTCTTCTTTATTCCTTTTTATTCCCATAACAGCGTCAAGGCATCTCTTCCCTTTGGTTTTATTCCTTCAGATACGAGAAATACGAGAAATGAATTTCCAAGAGACTGATAACATTAATTTTTCATACAAATGGTTTGTAACATCTTACGAATAGAAAAAAAGAGGAAATACTCTTTTTTTAAGGCTTTCGAAATGGAAAAGGAAATAGTGAATGAAAAAAAGACGGATTCAAAGGTGGTGACAAAAAAAAATTTTAAAAATATTCTGTTTTTTTCTTGTCCAATGGGTCGACTACCTAATTTCATTTTGACTATTATTTTCATATTTACTTTCACTTTGACTTTTTTTATTTTTACTACTACTTTCACTTTGATATATTTTTATTTTCATTTTCATTTTCACTCTCACTCTTAGATAATTTCATTCTTATTTTCATGTTTACTTGACAGATTTTTTATTTTACTTTCGCCTTTATTTATACTTTAGAGTATTCTGTTGTTTAGGATTATTTTCACTGTGTCAAATTTTCATTTTTAGTTAAATTTTATTTTAATCTTCAAAAAGAAAATGATTTGAAAGAAAACCATCAAGATGAAAATGAAAATTTTTTAAAGTATAAATAAAAGTAATGCAAAAAAATCGTCGGTTTTAATAAAAAGGAGAATGAAAGTGAAAACTAAAATAAAATTACGTAATCCACCCCTGATGGGTCGATTACGTAAATTTATTTTAGTTTTCACTTTCATTTTCACTTTTAAATTTCTATTTTAACTTTCTACCAAAGTGAAAGTGAAAATAAAAGGGGAAAAAAACTATCAAAGCGAAAGTGAATATCAAATTCTGTAAAAGTTGATGCGTTCACGTAACTTTCACTTTCACCCCAAAAAATTTTTAACTTTCAATTTCTCCCAAAAAATTTTCACTTTCACTGAAAAAATTTCCACTATAACGCAAAAAATTTTAGCTTGAACCCAAAAAATTTTTACCTTCACTCAAAAAATTCTTACTTTCGATCATAAAATTTTCCATTTCACCCAAAATATTTTTACCCAAAAAAAAAGAATGTTTACTTTTACGGTCAATTCAAAAATTTCCACTTTCAATTTCATCGAAAATACTTTTAATTTCTGTCGAAAAATTTTCACTTCCAATTTCACGCAAAAAATTTTTACTTTCTTTTAAAAAAAATCTTAATTTCAGTTTCGACAACAAATTTTCACTTTCACTTTAATCCAAAAATATTTTGACATTTAATTTCACAAAAAGTATTTTCACTTTCAGCAAAAAACTTTATACTTTCAATTTTACCAAAAAAATTTAACCTTCACTCAAAAAGTCCTTAGATTCGATCATAAAATTTTTAATTTCACCCAAAATATTTTCACTTTCACCAAAAAAAGAATTTTTACTTTTACGGTCAGTTCAAAAATTTTCAATTTCATATAAAATACTTTCACTTTCTGTAGAAAAATTTTCACTTACAATTTCACCCAAAAAATGTTTACTTTCTTCTAAAAAAAAATCTTAATTTCAGTTTCGACAACAAATTTTCACTTTCACTTTCATCCAAAAATATTTTGACTTTTAATGTCACAAAAAGTATTTTCACTTTTAACAAAAAACTTTATACTTTCAATTTCACTGAAAATATTTTCACTTTTACTCGAAATATTTTAACTTTCACTTTCTGTGAAAAAATTTCCACTTACAATTGCACAAAAAAATTTTTTATTGAAAGTGAGAATTTTTTTGAGTGGAGATAAAAATTTTTTGTTTGAAAGTAAAACTTTCACTTTAAAAATCAAATCTTTTCAAGTGAAAGTAAAAATAATTGGAGTCAAAGTAAACCATCTTTGAATGAAAGTGAAAATTTTTTGAAATGTAGATCAAAAATTTTTTTAGTGAAAGTGAGAATTTGGATTTTTAATGAATGTGAAAATAATTGAATTTTTATGCATATTTTGATCAAATTTTTATAAAAGGAATTGAATTTTTAAAATTAATTTTATTATAATAATATTTTTAAAAATAATTAAATTCTATAAAAGAATATTTTTATTCATGAAAATAATTTAATTCTATAAAAGAATATTTTTATTCATGAAAATAATTTAATTCTGACGAAAAATGTAATTGGAATTTTTTAAATTTAGTGGCTTTTAAGAAAATAATTCTTAAAAAATTCCTTCTCTTGTGTTAAAATTGTTGTACTCCCTTAATAGTTATTCATAATATTATAAATAAAATTAGTAAAATTAGAAATTAAGTATACATTTCAATCTTGGTTGAAATAGATATTTTACATTTGGCAAAAAAAATAAAATTCGAAAACATGTTTGATCTAATATTTAAATTCGAAGCTTGATATTGGTTTTCTATACTAAGCCGACATGGACCAATATTGTCGACGAGAGTTGGACCAATATTTAGTGAATCGCGAGCCTTGGCAAAATTCCCCACTGCGGAACTTTGACTGATGTAAAAAACAAAATTTCTTTTCGACAAAATTTTTTTTCCGTCCACATATTGGAGAATAAATATTTTTTTCGACACATTTTTCAAACCAAAAAAAAATGTACAAACACCAAAAATTAATGTTTATACAATGTTTGAAGATTTTTTTTTAAATTTATTATAAAAGTAAAATAATAATTTATTTTAATAATAAAATAATTTATTTTAATAATAAAATAATTATTTTAAAATAAAATAATTATTTACTGTAGGTAATAAAATAATAATTTATTACAATAAAATAGAAATTTATGATAATAATAAAATAAAAAGAAAGAATAATGCTAATAGTAATTTTAAATTAAATTTTTATTATCAAAGTGTCAACGGCATACAAGATGTAAATTTTGTAAGAATCATGATTATGGATAAGGAGACGATGCTAAAGTTTTGCATAGTGTTACAAGTCTTGAGAAAATCTGAATTTATGGAAATGCTTTTCATCATTGTAATTAAGTTGAAAGTTTAATTGAGTACTTAAATTAAATTTTTTCCCCCAAAAGAAAGAAGTATGATAATTGGATGAAATGCTTTTTGGATATAAAAAAATAATTTCAACAAATTATTTTATATTTTAAATTATAAATTTTAAATTCCAAGAATGTAAAATGTGCCATAAATAAATTTCCACTTTTCAAATTTACAAATATTAGATGACAAATTGACTTTTTATTAATTTATTATTTATTTCATTTAGTTTAAATAAATTTTTTTTATTTTTTACAATACATCACAAATTAAAACAATATTAAAAATGTCAAATAAAAGTTGCGAGGAAAAAACTTTAATTTTGAACAGAATAAATAAATTATTTGAAATAAATTTATTAGAGACAAAAAATCACATTATTTGAAAAATAAATTCACAAACATAATTGCAATAGCCGGACATTAAAAGAAAAATACCTGAAAATACCCAAAAGGAAGAACAACCATTTTCGGCTTATACGGATATTTTTTTCTGTAAAAAAACAACTCTAAGCTCTCATATAGAGAAATCGCTTTCACGACGTATAATATTACATTCAAAATAGCACTTTGAATCTGCAAAAAAAAAAATAACGGAGAAAAAAGAAAAAAAACGAGTCAGAGAAAAGGATATATGTTTGTATTCAAAATCCGAGGCTGTGCACTATGCCTATTGTTATTTTACGATCACATGAAAGCCGTCGAAGTGGCTGTGAATGCTTGTCGATCAGTTTACATGCCACGCTGTCTGGCATGTAGCTTGCTTTTTCACGTTTGAAAATACAAGAAAAATTGTTATTGTATTATTTTACTATCCTACTGCCTAACAGCAATCGCAAAAAAAAAATGCGACTACTTCAAATATGGACTGTCGAAATAATAATTTCAACTACATATCCATATTAGGTATCGTAGAAAAAAGGGATGGAAAATTTTTTTTTTTTTTTAAATCCATTCCACTTTTGGGAGAACAATTTTTGTTCAATTGGTAAAGTTTTCTTTTTTTTTAATTGGATAGAGAAAAAAAAGATTGCATAAAAAAATTATTCCCACAAATTTTAATAAAACTCTTAGAAATAATTCAACAGATTTAAAATATAATTTATTGAAACGATGCATTTTCAAAAATTTTAAGAACAAAATTTAGGAAATTTTCACAAGAATTCAATTATTTAGGCAAATAATGAAATTTTCAATTATTTCCAATAATAATATTATTATTTATTAAAAAAATTATATGATTTTATCAATCGGTTGTTTTAAATATTTAATAAAACACGGAATTTAACGATCATTCCGAGTCAGTAATTACTAAATCGAAATGATCGTTAAATTCAATGTTTTATTAACTTATTATTTATTATTAATTATTATTATCTATTGAAAAAATAATATAATTTCCATTTGAATAAAATTTTACAAAAGAATTCAATTATTTAAAAGAAAATTAATGAAATTCTTTACAAATATACTATAGATATTTTCATAAATAATAAAATTTTAACAGAAATTTAATTATTTAAAATTAAAATACAGTTTTTATAAAATTTTTTTGAAAGAAATTAATTGTCAAACAAAATTTTTATGAAATTTCCCGACAGAAAACAATTATTTTTAATAATTTTAATCAAATTTATTTTAATAAGAATTCATATATTTCTAGAAAAATTATAATGAAAATCCTCGAAAGAATTTAATCATTTTCAAAATTTATAATATTTATATTTATTTAAAAAAAATTGTTAATAAAATTCTTTGCAGGAATTTTATTATTTTCACAAATAATATAGAAATTCGTTGTAAGAATTCAATTATTTTCATCACGAATAATAAAATTCCTTGAAGAGATTTCAATTATTTTTAATGCAATTTTATAAATGAATTACTCAAAAAATGAAAGTGTTGTTCTAATTTTATTAAATTATTTAATTTCGAATATTACAAAATTTTTTTTCTGTAAAAAATAAAATTTTTCGTCAATAACAGTGATTTTTTCCATCCGAAGATTAAAAATTATATTATAATAGTTCTTCTAAAATTTATAATCGCATGTTTACTTTTAGTTAAACAAAAATAATTATTAAAATTTCGAAAATTCTGAAAATTTTTCCATTTCTTAAAAAGTTTGTGCGACTTTTTCGACTTTTTTGTAAAATAATGCGACTAATCAACTTTTTCCAAATTTTTTTGAGTTCAAATTACTTTAAATTGTTAATTACAATTGCTTTCATAAGATTTACAATTTTTTTTAAAAATAAAGGAAAAAATTGTTCATAAATTCTATTTGTCAATTACAAATTTTAATTGAAATTGCTATTAAAACTTTTTAAAAGTTTTTAGAAAATAAAGGAAAAAATTTTACTCAAAAAAATGTTCTGTTACATTTATTTACGAATTTCTTTTAAATTATTCGAAAACATCAATAACTTATTTTTTAAATAAATATTTAATTTATGAAAATAATTCAATTTCTTAAAAAAAATTTTATTATTTATGAAAATAATTAAATGTTTGCGTACAAATTTTATTAAATTTTGTTGTTAAATAATAAAAAAATAATAAATTAAGAAATAATAGAAAAAATAAATTTTTCGATAAATTAAAATCAAACTGATTATTCGATTCATTTAAGTATTTTTTTTTTAAATATAAGATTAAAAATTATTTTTGGGTTTCTATTTAAAAATAATTTATGTGTCACTTTAAAAAACGTCCCCCCGATAAAAAAATTTAAAAAAAACCTTTCTTTTTTCTTTTGTTTCAGACAACATTATTGGTGAGATAAAATATTTTCTCAACTGCTTTTAATTTATGAAGTGCGGAAATACAACAAATTCGATGGGTAAATATCAATGTTGTTTAATTAATTATTATTTATTAGGGGAACATAGTCTAGGTCGGCCACCTTTTTGACTTTTGTTTATAACTTTTTTTTAAAAATGAATTTGGACAATTGAAGTATATGGTTGGAAAGTCCTGTTTAATAGGAACATTTTTTCTGTACAAAGTAAATTGACAGGTTTAAAAATGAAAAAGTTATAAAGATTTAAAAAAAAAAAAATTTGTAGTCCAGGTTGGCCATTACAGTCAAGGTCGGCCATGTTTAAAATTCAAAGGGCATTAATCGTTAAAAACTAAAATAACATGTTTGGAGTTACGGAAAATTGATTCTTTATTGTTTACAGTTTGTAACTTAATGAAATAACAAAATAATAACAATAAACAATATAAAAAAATAAATATAAATAAAAAAAAGTTTTGCACTAAAATATTAATAAAATTAAATAAAAATATTAATAAGATGATCAATTATATTATGAGTTATACAGAATTGCAGTTTTTGCAAATGAAGTAGCTCGTCCTCATCTTTGCGCATTTTAAACACATAGTGGCCGACCTTGACAGTAAGTAACATTACCGAATTGTTGTAACCATAAAGAAATACGTTTCGGGATTCGATTTTTTACTTTGTTTTCCTTTCAACCATGAGTCCCACAAATTTTCTGCATACTTGCTTTCACGATTCAATTTGTTTTTTATCTTTTATTAATGGTTTTTCACATTATGCACAAAACTTTTTTTGAGCTTTTTTTGTACCGACGTCACAGAAAACACAATTTTCGATTTTCCGAAAATGTAATTGAACAAAAAGTTAGGTTTCACTAAGACAAGCTTCGACAAAAATGCGCGTAGGTGGCGCTAGTGAACTTGACAAAAAAACGCGAGTGGCCTACCTAGACAGTAGGCCAACCTTGACTACATTCCCCTACATTTTTAAATAAAATCCTTGACGTTGACGCAATAACGATACCCAACGTCAAATTGGATAGAGGTTTTTATTTATTTTCTCTCTTATATATTTATATACATATATATTGAAACGTGTATCATAGATCGGTACGACGATGCGACAAATCAAATGTGCAAACCTCGTTTCGCAAATCGAACGTACGGTTACCGAGGGGCAATTTTCACACGAGTTTATTTTCTCTGATGGAAATTCTCACACCCTATATATATAGACCATCTTCTCGTTTCGAAAACTTATCTGTCATGTTATGCATATTTTTCGAAATTCTATTTCTCACCGTCGCAAATCTTGAAAAAGGCAATCTGCAATTTTCTGCTCATTATTCACTTGCACGCTTTTTTTCCCTTTCTAAATATATTCTCTTCTTGTCAATTGCATCCAATAGTCGTTCACTTTTAAAAATAAAAATAAAATTTCTAAAATATTATTTCTCATTTTGTTGTGTTTTTGTGTTTTTCGATTATTTTAATAAAATTAAACTTATAGAGTATTTATAGAGTTTAGTAATACCGGGGTTTTTAAAGTTTATATTGGGTAAGAGAGAGAGAGAGAGAGAGATGCGTTTATTTATTGATGTTTTATTTATTCAGTATTATAGAAAATTAAACTTAACGAAAGTTTTATAAAAAACTCTAATTACTTGTTAATATCTCTGTAGCACTCTAAAGGGAGATTGCACCATGAAACTTATATACGAACTGTTAGATTTTGAGTTTTACTTGAAGAGTAACTTATCTCAGGATTTGCAACGAAGTTTAAATCTTCGATGAAAGTAAAATTATTAAATTTGCGAAAATCGGTCTTCTTATTTTAACTAAGTGGAGTTGATAATTACTCAGTCTGCTAATAAGCTTCTTGCTTATCTAATTACCTCTCACAATTTTCTCAAAAATATACATCAAACTTGAAACAAAATTTTCACATAGCAAAGTGTTTACATTTTTAGAACACAAGCGTAAACAACATCTCAAGACTTGTTGTTGTTTTTTTGTTAATAGTTTCTTTTTCAAGATTATTAACTTTAAGTTCATTTACTAATAATAATTATATTAACACAAACTTATGGAAAATGAAATTTCTATGAACTTTTCTGTTTTGACAAAACTATAATATCGCAATATTTATTCTCAGAATTTTTAATACTTTTAATTAAGAATTTTGTGAAACTAGTTTTTTCAGGGTTGCCACAAATATTTAATTTTATTTTTCCCTGACTTCCAGACAAAATTCTCACTTTTTCCCTGACCCTAAAAAATATTCTGATTCACTTTAAAAATTATTAAAAACTCAAAAAAATGTTCTATTACATTTATTTACAAATTTAATTAATTGTAAAAGTATTCAAAAACATCAATAATTTTGAAATTCTACAATTTAAAAAAATATTATTACAAAACATAAAGAAGGCGATCACTCCGAGTCGAAGACTCGAAGTGATCGCCTTCTTCATGTTTTGTTATAATTTAAATTACCATGAAACTTAAAAAAAATTTTATTATTTACAAAAATCCTAATAAAATCCTTCGCAAGAATTCAATTAATTTTAAAAAGTAGTAAATTTTCTCAAAAAAATTCAATTTTTTGAAGAAATTGTAATAAAATTCGTTGCAATAATTAAATTATTTTCATAAATAATAAATCGATTATTCGGTAATTCATTTTTAAATCAATTACAATCAATTTTTTTTTTTTAGAAAATTCTAGAAGAATTCAATTATTTAAATTAAAAAATAAATAATTTATTGAATAATGGAATGTTTGTTAAATTTGAATTCTCATAAAGAATTTTATAAACATATTTTTAAATAATTCAATTATTTTGACAAATTTTAATTAAATTTTTAAGAATAATTACATTTATCGAGGAATTTAATTAAAATATTGTATCAAAAATTAATTAAAATCCTGCGATAAGTTTTATTATTTATGAAAATAATTAAAATTTTTCCAAAAAATGTTATTAAAATTTTTCTAAAATAATTGAATTTCAGTGAAGAATTTCATTATTTACAAAAATAATTAAATCCTTGAAAAGAACTTTGTTAAATTTTTTTTAAATGATTGAATTCATGCGACGAATTTTTTAAAAATATTTTTAAATAATTGATATTTTTCGAAAAATGTTATGAAATTTTGTATATTAAATAATTGGATTCGTGTGAAAATTTTATTATTTATCAAAATAATTGAATTATTTCAAAGAAATTTATTAAAAATTTTATAAATTATTGAATTTCTGTGAAATTTTAACAAGAATTTTATTCAAGTTTTTAAAAATAATTGAATTTTGAAGAAGAATTTTATTAATTATAACAATAATTGAAATTTTGACGAGAATTTTAAAAAAATTTTTTTAAATAATTGAATATTAAAGAATTTTATTATTTATAAAGATAATTGAAATTTTGACAAGAATTTTTAAAAAATTTTTTAACATAATTGAATTTCTGCGAAGAATTTTATTCCTTTTGAAAATAATTTAATTCTTCCAGCGAATTTTATTCAAGTTTATAAAAATAACTGAATTTCGGTGAAGAATTTTACCATTTCTAAAAATAATTGAATTCTTGAAAAGAGCTTTGTTTAATTTCTTTTAAATAATTGAATTCCCTGCGACGATTTTTATAAAATTCTTTTTAAATAATAATTGGTATTTTTCGAAAAAATTTTTAAAATTTTTTATATTAAATAATTGAATTCCTTGTGAAAATTTTATTATTTATGAAAATAATTGATTTATTTCGAAGAAATTAATTTAAAATCTTGTAAATTATTGAATTCCTGTGAAATTTTGTCAAGAATTTTGTTAAAGTTTTTAAAAATAATTGAATTTCGTAGAAGAATTGTATTATTTATAAAGATAATTGAAATTTTGACGGGAATTTTTAAAAAATTTTTGAACATAATTGAATTTTGGAGAATAATATTTTATTATTTTTCAAAATATTATTGAAATGACCAGAATTTTTTGAAATTTTTTAATACAATTGAATTTCTGTGAAAAATTTTGTTACTTTTGAAAATAATTGAATTTCTGGAATTATTTGTAACTTTTTCAAAATTCAATTTTTTTTTAGTATTTTTAACTAAAATTCTTTTATCAATCTAGTATTTATGAAAATTGTAAAAATGATTCATTAAATAATTTATAAGTCATAATTTTATGATAGTTCTTGTAAAATTAAGTTATTTAAAAAGAAATTATTGTCTGAAATAGAAAAAATTCAAGGTTTTGTATTAAAATTCGTGGTAATTTCATAGTTTACGAGGTAAACAAAAAAAAACATCAAAATTCAGACTTTTTTCATGAATTTAAAAATTC
The DNA here is from genome assembly GCF_015476425.1 of Leptopilina heterotoma. Taxonomy (NCBI): domain Eukaryota; kingdom Metazoa; phylum Arthropoda; class Insecta; order Hymenoptera; family Figitidae; genus Leptopilina; species Leptopilina heterotoma. Next base: position 404,922 of record NW_025111138.1, read on the forward strand.
AATTTATTTTTCCAGTACTTTTACTAAAAGTCCCTGACTTTTCCCCGAATTCCCTGACCTGTGGCAACCCTGTTTTTTGAATAAATTAATTTCAACACTTTGGAAATTACTTAAATTTTTCAATACACATTTAATTATATTAAAAATAAATTGATTTAGAGGAATATTTTATCAAAAATAATTGAGTAAGAGAAGAATTTTAGTTCAAAACTCTATAAATATTTTAATTTTAAAAATTTTATTTGCAATTTTTAGAAATGATTGAAAGATTGAATCTAAAAGAATTGAGGAGGATAAAAATATCGAAAAGGAAAGTAAATTAAAAATTAAAATCCATTTTTATTAATTGACAAACTGTCTAAATGTAATTATAAATAATTATAGAATGACGAACATCATGAGATTCAATATGGAGGTGCTACTCTTCACTTGCGAACGCCAAGGTCGCCGCTCGATGGCACTTTAGTTTTTTCTTGGAATTTCCCTTGCCACCTGGTGGTGACCTTGGCGTTCTCAAGTGGAGAAATTAAACCACCATTTTATCTCTAAAAAACTTTTTTATAATTAATAAAATGCAAAAAATGTTATTGTGAGAAAAATTTGAATTGTATTTTTAGTACTGTTTCCTTCTCTCAAATTAATCAAAATGATTATTAGAAATAATAAATAAGAATTGAAAATTGAGAAGTAAAAATTCTGTAGACAATGGGCAGGAATTAGAATAGAATACAAAAAAATAGGACACAATCAATAAAAACGAGAGACAATTATGAAACTAAATAATTCAATTTAAATTGTTTCATTAAATCCATTTCTCGACGTTTTGATTGTTTTCCTTTCTTTCTTTTTTTTTTTTTTGTTTGCTCGTTAAAGAATAGCAAACCGAAACTTGTTAGCGGATAATATTTGAAGGGAGAGGTATAAGCAATCAAGGAAATGACATGTTGTTACGTGTAATGAAAGAATAATGACCGAACTGAGAATTAAAAAGAGAACGATCGCGTCTGCTCTGGACGATCACAAAAATAAACGAGGGCGACGGAGCGTAGGAAGAGTTTTGCCACGAGATGGGTAAACTTCACAGCGAGGCGAACGTTTCTTCTCATTCACCTTTTCTCTCTTCTCTCCTCTCATTCCCATTTTCTCACTCCCTCTCTCTCTCTCTCTCTTTCTCTCTTTTTCTCTCTCGCCCAGCCTCTTCCCTCCCTGTGACGACGCGACACGACACGACCCCAGAACGCTTTTCAGAGACGCATAAAAGGTCCACCCCCGCTGCTATTTTACAATGTTGACAACTCCTGGACGCGACCCCACACTGCAAAATTTTAATAGCTCCCAAACTCCTGGAATTATTTCACATGAAAATTACCTTATTTTGAGACGATGAAACTAATGTCATGTCATTTCAATCCACAAATATTTTTACACATTTTAAATCTTTTTTCAAATTCTCTTGAATTCCTCTTTTTAAATTCTCATCAAAGATTCTCATCAAAAAATAAATCCAAGACGTTAGTCTTAAATTTTTTTTTTTTTTAATTTCAAGATTGAAAAATTTTTTCTCCCCTAATAAAATGAAACTAAAATATTTCTAAATTGTATATATTTCAAAATTAATTTTTATTCTCTAATTGAGAATTAGTTATTAATAATTTATTGAAACTTGATTATTATATTCAGGGATGCGTTCACGTAATTTTCACTTTCAATCAAAAAATTTTCACTTACACGCGAAAAATAACGATTTACTTTGAATTTCAACCAAAAAATTTTCACTCATAATTTAACGAAAAAATTTTTTACTTTTAATTTCACCAAAAAAAAATTTTCACTTTCACGCAAAAAATTCCGCATTTAAATTACATCTAAAATACTTTCACTTTCAAGCAAAAAGTTTTCATCTCAACTCAAAAAAATTATCACTTTCAATTTCGCCAAAAAAAAAAAATAATTCACTTTCAATAAAAAATTTTTTAGTGCAATTGTAATTGGAAATTTTTTCATAGAAAGTGAAAGAGAACTTTCACTTTAATTATTTTTTTCCTTTTATTTTCATTTTCACTTTGATAGAATTTTATTTTCACTTCCAATTTAATAATTTGTTTTCCTTTTATTTTCATTTTCACTTTGATAGTTTCTTATTTTAACTTTCGCTTTAGTAGAAAGTGAAAAAAAAGGTGGAAGTGAAAATGAAAGTGAAAACTAAAATGAAATTACGTAATCGACCCCTGATGGGTCGATTTGACCAAAAAAAATTTTCACTTTCACGCAAAAAATTTCCCATTTAAATTATATTAAAAATACTTTCACTTTTAAACAAAAAGTTTTTATTTCAACTCAAAAAAATTCCCACTTTCAATTTCGACAAAAAAATAATTAACTTTCAAGAACAAAATTTTTGAGTGAAATTGTAATTGGACATTTTTTCATAGAAAGTGAAAGTGAAAATATTTTGAGTAAAAGTGGAAATATTTTCTGTTAAATTAAAAGTAAAAAGTTTCTGATTGAAAGTAAAAATACTTTTTGTGAAATTAAAAGTCAAAATATTTTTGGATGAAAGTGAAAATTTGTTGGCGAAACTAAAATTAAGATTTTTTTAGAAAAAAGTAAAAATTTTTTGGGTAAAATTGTAAGTGAAAATTTTTCTACAGAAAGTGAAAGTATTTTATATGAAATTGAAAATTTTTTAATTGCCGTAGAAGTAAAATTTTTTTTTTTTTTTGTAAAAGTGAAAATATTTTGGGTGAAATTGAAAATTTTATGGTCGAAAGTAAGAGTTTTTTGAGTGGAGCTAAAAATTGTATAGGTTAAAGCGAAAATTTTCTGTATTATAGTGAATAGTTTTGAGTGAAAGTGAAAATATTTTCTCTGAAATTAAAAGTAAAAAGTTTCTGATTGAAAGTGAAAATAACTTTTTGTGAAATTAAAAGTCAAAATATTTTTGGATCAATAAAAGTGAAAATTTGTTGGCGAAACTGAAATTAAGATTTTTTTTAAAAGAAAGTAAAAATTTTTTGGGTAAAATTGTAAGTGAAAATTTTTCTACAGAAAGTGAAAGTATTTTATATGAAATTGGAAATTTTTTAATTGCCGTAGAAGTAAAAATTTTTTTTTGTTTGGTGAAAGTGAAAATATTTTGGGTAAAATTGAAAATTTTATGATCGAAAGTAAGAATTTTTTGTGTGGAGGTAAAAATTTTATGGCTTAACGCTGAAATTTTTTGCGTTATAGTGGAAATTTTTTTGAGTGAAAGTGAAAATGTTTTGGTAGAAATTAAAAGTAAAAATTTTTGAAGTGAAAGTGACAGTTACGTGAACTCATCCCTGGTGGTCGATTACGTATTTTCATTTCAACTTTCATTTTCATTTTCACTTTCACTTTGACGAATTTGTACTTTCATTTTGATAGAATTTTTATTTTTACTTTCACTTTAATAATTTTTTTCCTTTAATTTTCATTTTCATTTTCATAGAATTTTTATTTTTACTTTCACTTTAATAATTTTTTTCCTTTTATTTTCATTTTCACTTTGAGAGAATTTTATTTTTACTTCCACTTTAATAATTTTTTTTTCTTTTATTTTCATTTTCACATTGATAGTTTTTCATTTTCACTTTCACATTAGTAGAAAGTGAAAATCAAAATTTGTGAAAGTGAAAATGAAAGTGAAAACTAAAATGAAATTACGTAATCGACCCCTGATGGGTCGATTACGTAATTTCATTTTAGTTTTCACTTTCATTCTCATTTTTATTATAACTGACGATTTTTTTTGCATTTCTTTTATTTATGAAATTTTCATTTTCACCTTGATGGTTTTCTTTAGATTCATTTTCTTTTTGAGGATTAAAATAAAATTTAACTGAAATTTTATCAGAAATAAAACTGAGATCTAAAAATTTTTTAAATTCATATAATCATAGAAAAAATATTGTACTTTCTTACGCTATTTTAAAAAAATTTCTTAAAGTTCGAAATAAACTATAAAAATGTAGTTTTCATATAGAACCCGTGTGGAAAATGAAAATTGGTCCTAGCCAGGTCCTACCTATTTTGCCCTGTTAATAGCTTGGTCCTAGGTTGGCAGTGTAGGTTGGACCAACAATGGCTGGTGATGCGATTCTAGCCTGGTCCTAACTTGGGAGCCTAGTTATGACCAGTTTATTTATATATTTTATTATAATTTTAATTAGTTTATAATATTTGCTAAAGAAATAACCTAAATTATTAATAATAAGTATTAGTTTTAATTAATTATTATTTTTTTCAATTAAATGATGACCAAAAGCGAATTCATAAATAATGTTAGTATATGTAGAGATTAATATATATTCCTCTAATATATATACATTAAAAATTATAAAAAAATTAGAAATTTGTTAATTAAATTATTTTACAGTATATATAATCATTAAATTGCATACTTATACGAATACAATGCAGAAAAATCGGAATAAACGCAAACCTAAGAAGTAAATAAAATCTAACGCACGCGGGAATCGAACCTACGACCTACGGACTACGAGACTGACGCCCTAACCACTATGCTAATGAAACTAGTTGAGATCAAAATTTTTATTGTCAGTGACTTGTGGACTTGCTTTTGAGGATTCAATATAGTAATTATTGACACTAATACACGATAATAAATAAAAAAAATAGTTTAACAACAACAATAATAATAAAATAATATCCAAATAAAAATTCAAAAATTAATATTTTTATATTATATCAAGAAAAAAAATATCTATACATTTTCGTTAAAAACAGGTTTTTCATTGTTCTCAATCATTTTAAGCATTAATTTTTTGTTGCAAAAAATTTTTTAGACTTGGACTTAGAAATTTTTGCTAATGAAACTAGGAAGCCCAGGTAGGTCCTGGGTTGGACCTGGGTGGGTCAGCCCACATTCGAATTGCAATATCTCTTAGTGTTTAGCACCAACTTAAACGAAACTTAAAATCAGCAAACGAAATTAAAAATATATTTTACTAATGATAATTATATTGCAGTCTGTATCTGTTTAAATAAATAAATAAATTTTGCTGTTTTATTAACTTTTGTAACAAATTACTTAAAAATTTGCAGTTTTTTATCTAACTTCGCGATTATTACACTTGAGTAGTTAAATATGAAGAAAATTTATAATTTTAACAATTCAGCATTTGTTTAAACAAAAAATTGTTGTTATTTATTAACTCTTGAGACAATAAAGCACCTAGACACTTGTAGTCTTTTAAAATTTTGCAATTAACTAATCTGAGTATTTACTTATTGCAAAATTAGAAAAAACTGCTAGTTTCTAGGTTGTTTGTTTAAAAAGTTAGTAAATAACAATTATTTGTTTAAACAATTGCTGAATTAATAAATTAATAAATTAACTTTATTTTATAGTATTTGTATAATTTTCTGATTTATGTCAAACAATAAATTGTTTAAACAAATATGATTATCAATTAATTGTATAAATATTAATTGAGAATATTTATCAATTTTTACATGTTTTTCATGTATCAATTTTGACACTTTATTTTCCTAAAAATTTTTCTAAGTCATAACTGGATCTCCTAGCTAGTACCAAGTTAGGACCAGCCCAGGATATATAAAAAGGGGTTGCCAAGTTAGGTCCAAGCTAGGGCCAATAATCATTTTAGGCATAGCATGGTGATTTCTACACGGGAAGTCCTATTTTAGTTACTGCATAAATGCAGATGAATAAAGTTGTTTAATTTTTTTTAAATGATAATTAAGTGCCAAATTTTTACTATGGAAATTGATAATAATTATTAGAGAGTAGATTTTGCAAAATTAATCGAGACATAAAATATGTCACTTTCAGAAGAATAACCCATTATTATCTTATTGTCATATCTATTATTGTTTTATTGATATTATTTATTTTCTTTATTATTATTAATTTATGTTTATTATTATTTATTTCCTATCTATCATCTTTATTGATATTAATTTATTATTTCTCTTGCCTCAGCAATATATCAACCCAAGTGAAAGAAAAATGAAAAATAGTGATCCGATTTATCAAATCAAAAATTGTAGCTAATTCAAGATAAACGTAAATTTATGGAAGTTGTTTGCAATTTTATAGAGAGATTTGTGGAGGATTATTTTGCCTTTTGGTCTGCGAGGGGGTTTTCCGGAAGGATTCCACGTACATATCCAAGTTTGGCGGAAGAACTTTATATATATAGATACACAAACATATAGGAATATGTGAGTGTTTATTTAACTTGCAGCGAACTGGCAAAGGTAATAATCCATTGCCACAGCACGTCGTTCTCATCGTTGCGAAACGGTCAGTGTTCAGTGGCCGTTATAATCCGTCCATTGTGATAGACACAATGAACGTTTCAGGGCTCAATTCTGCTTGAGGTATGGGCCCATAAATGGTACCCCGCTATAACTATGTAATAGATATCTCGTTTCGAATTTTATATACACAATTATTATATATAGATATAAAGGTTTTGTGCCCTCTTATACCAATAGACTTCATCAGATCGTTTCTCTTCTCCTCTATTCTTCTCGCAACACTTGATAAGATTTAGGAGGATTTATTTTTGCAATCATTTTTTATTTTTTACTCTTTTTTCATTTTATTTTTTTTATTTTATTTTATTTTTATATATTTTATTATATTTTATTATATTTTATTAAATTTTATTACATTTTATTATATTTTATTAAATTTTATTACATTTTATTCCTAGGGGTTCGATTTTGTAATTTTACTTTAATCCACTATTCGATTTTTACATTAACTTTAAAAATTCACTTTGACGTTGACTTTGACTTTCATTTTCACTTTAACTTTCACTTTAACGTTAAATTCCATTTTCAATTTGACTTTCACTTTGATTTTCAAAATCATTTCAAAGTAAAAAGCCAAAGTGAAAGTCAGGGTGAAAATTAAAGTCAAAATCGAATCGATAGTCAAAGTGAATTTCTAAATAAAATCATTATTTTAAAATATAAAAATATACTGTAACTTCTTCAAAATTAATTTCATCATTTCAAATCAATTATTATTTTCGAGAATTTTCAACTAAAATTCTTCTTTAAATCAATTATTTTGAATAATTTTTGAAAAAGTTATTTTTGAGAATTTTCAAATCTATTTGTTAACAATTCAATTTTACGAAATTTCGATTATTCGGAAATACTTCAATAAAATGTATATTAGAAATTAAAAACTTCAAATTATTTTAAAAAAATTTATTCTTCAGAATTGCCAGTTAAAACTTGAAAGTATAAAAAATTCAAATTTAAAAAAATTTTATTTTGAAAAATTTTCAAAATATAAATATTTTTAAAAATTCACGCTATAATACTTTACGTATTCAATTATTATCTAAAATTTTAACCAAAATTTATTTATAAATCAATTTTTATTAGAAAATTCTACGAGAATTCAATTATTTAAATACAAAAATAATTATATTTATTGAATAATTGAATGTTTCTTAAAAATTGAATTCTCATAAAGTATTTTATCGAAAATTGTATGAATAATTAAATTCTTTTGGCGAATTTTAATTAAAGTTTTAAAAATAATTACAATTTTTCGAGGAATTCAATGAAAATTGTATGAGAAATAATTGAAATTCTGCAATGAATGTTATTATTTATAAAAATAATTGAATTATTATTTTTATAATATAATTAATACTATTTTTTTGAAGAATTGAATTAAGATTTTTAAAAATAATTAAATTCCTGAAAAGAAATTTATTATTTGTAAACATAATGTAATTCATGCAAAGAATTTTGCCAAATTTTTTTAAATAATTGAATTCTCGTGAAAAATGTTATTATTTGTGAAAATTATTGGATACTTGGAAAAAATTTTATAAAATTTTTTTAAATAATGAAAATCTTTCAAATAATTTTAATAAAATTTTTTAGAATAATTGCATTTTTCAAGGAATTCATTTAAAATTGTATTAAAAATAATTGAAATTCTCCAATGAGTTTTACTATTTATGAAAATTATTGAATTTGTGAGAAAAATTTTATTATTCATGAAAATAATTGAATTATTTTGAAGAATTTTATTATTTATGGAAATAATTAGATTCTTATGTAAGATTCTATTAACATTTTTGAAAATAATGGAATTTAAAAAAAAAATTACCATAATTGAATTGAAGAATATTGAAAAAAATTTTATTTTTATGAAAATAATAGAATTCTTGTGCATTCTTTGATCAAAAATTTTTTAAAAGAAATTGAATTTCTAAAACAAATTTTATTCATATTTTAAAAAATAATTGAATTCCTGAAAAGAATTTCATTATTTATGAAAATAATTGAATGCCTGTAAAAATTTTTATTGTTTATGAAAATAATTGAATTATTGTGAAGAAATTGATAAAGAATTTTTTAAATAATTGAATTCCTTTGGAAAATTTTATTAAAATTTCTGAAAATAATTGAATTTTGTAAAATTTTATTATTTGTAAAGATAATTGAAATTTTGTAGAATTTTATTATTTATAAAGATAATTGAAACTTTGACGAGAAATTTTTGTTGTTTTCAAGCATAATTGAATTTTTACGAAGAATCTTATTACTTTTGAAAATAATTAAATTGATGCAATTCAAAAATACTAAATTCTCCAAAATTCAATTTTTGATTAGTGTTTTTAACTAAAATTCTTCTATAAATCCATTATTTTTAATAATCAATTAAATATAGGTATATTAAAAAATTTAAGTAATTTTAGAAGAATTTGAATTAATAAAATTTTTCAAAAAAATCTATGTTCTTTAAAATTTTCAATAAAATTTAATCAAAATTGAAATTTTACAAAACTTCAAATTAAATCCTTTTTGAAGTTCATCTATTTATGGGAATTTTAAACGCCACTCTTTTAAAATTTAATTAATTTTGAAATATTTAAGTATAATTATTCATTCATTAAGTTATTGAAAAAGAAATTATTATCAGAAATAGAAAAAAATTGAAGAGGTTTTGTATTAGAATTCGTGTTAATTTCATAGTTTATGCGTCAAACAAAAAAGACACAAAAATTCATTATTTTTTTATGAATTCTAAAAATGTACATTTTTTCCAGTATTTTTTATAAAAATCACTGACTTTTCCTTTATTTCCCTGATCAATTCTACTTTCCCTTATTTTTCCCCGAATTCCCTGACCTTTGACAACGCTATTCTTTTCTATTTTATTTTTCCATTCTAATGTATTTCCAAATAATAAAAATGTTAGTAATTTTAAAAAAAAAACATTTTTCAAACCTATTTAAAAACGTCAACTCTCGACTGCTTTTCAAATACAAAAGAAAAAAAAAGAATTAATCGACCCTGAAGAATATTAAAAGAAAATGATAAATGGCACTCAAAGAAAAATGACTTTCAACAATACAAAAGGTGTCAAAACAACTTTTTTTGAAATGCGTATGTGCCACTAAGTGTTATAATAGAGGGGTCGTGAAACGCACGACGCGTGAAAATGAAGAGGGAGGGTATATGAGTATTTAGTTTCGATGGCCATTTCACTGAGATTCACCGTTGGAGATCCGACTTTGCCAAGCAAGCAATAGAGAGTGAGGGGTTGATATTCTGCCAAGGCATGAGGTTGCCATGTACCCATATAATGGCTTAATACTCCAATCGTGCCAACAGGCGTCCATACAGACGCGTCGTAATTTCCCTAAAGCGTGCCAGAACTAGACAGATGCCTTATTAATAATCCCCCCCCCCCATCTTCCCCATCTCTTTTACATTGAGCGCGCAGCATCCCACCAACGAGACATACTGTCCACGCGATGGGAACTTTCTCGTAACCGCGAAAAAAGATTGCTCAATAAATTTCATTCACGATACATTTTCCCAGTTTCATGAGAGCCAAACCTTTACAATTCTTTATTTATATTTCGACAAAAGACACTCCAATTCATCTCTCTATATATACATTGGGAGATGAAATAAAAATGCACTCTTTAAAATTGCTCGACGAAAATTTGCAAAAAAAAAAAAAATTTACAATTAATTAATTATTAATTAACTATATTAATCTCCGTAATCTTTTAATCAATCTGTTTGCAGTTTGAAGTTATTTTCTGTGTATGCTTTTGTTTTTTTTTCTTTAAAAATTATTGTTTGACAAATCGAAAATGTGCAGGTATTTTTCATAATTTATAATAAAATAATATTTGATATTAGACAATTTAGAAAAAATTATGATTAACAAATAAATTTTGTTTTTTATATGCTTTTTTCTATAAAAAAAAAATTTTTTTTTTAATTGATCTAAATTATGAAGATTTTTCTCTTTTTTATTTATAAAAATGTTAAATAAAATTGATAATTGTTAAAAAATTATGATTAAGAAATTTTGTTTACAAACTCATTCTTTTCTTTTGGAAAAGAAATATTACATATTCCCGTTTCTTAATATTTTTGTAAAAAATTCTCAATTTTCATAAATAAGTAATTTGCATCATTTCTATTTCTTAATTACAATTGCTTTCATAAAATTTATCATTTTTTTAAAATTAAGGAAAAAATTGTTCATAAATTCTATTTGTCAATTACAAATTTTAATTGAAATTGAAACTTTTTAAATTTTTAGAAAATAGAGGAAAAAATTTTACTCAAAAAAAAATTCTATTACATTTATTTACGAATTTCTTTTAAACTATTCGAAAACATCAATAACTGCTTTTTTAAATAAATATTTAATTATTATTATTTTTCTATAGGAATTAAGATTATTAAAAACTTCAAATTCAAATAATTTTGAAATTAAACAACTTATAAAAAATTGTTATAAAACATGAAGAAATCTTCATGAAGATATATCTTCATGTTTTATAATAAATTAATAATTAAAGATGACAGAGTGATAACATCATTATTTTATATTATATGGAAATTGTTACTGAAAGTAACTTCTTTAAAATTATTTTCATTATTTTAATTCAATTATTATTTTCTAAAATTATTAATTATTTTTTATGAAAATAATTCAATTCCTTAAAAAAAAATTTTATTATTTATGAAAATAATGGAATTATTGCGAAGACATTTATAAAAAATTTGTAAATAATTGAATTCCTGTGCAGGTTGTATTATTTATGAAAATAATTAAATATTTGCGTACAATTTTATTAAATTTTTATTTAAATAATAAAAAAATAATAGAGAAAATAAATTTTTTAATAAATAATAATCAAACCGATTATTCGATTCATTTAAGTATTTTTTTGCTTTAAAAAATATTTATTACGATTAAAAATTATTTTTGTGTCACATTGCGAATAAAAAAACTGTAAATAAAATATTTGTCAAAACGTTAAAATTGTGTTCTCATTATTTTAATATTAGACTTGGAGGATTGCTAATTTTCTTGATATTTTATAGAAATAATATAATGTTCATAAAAATTTCATAATTGAAATTGAAACTTTTTAAACTTTTAGAAAATAAAGGAAAAAACTTTACTCAAAAAAATGTTCTGTTACATTTATTTACGAATTTCTTTAATTGTAAAATTATTCAAAAACATCAATAATTTCTTTTTTTAAATAAAAATATTTAATTATTATTATTTTTCCGCAGGAATTAAAATTTTCAAAAATTTCAAATTTAAACTTTTTTGAAATATTTATAAACTTATAAAATCAATATCTTTATTTTATATTAAGAATGTTGTCATACTTTAACTTCTTAAAAATGATTGTCATCATTTCAATTCAATTATTATTTTCTAGAATTTTTAACTAAAATTCTTCTCTAAATCAACTATTTTTTATAATTTTTGAAAAAGTTCTTTGAAAATTTTCAAATACATTTGTTTAAAATTCAATTTTACGAAATTTCGATTATTCGAAGATTCTTCAATTAAATATATACCTATTAGAAATTAAAAACTTCAAATTATTGAAAAAAAATTTAATTAAACTTTTTCAAAATAATTAATTCTTCAGAATTGACAGTTAAAAGTATAGAAAATTCAATTTTTCAAATATTTTAATTTGAAACCTTTTTAAAATTATTCAATTGATTTAATAATACAAAAATAAATCATTTTATTGATTAATTTAATGTTTTTTAAAATATAATTCTTATAAAGAATTTTCTCAAAAAATTTTTAAATAATTGAATTTTTTTTGACGAATTTTAATCAAGTTTTTAATTATTATCGTCGAAAAAAATTATTTATGAAAATAATGAAATGTTTGAGTACAATTTTATTCAAATTTTTTTCAAATAATTGAATTTTTTTGGGAAATTTTTTTAAAACAGTAGATATTGAAAATCATTGAAATGAGGAAAATTTTTGAAAATAATTGAAATTTTGGAGAAGAATTTTGTTATTTATAAAGATAATTGTGATTTTGACGAGAATTTTTTTTAAAATTTTGAATATAATTATTGTTGAACTTTGTAAGAAGAATTTTATTACTTTTGAAAATAATTGAATTTCTGCAATCATTTGTAACTTCTTAAAAATTCAATTTTTTAAAATGTTTTTAACTATAAAATTTTTCTATAAATCCATTATTTTTAATTAAATTAATTGAATATATATTGACAAATTTAATAAATTTAAAGAAGAACGTAAATTATTAAAATTTTGCAAAAATCTAAGTTTTTTAAAATTTCTAATTAAATTCATTAAAAAATGAAATTTTATAAAATTTCAACTTATCTTAAAACCATTTGAAGTTGATCTATTTATGAAAATTGTAAACTCAACTCTTTTAAAATTAAATTAATTTTGAAATATTTAAGTAAAATTATTCATTAAATAATTTCTAAGTAATAATTTTATGATAGTTGTTCAAAAATTAAGTTATATAAAAAGAAATTATTGTCAGAATTAGAAAAAATTGACACTAAAATTCAGAATTTTCTTATGAATTCTAACAATTGAAGTAAAAATTCACTAATAACTATTGAAATTTCGTACAAATTTTTATTCAAATTTAAATCCAAATTTTTATTTTTTAAATTTTTATTTAAAATGTTTATTTTTATACAAATTTAAATACAAATTTTTATACAAATTTTGTTTTAAATATATTTGAAAAATATAAAAAAATTTGAAAAATTCAAAAAAAATTTATTCCTTTTATTAATATTAATATATTTATTTATTTAATATACATATGTATTAAATAAATAAATATATTAATATTAATAAAAAGAATAAATTTTTTTTGAATTTTTCAACGAATAAAAATAAATAATAGAATAAATAATAGAAACATAATTTCATTATAGTAAACGTCTCTTCACTGATATTCGAAATTGCAAGGACACCAATTACACCCGCACTGACAATTGAATCTGCTCTTAATTAGAACTACACAATTGTCTCCACACTATTGTATACTGAATTTTCTCTTCAAAACAATTCAAAGTCGTCAAAGAAAAAAAAAATTTTTTTCTACAAATAGAAGAATGAAAAATAAATGAAAATTTGGATTTTTTTTTTTTGAAAAATTAATATTTGGAACAATTTTGTCTAGTCAGGATGCTTTTCTCACTCTCGGTCACAAGCTTAATCCAATTAGTCTGTAGTTGAGGTGTAAAGAGGTAATTAAACCTTTGACCGGTACTCATGGCCTCTGCTTTGCGTTCTCTTTGATGTTAGGTATAAGTCCATAATAAGTACATTGGTTCACCAAACGACATTATAAATTGTGAAGCAAATTTCGTATTTTGCCATAAAATTTATATTGTCTGACGTTGCAATATTATATGTCTGCAATATCCATTCTCTCAAGCCACTACTAAAATTTCAATTAAATTACATATACATATTCTAAATATACATGTATATTCTATACATATATATGCATATTCTCTCTCTCTCTCTCTCTCGCTCTGTATTTATATACAATACTATAGAGACCCCTCTCCTATTGTCTTTTAACTTTTTTTTTTATAAATTTTAAATTTCACAATCTTCTTTGTATACTCGCTTTTTTGGATTAAAATTCTTAATTAATTAAATTGTCATTAGTTTTACTTTTTCATTAAATATTTATTTAGGTTTATAGCCAATTTCATTTAAATTAAATTTTTTTATTTTGTCAATTTATTTAAATTAAATTAATTAATTAAATGCTGACCTTATTTCTGACCTAATTTCTGTAAAAGAAATTTTGACGTAACGCAACAACTTCCAGGGGACAGTTATTACCTTAAATGACCATTGATTATTGTCCATTTTTACAAAAATATGTAAAATTTAACTCAAAAGTTGAAGTTACGTAATAACCCGTAGGTCAAACACAGGTCAAATTTGACCTAAACGTTTACGATACTTAAAAGTAAATGATTTATAAATTATAATACAAAAATTTTGAAACTATTGCTAAATTTGACCTAAATTTTGACGTAATGTAACGGTCCCTAGAAGAGGGCGTTACCTTTAATGGTCCTTGAACTGAAGGTCAAAAATAGGTAAATTTGACCTAAATTTTTCCATGATGTAATGAACAAATAACCTTAAATGGCTCTTAATATGTAGGTCAGAAAATACGCCACATTTTACGTAACGTAACGTCCCCTGGGGGACGTTAGCTTGAATAACCTTGAATATCCCTTAAGTTGTAGGTCAAAAATTGAACAAATTTGACCTAAATTCTGACGATCATTTTTTCAGTACATTAGTACTGAAAAATAACCCTTAAGTCCCTAGGGAGCATTATCTTAAATGACCTTTAATGCCCCTTGAACTTTAGGTTTAAAAAATAGGTTAAATTTGACCTAAACTTTAGCATAAAGTATAACATTACGTTACGTTTTTTATTTATTTTAGTGTCAAAAATTTTGTTTTACCAAGAGAATAGTTTATATTGAAGCGGATTTTTGATTAATCATCAAATTTTTTGTTCATTTATTTTTGTTTAATCCCTGTTTCTAATTTTTAGAATTTTCCAACTTTTTCCTTTTTTGTTATTAATAACTTTTTTTTCTATTGGAAATGTTAATAGATGTTTTGCATTTTTTGCATCCAAAGGAATCGATTGACCTATATATAAAAAATACACATTTTACTTGAATTTCTAAAATTATTCGTTACCTTTTTGTAAATTAAAAAATATTGTATAGTTTAGATGCTTTACAAATTTCTTTTTTTGTGAAATTTGTTGTTGTACATGAAAGAATTTCTTTGCCTGGTAAAAAACAATTTATTGAAAATATAAAAGAGTTAATTTTTTATCGAAAAACCTTTAGAAAAACTATATTATGGTGAAGATGAATTTTTTGTATAAAAACTTGTCGAGATGGGTAGTAGCTACAGAAATTTATTTATTAGTTATTTAATCAATTTATAAATTTATTAATTATTAAATAAATTTATTTATTAATTTGTCCATTATTAAATGAATTTAATTCATGAATTTATTAATTATTCACTCAATTTATTAATTATTTTATTAATTTTCAAGGGGAGAGTTTGTCTACATTTTTAACAGTATCAATAAAATGTTTCCAATCTTTAATAAAATTATATTTATAGTAATTTATTGAGAGAAATTCAATGGTCATAAAATAAAATCGATCAGAAAATATTTTGACACTTTTTGAAATTTTATTTTTCTTCAAAATTTGTAGATTTTAAAATCCGTTCGTTATTTTGAAGAAAATATGTTATTGTATCCAAAAAAAAATTGTCTAATGAAAAAATTGATTTTTTCTATTTTTTGAAACATTTTTTTTTTTGGAAAAAAATTATTTTTAGGTTAAAGAAGCTAAAAAATACCCTTGTTTTTCAAATTTTTATGTGGAAAATTAAAAGAAATGAATTTCTATATAAAAAAAGAAAATAAATGGTATTTTTTATCATTTTTAACCTAAGCTAAAAACAATGTTTCTTTCAAAAAAATGCTTCAAAAATAGTTCAAATTAATTTTTTCATTCGGCAATTTTTTTGTGGATACAAATAAAACATATTTTCTTCATAGTTACGGATGGATTTTAAAATTTATCAATTTTTAAACAAAATTAATATTAAAAAAGAGGCAAAATATTTCCCGTCTCCTTTAATTTTATGACCACTGAATTCCTCATAAAAAATTATTATAAAAACAGTTTTATGGAATATTTATATTATTTTCCTGACATAGTTTTATAATATTGACGAATCTTTCCCCTAAATCAATTTAATATTTTTTTATAATGAATTTTCTAATTAATTTAATAATTTTAAAAATAACCACTTTTATAAAGCAAAAAGTCAGTCACTAATTCAAATATTAATATTTTTTACTGAAAAGTTAAAAATAACCGATTTTCACTTAAAAATAACTGATGTTTTAATAGATTTTTATTAACTGATTCAATTAGTCAAGTTTAACTAATTTTTCAGTTATTTTTTTGACTAAAAATCAGTTATTATGATTCAGATGCAAAAGAAAACAGTTATTGATTGTTAGTTAAAACTATGATTTTTAACTAATTCAAATTTATAGAGAGTAAATTTCTATAATCTTTTGATTTAATTTTCCCACGAGGGAGTAAAAGAAAATCCTCATTATAAATATAACACTTTTAGTTTAGAATTATTTTTTTCATTGCTTGTTTTTTAATCCATTATCGGAAGAATGATAATTAAAACACTTAATTCAAACCTTTATCACTCTTCCGATAATCGATTAAAAAACAAACAAATTACAACAACGGAAGAAAATAAACGATTATTACTAATTATTATTTTCTGTTAATAAAAATAAAATTTACAAAAATAATTATTTATTAATTCCTTTTGTTTTTATAAAATATGTTTATATGGTAGAATGTTATTATGCTGAAATATTAATAAATTTGATTCGTACAGGATGAAAATTTTAATAGAAAACGGAATTATTGATAATGCGGGGGAAAATTTTATGCTTGTAAATAAATAATGATTTTGAAAATAGAGAGAGAAAATGAAAGGATGGTTGGAGTGGGGGAAATGTAAAATACGATGGAATATATACAAAAGTTATAAGGGAGGAGATTTAGTGAGGAGTATTCGATTAATAAATAATTTGATTTGTGAAGGTTTAATCTGTTACGATAGGCATGTGTATAGCAGTGACTTTAACATTTTGCAATGAGAGAAACGACTAAAGCTGAAAAGCAAGGGGGCGGTATATATAGTCTGAAGAGAAGATTACCCAGGAAGCAGAGCTGGCTCTCGATATCCACTCATCCTCTAATTCTCACACCCATTTTATCTCTTTTCTGGTCCTTCGCTTCTTCGTCTCTCTTTCTCTCTCTTTATCTCGCTTCCTCTTTTACACTGCTTCCCTGGGGAGCATCCGCAAACTGACAGAAACGTGCTTTTCTGATGCAACCGATTCAATTACAAGCTTCGGGACGAGGAACATGGCCAGCAAGAACATTCGGCCACTTCACACCGGTTCCATTGGTTCGTTACCGCAACGCCAGCAACTTTTAGGAGACAAAACTATTGCGAACGAGATGCTATTCATCATTCTCAGTCTATTATATTTAGGAACAGTTTGATATATACGAGAGAGTGTATAATAATATATAAAAGCTTTACATTTTGGATTTTCAATCTTCTCGTGTAACAATTGGATAATTTTCTAAAAAGAATACCTTTTTACTTGAGGTACAGGACACCTGAAGTATAAAAAAGAAGAGATCGTATTCTTTTTGTCTGTTGGATTAAAAATTATTGCGGTTATTGTATTGTTAGGAAATTGAATTGAAAAGATTCATTTGAATTATGGTGTGATGAACAATGATATACGTCTCGTCTCGACATAGGTGGTCGAGTTATTTTTAGAATCTGTGGACAAGTTCTCCCAGGAATCCAGGATATGAGATTTTATTTTCCTTTTTTGTAAATGTATATATCAATTTTGTGAGATATTATATGTCAAAGTGTATCATTAGGAAAATTTGTCCACGCAATTTGTCTAACGTATTTTTCTTATATTATTTCTTATGGAAAATATTTTTCTTATGAAAAAAAAAGAATTAAAATAGAAATTTATTAGAAGAAACATTGGAATTTTAGGTCGTCGAAAAATTTGAATTTGGTCAAAATTAAAAATTGCATATTCAAAATGGTGGTAATTTAAACACTGGTTTACAGTGAAATTGACAATAGAAACAAAATATTTTTTTTCGATTAGTAGGTGTTTTTTGAGTTAGAAAATCATAGTTTTAATTTTTTTTTTCCTCGTGTAGTTTTCCTGTAGCTGCAAATTTTGGGCTTTCAAGGTGCGAGGTCACTTAACCTTACCTCTAGGAAAATTATCTTGTCAAAATATAATGAATAATAATAAATAATAATAAATAATTTTCATTAATTTAGATTTTCGAATTTTAATTTCAAAATTTTTCAATAAAAAAATTTTGAAAATTCAATTCTTTTCAAAAATTTGTAATGAAAAATCTTCAAACTAGAATTCAAAAATAAAAATTAATAAAAATTACCTTCAAAATATTAAATTAAAATAATTTTATTAAATTTTTTGAAAATTCAATTAATTTCAAAAATTTTTAATAAAATGTTACAAAATTTTAATTGTTTTAAAACTTTTCGATTTTATATTTCAAACATTGAATTGAAAAACAATTATAATTAAATAACTTTAAGAATTAGCTTCATTAAAAATATTCTAATTTAATATTTTGAAGCTAATTTTCATTAATTTACATGTTCCAATTCTAATTTTAAGATTTTTCACTACAATATTTTTGAAAATTCGATTATTTTAAAAAGTTTGCAATGAAAAATCTTCAAATTAGAATTCGAAAATGAAAATTAATAAAAATTATCTTCAAAACAATTAATTCAAATATTTTTATTAAATTTTTTAATTAAATGTTACAAAATTTTGATTGTTTAAAAACTTTTCAACTTTATAATTCAAACATTGAATTAAAAAAAAGTATATTTAAATAACTTTAAGAATTAGTTTCTTTTAAAATATTCAAATTTAATATTTTTAAGCCATTTTTTTAGTAAAATCGACTTTTTTTACATTTTTCAATTACTTTTTGACTTAAATTTTAAAAGCAACATTACATATTCCCGTTTTCTTAATATTTTTGTAGAAAATTCTTAATTTTCATAAATAAGTAATTTGCATCATTTCTATTTCTTAATTACAATTGCTCTAATAAAATTTTTAATTTTTTAAAAATAAAGAAAAAAATTGTTTATAAATTCTATTTGTCAATTACAAATTTTAATTGAAATTGAAATTGAAACTTTTTAAATTTCTAGAACATAAAGGAAAAAATGTTACTCAAAAAAAAGTTCTGTTACATTTATTTACGAATTTTTTTAAAATTATTCGAAAACACCAATAACTTCTTTTTTAAATAAATATTTAATTATTATTATTTTTCCATAGGAATTAGGATCATTAAAAATTTCAAATTCAAACATTTTTGAAATTAAACAACTTATAAAAAATTGTTATAAAACATGACCCAGTGATAAAATCATTATTTTATATTAAAAGAAAATTGTTACTGTAGGTAACTTCTTCAAAATTATTTCCATCATGTTAATTCAATTTTTATTTTCTAGAGTTTTTAATTATTTTTTATGAAAATAATTCAATTCATTAAAAAAAATTTTATTGTTTATGAAAATAATAGAATTATTGCGAAGAAATTTATAGAAAATTTGTAAATAATTGAATTCTTGTGAAATTTTTATTATTTATAAAAATAATTAAATGTTGAGTACAATTTTATTAATTTTTTTTAAATAATAAAAAAAATAAATTAAAAAATAATAGAAAAAATAAATTTTTCAATAAATAATAATCAATTCGATTATTCGATTCATTTAAGTATTTTTTTTCCTTAAAAAATAATTATTACGATTAAAAATTATTTTTGTGTTTCATTGCAAATAAAAAAAACAAAGAAAATATTTGTCGAAACGTTAAAATTGTGTGTTTATTATTTTAATATTTGACCCCATTATAACATTTTGCCCTTTTTTTTACAATTTCATGCCTCTTTTCTATCATTTTTTTCTAAAATTTGATGCGACTGATATTCTTTAAATTAAAAAAATATATTTTTATCTAAAATTAATAGACAGCAGCAGCCGAATGTCATCAGATAATTATTTTTAGTCCTTTTTCATTTTATCGTCTATTAAAAAATTTAGTAGTTATTTAAACATTTTGCTATTAGTCAGAAAATGTTTCCAGAATATTTGTCTACAATTTTCTGACCAATAAAAACGTTATTATTAATTTTTAACAAAATTGATAGCTAGCAACCTCGGCTGTCAGTCAGAAATCAATTATTTTTTTATCCTTTTTGAGTTTATCGTCTTACTAAAAAAATAAATCTTTATTTAGCAAATTTTTTTGTAGTCACAAAATGTTGCTAGAATGTTTTTCTAATTTTTTCTGACCAATAAAAATCTTTTAAGAAAAAATTAATAAACTGCAGCTCCAGCCGAATGTCATCAGTCAAATATTTTTGGTCCTTTTTGAGTTTATCCTGTGTAAAATAATTAGTAGTTAATTAATAATTTTTCTCTCAGTCAGAATAAATTTCTGGAATGTTTATCTATATTTTTCTGACGAATAAAAACGTTTTTAATAAAAATTAATAGACAGCAGAGGCAGACGTAATTCATCAGATATATTTTACTTTCACAGTTTTTCTAAGGCTATAAAATTGTTTCAAAAAAAATAAAAGAAAATAATTTACTTATTCGTCAAATAGAAAAATTTTGAGAGAAGAAGTTTTTGCTCTGATTTAATTGAGGAAAATTGCGGAAATGGTAAATGCGATTGTAAATAAGTAGAAAATTAGTGATCGTCCAGCGAGAAATGATGACGTAAAAACAGTTTGATTTATTCGTTTTGATAAAAAAGATGCGAACGTATCGTAAGTCGATGGCTCGAGTCATCTATCTTCGTTTGTTCGCGGAACACTAGTTTCAAGGAAGTGTACGAACTTCCGGTGGCGGCGGCGAAGAATTTCCCGTGGGATATTTTGTAATTTAACGGCTGAAAGAGTGATCCCGTGCATGAACATACACTCTTTGCATCTTGTCATATGAGTTCTTGTTCCTTCCATATCGTTACCAGCTCTCTATTCAAATTTTTCTACCATGAGCAAAAAAAAAAAAACAAAAACTTTCTCATCCGATGTACTTTTCTTTCGTTTTCTTCTCTTTAAAAAAAAAAAATAATAGGGAAAAAATATTAGAAAAAAAAATAGAATAAAATGGTTGAAAAAAGTAATGGAATAGAATGATAGAAAAAATAATAGAAAAAATTATAGAAAAATTATAGAAAAAAATAGAAAATAAAAAATGAAAAAAAAGTTTTAGAGAAAGAATTAGAAATAATAATTTCTAGTCAAATTCTTTATTCCCAACTCTCCCGCAAAGAATTTGTTTTCAGTTATTTATTATTTGTGGAAAAAATTACTAAATAGGAAAAATAAAAAAAATTACTGGAAAAGAGTGAAAAATGTGTTTTCTCTTCTTTTGTTTTACTTCCATGAAATTTTGTAAAGTAGGATATGATTCTCATAGGAAATGACGGAATTATTTTTTTTTTAAGAAAAAAGGATACATTAACATAAAAATCAACCAAGTATATACCAATTTCTGGATAATAACAGTTTTTCACAAAGATGTAAATTTCTTTCTGCGTCCTTTTCTCAAAATATGTAATGACTCTCAGAAAACTCTCGCGAGTCACTGCACCCGAGCGTAAATTTAAATAATAGTGAGTCCGATGTTTCTCCCATTCAGATATTATTCGCTAGAGATATTCCGCATCACGAATTGCAAAGGATAGGGTTTGTTTTGCATATTTAATTTTCTTTCTATTTTTTTTTTTTTTTTGTTGTTTATAACGAAAACATTGAAAATTTGCTGTCGAGAATATTCTCAACTTTTTATCATTTATCATCAAATATAAATTGTATTTTTTATCTTTTTAAATTCAGCATCACTTTATCACGGTAGAAATTTAATATTTTGATAAATATAATTTTATTGCGGAAAATAATTAAAAACTGAAAAATTAGAAATATTGAAAATTTATATCATTTTTATCTATATTTATTTATTTAATACAATTTTTTGAAGCTAATTTTCATTAATTTTTATTGACGAATTTTAATTTTGTAGATTTTTCCTTACTATTTTTGAAAATTCCATTAATTTCAAAAATTTTTTTAATTAAATGTTACAAAATTTCGATTGTTTAAAAACTTTTCAATTTTATATTTCAAACATTGAATTGAAAAAAAATTAGAATTAAATAATTTTTGAAATTCCATTCGTCAAAAATATTCTAATTTAATAATTCGAAGCAAATTTTCATTAACTTTCATTTTCAAAATTTAATTTGAAATTCAAAAAATTTTAAAATTAAAAAAAAATAAAAAAAATGCAAATTATTGAAAATTATTGAATTTTTAAAAATTTTAATAATTAATCTTTACATTACAATTCGAAATTGAAAATTAATAAAAATTATCTTCAAAAAATTATATTAAAATATTTTTATTAAAGTTTTTAAAAATTCAATTAATTTCAAAAATTTATATTAAATGTTACAAAATTTTGATTGTTTAAAAACTGTTCAACTTTATATTTCAAACATTGAATTTAAAAAAAGTATATTTAAATAATTTTAAGAATTAGTTTCTTTTAAAATATTCAAATTTAATATTTTTAAGCTAATATCCATTAATTTACATTTCCGAATTTTAATTTCAAAATTTTTCAATTAAAAATTTTTGAAAATTTGATTATTTTCAAAAATTTGTAATGAAAAATCTTCAAATTAGAATTCAATAATGAAAATTAATAAAAATTACCTTCAAAATATTAAATTAAAATAATTTTATTAAATTTTTTGAAAATTCAATTAATTTCAAAAATTTTTAATAGAATGTTACAAAATTTCAACTTTATATTTCAAACATTAAATTGAAAAACAATTATAATTAAAAAACTTTAAGAATTAGTTTCTTTAAAAATATTCTAATTTAATATTTTGAATCTAATTTTCATGAATCTACATTTTTCAATTTTAATTTTAAGTTTTTTTTTTTTAAATGTTTGAAAATTTAATTATTTTAAAAAATATCTAATGAAAAATCTTCAAATTAGAATTCGAAAATGAAAATTAATAAAAATTATCTTCAAAAAAGTAAATTAAAATATTTTTAATCAATTTTTTTAAAATTCAATTACTTTCAAAAATTTTTAATAAAATGTTACAAAATTTCAATTGTTTAAAAACTTTTCAACTTCATTTTTCAAACATTGAATTAAAAAAAAGTATATTTAAATAACTTTAAGAATTAGTTTCTTAAAAAATATTCTAATTTTATATTTTGAAGCTATTTTTCATTAATTTACATTTTCGAATTTTAATTTCAAGATTTTTCACTACAATATTTTTAAAAATTTGATTATTTTCTAAAATTAGTAATGAAAAATCTTGAAATTAGAATTCAAAAATAAAAATTAATAAAAAGTACCTTCAAAATATTAAATTAAAATATTTTTATTACAATTTCTTAAAATTCAATTATTTTCAAAAATTTCTAATTCAAATTCTTTCGAATTTAATTTTTGAAAAATCTTTGACATATTTTAGAAAAATCAAATTATTTTTAATAAAAATTTTACTTAGAATATTTAACAAAAACTTTTTATTTTTTATACCTCAAAAATTTAATCAGCTTCGAAAAATTTGTTCAAAAGTAATTTTTGAATGATTTGACTGTAGTTATATTCCATGGGGCTCAATCTCACCCCCTCACCTTTTTATAAAAATTGAAATTAAGTTGCAAAATGTCATTTTTTTAGGGAATAAAATTTTAAAAAAAATAATTTACAAATATTTTTTTTCATTATTTTTTTTTTTATTATTATTTGTTTTTGTGTAAACGATATTTTCCCATTTTTGTCATAAAAATACAAAAAATTGGCATTTTGTTGTAATATTTGTAAGAAAAATAAAAAATATGCATTTTTTAAAAATTAGTCCAAAAAACAGAACTTTTTTTTTAAATTTGTAAAAAGTCTATCAAGTCATAGTGTGCGAGGTCAGAGTGTAAAAATTTAAATTGTAAAAAACTCTTTTTAGAATATCGAATAAAATAAATGTTTATCTATTTATTTACAGTACTTAATATGTTTTCATATTTTATTTTATTTTTTTATTATTTTTTTTATTATTCATTTTTATTTATTTTTTTTTTGTTTATTTTATTACTTATTTATTTTCTCTTTAAACGCTCAGAAAGCAAACAATATTAATGTTCTTTTTTTATTAATAAAAAAAGCAATTTTATTAATATTTCATGATAGATTGTTTCAATATTGTATTTTTTGAACTGATAAATAGATTTTTTTTCGGCAATACATAAATGTGAAAAATGTGAATGAAAACAAAAATGAGCAATGCTTTTTGAGACTCTTATGGACCATTTCTATAATCTTGAGTGCCTATCATTTATATGCTCGACTAAACCCATTCGTCATGAGTGAGAAATTTAGCGAACTCAATTGGACGAGATCAAAAGGGTCACTGTGGATAATGATACCGTCTCGTTGAGAATATTCTCCGGGGGTTTTAGGACACATTGTTACGGGCACGTATTATCATTTATCCCCCGGAGGAAGTGCATAATTGGCCATATTCTGTTTTAAAAATTACATCTGTTCATCACATAAATTATATAAAATTTAATGCACCACTGTATATAAACCAGACTTTATCTCAACAATCATTCCCCATTATAAACTTTGTAATTTCCCAACCACACACAATCAGACAATAAAAAATTTATTATTAAAATTTTTTTTTTTTTTGAAACTTCATTTTGAATTAAATTTTAAATATAATGAAATATTTTATTAAAAATATTGAAGACATAGTTGAAAATTTGGAAAATATTGAAAATACAATTAAAAATGTTAAAATTGTATTGAAAATATAATTGAATATGGTAAAAGTATTTGAAAATATAATTAAAAATGTTACAACTATTGAAAATATAATTCAAAATGTTAAGAATATTTAGCATATAATTTTTAAATTGTTATTAAAATTAAAATTATTACTAATTATTAGAAGTATAATTAAAAAGTTCAAGTAAATTAAAAAAAAAAAATTTCTAGAAAAAGAAAAAATTATCTTCAATTTTCTTTTCGATTAATTATCTCTTAGAGTATATTTTAATACTCGCTGCTGTGAGAATTTTAATTGATTAAACGAAGCTTTTTTCTTTTTTTTTTTAATTAAATTTCCTTTTTCATTTGTTTTAGCTTTTTTTTTAATTTCTTAATATAGTGTACGATGAATAATGGAGAAAAGTAAAATATAATAAAAGGTAGAACGGGTAATGAAAGGTATGTCGATTATTTGATCAAACGCGTCAAAAAAATGTCTTGTAGAAATAACAAGGTAATTTTCTAGTAGAGAATCACGGCGTGCGCGGAGACATTTTTGCAAGCTCATTAACTATAGGATGCTAATATGGGAGCTTGCTCGAGACAAGTAAAGTCACAAGTTTTCCATAGTTAGGAAAACATAGAAAAATGGTCAGAATTATAATTCTGACAAAGAGTAATTTTTTTAGACACGAAAAAAAAATCTTTCTTTCTTGGAAAAAGAGAAAAATAAATACAATGAACTTGTCCTGCTTTTTGTGGAAAATGATAATAATTATTAATAAAAAATGTTTTATTAATAAACAAATAAAAGAAAAATAATTATAAATTATATTTACCTAGAAAATTAATAAATTTATATATGAATTAATAATTAGTTAAAAATTTAATAAAATTATTTCAAAGTGTTATTAACGACTGACTGATAAAATAATTGTTTATATAATAATTATTAATAAAGCAAGTTTTATTTTTTGGATAAAAATTTTTTACCCACTGAAATCTTGGGTAAACATTAGTTCAGTACATAAATTCTGCTTTAGTTTCAACAAAGCTTGGGCCAATATTGTCGATAAATTGTTGGTACAATATTTAGCCAAGGTAATTTTCCATTAGAAAAAATTAGAATTGAAAGGAATTATCCGAAGGTTTAGAAAAAAAGAGGAGGAGAGTAAGAGCAAGAAAAAGCGAGAAAGAGAGAGAAAAGAATTGAAAAACTGAAGAAAATAAGAAAAGAGGAACAAAAAAAAAATTGAAGGAAGAAAGCACTGCTTGGTCTGCAGTCTGCCAGACTTGTCAGTGGCACGCTTCGTCGTCGTGTCGCTGATTTACACTCTGAATTTTTAAAGTCCACTCTCGTCTTTCAAGCTTCTGGAAGTTGAAAAATTTTTCCCCAATGATCTAAAACCCCGCTTCAAATCGAGGAACCCATTAAAGCAATAAAATTACATGAAAAAAATTATTTTATGGAAAATTTCTTGTTCATGTTGTCCATTTTTTTGAAAAAAACATTCTGTTCATAGTTATTTATAATTGTTATTAATATCTTAGAATATAATAAAAATCACAATTCATAATATTATAGTAAATTAAATTTTTCGTGGTATAAAAAATGAAAAGTTTTTTTTAAATAATTGAAATTTTGAAAAAAATTTTATTGAAAATAATTTGATTTTTCCCAAATACTTTATTAAGATGTTTCAAAAATCAAATTTTGAAGAATTTTAATTACAATTTTTTGAAAATAATTGAATTTTCAATTTAAATGAAAAAATCATTAAATTAAAATTCGAAAATGAAAATTAATGAAAATTAGCTTCAAAAAATTATATTAAAAATAAAGAAAGTAATTCTTAGAATTATTTCATTATAATTTTTTTAATTCTATGTTTGAAATATAAAATAAAAAGTTTTTAAACAATAGAAGTTTTGTAACATTTCATTGAATATTTTTGAAAATAATTAAATTTTTAAAAATTGTAATGAAAAATCATAAAATTAAAGTTAGAAAATGAAAATTATTGAAAATCAGCTTCAAAAAATTATATTAAAAAAATTTTTTGTAAGAGTTATTCTTAAAATTATTTCATTAAAATGACATTTTGCAACTTAATTTCGATTTTTATGAGAGGAAGGGGGGGGGGGTTTAACCTTTAAGTTTAAAAATAATTAAATTTTTCTAAAATATTTTACAAACATTTTTTAAAAATTAAATTCAGAAGAATTTTAATTAGAAATTTTTTAAAATAATTAAATTTTAAAAAATTGTAATACCTAAAAATATTTTAATTTAATATTTTGAACGTAATTTTCATTAATTTTCATATTCGAATTCTAAATAAAAGATTTTTTATTTCACATTTTAGAAAATAATTCATAAGATTAAAATTTAAAAATGTAAATTAATGAAATTTATCTTCAAAAATTTTTTTTCTATTCAATGTTTGAAATATAAAATTGAAAAGTTTTTAAACAGTTAAAATTTTGTAACATTTAATTCAAAACCTTTTATATTAATTGAATTTTCCAAAAATTTAATAAAAATATTTTAATTTAATGTTTTGAAGATAATTTTTATTAATTTTCATTTTCGAATTCTAATTTGAAGATTTTTTATTACAATTTTCCAGAATTCAATTATTTTCAAAAATTTGTAATGAAAAATCTTCAAATTAAATTCCGAAAATCAAAATTAATGAAAAGTAGCTTCAAATTATTAAATTAAAATATTTTTGAAGAAAGTAATTGTGTACAAAAATTATTTAATTCTAATTTTTTTCAATCCAATGTTTGAAATATAAAATTGAAAAGTTTTTAAACAATTGATATTTTGTAACATTTAACATTTAATTAGATATTTTTTGAAAATAATTAAATTTTCAAAAATTGTAATGAAAAATCGTCAAATTAAAATTAGAAAATGAAAATTAGCTTCAAAAAATTATATTAAAATCCTTTTTATAAAAGGTATTCTTAAAATTATTTCATTATAATTTTTCTCAGTTCAATTTTTTAAATGTAAAATTAAAATTTTTGAAATAATTGATTTTTCTTAAACGTTTTAATAAGACATTTCAAAAATGATATTTTGTTGAATTTTAATTACAAATTTTGAAAATAATTGAATTATTATAATTTGAATGTTTATAAAAAACTATGTTTTTAAAATTATTATTAAAGTTTTGGCAAAAATCGATCATTTTAAATGTTTTTAATTAAAATTTTAAAAAAAGTTATTAATTGTTTTATTTGAATTAATTCATTATAAAATTAATTATCATTTCCTTTAATTAATTAATTATAATTAATAAGAATTATAATCGCAATTCACAATTCACAATATTTATCATTTTATTAATAAAAAAAAAACAATTTTTCTTTTGCTGCATTTCGTTTGTGAGCGAATTTTCATGCCCTCTAGGCGGCAATTTAATGAATTGTATTGGCGCGAAATTCAAAAAGAAGTTATCAATTATGTGTAAATAAATAATAAAATTTTATTAATATTAATAATAATTGAGTATAATAATTAATTGTTAGTTAACTATTAATTAATAATATACAAGCAATATCCGTATCTACAAAACAAAATAAACAATTTGTTATAAATTTTACGAAATCAATTATTTCATCAAACGTACAACAAATGTTTTTTTGCGAAACAAATGAGAATAAATACAAATAGGTACATTTCCTCTATATAAGGAAGCAAAAATGGATTCATTGTGTTGAAAAATTATACATATTCAGATATTTTGTATTTTAACAAAGATTTTTTTGCACGAGTTTTGAAAAATAAATAGCATTAAAATACTCGAATACAGACAGAAAAGGATTATGAAAAAAAGAAAAATTATAAATAAAAAAAAATTATTTTAAATTATGTAAAATTTTCCTTGTTCTACTTTAAAAGGGTAAAATATTTTCTTTTTTTTTTTTTTTTTTTTTTTTTTTAAGGAAAGTAGCTGTCCGTAAATTTTATCCATATAGCTTTAGCTGTTTATGTTTTTATATTTTGTACAAGAATTGAGCTTGCCTGGGTATATAATGTATTTAACATTCTCGCGTTGCTCTTTTCTCTTCCTTATAAAGCCGTACATATAGAACATAAAATTTATGCAAACACAAGTAAATATGTATACAGATGTGCGCTTTTAGTGTGTGTACACAAGCGAAAATGTGTATATGTGCACGAAACAATATATATATGAAACAATATATACATGTATATACATATAAATGCACCTATATGCACATATAAATACAACCATGCACATATGATTACACATATGCACATATAAATACACATATACACATATGATTACACTTATACACATATGATTACACATATACACATATGATTACACATATGCACATATAAATAAACATATACACATATGAATACACATATACACATATAAATACTCATGCACATATAAATACACACTTTTACATATGATTACACATTTACACAAATAAATACATGTATACACATTTATAAAAAGTATTTATTATATTATATACAATATGTATATTTATACATTCACATATGATTACACATATGCACATATAAATACACATATACACATTTATAAGTGTATTTATTATATTATATATATATATGTATATTTACACATATACACATATGAATGCACATATATACAATACATTCACATATACACATATACATGTGTACATGTGCATATATAATATATGTAATGTGTACATTTATATGTATGTATTTGTATATGAAATGTGTGGATATTGTATTCAGAATCATACAAGCCGCCAACGTTTGGCCTCACAACCTGCCTAACGTTTGGTTTCCATGAACCG
Organism: Leptopilina heterotoma; assembly: GCF_015476425.1. NCBI lineage: Eukaryota > Metazoa > Arthropoda > Insecta > Hymenoptera > Figitidae > Leptopilina > Leptopilina heterotoma. The sequence goes on from NW_025111138.1 coordinate 434,689, forward strand.
TCGAATTCTCGAGTGTATTATATCTACATTTATAGGCCCAACACAGGCACGCACATATACACTTGCACATGTGCACGAAACACGCGTGAATCGTGAATCACTATGCTTGCTATTTTACGGTCAGTAAGCTTCAATTTCGTCGCTATCACGAGTCATACAGCGTTGTAGTCAAAGTTTACTCGCGTAATTTAATTACACTTTCATTAGAAATCTCATTTATAAATTTCATTCATGTAAAATTATAATAACAGAGGGAAAACCCTTTTAGCGCGGTACGATGTTATAAAACCTTATATAATATAAATGATAAAATGTCTGACGTTGGTTTCTGAAAATTTTATACATTGTATATATATAATAAAAATTTTCCATCAAGTATTTTATGGTTTTTTTTTAAGGCAAAAAGGTGAAAATAATATTTTTGCTTTTAGATGATACATTGTATTTGGAATTAATGTTGGAATCATTTTACTGTGGTTTGATAATAAAGAAAATTTTTATTCAATTACTTTTTCTGTAATATTAAAATTTTTCTTAAAGTATTATGAATAATATTATAATTATTTATATTTTTGTTATTAATAACTAACTATATTTAAACAGTATACAGTATATTTAAAAAATGTACAGTATATTTTTTTAAAATGTACACAGGTTTCACATATTCATTTACTAAAACCTATATTATTTACTAAATTTTTTATCATTTACTACTATTTGGCTTTTTTTATTTATGACATTTTTTCTCAACAATTTTAATAAAATTCTTAGAAACAATTAAAAAATACTTTAATAAAATTCTTAGAAAGAATTAAAAATTTTTTAATAAAATTCTTTGAAACGATTCAATTATATTTACAAAAATGTTAAGAAAGTTTTTTGAAAATCAATTATTTTCATTATTTAGCATTTTAATAAAATTTACCATAAGAATTCAATAATTAAAAAAAAAATGTCCACAAAAGTTGGATTTTATTTTTCCCTGATTTCCAGACAGAGCTTTGCATTTCTCCCTGACTCAAAAAGAATATTTTAATTTACTCTAAAAATTTGGAAAATCAAGAGTTTTTAAAAATTTCATCATGATTATTTCTTTTCCTTAGGAATTAGGATTTTTAAAATGTGTAAATTTCAAATCCTTTGAAATTCAATAATTTTTAAGAATTGTTACAGTAAATTATCAAAAATTATTTTTAAGATTTCAGTTCAATTATTTTCTATAGAATATTCAACTGAAATTCTTCTCTAACTCAATTATTTTTGATATTGTTGAGAAAATTCCCTTAATAAGAATTTAATTATTTATTTAATGAAAAAAAAGTTCATCTAAAATAACTTCTTCAAAATTTTGAATTAAAAGATTTTTAAAATCCAACTTTTCCAAAACTTTAACTGTTTTCAAGTATATTTTATGGAAATTTTGATGAAAATAATTGAATTCTTTAGAGTAATTTTAGTAAAATTAAATTGAAAACAATTGAATTTCTGTTGGGAATTTTATAAGTGTTGTATGAAAATAATTGAATTCCTTCAAATTTTTTGAAAATAATTGAATTCTTTTGAGGAATTTTATTGTTAAAATATATATTTTTACCAATCTGAAAATATTCAAAAAATTTGAAGTTGATGCTTGAAAATAGAAAATTAAATTTTATTTTTAATAATTATTGAAAGCGCAACTTTTATAAAATTCAATTATTTTTTGAATTTTTAAAGAAAATTATTCGCAAGATAATTTTTAAATATAGTAATTTTTCTACTGATTTTCGAGAGTTAAATTATTTGAAATTTTTTGATATTTATTTGAAATAAATATCACTTTTAAATCGACAAAGTTTAATTATTGTTAATAGCATGTGATTGTTAGAACTTCAATGTTAATTTTGTCGAACATTTTTCTTCTAATGTATACTGAATAAATTAAGCTGAAATTTTGTAAAAAAAAGTCTAAAATATAATGAAGAAGGGCAGTGATGTGCAAAAATTTTTAATAATTTAAAAATTAATTATAATAAAACTCTTTGAAATCGTTAAAAAGAGAAATGACAACTGATAATTGAGAAGTTATTTACCATTGAATTTCTAACAGTCAAATGCTGTTAAAAATAGAAAGAATTAATATTAAATAAAATCTTTTCAATAATTTTAAAGGCTGCTAGTCAACAAAATTCAGAATTTTCTTATGAATTCTATTCTATTTTTTTTACTCAACTAATTGGATATTTGATATAAATAAACATTACTTGACACAATTAATTTATTTTATCGCTTCAAGTAAACTGAATTATTTAATTCAAATAGTGCATTATTCAGAACAAATATATTATTTAATAGAAGCAAATAAAAAATATTTTGAACAAATAAATTACTTATTGAAACCAAAATAATGAGTTATTTGAAACAATTAATTTATTTCACTCAATTAGTTGGATTTATTCGAAGCCAAAACGACTTTGTTTTGATGCAAATAAATTTTGTATTTGGACTAAATAATTAATTATTTGAGGCAATTAAAGGGATATTAGTCTCAATTAAAATAATTAATTAAGAAAAATTAATTCAATATAATAATATAATAAATAATTAATTAATAATATTTGATAAAAGTAAATATTTAGTTAATTTAAAAATATTATTTTATTGATGCAAATAAATATTTATTTGACTTAAGTAATTCGTATTTGGTACAAATGAATATTTATTTGATACGATAAAATAAAGTATACTCAGATCTAATAAATGTTCACTTGGTTCAAATAAATATTTATTCGATAATAGACAATTAAACCATTTAATTGAATCAATTAATTTTTAGGGTCAGTTGGGGTAAATAGGAACAGATTTGCTAAGTTTTACCAATAACATAAGTTTTTTTTCTTTTAAATCCGAATACTTTCGGTTTTTTTGTGTGTTGAGTTATTATTTCACTTCCGTGGAACAATTTTATGGAGTAGTAAAAAATATGGGAATTATTAAATCGTAATAATCAACTGTTTCTATTTACCCCTAAATTTTTCAACTTTGCTAAAATTTAGGGGTAAATAGGAACAGTTGATTATTTCTTACAAAATTTAAGAAAAAATCAATTTCAAGTATGGAAATGTTAAAAGATACAAAGAATTACATAAAAATGATGTTAGTTATAAAATAATTTAGACTAATAAATAATAATGCATTACGTAAGTTTAACCCTTTAACGCCCAGCGTTTTCGATCAAAACCACTTTTGACTTTAAACCTTCACAACTTTGACAAAAATAAAAATATTTTTGATTTCTAAACACCCAACACCCACAAATTTATTCTACTTTGTGAAAAAAATTTATAGTACAATAAAGAATTCACAATTTTCTAATTCAAACAATAATAAAAAAAGAATGTTTATGGCAAGATTTACAACAAAATTACAAAATCGAAATTAAAATAAGGCTTAGCTAATGAAAATAACTACTTGAGGGTATTTGAGGTCGCTGATTACGAATCCGATGTCAGTTTTTCAAAATAAAAATGTCCGTCAAAAAAAGAAGAAAATTGCGCTTTTTTTAAAAAAAGTCGAGTTTTAAAGCCAAAAGATGAAACACATTTCACAAATAAAGGTTTTTTTCTTTATTTTTTTCTTCTTTTCTCTCTTATTCTCATATATAATGCTGAAAATAGTGTTGTAGTTTGAAAGAAACAATTTTTTCTCTTTCCATTATAAGAAATATTATTGAAATTTCTGCTGTTCCTATTTACCCCGAATTTCCAGTTTTTAGGGGTAAATAGAAACAGTCTCATATTTTTAATTAAAGTTTGCAAAATTAAAAAATCAAAGTTGATTTTTGTTGTAGTATTAATAAGAGATAAATATAAATTTTAATATGAATTTTTAGTTAATTTTTTTCCAAATGCGAGTCAAGAAAGTAAAAGGGTGTCTTCTTTGATTTTCAATTTTTTGTGCAATAGGAAATATTTTTGTATATACTGCTGCTAATAATTGACAAACGGAAAATAGGAAAACACTTAGAACTTGTTGGGGGTAATATAAGCTCAAGATGTAAGGCCGTATTTATTTTTAAAATTTTTTATTTAACTGAAATAACTACTGTTCCGATTTACCCCTTGTTTCTATTTATCCCAACTGACCCTATTTGATTCTATTAAATTTTTTTTCAATGTAGAATCAATACATTGAATAAATGTATGTAACTAACAAAATAGAAATTTTAACAAAATTTTTAAATATAGATTCGGATAAAGAATACAAATATCTGTGAAAAATAAGTTACAATGTCTTTCGTTAGTTCCAGCATGAGAATGCCAGTCAAATTGTAGTCGAGTACAATTTGAAAAGCGACTGCTGATTGTCTCTCTATTTCAATCGTTCTAGAGCAAGATTCCTTATTCACAGATCTGGTGCAGCATCCGTCGTGTCACTCTTTGCCTTTCCATTGCACGCGTTTGCCATGAAATAGAGTGATCATGTTAGTTAATACAGGAAAAGCAGTCGGTGGGAGGGAGGTGAAGGAAATTCAGAATAGTCAAGCAAGAAGGAGATTTGGTGCGGGGTAAATCGGAACATCAATGGGGAGGGTTTAGAGTGACAGTCTGCTACGATGAGAAGCGAAGCAGAGAGAGAGTAGATAACGTTAAGTGCATTACGCTTCTGCACAAGTTGCAAGCACACTATACCATATAAAAGCAGCACAATGACCAAGCTGCACAAGTTTCTGCTTTCTTCAAACCCCTTTTGTTTTTCTATCGGCACCTACCTATTTGATTCTCTCTCCACTCTCAGTCTCTCTCTCTCTCTCTCCATCTCTCTCTATTTTTCTCTCTCCCCCACCTTTCTACTTTTGTATTGTCTCTTGTCCTACCCTTACATGTACGAGAAACGTGACGTTCATTTTAAGTTCACTAGACTTTTTCCGCATTCCCAATGAAAAACTCGAGAGTTTTCTCTTTCAATTTAGTTCACTTTGGTCCTTTTTTCTTTAACCTTTTTTTTTATCAAGAAATATCTAATTTATTTGTTATCCGTACTTGTGTTAAATTTAGATTTCTACCGTCTCTATATTGTTATTAAGGTTTGTTTGTTGCACTTGTAGGTACAAATTACCCACTCGACAGTGGAAGGAAAAAATTACTTTTTAGAAAACAAGCATTTTGTTTAAATTTTTCTTCTGCTACTAAGAGTTATTAAAAACAGGCCTCGAATATTATGACTTTTTCGACTTTTTTCCACTATTTTCAAAAAATGTGTCTTTTCTTCCAAGTTTTGCCACAAAAAAACAATTTTTTTTTGGTATAAAAATGCAATTTATTTCGGTTTTTATAGTGTAGAAACCCACATAGAAAAATTCCATAGCAGTTCCCCCTGGAAATTCTGCAAGTTTTTTATTTTAATAGTATTTTAATTATTCTATTATGATTAGTGTCTAATAATAAGCCAAAACACAGAGCTACTTAGAACTTTTTTTTCGAATTTATTTCCAATTCAAAGAAAATTTGTATCTTGAGAAATGACGCTGGTCTTGACAATTTTTTTAAGCAATTTTTGGAGTAGAATATCAAATTTGGGCTTTTTTCATTAATTTGGAGCTTTTTTTTTATTAAAGAAGAGCTTTTTCCGAAACACGGGAATACTGATAACTTTTTTAGAATTTATTTACGATTCAGAAAAAATGTGTGTTTTTTTTTAAAAACAAAGCTGGTCTTGATAGTTTTTTTAAATTATTTTCAGAGTCGAATATCAAATTTACGCTTTTTTTCATCAATTTGGAGCTTTTTTTATTAAAGAAGAGCTTTTTCCGAAACACGAAAATACTCGATAACTTTTTTAGATTTTATCACCGATTCAGAAAAAATTTGTGTCTTGAAAAACAAAGCTGGTCTTGATAATTTTTTTAAATTATTTTTTGAGTCGAATATAAAATTTACGATTTTTTTCATCAATTTGGAGCTTTTTCTGAAACACTGAGGTACTCAGAACTTTTTTAGAATTTATTTCCGATTCAGAAAAAATTTTTGTCTTGGATAACAAAGCTGGTCTAGAGAATTTAATAATTTTTTTAAAACAATTTTTGGAGGCGATTATCAAATTTGTTTTTTTTTCATAAAATTGGAGCGTTTTTTTTTTCTTAAAAAAGTTCTTATTCCAAAACACGGAGGTACTTAGAACTTTTGTAGAATTTATTTTCGATTCAGAAATAATTTTTGTCTTGAAAAACGACGCTGGTCCCCACTTCAAAAAATTCCATGGCTTTTAGAATTTCCATGGAATTTCCAGGGGGTACTTCCATGGAATTTTTCCACGTGGGAAGTATAACTGTAGACAAATCTTTTAAAATTAATTTTTGAATGATTTTTTCTAATTAAATTTTTGAAATATACAATTAAAAAATTTTTCAATAATTGAAATTTTGTAAAATTTAACTGAAAATAATTTATTTTTTCAAGTATTTTATAACAATTTTTGAAAATCAACTTTTGAGAAGTTTTAATTAGAAATTTTGAAAATAATTGAATTTTTAAAAATTTACAATGAAAAATCTTCAAGTGTAAATTTATAAATAGGAAAATTAATGAAAATTAGCTTCTAAAAATTATATTAAAATATTTTTGATAAAGTAATAATTAGGTATAGAATTTTTTCCTTGCAGTTTTTTAAAATTCAATTTTTTTCAATAATTTTAATTATACGTATTTCCGAAAATTCAAATACGTATCCAAAAAAAATAATAACATTAAAATTTTTTAAGAATTATTTTTAACACTTTGGAGAAAACAATCATGTTCAACATTTTTTATTAAAATTCAATAAAAATTAAATTGTTCAAAAATTCTTTAAAGAAATTCAATTATTGTCGTAAAAGTACATTGGAATATTTTAAAAAAAATTATCTTCGACCAAATAAATTAAAATTTTTCAAAATTTACTTTTTTAGACTCACTACCAAATTTCAATTACCTATTTGAAAGTTATGAAAAATTAAATTTTTGTATTTAATTAAATGGAAGAAAAATTGAAAATAATTGATTTGGAAATGAAGTTTAGTTAAAAATTGCAGAAAGTAATTTAATTTTAGAAGAATTTGTTTCTTAAAATTGTAATTTTAAGAGATTATTAAATTTCAGAAGGTTTTAATTTGAAATTTTTCTAATTTTATTTCCCATGGAAAAGCAAATAATAATTATTTAAATATTTATTTAACAAAATTATTCAAGTTTAGAAAAATTGAATCAAAAGTCTCATTGATTTAATTTTTTCCCTAATTTCAAAGTCCACAAGTTTCTGTCTAAAAAGCTGGAGATTAAATAAAATTAAAGAAAAGAGGAATAAATTTAGCCAAAAGAAAAAAAGATTTCTCTTATAATTTCTACTTTTGAATTTGTACATAATCATTTTTTTCCCTCTCTTGCTTTAAAAAAAATGTACCCACATTCAGTCGGTTAGATTTATTGTTGGGGAAAAAAGCGTCTCCTTTTGCGAGAGCAGTAAACTTCTTGAATGCAATCACCCAATTTCTCTGTTTCTTTCATCGTTTCTCATTTTTCTCTCGCCCTCGCGACGAAATCCCGTTGTCACGTACCTCAATTGCGTGTGCAAGTGACACTCAAAAACACGGTATACATATATATATATATATACATCAAATTCAACACATAGTTATTTTATTATTTCCTCATTGGATTTTTTACCTTCATTTTCTCTACCCTCGACAAGAATTTCCCTTTTTTTTCTCTTTTTTTTTTTATTTTTTTATTTCAGAACATTTCTTTTTAAGAATCTTCTTTCAAGTAAATTAAATTCTCAATATTTTTATTTCATGGGAAAAATCTCAATCTCCCTCCGGTGCATTAAAAACCATAATTTAAATGAAAATTCTTTTTCAAATGAAAAATAAACTCTCAAAGATTTATTTTCAATTTTCATTCGTTTGATTCTCAGGGAAAAATATATGGATTATTAAAAATTATACTAAAATTTACATTTTATGATAAAAATATACTGTACATTATTAAAATGTATATTATAAATTAAATTAAATTATATTTCAATATTATTAGAAGAATATTGTTACTGTATCTTTTTTAAAATAATTTTCATCATTTCAATTCAATTATTATTTTAATAATAAATAATTTTTCGTAAAGATCTTTTGAAAATTTTCAAATTCATTTGTTTACAATTCAATTTTACAAAATTTCTATTACTCGGAAATTCTTCAACTAAATATACATTAGAAAATAAAAACTTGAAATAATTGAAAAAAATTTCGAGTTAGTTGCATCGAATTTTTAATTAAATGTATGAAAAATTCAAATTTTCAAGGACTTTAATTTGAAACTTTTACAAAATTCAATTATTATTTCTAAAAGTTGCAATTATTAGTAACTTCTCAAAAATTTAATTATTATCTAAAACTTTAACTAAAATTAATTTTTAAATCCATTTTTATTAGATAATTCTACGAGAATTCAATTATTTAAATACAAACATAGATAATTTATTAATTAATTGAATATTCAACAAATTTTTAAATAATTGGAATCCTTCGACGAATTTTAATAAAATTTTTAAGAATAATTACATTTTACGAGGTTTTCGATAAAAAATGATATTAAAAATAATTAAAATTCTGCAATGAGTTTTATTATTTATGAAAATAATTAAATTATTGCGCCAAATTCTATAAAAAAGCTCCAAAGAAATGATTTTGTTCGAAAGAATTTATGCAAATTCAAATTTTTAATAATTGAATTCCTGTGAAATTCTCATTATTTTAGAAAATAATTGAATACTCGTGTAGAACTTTGTCAAAATTGTTTTTAAATAATTGAATTCTTTTGGGAAATTTTATTAAAATAATAAATATACTAATTATTAAATTAAGAAAAATTTTTGAAAATAATTTAAATATTGCAATGAATTTTTAAAAATTTTTGAAACTAATTGAATTTCATTACTTTAAAAAAAAATTGATTTCCTCCGAATGATTTTTATTATTTATGAAAATAATTAAATGCCTGAAAAGAATTTGAAAATTTATTAAAATAATTGAATGACTGCGATGAATTTTATGCCAAATTTTAAAACATTTAATTTTTTCAAAAAAAAGTGTATGCAAATTCTATTTTAAAAAATTGAATTCCTGTGAAATTTTTATTTTTTTGAAAAATAATTGAATATTCGTGTAGAATATTAAAATTTTGGTTTAATAATTGAATTCTTTTGTGAAATTTTATTGAAATAGTAAAATATTGGAGATCATTGAATTAAGAAAATTTTTTGAAAATAATTGAAATTTTGTCATAAATTTTATTTAAATTTTTGAAAATAATTAAATTTTATTACTTTTGAAAATAATTGAATTTATTTATGAAAATAATTAAATTCCTAAAAAGAATTTTAAAATTTATGAAAATAATTGAATTACTGCGATGAATTTAATGCTAAATTTTAAAACATTTGATTTTTTCAAAAAAATGGATGCAAATTCTATTTTAAATAATTGAATTTCAGTGAAATTTTTATTTTTTTGGAAAATAATTGAATGTTTTTGTAGAATATAAAAATTTTGGTTTAATAATTGAATTCTTTTGTGAAATTTTATTAAAATAGAAAAATTTTTGAAAATAATTGAAATTTTGTCATGACTTTTATTAAAATTTAAAAAAAAAATAAATTTTATTACTTTTGAAAATAATTGAACTCTTGTGATAAATATTGTTATTTATGAAAATAATTTAATTTTGCAATAAATTTTATTAAAATTCCTGAAAATAATTGAATTTTGTCGAAGAATTTTGCTATTCATTAATAAGGATAATTAAAATGTTGACACGAATTTGAAAATAATTGAATTTCTGGAAAGAATTTTCATATTTTTTAAGATAGTTGAATCTTTTAAAGAATTGTGTTAAAATTTTTAATATTGAAATTAAAATTTTTTACAAAAATTCTTCATTAAATGATTAATAAGTTATAACTTTATGTCAGTTCTTCAATAGAATTAAGTTATTTAAAATAAATTATTGTCAGAAATAGAAAAATTTTTAGGTATTTTGTAGAACTATTGTTTTTTTATTAACTTTATTTATTATTTATTTTGTATTTTTTTATTATTTACTTTATTTATTTATTCATTGCTTTATTTATTTTGCTTCCTCATGAGGAAGCTTTGCATTGGTGACGATTTTCAATTTTTCAAAACAAGGTTATATGGACTCATTTTCATCTAGAACATATGTATATTCAATTATGAGCAAATGTCCAGATGTATGTGTGTGTGTATGTATGTGTGTATGTGTGTGTGTATGTGTGTATGTGTGTGTGTGTGTATGTCACAAAAATTGTGTACAAATTATCTCAGACAAATTTTGATGGATTGTCCTGAAATTTTGCAGGTTTATTGCAGTCATTAATACCTGAAATCTGACACAAGGATTTTCAAAAATATGTCCAAAATTTTTTTTTATACAATTTTTTTAAAATTCAGAAAATTTTTTTTTTTGTATTTTCTGAAATAATTTTTTTATTTGTTAATATTTTTATTAATTATTCTCAAAATTACATTCCTGGCAAGAAAACGAATCGATTGATGTATACAAAGTATATATTTTATCAAAATTTATAAAATTAATAAATATTTTTCTTTTTCACAAAAAATTCAAATTTGGTATTTTTTTCATAATTAATTTAATATTAATATTAATATTTTGAAATGATTATTCTATCATAAAATAGAAGCAATTGGCAAATGAAAGTGTAAATTTCACCAAATATTTATACAACAACTTATAAATGATTTATATAATTTTATTTTTAACCAATCTTCTGGACGAACCCTTTTGTACATAATTTTTCAAAAGTTTGCAATACCGCAATTTTTATATATTGAGGAAGCTTAATGGTCATAAAATGAACAACTTGTTTATTTATTTTGCTTGTTTATTATTATAAATCGTAACATTTGTCTAAAAATTATGTTTAAAAAATACATTTCAAAAAAATAATGTTTTAAATCAATCAAAATGATTGACTGTAAAATAATTTGAAACCTTATAAAATTGCACAATCTCTCCAAAAATCGGAATGTACTTCATGTTTTTGTTTTTTAACAATGTGAGTTACAGATGAAACCATTCTCCCAAAAAAGTCCATTTTTAAATCTGATACAGTTTTTTAAATCACAAAATGTTGTTTAAAAAAGCAAATAACATATATATTCACAATTCCCAAAAGCAATTTTTTGAAATTTCAAACCAGAGGAAAACGAAAAATCTACAAAAAAGATAAATAATTGAAAACGAGAGAGTAAAAATTTTACTTTACATTTTCATTGTGAAATTTTCTCTCTCTCTCTCTCTTTCACTGTAAAAAATGCAATTTCCCTTGAGTTTACGGTTGAGAATTTTAAAAAGAGCCTATATAAGAAATAAAAAAAGAACTGTTTCGAAAGACCTGCGGATCAAAGATATATATTGAAATATTGAGTTTGCAGTTCAGTGGATAATATACGGAATTTGCCATATATATAGATAGTATACGTTCATATAGTTTCATATAAACGTACACACGCATACACACGAATGCAATGACACTACACTTGGGTTGCGTCATAAACCAACTTGACTACCGCATAATGCCTACCAAAGGCCTTTAATATGCGATCGGGGAATACCCAGATTCGTAGTAATCCTCAGAATGCTCATGAGTAATTAAAAGCACTGACAATCACAACAAAAGCATGTCATGATTATATATATATATATATATAACACTGGAGATAATATAACAGCAGTCACTGAATTTTCGCACAATTTATATTCCCTTTCATGTAAAATTGATAATTTCACGTATGTTTCATCATTCATAATCCGAGGCGAAAATAATCTATTCTTCTTCATTTTTTAAATAATTCGAAATTTCGAAATTCATTTGGACAAAAATAATGGTGGACAGTGAATTTGAATTACACAGAGATATATATATATATATATTAAATTTTGTAAAAGTAGTTTACAAATTTGGGAAAAAGTGCGACAAAGCGAAATTTTGATATAAAAAATACTAAAATTTAGAAAAACTTATTATGTGTTATTTGAATTGCTGAAAAGAATTTTAATATTTATTAAGATCTATTTTTAAAATAAATAATTAAATTCTCAAAATACTTTTTAAAAAATTACTAAAAATAATTGATTTAAAGAAGAATGTTAGTAAAAAATAATAATAATATAATAATAATAAAAAAAATAAATAATATTAATAATAAATAATTCTTATATAAATTTACTAAATTTCACTTCAGTTTTGTTAAGGGTTTAATATTTTTTATATCAAAATTTCGCTTTGTCGCATGTTTTCCCCAATTTGTAAAATACTTTTACAAAATTAAATATATATATATTCTCTCTCTGTGTAGGAAAAATGTTTTCTCATTTGAATTAGTAATTTTCTGCTTTCGAAATAGTAAATTTTACTAATACATTAGTAGAAATTACTATTTATTAGTAAAATTTACTAATTCAAAAGCAAAAAGTCAATTCACTAATTCAAATTAGTAAATGTTTTTACTAACTCAAATTATAAAAGTTGGGTTATAATTATTTAATTTAAAATTTTGTTGAATAAATATTCTTTCCAATTAGAGAAAACAAAATAATTAAAAATTTTCATTTTTAATAAAAAATATTGTTGACAAATTTTTCAAAATAAGTATAGGTTCTAATTATAATTAAAAAAATTTTAAGTTTTCAATTATTATTTCATTATAATATATACGAAAAATTGACATTAAAATTAAAATATAAAACAATTTTAAGAATTTATTACTTTATTACTTAAAATATTATAGTTTTATAATTTATTTATAAAAAGAGGAAAAGTAATTTTCACCGACTTTTAATTAATAGAAAAATATGTATAAAGGAGAACGAATTAAACGCGCTACAATAATGCCCGTAAAAATGTCCTAATTTTTAACAATTAAGAATTGTTTAAAAAAAGGAAATTGTTTTAAATAATTAAAATAATTAATTACAAAATAAAAAAATTTTAAACAAAGCAAAATAATTTATACTTTCAAATGACAAAAATACAAGCTAACAAAAATATTTAGCTTCAAAATTAAAAGAAGTAAATATTTAGTAAGTAATTAATGATCTAAATTATCATTTAAATATTTGAAAATAAGTTATAAATCAAAAACTATGGCATTTATTGTTTCGACTCAAATGAGAACAAATTTATCAGTAATCTTAGAAACATGATTTTCTTATTTGATTAAATTTCTATTATTTTGGCCAGTATTGCGATTCATTTCTTTTGTAATTTTCTTTAGATCATAAGATTTTTCTTGTTAAGGACAAATTTTTAAATTAATAAATAAATAAGAACCGCAAATTTAATTCTTTTTACTTGAAAAATTTTTTAAAACAATAAATACAGGCCTTGGATGATATTTTTAAAAATTTTAATTTCGAATTTTTTGAATAATTAAAATAAAAATTCTGAAGAACTTCGTTTTTCGAAAAATTTTAATTTAAATTTTTTTATAAGTAATTTGATATTTTGATTTTAAATTGAGATTTATTTCGAATGAATTTTTCTATTTAAAAAAAAAAATAAATGAATTCTCAAAAAACTTTTTGAAAAATTACTAAAAATAATTGATTTAAAGAATGTTAGTAAAAAATTCTAGAAAATATTTGAATTTTGGAAGAATTACAGTTACAATTTTTAGAAATAATTGAATTTTCAAAAGATTTGAAACTGTAGCTTTTAAAAAAATTAAATAATTTTTCGATTTTGACTTCGATTTTTATTTTCACTCTGATTTACGCTTTGATTTTGACTTTTATTTTCTCTCTGACTTTCGAAATCAAAGTCAAAATCAGAGTGAAAATGAAAGTCAAAGTCAAAATCAATGTCAAATTCAAAATCAAATTACAATGAAAATCAAATTTCAAAATTCCATCCCTTAAAAAATTAAAATTTCTTCAAGATAATTGAATTCCCGAAAATAAAAATTATAATTAAAAAGTTTTCCAACAATTGAAAATTAGGTCAAATTTTATACTTTTATTAAAATTACAATTTTCCAAAATAGTCGTGTCTTTGGTATATAAAAAATAATTCTGTTTGCTTCAAACATATATTGTTTTCTGAGAGTAGAGAATATAACATTTTTAGAATTTACCCAATAAATTTTCCAATATTAATTTTTCTATTTTCTCCAGATTAAATTTTCAATTGTTCCTATATCAATGCTGCTCGTAAAATTACAATGTTAATTAAAAATTCGACAATTTGTCGAAGTGGCTTTCAACCTTCTCTCGAAATATATACATATATATATATACAAATATAACCACGACACAAACACAAATGCGCAGATGGAGACCAAACTTTCTAGATAATGCGGTAAGAATTACTGAACCTGGGTGCATAAAACCATGAAGATTAACTGCACTGCCTTCCAAATTTACGTAATTAATTAGACTTTTTTTTCACTTGCTTCGGTAAGAGGAGGAAATTTATCGTCATTATACTACAAACGAAATAAATTTCCCCCAATAATTCTCCACTCTACTTGTGCTCTTTTACCATTCTGATTTTAAAACACAATTATGAAATTCATTCTATTATAAAAAATTGAAAATTTTCCTGCAAAAAGAGAAAAAAAAGATATTTAATAATTAAACGCATACATAATTAGGGTAGAATGGAGAAATGCTAATTAACACAAATTCAGTTGAAATATTTTTTTTTATCGAAAATTTCAAACAATCGAAATTGATATAGTATTTAAAAGAGACTTTGAAGTGATTAAATCATAAAAATACAATTGAAAAAATTGATAATAAATTTAGTTTCCTAGGTACGTGAAAATAATTTTTAAACAAGTTGTTTTAAAAAAAAAATGATAAAATCTAGGGAGTATTAAAAAAGTGGTTTATTTTTTAATTTCCCCATTCGTGGTAATTCGTTTTACGTATTTATTTTAAAATACATATTTATTTTAGCGATAATAAATAAAAGAGAAAAATATTGTATTGTTTAATTTTTTTTACATTTTCTATTATAAATAAAACAAACTGATATTTTACGAGGAATTACGTTACATATGAGTGCTTCCATTAAAAAAGTATTTAAGGATAGAATAAAATTTAATACAGAGAATTTTTTTGCATATACAATATTTTATAACGAGAAAAGAAAAAAAAAATTTTTTTTCAACAAATATAAAAATCTGTTATTTTCAATGTTTATTTTAAAAAAAAAAAGTTGTTTTTTTAATTAAATTTATTATTATTAAATTATGAAATTTGTAAAAACATTTCATTTATATTGTTACAGTTTCATAAGTTTTTCTTAATTTAATGTTATTTTATTTATATAATATATGAATAATTTAAAATAATTCCACAAAGTTGAGAATTTCAAGAATATTCTAAATTTTCTTGTTCGTAAAATTAATCCACAAGCGAAAACAGTGCACCAAGCGTTTTCAATTAAACAGTAATTTGCTAACCAGTTATATCCAGTTCTATTTTGACTGAATTAGATTATGTAAAGTTTGATGTGACAATAAAGAAGGATATAATTTTGTAGATAGAAACAATTAATTAACAGATTTAATGTTTGTTTATTGTAGATGAAATTTTCATTAAAAAATTGTTTTCTGTTGAAAGTGAAATTTTGGAATAAATCTAAACTTTTAAATAAAGTTTTTTTTTTTTTTTCATTAAAAATATTTTCATAAATTACTCACTGAAATAAAAAAACAAAAATTAAAAATTTTGAAACTTTCTAAACTATTTTCTAATAAACAATACAATATTTTGGTTAAAAAAATTTAAATTTGAGAAATAAATAAATTAATATAACCCATTTAAACGTGTTTAAAATTTTAGAGAAATTTTTTAAAATATATTTTTTTTTTCAATTTGTAAAATATATTTTTCTGACTTTTGATTTTTTTCTATTTTTTTCTAAATTTTCTAAAATATATTTTTCTAACTTTTGATTTAAAAAATTTTTTTTCTACAATTTTCGATTTCTAAAATATATTTTTCTATATTTTGATTTTTAAAGTGTATTATCCAAAAAACTTGAAATTTCTATAAAATAAATTTTATTAGTAATTTTAATTATGAAAACATAATTTCCATTAATTATAAAAAAAATCTTATGAAACTTTATCATTTGATATTGATAATGCCAAAAAATTTAATAGTTTCAAATTGAACTTTTTATCAAAAATTTAAATTCACTTGTAAAAATTTAAATGACAAAAAAAATCTTCTATAGCTTCAAATTAAATTTTGTTGAAAACTTTAAATTCTTTTTTTAGAAATTTGAATTGATTAGAGAATAATAATTTTACGAGTTTAATTAGAAAAGAAAAATTCTAAGTATTGATCTTGGAAATGAAAGTTTAAAAATTGAACTTTATTGAGCAACAAATTGTTTTAAAAATTGAATTCATCGAAAAAACATTTTTACTGATAGACTATTAATGAAAAAAATTTTTTTCGATGCAGAATTTGATTAAATGAAAAATAGGAATTTATTTTATTTTCTGATATTGAAAAACGAAGGAGAATTGTCAAATGTCAAATATTGATTAAATGACATTTATTATATTATTAATTACTGTACCTAATAAAAAACTATTGCTTTATATTCTGTAACTTTTGTTAAAAACACAATTTATAAATAATAATACTATTTAACAAACATTTTTTGTTTACATTGGATTTAAATATATTAAATATGCTTTTTTTATGTTAAATATGCTTTTATAAATGGGTCATTCCAGGTGAAATTTCCATTCAAAAACTTTTTTGTCCGGAACATTTTTTTCGACTTCTATATCAAAAATAAAAAAACGCGTAATTTTTTCTCGGCTACTGAAAAAGTTGTATTTAAAAGAATTCCAATTTCCACAAGTTTCCTTCAAGAGAAAAATTAAAAAATACCTTTCTTCTTATTTTTTTATAAAGAATTCGAAAAAGATTGTTCCGAGGAAAAAAAATTTTTAATGAAAATTTCTGCTGGAATGCTCCATATGTTTGTTAATTTCAAAAATTTGTAATTTTAAATAAAAGTTTTAAAATGTTTTAAAAAGTTAAAAAAATTTTTTTAAGTTTTAAATTAGTATGCATTAATAGTGAAAGTACGGTGTAAATAGACAATGGTACTATATAGTCAAATGTAAAATGTCACATAGTAAAATAATAATTGTCGAATTTTCATTTATGCATTTAATTAACATTTTGTGTGTCATTGATCATTTTGGTATATATGTAACGGTGATAAATTCGAGTAATTAAATCAATTTGCCTCTATTTACTCCTCGCTTATTAATTAACGACGAATAACAGCATTTAATTAGTGACCCTCAATGGTTGAAGCATTGGATTTTGTCTAAAAGTTCATTATATATATATATAACCACTCTATAATTATTGTCAACCTATTTTCACACCTAGTTGAAAACTTTATTTTTCATTAATCATATTATAAGTGATATCTTATTATCGACGTCGTCGTCGTCATAGTTGTCATTTAATTGTAAAAATTTAAATTCATTTCGTCTTTTTTAATTTTTATTTTTCAATTTATCTGGTCTAAAAAATTGTGTAGAATGATTCTACATAAAATTCTACATAAAATTTCCCGTTTATATATATATTTTAAATAAATAATTAA
Source organism: Leptopilina heterotoma (assembly GCF_015476425.1). NCBI lineage: Eukaryota > Metazoa > Arthropoda > Insecta > Hymenoptera > Figitidae > Leptopilina > Leptopilina heterotoma. Next base: position 452,392 of record NW_025111138.1, read on the forward strand.
GTAAATAAATGAATAAATAAATAAATAGATTTAGTCAACATTCTGTAGAATTTTTAAATTCCAGTAAATACTGGGTAGTTTACACAATTATTTTTCATAGACATTAATTAATTCAATATTAATTTCAATATATTGGTAATTAAATTTTTCCTTTTTTGAATTTCACGCCAATAATAATTTCAAATAATAAATTAATAGTAAAATTGTAAAATAATTTTAAATTAATTTTAGAATAATTTAAAAATAATTTAAAGTTAATTTAAATTAATTAAGTTAATTTATGTTAATTAAGTTAATCTATGTTAATTTTTTAAAATAATTCAAAAAGAATTTAAAGGTCCTTTTTATTAATACTTAATTAATTTAATCAAGTATTAATTAAAATTACCTTTAATAATCAATTTACATGGAAAATATTGTGCAATGTGAGTAGTTGAATGTGTGCCTTGGTTTAAATATACATATATGTATATATATAAATTGTCGTTAAGTTGACTGACACTATTGTTATGTGGGGCCTCTCATTATTACGTTGTAAAATATAATTGCCATAATCACTGTGAAACTGGAAGCTTCTAACCTTATCTCGTCACCGATTAGCGTCAGTGGCTTAACGGTGAAAACTAGACTGTGAGGATCGTCGAAGGGAGTGCATTAATGTTCTCCCTTCGGACCATAATTCCTCGCCTCACTGACTTTCCACCAAAATAATGCTCTCCACACCCTCTATAAAGCATTCATCTTGCATAGAATTGCCTTTCAGAAATCTGACTTGACTTAATATCATAAACTCCCCCATGAGTTGCCAAAAACTATAAAATGTAATAAAATATTACTATAAAAAAAAAAGAAAATTGTGTGCGCATAATTTTACGCGAATCATATTTTTCTCGTTCTACATTTTGCAGGAATTGTAAATTTTTCCTTCTTCTTCTTTTTTTTTATTAATTAAACACGTTTTTAATCACGAAAGCAGTAAATTTTCAATGAAAAAAGAGAATTTAAATAGAACGAAAAATATAAATTCGATGAAAATTTTATATCAGTAGAAAATTAATTTAAAAGACAGACAAATCGTTTTAAAGTGAAATTTTCTTTTTTCATTAATAAGGAACTGATGTCAAGAACTTTTAAATTACTAATAAATTTTGTAAATCAGTGAAAAATAGCAATTTTAAATCAGACACTTCGCTGCTTTTCTTGTCGAAAGTTTTATCAGTAGTAAAGTATATTTTTAGTCGGACAATGTTTTTAACAATTTTTTCTATTTCTAATATTGTTCAAAATTTTTCTTTCCCTGTAATGAGTAACTCAGAGAGAAAAGTACATGGAAACAGTAGTTTAAGGTTAAAAATAAAATTTTTGTTTCTTCAGTAGTAAAAATACAATTTTAGTCAGACAATGATTTTTTAATTCTTATATACTCGTGAATTAAAAAAGACTTCAAATTTTAAATTAATGAAAAATACATATTTTTATCAGACAAATTTATTTCTGTTCATGTAGAATGCTTTATCAGTAGTAAAATATATTTTTAGTCAGACAAAATCTTTATTTTTAATATATAAATTTAGTTTCTAGTGCTAAATATAAGTTTTTTGTAAAATAATTTTTTTTTTTTAATTTACAGAGAAGAAAAATTTAACGAAAAATTGTTAAAAGCAGGTCTGATTAAAATCTACTACCTACTGATAATTTCAAGATTTTTTTTGTAAATAATTATTTATTATTTTTTTGTAAATATTTAAAGATTTTTTTAGATTCGAAGTTATTAGCAGTAGAAATAGTCCATTTTAGTCAGACGGAACTCTTTAAATTGGTGAAATCTTTTTTTTATCAGTAGTAGAAACCACTGCTTGTCAGACATTCAAGTTATTTATCTAAATAATTTTAAAAACTATTGTTTTCATATTATTAGTAGTAAAAACTAATTTTAGTCAGACACGTTTTTATAGTGAATTGTTAATTTTTTCTAAGTTTAAATTTTTATTCATTGTATTTACTAACTCGGGTAAAAAATAACACAACTCTAGTAGAAGACAATTTAGATTGAAAATAGATTTTTTTTTAAATTCAGTAGTAGGAGTACAAGTTTAGTCAGACAGTGTTCTTTAAATCTCTGAATTCATGTTTTAAAGAAGACTATTTCTATAATCAGTTTATAAATGAATGAATATCAAAATTTTAATCCGACATTTTACTTCTATTCTAAAGAAACGTTTTGTCAAGTAGTAAAAATTTTTTTTAGTCAGACGCAGATTTTTAAAAAATAATTTGTTTTCCAAATTGGTAAAATTTTTTGCAATAACTAACAGTGAATATTGTATTTTGAGAATTTAGTAAATTTGACTTAATTTTTCAGATTGGGAGTCATTATCAGTAGTAAAAGTCAGTTTTAGTCAGACGCAATTCTTTGAATTTTATAGTCAGACATGCTAATTAACACTGATTGTCAGACATTCAAGTTATTTATCTAAACAGTCTTAATAATTACTGTAAGGTACAAAATAATTTTAAATTTATATTATCAGTAGTAAAAACCAATTTTAGTCAGACAAGATTTTAATGAATTGGGAATTTTTAACGTTTTATCAGTAGTAAAATATATTTCGAGTTAGACAAAAAATTTATTTTGGAAAAATAAATTCTGTTTGGCAAAATCATAAATTTTTTTTTGTATATAACATAGCAGTAAATAGTTTTATACTATTAGTAGTAAAATTAAATTTTATAGTATAATACACAATTTTAACCCAAACTTTATTGGATCAGAAATTGATCCAGTTTCTCAATGACGTAATAAAAAAAAAAGATAAATGTGTTAAGAGGGGGGGGGGGTTAAAAAAATAAGCATTACTTTTTTTGTCAACACTTTCAAAATGTCGTTACTTATATTTCCTGAAGAATATTGAATTTTCGATATTCTCATCACATGGGGAAAGTATTATTTAATCATAAAATGAAAATAATTCTTTTCCTAATGTTGGAAAAAGTAGGTCATCTTGACAAATAACGTCTTATATTGTATATTAGGCATATATATACATTTATAAAAAGATACACACATACGTATATATTAATATAAAGAAATAGAAATTGTTTCTTTTTTCATAAGGATCCTTTTCCTTTTTTTGTCTGCCAATCCTTGGTTAATACGTGCAGTGATAAATGTTTATGTTTAGACCACATATTAGGGGTGTTTTTTTTCTGTCTCTTCTCTTTTCTTTTTGTTGCTTTACTTTTGATGGGGTAATGCGGGAGAAACCAGGAATAAAAGAACAACCATATAAGGGTTGCGCGCGGCTTAACAATATCGTCAATGGGTTTCCCAGTTGGCAACACCTTTTCGACGAAAACGTCTCCTCGTCTAGTATAGGGCTCAGGGAGGCGGTTGGATAATGGCAAAGAGGGGTTGAACTCATCCTCCTTTTTCACATAACAGACACTGCGATTTCTCTTCATTTCTCCATGACACGCATTATTTCCCAGCAGTTTATCACAATTCCCGTCTACTGCTTTGGTCGTTGGCTACTCTTCACTGTATATACTCATCTTTTTTTTATTCCTTTTTTTTTCTCATATATAGCCACCCTACGGATATAAAACATATATATATATAAATATGTGTGTATCCCCCCTCTCGCATTATTTTTCTTCGCGTATTTATTGATATAAGAAACAGATGATATTTTCAAAGACAAGATTTATAGGTTAAGTGCATTTATTCTAGTGGATCATAATATTTTAGACTATAATTATCACAGTAAAACGTGAGGTGTTAAAATAACACCAGAATGGATTAAAGTAATTTGCAACAGTTTAATCCTTCTAGGATTAAATTAACATCAGAAAGGATAAAAATAATCTATTTTGGTATTATTTTTAGCTATGAATGAAATTTTACTTTAAATAAAACACCAAAGTCAACGATTTGTTAAAATTCAACAAATTTAGCTTCTCCAGGGAGAATAGTAAGTTACTAACTTACTAACTAACTTAGTTACTAACTTAGTTACTAACTTACTAACTAACTTAGTAACATAGTTACTAAATTCAATTGTGTTCCAAAATTTTAAAAAATTCTCGTCAAAATTTCAATTCTCTTTATAAATAATAAAATTCTTCTCTGATATTCAATTATTTTACAAAATTTTAATCAAATTCTTGTCAAAATTTCAATTATTTTCAAAAGTTTTCTAAAATTCAATGATGTTCAATATCTAATATTTGAATAAAATTTTCCCAAAGAATTCCATTATTAAAAAAAAAATTTCAATAAAATTCTACGCAAACATTCAATTATTTTCATAAATAATACAAATTTTTACAGGAATTCAATTATTTTACAAAATTTTAATCAAATTCTTGTCAAAATTTCAATTATTTTCAAAAGTTTTTTAAAATTCAATGATTTTTCAATATCTAATATTTGAATAAAATTTTCCAAAAGAATTCCATTATTAAAAAAAAATTTCAATAAAATTCTACGCAAACATTCAATTATTTTCATATATAATACAAATTTTTACAGGAATTCAATTATTTTAAAAAATTTTAATCAAATTCTTGTCATAATTTCAATTATTTTCAAAAGTTTTCTAAAATTCAATGATTTTCAATATCTAATATTTGAATAAAATTTTCCAAAAGAATTCCATTATTAAAAAAAATTTCAATAAAATTCTACGCAAACATTCAATTATTTTCATAAATAATACAAATTTTTACAGGAATTCAATTATTTTTATAAATAATAAAATTCTTTTAGGAATTCAATTATTTTCATAAATAATAAAACTCATTGCAAAATTTCAATTTGTTTTAATGCAATTTTAATCGAATTCTTCGAAAAATGTAATTATTCTTAAAAAATTTATTAAAATTCGTCCAAAGAAATTAATGATTTAAAAAATTTGTTGATAACCTTTTTTTATGAGAATTTAATTTCAAGAAACATGAATTTAATAAATTATTTATTTTTGTATTTAAATAATTGAATTGTCGTAGAATTTACTAATAAAAATGGTTTTAAAAATGAATTTCAGTTAAAATTTGAGATTATAATTGAATATTAAAAGGATATTATAACGTGGATTTTTAGAAATAATTAAATTTTGAAAAATTTTTAAACTAAAATCATTGAAATTCGTAATTTTTCATATTTTTACCAAAAAATTTTATAGAATTAATTCTTTTTTAAAGTTTAACAGGCTTTTAATTGAAATTATTTCAAGTTTTTATTTTTTCAATATATATTTAATTGCAGAATTTCCGAATAATTGAAATTTTGTAAAATTGAATTGTAAACGAATGAATTTGAAAATTCTCAAAGAACTTTTTTAAAAATTATTAAAAATAATGAATTTATTGAAGAATTTTAGTTAAAAACACTAGAAAAAAATTTAATTTTAGAGAAGTTACAAATTATTGCAGAAATTCAATTATTTTTAAGAGTAATAAAATTCTTCTTAAGGATTCAATTATTTTTACTAATAATAAAACTGATCGCAGCGTTTCAATTATTTTTCATACAATTATAATTGAATTCCTTGAAAAAAGTAATTATGTTCATGCAAGTTTTAATAAAATTCGACAAAAAGAATTCAATTATTTAAAAATTTGTTACTAAAATTCTTTATGAGAATTGAATTTTGAGAACTATTCAATTATTCAATAAATTATTTACTTTTGCATTTAAATAATTAAATTCTTGTAAAATTTTGTAATAGAAATTGATTTTCATTTCATAAAAATGAATTTCAGTTAAAATTTTAGATTATAATTGAATATTAAAAGCAATTTAGCGTGAATTTTCAGAAATAATTGAATTTTGAAATTAATTTTTTTTTGAAAAGTTTATTTGAATTTTCTTTTATATTATTTGAAGGTTTTATTTTCTAATATGCATTTAATTAAAGAATTTAGGAATAATTGAAATTTCGTGCAATTGAATATTGTAAACAAATGGATTTAAAAATTGCCAAAGAACTTTTTCGAAAATTATTAAAAATAATTGATATAAAATAAAATTGTAGTTAAAAATTTTTGAAAATAATAATTGAATTGAAGTAATGAAAATAATTTGGAAGAAGTATAATATTCTTATAATATAAAATGATGATTTTATTACTTGGTCATCTTTAATTATTATAAAACATGAAGAAATCGATCACTCCGAGTCGAAGACTCGGAGTTATCGATATCTTCATGTTTTATAGTTATAAAAAAATTGAATGAACTAAAATTTCATTCATTGTAAAAAATTACACCAAAATTGATTATTTTAATCTTTTTTGGTGTTAATTTAATCTGCAACACTTTTTAATACCTCACGATTTTTCTTACTACTGATTAAAAAAGATCTATTTTGAATTTAAATTGTCTTCTACTAGAGTTATGTTAATTTTTACCCGAGTTAGTAAATACAATGAATAAAAATTTAAACTTAGCAAAAATTGTCAATTCACTATAAAAACGTGTCATCTGACTAAAATTATGTTTAACTACTGCTACTATAAAAGCAAAAATTATTAAGAATGTTTAGATAAATAATTTAAAAGTCTGACAAGCAATGTCTTTTACTACTGATAAAAAAAGATTTCACGAATTTAAAGACATCCGTCTGACTAAAATGGACTATTACTACTGCCATTAACTTTGAATCCAAAAATTTGTTAGATATTGAAATAAATAATTATTTACAAAAAAAAAAAAAATCTCTATATTATCAGTGGTAAAAACAAATTTTAGTCAGACCTACTTTCAACAATTTTTTCTATTTCAAATTTCCTTTAAATTTTTCTTTCCTGGAAATTTCAAATGTTTACTAGAATTTGTGTAGAAATTGTATTAAAAATTTTTTTATTTAATATATATAGTGCCGCGAGTTTATGATGATAATAATATGGTGAGGAGAGTAAGACACAAATGAAGTTATGGTTGCTCTTGGCTCGGTCCATTTGCACACCTTTTGGCAGTGGCATTTTTATGAAAACGAATTTTTACATATCACACAGTGGTACGTGTTCGCACATTTCAAATTTTCTGTCCAAGTAATAACTTTAAAATTCTCAGATCGTCATATTTTCAAATGAGAAATTATATGGAAATGTCAAATTTTCCTGTTCTGATAATAAAATATCGAATAGAGAGAGAGAGAGAGACCATAAAATCCATAAAACTTTCAAATAATGATAGTTTTGGTTAATTCTTACTCTTACTGAAAGGGGAGATTTTTTTAAATGTAAATTTTCAAAATAATTTTTATTATTAACTAAAAATATTTTAATTTATTAAAATATTTATTTATTACTATTTATTAATTTTATTATCAATAATTATTGAATTAATAATTATTGATTCTTTCGTTTGTATTTAGTAAAACAAATTTTGAATTATTATTGTTTACAAACTTGAGCTTGTAAAATATTTTGTAAAATTATTTACGACCATTTAATGTCATAAAATAATTTATTAAATTAATATCTAATAATTGGTTTTCGACAATTGATTTTAAAAAATGTTTTGTTAAATAAAAGTCTAACGATGGATTTTTTACAATTGATTTAATAATTCATTATTATTATTATTAAATTATTTTTTTTTGGAAAGGTATTTAATTAGAAAGGAGCTTTTTTGGAAAATAGGAATTAGAAAATACAGAAAAAGTGACTAAAAAATAAAAAAAGCGAATACGTATTAAAAAAAATGTGAAAACGTATAAGTAATAATGAGACAAAGAATTCAAAAACGAATTGTTCATTTTGTGAATGAATTTTCTTTTACGGCTGAGTTGATGCTCACAGTTCATTTGAAAATCACTCATTGAAGCCTTCATTACTCTTTGCTTTTTCCATTACGCAACCATTTCTGCTTTACTTTTTCTCTCTCTCTCTCTCTCTCTCTCGCATAATTTCGTTTTCCTCATGGCACCTCTTTCTTCTTTTCGTTTTTAACCCCCCTTTTCTCTCTTTTATCTCTTTTCTCTCTATATTCGCATATAGTATACATTTTGCTTTTTTTATCATCTCTCCTTTTTTTTTGACGTTTTTCTCGTCCTCTTTAGCGCCTCATCGTTAGTTTTGCTTCCGGGCCATTTCGTAACAGATCCATTAGTACCTATTTCATTTTGATCCCATTCTATTTTAACCCCATCAAACTTTAACCCACACTCCGTTTTATTCTCGAACGCACTTGTTCCTTCCTCTCATTCCAAATTTGACCTGATTATATTTTTAGTTTCGCTCATCACAATTTTCCCCACCAAATATATTATGGAATTCAACAAAATTTTTGCGTAATTTTTACGTCAACTGCAATTATTTTACTTCAGAAAATTAATATTTAATTATTTATTAATTAATTAACTTGATAATTAAAAGAGAAAAAAATACATAAATAAATATTTAAAAAATTGATTAAATAAAAATACTTTTTTTTAATTCCCACATAATGAGATTTTATCAACAAATGTAAAAATTGTTTGTTTCAAATTATTTTCAAAAAGAAAGTTTATTCTTTCATTATTTTTTTAATTGCGAGGATAATTAAATTTCGTTGGATGTAAAGAAAATGGGAACTCTATTTATTTTGTGAATTAAAAAAAAAAATGATTTTTGACGAGAATGCAATTACATATATATGTACGTATAAAGATAAAAAAAAAAGTTGAAGGCTAGAGGGCGAAATTTAAATTAATTCGCTAGTATCATTGTTTTTTTTTATCGTTTTTAAAATTTTTGTAATCGAAAAAGAGTTAATGAAAGGAAGTTTTTTATTATTTTCTTTTTATTTTTTTTTTTAATGCAATATACACTCGTTATTGGTGGAAAGGCTACTAGGTGAAATAGCGAGAGCACTAAACGAGAACAGTTGATTTTACCCTCCCCCCACCCTACCACCCCCTCTCAACCCGAAACTCGTGCCAAGTACTGACCCTTGATAATCCATGAAATATTTCATCCCTTGCGGCTGGAATTATTGGCGTGTATCGATGTCCGAGGTTCAGGTCGACCACACTTGATTCACTCGTTCTATTTACAAGGAAACAGAAAGAGCAACCATTTTCTGTGGAACTTCCGCTCGATTTGATCGATTCCTTTTTGTAGACATAAATTTCAAACACCTATTGAATACTTCTATATAGAGGGTAGTGAGCTTTTGCAATATTTTTTTTTTTTTTTTTTTTTTTGTAAAAATTCATAATTGGAAATGTTTTTCTCTATTTTTAATTGAAAAGAAAGACAGAAAAAAAAATATTCGTTTTTTTTATTAAAAAAAAAATAAAATAAGTTGAAAAATATTTTGCAAATAGTTTAATAAAATAAATTATGTACCTATTGTTATTATTTAAATAATAAAAATATTTCACTTGAAATGCCCCAAAATAATAATTCATGGCTATAACAAATAAATTTAATACGAAAATTGTGCCAGACATTGAATGTATGATTAATTGAATGTAATTCTATCAAAGGTAAAAATCTAAATAATTTTTTTTAATTTTACACTGAAAAAATTTGATTCTCATTTTTATTATCACTTTTATTTTATCAGAATTTTATTTTCTCCTTCACTTTTCCACAATTTAATTCTCCTTTTCATTATTACTTTTATTTTTATTACTTTTACTCTGGCAGAATTTCATTTTCACTTTTACTTTCATAGAATTTTAGTTTCACTTTCATTTGAATTTTTATTTTAATTAAATTTTTGTTTTACTTTAGCTTTCATTTTTGTTTTTACAGAATTTCACTATCACTTTTACTTTGACAGAATTTTAGTTTCACTTTCATTTTTATTTTGATAGAATTTTAGTTTCACTATCATTTTCATTTTTACTTTTTACTGAATTTCATTCTCACTTTTACTTTTATAGAATTTTAGTTTGTCTTTCAAAAAACTTTTATTTACACTTTGAAAGAAAATGAATCCAAAGCTGCGAAAACAGTCAATGTGAAAATTCTTGAAAGTGAAAATAATGTAAAACAAATAATTGTCATAGTGACAGTAAAGAATAAAAATTTAATAAAATTCTTTATAAGAATTAAATTTCAAGAAATATTCAATTATTCAATAAGTAATTTACTTTAGTATTTAAATAATTGAATGGAAAATTGCAGAAATTCAATTATTTTCAATAGTAATAAAATTCTTATCACAAAATTCAATTATGTTCAAAATTTACAAAAAAATATCGAAAAAATCCTAATTATTATCTTTATAGATAAAAAAATTCTTCTTCGAAATTCAATTATTTTCAAAAATTTTAATAAAATTCTTCTACAAAATTCAATTATTTTCAAAAATTTTCCTCATTTCAATGATTTTCAATATCTACTATTTTAATAAAATTACCCAAAAGAATTCAATTATTTAAAAACAATTTTAATAAAATTTTACGCAAACATTTAATTATTTTCATAAATAATAAAAATTTCCCAGGAATTCAAATATTTACAAATATTTTATTAGTTTCTTCTACAAAATTTAATTATTTTAAAAAATTATAATAAAATTGTCAACATTTCAATTTATTATTTTTAAAAAAATTTTCTTATTTCAATGATTTTTCATATCAACTATTTTAATAAAATTACCCAAATGAATTCAATTATTCAAAAACAATTTTAATAAAATTATACGCAAACTTTTAATTATTTTAATAAATAATAAATCTCATCGCAGAATTTCAATTATTTTTAATACAATTTTAATCAAATTCCTTAAAAAATGTAACTATTCTAAAAAAATTTATTAAAATTCGTCAAAAGAATTTAATTATTTTAAAATTTGTTAATAAAATTCTATATAAGAATTAAATTAAAAAAAAACATTTAATTATTCAATAAATAATTTACTTTTGTATTTAAATAATTAAATTCTCGTAAAATTTTCTAATAAAAATTGATTTGAAAATCAATTTTATTTTAAATTTTAGATGATAATAGAATATGGAAATAATTTTTAAGAAGTTACAGTAACAATATTCTTAGAATATAAAATAATTATTTTAACACTGGATTCTATTTAATTATTATAAGTTATTTAATTTCAAAAATATTTGAATTTGAAATTTTAAAAAATCTTAATTCTTATATGGAAAAAATAATAATAATTAAATATTTATTGAAAAAAGAAGTTATTGATGTTTTCGAATAATTTAAAAGAAATTCGTAAATAAATGTAACAGAACTTTTTTTTGAGTAAAATTTTTTCCTTTATTTTCTAAAACTTTTAAAAAGTTTCAATTGCAATTTCAATTAAAATTTTGACAAATAGAATTGACAAATAGAATTTATGAACAATTTTTTCCTTCATTTTTGAAAAACATTAAATTTTATTAAATTGTAATTAAGAAATAGATGATGATGCCAATTATTTTCTTATGAAAGTTGAGAATTTTCTACAAAAATATGGGAATATGTAATGTTTCTTTTTTCCAAAAGAAAAAAATGTGTTTGTGAACAATATTGTTCTTGAGAAATAAAAATTATTCATAAAATGTGTATATTTCCTATTTCTTAATCATTAAAAATTTTATTTAATATTTTGATAAATAAAAAAGAGAAAAATTTTCATTAAATTTAGATCAATCGAAAGAAATTTGTTATAGAAAAAAGCATATAATAAACAAAGTGTGGACAGACAGAATTAGTAAAAGAATGAAATAGGAAGATTATTATTTGGTAGATAATAATAGATAATTTACAAAAAAAATATTTTTGGTATTTATAAAATTTAAGTTAACAAGTAATGGAAAAATGTGAAAAAAGTCTATTTAGTCGCATTTTTACTCAAAAAAAAAATCTGGAAAAAGTCGATTAGTCGCATTTTTTTCACAAAAAGTGGAAAAAAGTCGAGAAAATCGAAAATGTCGCGCAATCCGAGCCCTGCATTTTTAATAATTGCCTCTGTAAAAAGATAGTAATTTTTTAAAACACTAACATAAAAAGACAGTTGAAAAGAGAGTTTTCCTTTTTCTCTCTCTCTTTTTCTCGTGTTCTCTCATAATACGATAAATAAATAAAGAAGATATTTTTCACGAGGGAGATTTTTATATTTGAAAAAGAATAATTCTTTTGGAGCGGTATGCAGTTTATCACTGGCACTATATATTTTATGAGTAGAAAAGGAAGTGAGGTTTAGATGCTGACGAGGTCCCTTTCTTCTTGGCCAATCGCCGGAACCCACAATCGGACAGATGGGCCGATGACTTTATTATCCACCCGAGACTTTCGACCGTTCTCCCTATTATCGCGTTACGGCCCTCGCAATATAATGGCGCGCGCCGAGAGAATTATCCACTAGCTGAACGATAAAATAGGCGCCTGCATTGAATACGAATTTCACTTTACTCACTTGGCCATTGGTTACAATTCTCTCTCTCTCTCTCTCACTCTCTCAAGAGGGAGTAAAATAATTGACATCCGCCTTTATAGTGTCAAAGCAAGTGAACCGCTCAAGTGCGTTCGGATGTGTTCTCTCTGCTATATAATATCGATACAGTCAATATCAAATCTGTCCGCACGTGAATTCTTCAGATCCTAATAACGGAATTCAAAACATTTTCTCAATGGAGAAATTCTCTGGATTTTCAATATATTCAGGACGAATACTACGACTATTAGTACTTTTTCACATTTTTTTTACCTAAAATAACTATTTAGTTATTTTTCATGTATTTAACTACCTTTTTGACATTTTTTACCATACTTAACTATTTAGTTATTCTTTTTTGCATTTAACTACTTTTTGATAATTTTTTTTTACCTTATTTAACTATTAAGCTATTTTTTTGTATTTAACTATTAACTATATAACTATTTAACTATTTTTAATATTTTGACACTTTTTTTCACCATATTTAACTATTGATTCATCGTCAACAGAAAACGAAAAGTAAAAAAGAATTTTTTTTAATTCTCAAAGTGAAAGTCGAAATGAAATTACATTATCGACTCTCGGGAGAAAAAAAGGGAGCAAAATGATTATTCCCTCCAGAATTATTTTACTCTCATTTTCAAACTCCGCAACTGAAACGAAAATAAATTAATAAATAAAACAAATAAAATATAACGAAACAATCGAATAGTACACTTATAGTTAAATTAAATTGAATAAAATAAAATAGAGTCGAAGAAAATAAATAAAATAAAAAAATAAAATTCAACTGTAAAAAAAACTTCAATTAAAAAATATAAAAGAATTTATAAAAAATAATTTATAAATTATAATATAAAAAACAATTTATAAATTATAATATAAAAAATAATTTATAAATTAAAATATAAATAAATAATTTATAAAAAAAAGAATAAAATAGAATGAAACAAAATAAATAAAAATGAATTGAAATAAAGAAATAAAATTCAACTGGCAAAAAAAAAGTGAACCAAAAAAATGTTTTCTATAAAAGAATTGGAACGAAAAAAAATTGACGAAGAAAAAAAAAGAATCGAAAGCAAAATATATTCAAAAAGAATATATATAATATACTTATGTATATGTACATGGATCTTTATGAGAAAACGACTGAAAAATAACTTTCAAATATAAACGAAAGACGAAGAGTGCTGAGAAAAACAATTCGAAGGAATGGAAAAACTGCTCGAGTGATGCATTCCGCACTGTCGTTGAACGTATACGAACCAAAAGATTGAAGAGAACTTGACGTATGTATATAGAAATGTATCCCATAAATTGAAGAGGTTGAACTTTTCTTTCTTTTCTTTTTTTCTTTTTGCTTTTTTTCAAAGAATGAGAATATTTTTCCTTTATTCTTTGTCTGATGTGTATTCACTAAAAAGAAAGAAATTACTTGACTCTTGATTGTTGAAAACAAAAGAGCGTACTTTGCTCTTTATACTGAAAACTTTAACTCTGCAGAGAAAGAGAGAGAGAGAAAGAGAATAGCGCATTACTTGTTCAAGTGTCTCAAAATATTGCCTTTTTCCGCATAAAACTTAATTGTTCATTGATGATTTTTTCTTTTTTGTTGTTATTGTTGTTGTTCTTTTTTTCCCAAGAGGGAAAAAACATTTCAATTTAGTATATTTATTTTTTATTTCCCATTTTATTTTATTTTTTCATTTTATTTTATTTCGTTACTTTGATAGAATTTTATTTATACTTTCACTTTTATTTTCACTTTCACTTTGAAAAATAGAAATTTATCAATGTGAAAGTTGAAATAAAAGTGAAAATAAAAATCTGTCCAAGTGAAAATGAAAGTGAATATAAAATGAAAGTGAAAATGAAATGAAAGTGAAAATGAAAGAGAGAGAAAAATTTGGCGAAAGTAAAAATGAAACTGAAAATAAAAATCTTTCAGTGTGAAAGTTTAAATGAAAGTCAAATATTAAAGAATCAAAATAGCAAATAATTGAAATAATAATTGATTGAATTGCAATTAATAATTGAAACAATAGTTTCATTAAATAATAATTGATAATTGCACAATTAATTAATTGCGCCTGAATAATTATAAATATAATTAATGTAAAAATAATAAAGAATTTTTTTCCCCAATATTACAGGTAAACAGGAAAAAAAATAATGGAGGAGAGAGAGAGAGATGGAGAGAGTGAACAATGAAGTATTCCCGGTGAGTAAAGTGAATTTTGTTTTCTATTGTGTGATAAATTCTTTTAACACAAAATGTGATTAAGTTTTTTAATTAATAATTTCTTAGACTTTAATTTACGGATTTTGTCCTTAGTGGACTTCTATATGTACTTGATTTATATGAAGAGATACCCTTCGAGGTGTATCGATCGAGCGTTATTACCCAACATAACAGATATTAAGTTCGAGTGTCCTTAACGAAGGATCAGATTGCAGGGAGGGTGTAATTTTGCCTGTGGGTGATGAATAGGTTAACCATATATCGACTCTCCTTCTGACAAAATTTAAACACCACTTTTCTCCAATAATAATATTATTATTACATTTTAAAAGTTTTATTAACACGTATTATTATATTTTTATCATTTTAATAGTGAATTTAATATTTTTTTTGTTAATTTCAGTTTGTCTCGAAATATTACCAAGTATTTTTCTAAATTACGAAGATTTTCTAAAAGCATAAGAAGTTTATGAAATTAAAGAAATTTTCGAAATTAGAAAACAAAATTTCAAATCTTAGAGGAATTAAAAGAAGTTTTTTAGACTTCAAAGAATTTTATCTAAATTACAAAACAATTTCTAAACTTAAAGCAGCTTTTCTAAATTAAAAGAAAAAATTTTTAAACTTGAAAGAATTTTTTCTAACTTAAAAAAAATTTCTAAATTCAAAAGAAGTTTTTCTAAATTTCAGAAAAGAAGTTTTAAATTTAAAAAAATTGTTTCTAAGTTTCAAAAAATATTTTCCAAACTAATAAGAATTTTTTCTAAATTAAAAACATTTTCCAAACTTACAGGAATTATTTCTAAAGTAATTAAAAAAATTTTCTAAACTTAAAAGAATTTTTTCTGAAGTACAAAAAATTTTCTAAACCTAAAGCAATTTTTTCTAAACTGCAAAAATTTTCAAACTTACATTAATTTTTTCTAAACTAAAAGAAGAAATTTTCTAAGCTGAAAAGAATTTTTTCTGAAATAAAAATATTTTCAAAACTAAAAAGAATTTTTTCTAAACTAAAAGGAATAAATTTTCTAAATTTAAAAGAATTTTTTCTAAATTAAAATTATTTTACAAATTTTCAAGAATTTTTCCTAAAAATAATAGAAGAAGTTTTTTTAAACTTACATAGCAATTTTTTTCTAAATTAAAGAATTTTCTTGACTCATAAAAATTTTTTACAAATTTCAAAAAACAAATTTTAAACTTAAAAGAATTGTTTGTAAATCATAAAAACAATTTCTAAACTTAAAAGAATTTTTTTTAATTTAAAAATATTTTCCCATGTTACAGGAATTTATTCTAAAGTAATAGAAGAAATTTTCCAAACCTAAAGCAATTTTTTCTAAACTACAAAAATTTTCTAAACTTACAGGAATTTTTTCTGAAATAAAAATATTTTCAAAACTAAAAAGAATTTTTTCTAAACTAAAAGGAATAAATTTTCTAAATTTAAAAGAATTTTTTCTAAATTAAAATTATTTTACAAATTTTCAAGAATTTTTCCTAAAAATAATAGAAGAAGTTTTTTTAAACTTACATAGCAATTTTTTCTAAATTAAAGAATTTTCTTGACTCATAAAAATTTTTTACAAATTTCAAAAAACAAATTTTAAACTTAAAAGAATTGTTTGTAAATCATAAAAACAATTTCTAAACTTAAAAGAATTTTTTTTAATTTAAAAATATTTTCCCATGTTACAGGAATTTATTCTAAAGTAATAGAAGAAATTTTCCAAACCTAAAGCAATTTTTTCTAAACTACAAAAATTTTCTAAACTTACAGGAATTTTTTCTGAAATAAAAATATTTTCAAAACTAAAAAGAATTTTTTCTAAACTAAAAGGAATAAATTTTCTAAATTTAAAAGAATTTTTTCTAAATTAAAATTATTTTACAAATTTTCAAGAATTTTTCCTAAAAATAATAGAAGAAGTTTTTTTAAACTTACATAGCAATTTTTTTCTAAATTAAAGAATTTTCTTGACTCATAAAAATTTTTTACAAATTTCAAAAAACAAATTTTAAACTTAAAAGAATTGTTTGTAAATCATAAAAACAATTTCTAAACTTAAAAGAATTTTTTTTAATTTAAAAATATTTTCCCATGTTACAGGAATTTATTCTAAAGTAATAGAAGAAATTTTCCAAACCTAAAGCAATTTTTTCTAAACTACAAAAATTTTCTAAACTTACAGGAATTTTTTCTGAAATAAAAATATTTTCAAAACTAAAAAGAATTTTTTCTAAACTAAAAGGAATAAATTTTCTAAATTTAAAAGAATTTTTTCTAAATTAAAATTATTTTACAAATTTTCAAGAATTTTTCCTAAAAATAATAGAAGAAGTTTTTTTAAACTTACATAGCAATTTTTTTCTAAATTAAAGAATTTTCTTGACTCATAAAAATTTTTTACAATTTTCAAAAAACAAATTTTAAACTTAAAAGAATTATTCGTAAATCATAAAAACAATTTCTAAACTTAAAAGAATTTTTTCTAATTTAAAAATATTTTCCCATGTTACAGGAATTTATTCTAAAGTAATAGAAGAAATTTTCTAAACTTGAAACAATTTTTCTAAATTCCAAAAACTATTTTCTCGTATTTTCTAGACTCAAAACAGTTTTTCCTAAACTAAAAACTACTTTTTCAGAAAATACCAGTAAAATAATGAGCGAAAAAATTCAGAAAATATTTTTTTTGCTACAAAATTCAATAATACTTTTTCTCTCTCAAAAAAAAAATAGTTTCCAAATCTATAATAATAGACACCACAGTATTTATACATAGGGTAAAAAAAATAGCTCGAGTTTGTATTTATTTGAGTTTGAAAAGTTGTAAGCTTAAATCGATAGGGATGGACGATTTTTTTCCCCTCGAGTTTTGGGTGAGTTTCGATGGTTATTTTCCTGTATGTCCAATTTTTTTTTTTTTTTTTTTTTTGCTTTTTTTGTTTTTTTTTTTTAACGAAGGGGAACCCATTAGCTTGGATGCAATCAACTAACTATCCCAAAAGCAATAACGAGACTCGTATAAGCTCTAACGAGCTCTCTGCGTGATCGCAAGAAAATGTTGCAAAACGATCGTATTTCGATGAGAAAGTTTAATTTCTCGATCATTAAACCCCTTTTTTTAAATCCTCTTTTGTTTCTCGTTTATTTATTCCTTTGTCCCGATTTTTTTACCCCAAAATAACTTCTGATTCCACTTTATGCTGTTACTTCATTTTTGATGTTTATTTTATTGTTCTTTATTAGGCAAAATTATTATTCTCATATAATTTTTGAAAATATTTTTTAAATATATTTAATACTTTTCTTTTTTTTTATTATTATTACTTTCATTTATTTATTTATTAAACATTTAAAATTCAATATTTTTTTATTTCGTTAGCTTATTTAATTACTATTATTTTTTTTATAATTATTGTTGTCAATTATTATCTTAATGATTTTTTATTAATTATTTTTTATTATATTGACAATTTGTTGATTAATTACAATTTGTTATTTTATATTATATATTATATATTTATTAAATAAATATTACATAATAAATATAAAATTAAAAATATTTTGTATTGAAAAAGATAATTTGACGCGCTCCAAAAATATTTATATAATAAATAATGTTTTTTATTCTCTTTTAAATCTTTTTCATTTTCATTCTCCTCTGTTAACAATTGAAGAGCAAAATAATAAATTTCTCACTTTTTTCAGTTTTAAATAATAATGCGCCATTATTATTTTATTCTTATCTTGGAGAACATTTTTTTTTCCTACAAAAATTTCAATATACTGTCAGATCTTTTATATCGCATTACTATAAATATGAGAAATAATAAATATAAAATTAAAAATATTTTGTATTGAAAAAGATAATTTGACGCGCTCTAAAAATATTTACATATATAATAAATAATATGTTTTTAATTTTTTATTTTTTATTCTCTTTTAAATCTTTTTCATTTTCATTCTCCTCTGTTAACAATTGAAAAGCTAAATAATAAAATTCTCACTTTTTTCAGTTTTAAATAATAATGCGCCATAATTATTTTATTCTTATCTTGGAGAAAATTTTTTTTCCTACAAAAATTTCAATATAAACTGTCAGATCTTTTATATCGCATTACTATAAATATGAGAAATAATAAATATAGAATTAAAAATATTTTGTATTGAAAAAGATAATTTGACGCGCTTCAAAAAATATTTATATAATAAATAATACGTTTTTAATTTTAAATTTATTATTTTTTTTTTATTTTCTTTTAAATCTTTTTGATTCTTATTCTCCTCTGTTAACAATTGAAAAGCAAAATAATAAATTTATCACTTTTTTCCAGTTTTAAATTTTATAATTTATCTTTTTCCTGCCTTTCACTTAATTTTTATCAAATTATTATTGCTCTGTGAACGATTCAAAAGCAGATGAAAGATTTAAAAAGTTATTTCCATATTTTTACGTATATAAAGATATTATATTATATAAACTTTTTATATATGAAGATTTAATACACTTTTTCGACAATATGCGCTATTATTATTTTATTCTTATCTTGGAGAAAATTTTTTTTCCTACAAAAATTTCAATATAAACTGGCAGATCTTTTATATGGCATTACTATAAATATGAGGAATCAGTTTTTATATATATATGAATAAAAGTTGAAGGGTACAGCTGCTTACGGGGCTGACCTCAAAAGAATTGTTACACACACAGTGTGTATTCATGAATTATGCCACCACGTATCCAACAGTGATTTTTATCACGTCTTTTTGTATTCTCTCAATGGAACCTGAATTTTCAGGACTTGTGATTTTTTGCCCCTCATGTTAAAAAAAAAAAAAACTATTGGAATAAAAATGTCAAATCGTACGCATAACTTTATGATACATCTTGAGCACCGCAATGATGAACTCGATTCACTTTTTTTCAATTCAAATTGCGAGGAATTTTCACTTTTTTATTATTATTTTACTTTTACTCTGCGTTCCGGAGAAAGGAAATGGAAAATAATTCTCATTTCTGCAATTTTTTTTTCAGGAAATATTTTTTTATTTTGTTTAATGTTCATAATTTTTTATTGTTTTTCCAATTTTAGATTTGCTGCAATTTTTTTCAGGAAATATTTTTTATTTTGTTTCATAACTTATTTGTTTCATAATTCTTATTATTTTTTTTAGATTACAAAATTGTTTAAAGTTAAATATAAATATAGGAAAAATAACTGTTTTTTTAAACATAAATTTAGAAGAAAATAGAAATAAAAATATTTCTTTTTTTAATTTCTATTTTTTTTTTTTTTTGTATAAACAAATATTGTCAGTGGAAAAGGAGAAACGTGACGAAAGCTCGCGAAAGTCTATGGAATCGAGACAAATTTCGTTTCGATTTGCGGAGGACAATTTTTTTTTTAAATCGTAGAGACATGGGGGAGTTGGAAAACTTGCAATCGGTGTTTAATTAAACACGAATCAAAATGTCACTCGGCACTTCACTACCTTTAAAGCAACGCTGGCAACACACTTGTAACTGCACCACATTCGCAATGCGCGACAGGCGACTTTCAATTAATTTAAAGTCAACCACTGTATATATACTATGTATGTAGTAGCACACACCATATTTTTTCTTTCTTTCCTTCTCTTTTTTTTATTTTTTTTTTTTTTTGTTTCATTCTGAATTTAGGTTTCAAACTTTCCGCGCGCACATCAACAATGCAATATATTCATTTTGACTTGATGAAATTGATATTCGATTTTCCTATAATTAAAAATAGTTCAAGTTTTATTCTAATTAAAATATTTCATCCCAGTAAACATATTATATTGACTGCTGACATTTGTATTTTTTCCTTTTTTTCTATTTTTCCAATTTTTTTATTCTGTTTCTTTTCATTTTTTTCCTTTTCGTTTTTAATGTATTTTTTCTATTGTTTTAATTCTTTTTTATTCTGTTTTTTATTATTATAATATAATATATTTTATTGTACATGTATTATTTTATTATATTAAAATATTCATGTCAATTAGTACTCAATTCAACGATATTTTAATAAAATTATTTTATATTGAATAGAAACAATGAAATGAAAACATAAAATTAATTTATACAATTATAACAGTCCTTTTTATTTTGTATCTATACATTTTTTTTTTGTTCTTTGTTTAATATTTTGTTTCCATTTTCCTCATTTCTTCTATGTTTGATTGTTTTATTTTATTTCGCTTTTAATAAAATAATATTTTTTAAAAATATTTAATAAATGTTTTATTATTTTTCCCATTTCTTTCATATTTTATTGTTAGTGAAATAAAAATTCAATACTTTTTAAAAATTGTTTTGTTTATATTTTTTTTTACTTTCCTACTTCGTTATATTTTTTCCCGTTTTTTTTATATTTTATTGTTTTGTTTAATACTTTGTTTTGTAATTTTGTTATTCTTTTCTTTTCTCTTTTATACTTTATTGTTTAATTTTATTTATTTTCTTTTATTTTAGTATTGTTTGTTATTTTATTATTTTTCGACATTTTGTTATTTTTCGACATTTTGTTATTTTTCGTCATTTTATTATTTTTCCTCATTTACTCATTTTATTAATTTTTCTCATTTTATTAATTTTTGTTATTTTATTAGTTTTTAAATTCTCATAAATTTTTTTCCATTATTATTTATAAGAAAAGAAAACTTTCTCGAAATATTATTGTCAAAAATTCATTTTTATTTGTCTTGAAAATACTTTTCAATCGTTTTCCAATTGTCTTTGGATAAATAATGTTGCAAAGTTATATGTTTAAACACTTTGAAAAAGTGTATGCAAAACTTTCGCAGAAACTTATTGCTTGAAAAGATTGAGAGAGAAGTTGATTGATAGTTTATGCGCTCGTTGAAAACAGAGTAATCATTCTTGCGAATGAAAGCTTTGCGTATTTTAATTTTACGAAATATTTTTTTCAAATTTTATTTATTTATTTTTTTTATTTTTATCATTTTTGGTATTTTTTTCTTTTTTGATATTTTTTTTTAAATATTTTCCTATTTTAAAAAAATTTTTTTCTTTACATATTTTTTTCTCTTTTTATATTTTTTCCCCTTTCTTATATTAATTTCTCTTTTTCTCTTCGATTCTCTTTTTATATTTTTTTCTAATTTTCTAATTTTATTTTTTTATATTTTTATCTTTTTTTCTTATTTTCATCTCTTTTTTCACATTTTTATTCTTTTATTTGCTCCGTTTTTTTGAGCATACGATTAAAAAGTTTGTTTTTTTTTTCTACAGAATAATTGAGGATGAAATAATATTTTTTTTCTCTTCTATAGTCGGAAATAATTGCTATTTTAATAAGAAAATAATTGAGAGCTAAGTAGAAGTCAAGGTTTAGTTATATATAATTTGAATTTCTTATTACTTGGATTTAAATTCAACGAAGAACGCAATAAAAAGAAAAATTGGAATCATTAGTGGAAGTTGAGTTTGCTATATACATATTATCGTATTTTAATAGTTTTCGAAATAAATGTCTATTATATTCTTTTCCAATGGAATAAAAGAAGAATTAATTTATAAAATTTTAGACCAATATCGTAATTAGGATTGAAAGTCAAAATCTTTGTTTTTTAGGGAAAATATAAATAATTTCCTTTTATTTAAAAAAAAAAATTCTTTATTTTTTTAATGTCTTTTTTTTCATAACGACAGCAAATTAAGTCAAAATACACGCCTGTAAATATTTACCGAAAGAACCGCATTTATGAACAGCTATATTTATGGAGGAAAAGCGTGTTCTTTATAGAGAAAACAATTTAATTGTTGCTTATATGTACAAAGTATGTTTATTCATTAGAGTGATTATAACTATTTACGTCAATATTTCCAGAAATATTTCAACAAAATTAAGCTCATTTCAATATTAAATTATTGTTTACAATCTGAAATTTTTTTATACAATATAAAAATGTTTTTCAATACAAGAACATAAACTCCATTATTTTGCAAATTTTTTTTTTATCTCTATAAATTGTTGATATTTTCAGTATTCACTAAAATTACTTGAAATATCATATAACATATATTTAAAACAAAAAATATTTAAAATCAAATAATACATACTGTTATGTATCCGAAAAAAAACTTTTTCAATCAAAAATGAAAATGGTTCATTACAAGAGAATGAATTTTATAATTTTTGTTATTGTTGTAGCAAAAAAAAATATCTCTCTCTCTCTCGTTTAATGCCAACTTTTGTTCGAATGATTTTATTTTCGCTTGTATATAGAAAAAAAAACTTGCTCATTTTCCTCGGAATGGTAAAAATCGTTAATTATAATTTTCATATTCACAAACATACTCTTCAACACAAGAACTCTTCAAACTCTTTTCTATCCCAATTAAAATTTAAAAGTTGCCTACCTTGTTGTAGATACTTAACAAAAAAAAAGTAAATTCACGGAAACTGTAATTTAAACTCTAAATTCATGTTTATTAACTACTAGAACAGTGAACTCTACATCTCTCAAAGAAAAGGAGGTTGGAAATATTTTGTTGTCATAAGCATAAAAGATACTTTTCTTTTATTATAATTATTCATTTTTTGTGCAATTATCAACTATATGTAGAAAATGTTTTTCTTTAGAAATTAACAAAAAGAAATTTATTCAAGAAATTTTTTTTTATTTTTGTCAATTTTTTGTTTAATTGAAATATTAATGGGGAACAAATTAACTGAAAATGTTAAATGGAAAAATTTTACCGGGTCTAGGGAAAAAATGCTTATTCAAATATTAGGAAGGTATTTTTTGTTCTTTATTCTCTAAATTCGATAGTTTCCTAATTCGATTACTAATTCAAATTAGGAAGAGTTTTGAGTGTTTTGACTAATTTTTAATTATTTTTCTCTACAATTTTATTAAAGAAATAAATAACTGTAGAGGAAAATTAGAACTATGAAAGAAAATTACGAAACTGGAAAAGAAAATTTGAAGTACGAACAAAAATTGAAACTACAAAAACATAATTACTTAATGGAATAATAGACTTTTTCTAAAAGTTAATAAAATTTTTTTACTAATTTCAATTAGTAGAAGACTTTTCAATAATTCTAAAATTTTACTAAAACTTAAGTAAAAGATTGAAAAACACTAAAAGATTTAGTAAAATTTTCTAAAGAATTAGTGGAAGATTTTCAAATTTTTTATACAAGGAAGACTTTTTACTTCATTCCGATTTAGAAAATGGATCAGTGAAAAAGTTAAGTTGAAGTTAAGTAAAAAGTTGAGTCTACTAAGTGAAATTAGTAAAATTATTCTCTAATAGTAATTTTTTTAATATTAGAAAATAAACTATTAGTAAATCAATTTGAGTAAAAAATTAAAAATTACTAAATTGAATAGTAAAATAACTTTTTTTCAAAATTAGTAAAAATTGTTAATAATATTAATTGGTGGAGGACTTTCTTCTATTAGCAATTTCCCACTAAAACTGAAGTAAAAAATTGAGACCTGCTGAGAGAAATAGTAAAAGTTTCCTATTTTCATGTCATTAGTAATTTTTCTCTTAAATTTAAGTAAAATATTAAAAACTGCTAAACGAAATAATCAAAATGAAGTAGAATTAGTAGGAGAAGAATAAGTAGAAATATTTACTAACAGAATTTTTTTTACTAGTAGAACTTTTTACTAATAGTAAATTTCCACTAAGACTTGAGTAAAAAATTAAAAACTACTAAACGAACTAGTAACTAAAAACGAATTATTTCAGTAGTATAAATATACAGTAGAATTCAGTGAAAGGAGAAGAAGTAGAAACTTTTATTAATTTCGACTAAATAGAAAATTTTTACTAATAGTAATTTTCCATTAAACTTAAGACAAAAATTAATCACAATTAAACAAATTAGAACTAAGGAGAATTGGTAGAAAAAGAAGAATTACTAGAAGCTTTTACTAATTTTAACTAATTGAGTACTTTTACTAATAGTATTTTTCCACTAAGACTTGAGTGAAAATGAAAAACTACTAAAGAAAATAATAAGAATTGAGTAGAATTCGTAGAAATTTTTACTAATTTCGACTACTTGAGGAAATTTCACTGGTATAGTAATTTTCCGCAGGAGGAATTTAAATGAAAAATTAAAAATTACTAAACAGAATAAGAAGAATTAAGTAGAATTGGAAGAAGAAAAAGAATTAGTAACAACTTTTACTAATTTTAATTTAAGTAATTGTGGATTTTTACTAATAGTAATTTTTCACTAAAACTTGAGTAAAAAATTAAGAACTACTAAACGAACTAATGAGTATTCAGTAAAATTTAGTGAAAAAAGAATTAGTAGGAAATTTTACTAATTTCGAATAGTTAAGTAATTAATAGTGTTAATAGTTGAGTAATTAATAGTAGTTTGTTACTTTAAATTGAATAAAAAATTAATAATTACTTAACAAACTAATTAGAACTAAAGAGAATTAGTAGGAAATGAAGAAGAATTATTAGAAACTTTTACTAATTTCAACCAACTCAGGAATTTTTACCAATACTAATTTTCTACTGAAACGAGTGAAAAATGAAAAATTACTAAAGAAAATAATAAGAATTATGCAGAATTAGTAGAAATGTTTTCTAATTTCGACTAATTTAGGACTTTTCACTAATAGTAGTTTCCGCAGGAGAAACTAGAGTAAAAATTAAAGTCTACTAATCAGAATAAAAAGAATTAAGTAGCATTAGCAGAAGATGAAAAATTAGTAAAAACTTTTGCTAATTTCAACTAATTGAGGACTTTTACTAATAGTAATTTTTCACTAAAATTTAAGTAAAAAATTAAAAACTACCAGACAATATGAATAAACAAATAAGGACTAAATAGAATCAGTAGAACAAGAATTAGTATAAAAACTTTTACAATTTTCAACTAATTGTTAATTTTCCCCTAATTCAATTTCAGAGAATTGTGAAATTTAATTAATCGACTAATTATTGTCGTAATTTAGCAATAATAATACATGTCATTTGTGTTTCAATCTCTAAACATAATTTCTGCTAAGTAAACACATTGCAATTTCCCCTCGGTTTACAAAGCCTGCCTTCTCCCTCTCTCTCTCTCTCTCTCTTGTCATTTCAAAAGAGATAAATATTTCATTTCAGCAAAGCTATAGATATACAGTTTCACATTCATCAGTTAAGTTCAACATCCTTTTAGCTCCGAATAAAACTTAAATTTCATCCGCGGGACAAAAATGTTTATACAAATATAATCCCTCGAAAAAAAAGAAGAGTTGAGCGAAATTTCTTTTTTTTATCACATATAAATATATAGAAAAGCAAGTTTTTATTTTTGATGAGAAAACACTTTTTTTGTGAAAAGTGTCGTGGAGAATGTGGGGAAGAAACAAAAAAAGAGAAAAAAAACAGCACTTCAACACTCACCCTTATTCGAGTGGGCCATTATTCCCTGAGGATAGCTCATCAGGATCACAAGAACACTAATTGTCACCAAGCACATCCTTGAATATCCACTTCTTTTTACCAATTTCTCTCTCACCTCTTCACAACAATCTTGACAACTTTCAACACAGTTGTATCGAAAAACTTTTTTAACACCAGATTCACCACTCTCACCACCGCCGTCTAATGTCGGATAAAAACAAGACGATTTTCGTCTCACATCCATTTTTTTTTCCTCTTGGTTTTGATTCACTCACTTTTTTTTATTATTATTAATGTAAAAATAAGAAATATTTGTCTTCCATAAAACTTGTCTTTTCGAAGAAAATTCCTCTTTTCAAAACATTTTACACTTCTTCTAAAAAAAAAAAACTTTTTTTGGAATTTTTTTTCGAAATTTACCTACGAATAAAAAACTTTTGAAATTTGGAAAACAAGAAAAACTAATTTAAATGATGGAAAAATTTTTTTTTTCTCGCGTACTTTCTTGAAAAGCGTTAAGAGAAGAGAGTGTTTGAAAAAAAGGGGGTAAGATTCGTGTATAGTTGAAGGTGGGCGGGTCCCTATACACACGGGGGTTGTTCGCAGAGAGACGAAATGTCGAAAATCTCCCTCCAAAACGTGCTGCCGCGTTGAGACGTCCGGCGCTACTGAGTGAAGCGAAGGAGGTTACAGCAAAAGCCCAGCATGATACAGAGAGAGAATGAGAGAGAAAATGGAGTGAGTGAGATAAAGAGAGAGTGAGAGAGAGAGAGAGAGAGATGGGGATGCCGGTTGTAGGTTGAGAGTCGAGGCGCTGCGCTGCTGGTGCTTACTAGAGGGTGGAGGGTGTTATAGGTTGAAGGTAGAAAGAGGTGAGAGTGAGAGAGAGAGAGAGAGAGTGTAGCCCTCTCCTCCCTCTCGCAATTCTATGGTGGGGTGTCGAGTCGAGCCAGCGCAGAAAAGCCAGAATGTGTATGTGTGCGCTCTGGGTTACCAGAATCGCGACACCTGATCTCTTTCTCTCTCTTTCTAAAAATCTAAAATCACGCGCCACAGCATCCGCCAAAAACCAGAAAGAGACAAAATTTAGGTACGAATTTTAGTTTCTTTTGTTTTCCTGCTTTTAAATTTGGTCATAGTCTTAGTCAAAGTATAAGGCTTGGTCGAAGTCGTAGTTAAAGTCTAAGTCTTGACCCAAGTCTTAGTCAAAGTCTCAGTTTTAGAAGTCTATGTATCAGTCAAAGTATATGGCTTGGTCAAAGTATAAGGCTTGGTCGAAGTCGTAGTTAAAGTCTAAGTCTTGACCCAAGTCTTAGTCAAAGTCTCAGTTTTAGAAGTCTATGTATCAGTCAAAGTATATGGCTTGGTCAAAGTATAAGGCTTGGTCGAAGTCGTAGTTAAAGTCTAAGTCTTGACCCAAGTCTTAGTCAAAGTCTCAGTTTTAGAAGTCTATGTATCAGTCAAAGTATATGGCTTGGTCAAAGTATAAGGCTTGGTCAAAGTCTTACTTACAGTCTAAGCCTAAGTCTTAGTCAATGTCATAGTTAAAGTCTAAGTCCTGGTCCAAGTCTTAGTCAAAGTCTCAGTTTTAGTCAAAGTCTATGTCTCAGTCAAAGTATATGGCTTGGTCACAGTCTTAGTCAAAGTATAAGGCTTGGTCAAAGTCTTACTTAAAGTCTAAGTCTTAGTCAATGTCGTAGTTAAAGTCTAAGTCTTGGTCCAAGTCTTACTTAAAGTCTAAGCCTAAGTCTTAGTCAATGTCATAGTTAAAGTCTAAGTCTTGGTCCAAGTCTTACTTAAAGTCTAAGCCTAAGTCTTAGTCAATGTTGTAGTTAAAGTCTAAGTCTTGGTCCAAGTCCAAGTCTTAGTAAAATTCTGTCTTTAGTCAAAGTCTTAGTCTATGTCTTAGTTAAAGTGTTAGTCTTAGTCTAATACTAAATCTAATACTAAGTCTTTGACAATGACTTTGCCTTTGACAAATAAAATAAAATAAAACTTGAACAAATAATAATAAAACTTTGAATAAAACTTTGCCAAAAACTTTGAATATGACCAAGACTTTGACTTAGACTCAGTTTGACCATAGTTAATCTTAAAGACTTGGATTTATTTTGACATTCTTTGACTAATCTTTGACTTGGTTTTGATTTGAAGTGAAATTTCATTTTCATAGTAAAAAATAAAAAAATAACAAGACACATATTTCTTCTGAATCGGAAATAAATTCTAAAAAAGTTCTTAGTACCTCCGTGTTTCAGAAAAAGCTCTTCTTTAATAAAAAAAAGCTCCAATTTCATGAAAAAAAGCTTAATTTTAATATTCGACACCAAAAATTGTTTTAAAAAATAATCAGAACCAGCGTCGTTTTTCAAAATACAAATTTTTTGTGAATCGGAAACAAATCCTAAAAAAGTTCTAAGTACCTCTGCCATAGAATAGTTAAAATACTATTAAAATAAACATGGTTGCCACAGATCCTGGAAATCCTGGAAAAGTTATGGAAAACCTAGAAATAGTATGAAATTTAACAAATTCTCTGGAATTTTGCCTGTTTTTGAAGATTTTTGAGAAAATTTTGTTCTAGCCATTGTTTAGGAACAGTAAAAAATTTTTAGACTAATAACTGTTAGTAAACAGAAGATAAAGTTTGCTCAAAAAATAATTTTTCATCTTCTGCTGATTATCGGCTATGGTTACTTTTTATGAATTGTGAATTAAATTAATTTTTATGACTGGGAAAATTATTGGAATTATTCTAGTAATAGTTGAGGAGCAGTAAAAAATTCTTTGACTAACAATGTTAGTAAAAAGAAAATAAAGTTCGCTCAAAAAATAATTTTTCATCTTCTGCTGGTTTCGACTGTGGTTACTTTTTATGAATTGTGAATTAAATTAATTTTTATGAACCAGAAATAAATTGGATTTGTTCTAGTAATAGTTTAGTACCAGGAAATAATTTTTTTTTACTCTGGACCAATATCATTGACAGCAGTAAAATTTTAGACGTTTTCTACCCCCAAAATTTTTTTTCTAAACTAAACTGTTCTATAAAATTATCATTATCCTGACAAAATAATGTCAACTGCTATACATTATTAAAAACAATAACTATTTATTTTAACTTTTTTCTTACTCTGGATCAAATACTGAGCCATCAGAAAAACTGTGGACGTTTTGTACACCAGAAAATGTTTTGTAAAATTGATTATTTAATTTTTATTATTCCGAAAATAATTTCAACTGATGTAGATCATTATAAACAAGTAATATTGTTTATATTTTTTTTTCTTATTCAGGAACAATACCTGAGCCAACAATACCTTGCAGAAAAATTGTTGACGTTTTTGTTTGACACCCTATATTTTTTTTTATATAGACTTTTGTAAGAAATTTTCATTTTTCTGAAAAATTTTTCTTTGTTTTGATTTTTGATAATAACTTGTTTAAGCTCGCACAATGTTGTGTATATGTTTGGATGGAGAGAACACCCTCTTTTTCATCATGATTTGGAATGATACGCGACTTGGACCCTCTACCCCGTGGGATCATCTTTCTTCTCTCTATATATAGAGTCCAAAGCGATATTCCTGGTAATATGAGGACGGAATTTAATATAAATTCTGATTTCTCTGAAAGACTAGAAGGAAGAGTAGCTTCAGGAAAAAGGGAAATCCGATTCTGAGTAATAAAGCACTAGAGAAAAAGGATTTCGTACTTTTAAATCAAGCAAGATGCATCCTTTGGTAACGCTCGAACTTAATGAGCTGTACTCTCTCTCTCTCTCTCTCTCTCTCTCTCTCTCTCTCTCTCTCTCTCTCTCTCTCTCTCTCTCTCTTACCCTTTTTTTCGAAAAAAAAGATACAGAATACTTAAAATGATGTAAAAAAGAAAAGTGTATTTCTTATATAAAAAGATAGAAAAAATTGTTTCTTTTCATCTCAAGGGGAAATTTTTTCTTTTTTTTATTGAAAAAAGTATTTTTCAGAGAAGTGATAGTTTTTTAAAAGGACTTCTTTGAAACTTGGGTAAATGATCCTTTTTGAGTTAGACAAGATTTTCACTTTAATCTTAATTTCGTTTCCTATTTTTAATTTTATTTTTTTCTTTGTTCGTTTAAATCAACCTTGTTACAGGATTCACACTTATCTACTAAAACCTACTGTTGACTATTTTTTTCACGTTATACTACAATTTGGGTACTTTTTTTTTAGATTACAGCCACTAAAAGCTTTCTGTTTTTTTTTTTTTTTTTGAGAATTTTCACTACTTTAAATTCGCTAATACTCGAAATAAAAAAAATTTTCTCAAAAATTATAATTAAATTCTTTAAAACAATTCATTTATTTTCAAAAAATATTCCAAATTCAATAATTTCAAAAACTATAGGGGAGAGTGGTCCTAAGTTGGCCACCCTGCATTTCTCAGAGATGGTATACTGGACGAATCTATAATTTTGTGGTATGATATATTGATAAACCATGATATATAATTTATGGACCTAATTATAATCAAAGATTCTTCTATAGGCATTGTGAGGACAATAATATTGTTTACGACCAAAAAAAATTAATTTTTCTTGATTTTTCGAGAGCAGCTACAAGAGATAAATAATTAAAAATTTCTAAATGAGTGTGTGCGCTAGTTCCTTTATTTAATGTTGTAATAAGAGGTTCTGTTGATTTTTTAATTAAATTTTTTTTATTAGCGTAATAATTTGAAACTTGTAAAAATCTACAGTGGTCCTAAGTTGGCCACCTATTGTTTTTGTTTGTTTTTATTTATGTTTTATTTCTTTTTTGTGTTTTTTATCACGAGAAAGACCGTAAAAGTGTAACGTAGGAATTAAACAAAGACAAAAAACAAAAAAAAAAATGGTTTAAAAAACATTAGAAAAAACATAGTACAAAAACGCCTGTCTCCACAGCCATCCACCACTGCAAATAAATGAAATAAAACAATGCTTCATTTTCTAAACAAAAATAGTTAAATAATGCGTTTTTATTCTCCTAAATGTATCAAATTTGTAAAATTTCTGCGTAATTGAAAAGAATATGCATTTCTTCCTTATACACCAGCGAAAAAAAGTGGTGGCCAACTTAGGACCAGGGGGTGGCCAACTTAGGACCGCTATTTCTGAAATGTCCAAAATGCAGCTTTTCACGATTTATTGTATTAAGACTACAAAAGTCATTCTATAACGTTCTAAATACCACAAAATTATAGCAAAACGATCTCTGAACACTAATATATACTTGCCGAAGTGATTAAATTTCATTTTGTTACTATTTTCGACCAATTTGCTTAGGCGGCCAACTTAGGACCACTCTCCCCTAGTATTTTCATAAAATTTCGCAAAATAATTCAATTATTTAAAAAAAAAATTGATAAATTTCATCCAAATTTCAATTATTTTCATAAATAATAAAATTTCCACACAAAATTCAATTACGTTAGAATAGCATTTTCAAGAAAAAAATTTCGAAAAAATCAATTATTTAACAAAATTTTTATACAATTCTTCACAATAATTTAATTACTTTCACTAATAATAATATTTTTCATGGAAATTCGATTTTTTTTAAATTATTTGATAAAATTCTAAACAAGATTCAATTATTTTCATAAATAATAAAACTCATTAAAGAATTTCAATTATTTTTAATATTTAATTTTATTTTTAATGAGTTTTTCACAAGAATCCAATTATTTATAATTGTTTTTTTACGTCCATCGATATAAATTATATAAATTTTTGTATTGACCTTTACTGTGAATTTAAAAGATTTTTTTTTATTTCATAAAAAAGAAAATAGATTTAGAGAAAATAATTATTTTCCTCTTTCGATTTTTATTTCCAATGTTTCGAAGTCGGTTCCGACCTCCTCTTCAGGGATACTATAATATTATTATTTTTAATTATAAATTGTTACAAAAAAAATTTATAAAATTTTTTTTTTAATTATTGTAATTTATATATATATATATATATATATATATATATATATTTTTTTTTGTAACAATTTATAATTAGAAATAATAATATTATAGTATCCCTGAAGAGGAGGTCGGAACCGACTTCGAAACGTTGGAAATAAATATGGAAAGAGAAAAATAATTATTTTTTCATTTTTTCTAAATTTTTTTCTTTTTATGAAATAAAAAAGAATTCTTTAAGTCCACAGATAAGGTCAATAAATAAATTTATCCAATTATTTATAATAAAATTTTCATAATATTTATTATATTTCGAAAAAATTAATTATTTAAAACAATGCTTATAAAATTCTTAAATTTTACAGGAATTGCTCAAAAAATGTAATTATTCTTAAAAATTTAATTTCAATTCCTCAAAAAAATTAATTGTTCAAAAAAATGTTTTTTTTAAAATTCTTTGAAAGAATTCAAATATTTACAACAATATTAGAATTTTTTACATGAATTTAATTATTTTCAATTATTTAAATGAAATCAATTACCTATTTTAAATACAATTTTAATTTTTTTTAAAATAATTTAATTACTTTTTTACATTTTAATAAAATTCTTCCCAAGAATTCAATCATTTACATAAATAATTCTTGGAAAGAATACAATTGTGTCGATAATTAACAAAATTATTCCCGATAATTCAATTATTTTCAGGCATTTTAATAAAATTCTTTGCAAAATTCAATTATTTTCATAACTAACAATACTCATCACAAGAATCCAATTATTTTTAAAAGTAATAAATTTCTTCTTGAAAATCCAGTTTAAAAAAAAAATTCAAATTAAATGGTAAAAGCGAAAATTCAATTCTTTTTATGAATAATAAAAATTTCTCAGGAATTCAATTATTTAAATTAAAATTTTGCATAAAATTAGTCGAAATAAATTAATTATTTAAAAATTTTTGTAAAATTCTTCGTAAGAATTAAATTATTTTTATAAATATATAAATTCTTTCATGAATAATAAAATTCGTTGCAGGAATTGAATTTATTACCAGGATAAAAATGAAGTAAAAACCGCTGCCAAGTTGTATTTTTTTTATAATTTTGGTGGTCATTTCATGAACACTTTACTTCCTCATAGAGATAAAAATAATAGAAATATATGAATAACTTTTTATAAATATGGTAAAAGTGATTGAATTTTGGGTCAATCAATGTATTTTTAAATATCCTACAAAATAGTTACAATAATTTAATAGTTAAATAAAAATTTTCAAACAAAAAAGTTGAGAAAATGGCATTTTTCACAATTTTTGGTTTTTAAAATACCAATAATTTCGAAATTTATTATCGAATTAGGTTCAAAAATAGGTCAATCGAAGCGTTTTTTAATGCTCTACAAGTTGATAACGATAATTTTAAAATTACTTCTACTTTTTTCAACAAAATTTTCAAAAAAGTCTTATTTTCCAAAATTTTTGATTTTTAAAAGTTTAATAACTCCGGTTAATATGGACGAAAAATGTTCAATTAGGGCTCAATAGATGCGTCTAAAAAAACTCTACAAAATTATGGAAAAACATTTATAGGTGTCCTAACATTTTTTTAAAGTTATGGGCAAAAAACGTTTTTTTGAAAAATTAAAAATCCAAAAAAAATTTAGTTAAACTTTATTAATATATTAGAAAGTACTCTCATTTTATGTCCGCAGGTGAGATCTACAATTTAAAAAAAAAATTCAACCCAAAAGCTCTTCATGATTTCGAGATATTTATAAAAATGTGATGTTTACACACACACACACACACACACACATACGGAATGACATTTTTTAAAAATGTCATTTTTGAACTCCTGAGGTCAAATAACATAAAGATATGTCAAAAAATCGAACTCGAAAAATTTCGGTATTACAATACTTCCTCTATGAGGAAGTAATATTATTGATGAAAATTAGGAAAAAGTCAGGAAAATAAAAAATATGGAATGGAATTTTTGTCAGTTTTGTGAAGTGTCTAAAACTTGTTTTTTTTTTTTGTCGTCAAGTTTAATTTTTCGATATCTACTTTTTTACTACTTTTTGCTACTTTTTTAAAATTGATTATCGAATGCGAAGTCTGTTGTAACTTTAAATCGTGATTTTTATTTCAAATCATCAGATTCAATTAAAATTTGTGAAAATTAAAAATTCAACGACTCCAAAAACTCCCGATAAGCCATTTAATTTGCACGAATGTTGTTGATACAATCGCTTTACATAAAGAAATCCCCATCGATTTTTTGTCGCCATTTTGAATTTATTATTTATCGACAAAAGCGAAAATTTTACTTTTGCAAAATGGTTTTTAATTTAGTTAACAAATATGAGTCAGAATATAGTTAACAATAAAGTACAAATTACATTCGAAATCTCTATGAAGTACGTGTACTGATAGCACGAACAGATTTTTTATTTTTAAATAAAAATATTTTTTGTAATTCTCCCCTAATAAAAAAACCTAGATTTTCAGAAAATAAAAAGAAAAATTATTTCAAATAAAATTGCAAAAAAATTAAGTTTGAAATTTAAAAAAAAAATTTTTTTTACTCTTTTTAAACTTACACCTCTAATTTTCGTATTTAAAAATTCCTTAGAGTTTCCACTTTAAAATAGATTTTTTCCAGATTTTTGAAAAATGTCGTTTTTTCAAAAAACGACTTTTTAAAAAAAAAAGATCCCAGAAAATTCATTTTTTTCGGAAACTAGTTAACCGATTTAAAAGAAATTTAGTTATGTTATAAACATAAATAAGACAGTTTAAAGAAATATTTCAAAATTAAAAAAAAAAATTTGATGTAATTAATTTTTAAATTTTCAAAAAATTTTTTTTTCAAAAAAGTCGTTTTTTTAAAAAAAATTACATTTTTAAAAAATATGGAAAAAATATATATTAAAGCGGACATTCTAAGGAATTTTTTAAATGAAAAATTAGATGTGTATATTAAAAATAAAATCAAAAAAAATTTTTTGAATATTTTAAAATTAATTACCTTTTTTAGAATTTATTTTTTAAAATTTTTAAATATTTTTCTGAAATTGTCTTCCTTATAAGTAAGACAATTTCATTGTATGTTATAAGCATATATGCTTATAACATATTTAAATTTCATTTAAATCGGTTAAGTAATTTTCGAAAAAAATGAGTTTTTTGGTTTTTTTTCAAAAAAATCTTTTTTAAACAAAACTACAGTTTTTAAAACTCCGGAAAAAATATATATTTTAAAACGGACATTCTAAGGAATTTTTTAAATGACAAATTAGAGGTGTATTTTTAAAAAAAAATTTAAAAATTAATATTTTAGCAATTTGTTTTTTTAAAAATTTAAAAATTAATTTTTTAGCAATTTCTTTTGAAAAAAATTTTGAAATTTTGATCCAACATTCAATTATTTTCAAAAATGACAATAAAAATATTGTCCTTATTTCAATTATTTTCGTCTACTATTTTAATAAAATTTTCCGAGAAATATTGAATTAAAAAAAAAAATTTAATAAAATCGTAGGTACACAAACAATTATTGTCAAAATTAATAAAAATTCCACAGGAATTCAATTAATTACAATTTTTTATAAATTTCTTCGCTATAATTCAATTATTTTCATAAATTTTTAATTAATATAAATTATTATAAAACATGAAGAAATCGATCACTCCGAGTCTTCGACTCGGAGCAATCGATTTCTTCATGTTTTATAGCAAAATACTTTTATAAGTTGTTTATTTTCAAAAAGGTTTAAATTTGAAATGTATTAATTCCTATGAAAAAATAATAATTAAATATTTATTCAAAAAAAAATTATTGATGTTTTTGAGTAATTTTACAATTAAAGAAATTCATAAAAATGTAACGGAACATTTTTTTTGAGTATTTTTTCCTTTATTTTCTAAAAATTCATTAATATTGTCATTTTCAATAAATTGTCATTTTTAAAATTTGTAATTGACAAATGGCATCAATATGAGATTAATACACGCGGGTGCAATTTTTACGTACTTAACCCCCTATGCCCCGTTTGTTTCTTGATTTCTTAAATTTCCCCTACACTGGCACTTTATTCACTTAAATTCCTGATTGTCGCCTTGAAAATAACTTTAAAGTGAAGCATGACAAAAAAAGTTTCTTAAAAAAAAAGAGAGAGAGAGAGAGAAAGAAAAAAAAATGTGGAAATGGATAAAGTTTCAAGTTGAAACTGGTCACTATAAAAATACATTGGATTGAAGGTGAATAAAAAATGACATTGAAAATCAGTTCTTTTTGTCGTTACTGCAAAATTCCCCCGAGGCTTTTGAAAAGTTGAGTTTCATTAAAGTTGAGGTCCCTCTTTCTAATAGAAGATCGTAAAACCTCCATTGCTTGAATTGTGTTGAACTTTCACTTTGTTCCCTTCAGAGTGTGCGAGATGCGGGCGAAAAGGGGAACAACACTAACTTCATGAAAACTTGATTATGGCGAAACGAACCTTTCGCCTATAGCCAAGACCAGTTGGCTCCCTACAGAATTGACTTAGTCGTCACGTGTCGGTTCATCCCTCGTTTAACCTGCCGATACAAATATTTCCGGTATCGTCACTTACCCCCTTGTCATCATTCCAGCTGTCGCGAGAAACTTTTCAAGAAATATATATATATATTCACGTAACCAAGAGAGGGAATCTTTAAAGATCGTTCAAAACTTCGAAAAACAGTGTACAGTCACATCGTGTCCTTCTTTTGGTCAAAAATTGTCAAGCGGATATTCTTATAAAAAAAAAAAAAGAAAAAATTTTTTTTCCACAAGAAAGGTCGAGCGATCGACGACGAAAAGTGCCGACAAGGACTACTTTTCCTGTTCAACTTCTTTTTTCTTATACTTGTTCGAAACTCTCGAACATACTAAACCTTTTTTTCCATCTTTTTTTTTTTTTTTTTTGCAAACTCTTTTGCCTCTGTAAGCGAAGTTAAACAATGTTTTCAAATTTCCCGTTTAACGAACACATATCTCAAAAAAAAAGGGGGAAAGAAAAAGAGAGGCAAAATATTTTTAAATTCTTCGTTTTTTTTCTTTCTTCTTCTTCTTTAATGTCGCCGTAGGTAAAATAGACTTCTTTATGTATCTTAAGGCCAAAGTGCTTTTTAAAAAGCTCAATAATTTTCTAGCTCTGAAATGCGCTCAATAATTTGTCCCTTGGGAATCGATATAGACAAAACTTTATCGACACTAAACTATTTTCTATTCAGTTAGTAATTTCCTACCATTTCCTACTGATCGAAAGTTTCAAACAATTGATTTATTCAATTCGTACATATTTTAGATGCCATGGTTCATTTGTCATTTTGTCGCCGAAAGTGAAATAAATTTAGAGAATTTACTATTGGGAAAATTTTGTAAAACGAATTTAAAGAAATTAAAATTTCATAAAGAAAATAAATGATTTTTAATTTTGAAAATTATTATAAATTGTAAACAATGTTTGGAATTTTTTTTCTTACACCGAAACAAGTATATAAAAATTGTGGACTTTTTCTATCCCCCTACAATGTTTATTTAATTATAGACTTTTCTATGAAATTTTCATTTTTACGAAAATAATTTTAATTGCTGTAAATTATTATAAACAATAGTGATTGTTTATATTTTTTTTTACTCATGAAAATATCAAGAGTTTGGAAAAAAATTATGAACGTTTTCTACATTTTTAAATTTTTTTAACGCAGATTATTCTAATAATTAATTTAATTTAATTAATTAAATAATAATGTCAACAGCTGTACATTATTATAAACAACAATTTTTGTTTATAATTTTTTTCTTATTCAGCAACAAGTACTGAGTGAGCAGTTAAATTGTGAACTTCATTTTTCCTTAAATTTTCAAAGATTTTAATTTCAAACCTTTTTCAAAATTTCTAAAAATTCACGTTATAATTCAATTATTATTACAAAAATAAATAATTTATTGAATAATTGAATATTTCTTAAAATTTAATTCTAATAAAGAAATTTATCAACAAATTTTTAAATATTTGAATTTTTCTGGCGAATTTTAATAAAATTTCTAACAATAATTACATTTTTCGAAAAATTCGATTAAATTAGTGTTACAAATAATTAAAATTCTGCAATGATTTTTATTATTTTTAAACATTTTTTTTTTTTAAATAATTGAATTCTTTTGGCGAAATTATTAACATTTTTAACAATAATTATATTTTTCGAAAAATTCGATTAAATTTGTGATAAAAATAATTAAAATTCTGCAATAATTTTTATTATTTATGAAAATCATTAAATGTTTGTGTAGAATTTTATTAATCCTTTTTTTTAAATAATTGAATTTTTTAGGAAAATTTTATGAAAATAGAAGATATTAAAAATCATTGAATTGAGGGAAATTTTTGAAAATAATGGAAATTTTACAATGAATTTTATTAAAATTATTGAATTTCAAAGAATAAAATAAAAAAAATTTTAATTAAATAAAAAATTCAAATAATTTCAAAAAAAAGTTTAATTAAACTTTTTCAATAAAATTATATCTACAGAATTGTTAGTTAAAAGTAAAAAAAATTAAGATTTTTAAAGATTTTATTTTGAAACCTTTTTAAAATTCAATTATTTAAAAAATCCATGCCATAATTCTTTTAATATTCAATTATTATCTATGATTCGAACTAAAAAATTTTTTTAAATCAATTTTTATTAGAAAATTCTACGAGTATTCAGATATTTAAATACAAAAAAAAATAATTTATTTAATAATTGAATGATTCTTAAGATTAAATTCTCATACAGTATTTTATCACCAAATTTTTAAATAATTGAATTCTTTAGACGAATTTTAATAAAATTTTTTAAGAATAATTACATTCTTCAACAAATTCAAATTAAAATGTGATTATTTATAGTAATAATAGAATCCCTATACAAATTTTTATTATTTATGAAAATAATTAAATATCTGTAAAAAATTTTATTTATGAAAATAAGATTGAATTCATGTGAAATTTTTATTATTTATGAAAATAATTAAATGTTTGCGTATAGAATTTCATTAAAATTGTTTTTAAATAATTGAATTGTTTTGGAAAATTTTATTAAAATTTTGGAAAATAATTGCATTTCAGAGAAAAATTTTATTATTTATGAAGATAATTTTAATTTTGCCGAGAATTTAAAAAAATTTTTGAACATAATTGATTTTTTGCGAAGAATTTTATTACTTTTGAAAATAATCAAAGTTTCGCAATCATTTGTAATTTCTCTAAAATGCATTTAATATTTTAAACAAACATTGTTCTAGAAATTCATTATTTTTAATAATTAATTAAAAATATATTTAAAATTTTAAATAAATTCAGAAGAATTTGAATTATTAAAATTTTTCAAAAATCTTAGTTCTTTAAGATTTCTAATTGAATTCATTCAAAAATTGAAATTTTACGATAATTTTACGATACTTCTTCAAAAATTAAATTATTTAAAAAGAGATTATTGTGAGAAAGAGAAAAAATTGAAGGTTTTTTATTAGAATTCGTGGTAATTTCATAGTTTATAAGGTAAACAAAAAAATTCACAATTTTCTTATGAATTCTAAAAATTTAAATCTTTCCACTACTTTTAATAATAATCTTTGACTTTTCCCTGATTTTCCTGACCAATTCTACTTTCCCTGTCTTCCCACACCTGTGGCAGGTGACGAAGTTGAAGTCCACAACGTTGATCAACGAAAACGGTTTTTTAATTTATTCGAATATTATATTTTTGTAAAATATACAACAATTATTATTATTAAAATATAAATAAAACTCTCCCTTTTTAATAAATTTTGGTGACTGTATTGTTGCTTTATCCTTTTTTTTCTATTAATTAACATTTATTAAAAAACTTTTTTCGTTGATAAACGTTGTGGACTTTAAGTTAGTGGCAGGTGAGAGACAATTGTTTTTATAAAAATTGTACTATAAATTTAAATTCTCTAAAAAAAAAAAAATTTTCGAAAGTGAAAAATCGTTTCTGTACAAGTAGAAATACAAATTCTGTACATATATTCACTGGAGCATATTATTTCTAGAATCTAGAAATTAGAGTTAATAATTTTTGAAAACTATAAATTCATTATTCTTAGAGTTTTTTTCTTTATTATTAAAGTGTAAAACATTTTTTATTATAAAAACATTTTTAATGTGTAATTTTTTTGATGAAAACTTTCCGATTATCATCAATTCAGAACAAATTGCATATAATTGAATAATGATAGAGCGAAAGGTATGTTATTTGGCTTGAGTTTGTTAAAACGACTTTGTTCTGTTTACTTTAGCCTGAAAGTTTCTGTGGCATCAGTTGAGCGAATGTGCGAGTGAGCAAGATGAATAGAGAGTGAGAAAGAGGGAGAAAAGGTATGTGTAGTTAGGTTAGAATGCGGAATATTCAAACATCGTCACGTCTTCAATTTGGTTAATAGTTACCCTTATTCTACTTCCTATTCGGTGTTTTCGCCGAATGGGCATTTTCACTTCATCTCCTGACGTTGCCTTGGAAGTAAATGTTCAGTTGCGCACATAGACTGCACGCTCAACAAGAATTTATTGGAGAGAACTTGGAGACTACTTCACTTAAATCGCAACGAAGGGAACGGGATGTGCTGTTATATGTCCAGACAACGAGAAACTGCTCTTTTCGGAGTCATGGTTCTTTTATTTCGCTTCCTTTAAGCTCGCAAGTCCCTTTCTTTTTTACAGATACTGCTCACCAAACTGCTAAAAATTACATTCCTTTCCCTTCAACCCCAAAAGTAATGAACTCTCTCTCTCTCTCTCTCTCTTTGAAAACTGAAAAGAAAATTATTTCAAAAATTTCATTTGCAACCAATGAAAAATTACTCTTTTCTTTCAAATATAAAACATAAAAAAAAATAATTTTTCCTCCTTGTCGGTTTAGTTAATAAAATTTCGGATTAATTAATTTTTAAAAAGAAGTAGAGTTTTATTTTATTAGATGTTCCATCAGGGTAAGTTGGCCAATTACGTTCTGAAATTCACCCCATCAATGAGGGTGAAAAAGTTTTTCATTTGAACGAGGGGATGAAAATATTCTTGTCAGTATTTTTTTCCTCAAAATTGGCAATTTTTTTTCCTAGAGAAAAAGTAGTTTGATAATTCTTATATTATATTTACTAATTTCTACTTGTAGGGTATAAATATAATAATATAATTTACAAGTGTTTAGTAATTTTTTTGTTTTCCATTTTTTTTCCGTTTATTTATTTTATTTTGAAGAATTAATAAACTAGATAAAATAAATAAATTTATTTCTTTTCCATTTATTCCTATAACCGTATGAAAGAAAAAAAAATTTATTATTTTATTCGTTTCATTTCTACTGATTTTTATATACTATGTCTAAATGAAAAAAATATCTGTCACAACAAAAAAAAATCCGGGTGCTTTTTAAAAGGTTGTAAAAAAAGTGGAAAAATTCTATCCAAGAGGAATTATTTTAAAAAATTTATTTTATTTACAAAAAATATATTTACTTGCAAAAAAATTTTTTATTAAGGTTCAAATGTAATCCTTAAATAGAAATGAAAAATAACTAAAGTTTCATATAGTTTCAACAACACAGGTCTCTTTTAAAAACTACAATTTTATTAAAATAAAAGTAAGTTAATCGAATTTTAATAAATAATTTTCATAAATAAATAATAAAGTGAAAATAATAAATAAACAATTTTAAAAAAAAGCTTCTGCAAAATTCTTACAGAAAATTTATATTTTTTACAGTCTTTTTGTATTAAAATAATTCTTTATTTAAATTAGATTAACTTATTTTTATGTTAATAAAGAATTATTATTTTAATAAAAGAAAACTATAAAACTAAAAATATAAATTTATTGTAACAATTTTGCAAAAGCTTTTTTTTGGGGTACAAAAGTTTCAAATTTAAAAAATTCAAAACTTTATGATTTCTTTATTTTTATTTATTATTATTTTCATTTATTTATAATTTGTTTATTTAGTTATAAATTTATTATTCTAAAGAACCGAAAATTTGGAGAAAAGATTTTCCAAATTTCCAATGTATAAAAAATTTAGCATTTAAAAAGAT
Organism: Leptopilina heterotoma; assembly: GCF_015476425.1. NCBI lineage: Eukaryota > Metazoa > Arthropoda > Insecta > Hymenoptera > Figitidae > Leptopilina > Leptopilina heterotoma. The sequence goes on from NW_025111138.1 coordinate 494,499, forward strand.
AAAAATGTAAATAAAATTCAGAAAATGTAAAAACTATTGTCAAAAATGTAACTAAACTTTAAAATACATGAAAAATATTAAATATTTTATTGATAATCGATGGTTTTTAAATATTCCGGAAGAGGTGCAATTATCAAAAATTATTAATTAAATAATTTATAAAGATTTAAAATTAAAATCTTTTTATTATTTTATTATTACTTTATTTGTTATTTATTGTAATATTAAATTTTTCAAATGATTGAAATTTCGAAAAAGTTCGATAAAATAATTTTATTTTATTTATTATGTATTTTATTACTAATATTTAATAATTTTATTATTAAAATTTCTAAACAATTAAATTTCAAAGAATCTTATATTTAAAATTCTTTAAAATATGGGATTTCTTTAAATTAAAATTTTTAGGATAATTAAACTTTTGAAAATAATAAATTAAAATTTTTTTATATAATTGAAATTTCGAAGAATTAGATAGATTAAAATCATTTTGCTATTACTTTTTTTTTACTAATTTCATTATTTTAATATTAAAATCTCCAAACAAATGAATTTCAAAGAATCTTATATAAAAATCTGAGAAAATTGGTTTTTTTAATTTATATTTTTAAGATATTTGAAATTTTGAAAATAATAAATGGAAAAATTTTTAAATAATTTAAATTTCGAAGAATTTTATTAAAATCGTTTTGTCATTTTATTTACTGTTTTTTTTTTTTTTAATTTCCTTTTTTTTATTATGAAAATCTCCAAACAAATGTACCTATTTGTTAATATTGTTTCTATGTATTGTTAATTTTGATAAAATACTCGACATAAAAAAAATAAAAATGGAAAAACCCAAAGAATAATATTTGGGTATTTAAATATTATCTATTCACATTGTAACTTTATTAATTTATTTTGATAAACTACCAAATTAATAAAGATACAACAATTGTGCAAAATAAAATGGGAAAAACCATTGGGTTTTTTTGAATAACTTTTTTTATTTAAATATTTTCTACTCACATTGTAACTTTATTAATTTACGTATTTTGAGTAAAATATATAATTAATAAAGGGTCACAAACTTAAGTATATATTTATTAATTTATGTTTATAGAAAAATGAAATTAAAAATTTTTTTTAAAAAAGTTTAAAAAAACACGCGACAACTTTAGTCATTTCGATGCGAGCATCAAGTCAAAACTGCCTTGATTTCCTCTTCAAGGAATACTATCGAAAAATTTCATTTCTCATATGAAATTGAAATATATATATTTATAAGGAATTTAATTCCCTTCTGTTTACGATTAGACACTAATTCGTAGCAAAATTAGAAAACAAAATCTTCCCACTTATTATCATTATAATTTATTTTCACATTCAAAGAAGGAAAATAAAATCCCCCTCATTAGACTAATGAAAAGTAAAATAAATTTAATCTAATTTCAGTTCAGCTAATAAATGTATAGTGATTCTCTATTGGATAAGTGTAGTAATTTTGAAAATGGGTAATTAAATAAAAGTAATGTGATAATTCAAAGGGAAGGGAAGGCAAAATTGTTGAGGAATGAGTAAATAAATATAAATGGCAGTAAGTGTGTTTATATATATATGTGTGTAGTAATGGGAAAATTTATCTTCGATAGAGATATCTCAAGTCATATCTCTCTTGGGGAATAGAAAGGGACTAAAGTACACTTCTAGGCATTTCTCAGGATAGATCCTCCACATGAAAAGTCGTACTTTCAGTGTTCCTACAACACGAGTGCTAAAGTACAATTTAGATAGCACGCTACGATCTTGAAACTACTGCCATGGGATAGGTGACCAAGGTGGTTGCTTGTTTTAGAGAACCCGCACTGTTTCTATCCTCCCACTCCAACCACATACAACTCTAACGCGACTCCCTCGTTTTCACCGATTCTCCTTTAGACAAAGCCATTCACAGTGCTCACTGAGCAAGAGTGAAGCTGGGGGATTTCTCTCGGCAACCTAAATTGAAGCTAAATATTCTCATCTTCCCGTTGCACTATTGTCACTTATAATTTTAATTTTTTTCTTTTTTAATTTCTTGTAAAATGTTTTTTTTTCTTTTTTTGACTCTCGAAGTAATTTATAATTATTTTGACAATATTTTTTATCTGTTAGGGGGCGTCCTAATTTAGAAGATCTAAGATTAACGCCTTTTTGCAGGGTTGCCGGAAAATGATGGAATTTTTTTCTTATCTGGCAATCTTGAATTTTTTAATATAAAGTGTTTTTTTTTTAAATTAAAAAAACCGATTATTTTGTGAGATTAAAATATAAATATTTATTTTAAAACTTATTAATTATATTTCATTAAAAAAAATTGAATGTTCTTCCATAAAAACGTTTTATCATTTCTATTTCTTAATTACAAATTCTTTAATAAAATTAAAAATTTTTTTAAAATAAGGAAAAAAATTGTTTATACTTTCTATTTGTCAGTTACAAATTTTAATTGTATTTGAAATTGAAACTTTTTAAATTTTTAGAAAAAAATTTACTCAAAAAATATTCTATTACATTTATTTACGAATTTCTTTTAAATTATTCGAAAACATCAATAACTTCTTTTTTAAATAGATATTTAATTATTATTATTTTTCCATTGGAATTAAGATTTTTAAAAATTTGGAATTCCAACATTTTTTAAATTAAACAATTTATAAAAGTATTGTTATAAAACATGAAGATATCGATTGCTCCGAGTCGAAGACTCGGAGTGATCGATTTCTTCATGTTTTTTAATAATTAAAGATGACCGAGAGATAAAATCATTTATTTTTATGAAAATAATAATTAAATTCCTTAAAAAAAATTTTATTATTTTATGAAAATAATGGAATTATTACAATGCAATTTATAGAAAATTTGTAAATAATTGAATTCCTGTGGAATTTTGATTATTTATGAAAATAATTAAATCTTCACGTACAATTCAATTAAATTTTTTTTTTAATAATAAGAAAACAATAAAAATAATAGAAAAAATAAATTTTTCAATAAATAATAATCAAACCAATTACGTGATTCATTGAAGTATTTTTCTGCTTTCGAAAATAATTATTACGATTAAAAATTATTTTTGTGTTTCACTGCAAATAAAAAAAAACTAAAAATAAAATATTTCTCGAAATGTTAAAATTAAAAATTTTGTTGTCTAACCGCCTTTTTAAAAAAAATATTCAATTTAATTTTAAATTCTTTCTATTTCTAAGAATAATTGTACTTTACAATTTTGAAATTAAATTTCTATTGTTGCGAATAATTTTATTTAAAAAATCAAAAGTAATTGAATTTTATAAAAGTTACGCTTTCAATTTTTGTAAATAATATATATCATCTTCAATTTTTGAATAATTTTAGATAAAAAATAAAAAAAATATTCAACTTTAATAAAATTATTTAAAACAATTCAATTATTTAAAAAAAAATTTAATAAAATTCTAAGCAACGAGATTCAATTATTTAAAAAAAATTGTAATACAATTTATCGAAAAAAGTCAATTATTTTTAATAAATTTTAATAAAATTCCGCACAAAAAAATTGAATTATTTTCGATACAATTTCAATTATATTCATCGAAAAAATTTGCAAAAATTCAATTATCTTCATTCGTATAATAAAATGTTTCGCAAGAATTCAATTATTTTGAGTGCAATTTTAATTAAATTTCTCGAAAGAATTTAATTATTTTTGTAAAATTTCCATAAAATTTTTCAAAATTTTTTATAAAATTCTATACAAAAATTAAATTACTTTAGATTCAAAATTATAAAAAAATTTACAAAAATTAATAGATAAAGTTATTAAAAATACTATCTTTTAAAATAGAAAAAATTCCACATACTAACTCATAATTGTGGAAAATAAATTAATTTCTAAACTTTTTAACAAAAACCTTATTCTCTAAATTTTCATTAGTGAAAATTTGAATTAATTGGATTAAAAGTCATATACAATTTCTAAAAACTAATTTTTTTAATTCTACATAAAACAAGTCATTATAATAAATAAAATTCTGTTTTTCTTCGAAAATAAATTTAAAAAAACATGAATTTTGCATTAATAATAATTAGTTTTCCTTTAATAATTTCTAAGTAACTATTTTAATATTTTAGGATATTAAATTAATATTTATAATATTATCAATAAAAATTGAATTTTAAAAAATTTTAATTAAAAATTCTGAAGAAGTTAGATTTTTTGAAACATTGTAGCTGGAATTTTTTTTTAATTTGTTTTATTTTTGAATAGGTTTATATTTAATTGAAAAAAAAAAAAAAAATTAAAAAATTATTGAAATTTCATGCAGTGAATATGAAATTTTCTATAAATAAGTAAATAAGTAAATTGAAAATAAGTGAATTTCAGAAATATTTTAGGTGAACTTTTTTTTAAGTAAATAATTTAATTCTTAAGGAACTTTCTCAAAAATTATTCAAAATAATCAAATTGAAATCTGGAAAATAATTTTCAACAAGTTACACTATCAATTCTTATAAATTGTTGAATTTCAAAGGATTTTAAATTTTATATTTTTTAAAATCTTAATTTTTGTGTTAATGAAAAATAATAATAATTTTAAATATTTATTTAGAAAAAAAATATTGATGTTCCGAATAATTTTACAATTGACAATTCTGTATTATAATTTATTTTTAAAAGAAAATTCAAGCGAATTAAATGATTTCGATAAATTTTCAAAAGTTGATCGCCATATTGGATCCGCCATTTTGAATTTTAAAAATATAATGGAATGTAATGTCTGATTTTTCAAAAAGTCGATTTTTTTGTATTGCATTTACTCAAAGTAATATCCTTTATTTAAAAATAAATATTTTTATCTCAAAATTTTGCGATGTGAACTCAAAATAAAGTGTAAAAACATTATTTAATTTATTTTATGAAAAAACTAACCTACTGTTAAAAAAAATTAAAACCTTTATTTTTTCATTCTACTAAACTGCCGCTCACCCTTTAAAGGGAATTTTATTCTCTTATACCGTAAAAACAATAAAGAAATCTAATAGATTCAGTCTAATTTTTCTTTTTCTCTTTAATAATGTCGACATTTTTTTTCCAACATTGACGAGAGTGATAATATGGAATTGAAAATGAGATGAGAAAAAGAGGAAAGAATGAGGAAAATTTTTTTTTTGAATAGAAAAGACGCACAGCGACCACATATATGATCTCGTTACAGTGATATGCGATATTAAAGGGATATTTTTTCTCCTGGACAATTTTTTTGTCCTCATATTTTTTATTGTTGGATTCATTTCAATTAAGAGAAAATTTCTTAATAAAAGAAGAAGAAAAAAAATTTTTTTTTTAGTAATATTAATCAATATCCTTTTTGTGAGAGTGAAAAATTTTTCTAGACACTGTAATTAAAATATTACACTGCTTGGTAAAATTAAACAAAAATAGTAACTTTTTTTGAAAATTGAAAAAAAAATGAAGCACAATTATTCTAATCACGTGTATTGGAGTTTTTTTTTGCATTATTTTAATTGCCAACAGGCAGGAAAAGTTGGACTGACATTCCAATAGAAACTTTGAATTTCCAAGTTTCAATATGCAAGCCAGAAGTCGAGCAATTAGTATTGTGTTCCAAGAATAGGATTAACCAACCTTCGAAATTCGAGTCAGGAACAGATGCAATTGGATTGAGGGGGGGATTCAAGGGAGTCGATATTTCCAAGCCCTCCATTCAAAAAAACATCCATCTCTCCTTCTCTTTACACTATTCTCTCCTTTATATATAGATACACATATATTGCAAAAAAAAAAAAAATAAATAGAAAAATTATTTTCCCTCTGAAAAAGTAATAACTCTCGACAAAAATATTACAAATATGTCAAATATTTCTAAAATGAATTTCTAAAAATGAAATTAATTATCCCAATAGCACGAAATATTCCACTGGCCTTTTTTTGACCTGTATGTAAAAAAATAGGTTAAATAGGACTTAAATTTTGACGTAACGTAACGGCCCCTTGAGGGGGGGGGGCTTAAAAATACTGAATCTGCGGGGCCTTTACATTACGCTCCCCTCATAAGGGCCGTTACATTACATCAAAATATGAGTCCCATTTAACCTTTAAGCCAATGGAATATTCCGTGCTATTGGGGTAATTAGTTTCATTTATAGAAATTAATTTTAGAAATATTTGTCATGTTTGAAATTTTTTTATTTATATATATGTATCTGTAGCATATAGTTTAGTATGGAAATTGAAAATCATTTTTCATCATCGGAAGTGAATGGCCGTTACATATGCCACAATAAAAAACATTTTTCAGATTATTCAGGGCGTAGCCGAAGAAAAGAAGAGATGATAAGCTGGATGTAGAAAGCGAGAGAACGGAGAATGTGTCAAATGATTTATTCGAGAATATAGCAAAAAATGAGCGAGACGCCGAGAAAAATCCAAGAGAAAACACTTTGAAACTGCCGTTTTCATAAGAACATTATGCATCATGCAAAGCTACTCTTGAATAACAGTTACGTATTACAGACTCTGTCTCTCTCTCTCTTCATCCCTCCCTTCCTTTTTTTTTCTCCTCCCCTGAGTGTATTATCAGTCTCGATGTCCTATCTCGACAAATTATTGTCAAATTGCTCTTCAAAATTCATACAAAAATAATTTTTTTCTACCTTTAAATTTCACTGGAAATTTCTTGTATCCACTTTATTGGTAATCTACACTTCGTCGCAAAAATTATTCAATTTTTTAAACTAAAACAAAATTTGTTAAGATATTAAAATAAAAAGAAAAAAAAAATAGAATAATGTGATAATAGTATATTAGTATAATAATAATTTAATAATACTAAAAATAATATTATAATAGTATTAAATAGTATAATAATTAAATATTATAATAATATTTAATATCATATAGTATAATAATAATTAATAATTTGCGTTAAAAATAATTTCTTTCCTTAGAAATGATATTTAATTTGGTACTTAATAAAAAAAACTTAATAAATAAAACTTAATAAATAAAAGCAAATTTTCTTTATGTAGAGTAGTATTTGCTTGTATTTCGTGATTTTCGATTAGAACAGTCGTTTGCCTGACTATACTACCTTTATACAGCTAAATTCCAAAGATAATGACTCATTATTTATCCTGTCAGAAGTTGATCGTAAACAAGTAGATTTTTCACTTGGCGTTGAGACCACAGAATTTGAGGAAGGGAAAATGCCTTGGTCTGACCACAAACAATCTATACTACTTTAGAGATTTCAAAGCAAAAAAAAATAAGATTCCTTTTATTTTTTCATAAAAAAATTTTTTTTAAATAAAAGCAATTTATTTAATTAAAATTTTTGTTCGTTCTTTCTGCATTTAAAATAAATACTATTTAATAATTAATTCGAATAATAATTATTCGATACAGATTATTATTTTCTATAACTAAAAAGTAAAAAAAAATGTTGTAGTGTTCTTACATATTGAACGCATGTACAATAGATTAAATCAATAATAGTAAAGGATAAGATTCTAAAATAAACTTTAGTTTATACAAGAGCCAATGAAAATTCGCCGAATAAAAAATTTTCTCTTTGCAAAAAAACAAATAAACATTTTCTATTTGTACATTTTTACTTTTAAAAAGATGCTATCAACACAAAATAGAGAAAAAACAATTCCACTGCTCAAGAATACAAATGTTAACTTACTATCTGCTTTTACATCAAAAACTGACAATTACATTTGCTCTAGTATTTATTTATGAAAATTTCTAAATACCTTTTGTTGAAAGCTGACTCATCATAATGTATTCAACGTTCAACAAAGTAGCATGTTTTTTAAAAAACAAGAAAACTTAATATAACAAAAATCTAAGCCGGGGGTCGATTACGTAATTTGATTTCTTATTCGAATTGACATTAACGCTAAATTCATTTAGTTATTAAATTAATTTGATTTTGGCGTCAAAGTGGATTCAAATTCAAAATTTAAGTGAAATCAAATTACGTAATCGACACCACAGTTCAAAAAACCCATGTACTATTAAAAATCAACATGAAGTTGTTCATAAGCAATTGGTGTTCTGTTTTTGTTGGGGTGGTTTTACTAGGAGTGACAGTGAACAGCCGTTATACTCGAGGATTGATCAAGTATCTCAAGGAGGAATCAAAACTTTTCCAGGTATTGTTTATAATTGATGAGCAGTTGCCTGTGAATTACGGTACGAAGCCAAACGACTTAATTCGAGATGTTACTCGACACTTTCCATCGGTGAGCATAAGTTTAGATAAGGTAGAGCTTCATCTTAAAAAATACGTTTCACTCAAATCTTCAGTTCCTAGGAGAACAACAATGTTTATTGCTTTGTTCAATAACAAACGAAAAGATCTAGGAGTTCAATTAACAAAAATTGCCAGAAACCTTAGAGGTTTGTCCAAGGGATATACACAACCTAAATACTTCATAAATTTTTATAATGCGTCAGAATCGCTTTTGTACAGAAAATTTATGCAGTACTTTGCAACTTCAAACGTTCTAGATGTTTATATCTTAGCACACAGTTTAGAAAACCAAACTTTAATATCACGTAAATCCTATCATCTTCCAATTATGCACAATTATAACTTGTTTACAAGAAAGTACCAAAAAGAAAAAGTCAATCCTAAAATTAAATGGTTTCCAAACAAGCTATCAAATTTGCATGGATTTTTGATTAACATCCTCTACTCAAATCTAAATGATTCTTTAGGAAGAAGATTTTATTCTGAATGTGAAAAGTTCACACTTTTGTTCTCGAAATCAATGCAGTGCAGAATTAGACTTGTTGAAACTAAGGAATTAGAAATAAAAATGTTATCTCTGTATAAAAATATGGCAGAGATGTTGGTTAACCCAATGGTATTAAAATTGAACAATGACAGGTTTAATGTTCCACGCATTCGCATCATGTTGTTTAGTTCAACGAAGGCAGTTATTTTAAATACACGAAGAGAAACTAAAAATGTTGAGATCTCGCAAGAATTAATTTACATGATAATTGCAACAACTGTTGCTATTGCTGCCATCAGAGTTACGGCATTTTTTCTGATATTCGACAGGGACATTTGGCAGACTTTCAGTATCGTTCAAATTATAATGGGATTGTCCGTTAACCAAGCGCCAAAGAAGACAGCAGAAAGATTAGTATTCGGAATTTTTATGCTAAATTGCATCATCTATTCAGGTTACATGTACTCTGCAATTTTAGACATCAGTTTCAGAGCAGAACCGCAAATTTCGACTCTTCAGGAGCTTGCAGACTCGTCTTTCAAGCCGATGATGGACCCCTTTGTGAAGAAATCGTTGTTGACTAGTTCTTGTCCATACGTGCGAAAACTTGCTAAAAATTCTGTCAAGATTCCGTTCTCTGGAACACATTTTGCTTGTTTATTGTACATGGCTAAGTTTCGAAATGTATCTTGCATTTTGATAGACGCTGAGTTTGCAGTAAAAGAATTTAATGCTAGAAGAAAGATATTAAATGCTTTAATTCTCCAAGAGCCTATAACGTATTACGTAAATGGTTGGCTTGTAAGGTACGATTCTCCTTATATTGACCGTTTTAACGAAATAATTCTGAAAGCTTCAGAAAGTGGATTGCTGAATATGTTTTTTGGACATGGTTTGAAGAAAGAATTTGAAGTTTCTCCTCCAGACGTTGCAAACAAGAAGAAATTGATTTTAATTTTTTGTTCCGTCCTGATCGCTGGATACACTTTTGCTTTCATCGTTTTTATATTGGAATTAGTCGTAAGTATTAATTGGAGGAAATTGTGCCTGCTTCGTAAAAAACTTTATTAATTTTACAAACAGAAATTTCAGAAGATTCGCATATTTTGGTTGTTAAATAAAGCGTTGCAATAAATGTGACCTTTGTTCAAATGATGGGTTTTTGGATCTTTACATAAAGAAGGCTATATTATTGAAAACTGTTAAATTTTTTTTTGGAAGGATAATTACTAGAAGGAAAAAAAATGTATTGAAGAAATTGTCAATTATTATTTAATATTTGTTCTATAAATTTTTCGGTTCAGCATAATCAAGTAAGCAAAGAGGAAATAAGAAAGTAAATAAGCCAGTTAGGAATTATGCAAGTAAGTAAGTTATTTTCTTCTTACTTACTTACTGACTTCCTTGCCTGCTTACTCGCTTATTTCCTTACTTGCTTACTTGATTATTTCGTTCTTGCTTACTTACTTTCTTACTTGCTTGCTTATTTCTTACTATTTTTTTTCTTACTTGCTTATTTATTTCTTGCTTACTTGTTTAATAATTTACTTACTTGATTGCTTATTTTCTTCTTGCTTACTTACTTACTTTATTACTTGCTTACTAACTTGCTTACCAACTTGCTTACTATTGTCCTTGGTAAAGCTAAATTCGCTGAATTTTGACAAATCATTGACTTGGTTATTATTTGTAGTAAAATTTCATTCATAGTAAAAATTAATACCAAAATGGATTTTTTTAAACATTTCTGGTGTTAATTTAATCCTAGAGGTATTAAACTGTTGCAGATTATTGTAATTCATTCTGGTGTTATTTTAACACCTTACGATTTACTGCGTATTCTGAAAATCAATAAATACTATCTTAATTCTTTTATGCAGCTTAAAATAATACTCTCTTCTTCACTAAAACTTTGATTTTATTTCCTTAGAGATTCATTCAAGTGAATACAGAAAATAGCAGTACACTTTGAAGCCAAAAAGTTCACCAAAATTTTGTTAAACCGAAAAATAACTGTTTTTTAAATCCTTATGTTACCACTTCTTTTCCTGTATTTATTTGTTCAGAAACTTTTTCATTATTTATGCACAATTTACTGAAAACCTATTATTAACGATCGTACCTTTCTATACCTATTGATGCCTTCGCTTTAGACGTAAATCGATATTCAATTACTTGCAATTTTTTTTTTTTACAAATTGCGCTGCAAAAAACTGAAAAGTTCAACATTTACTTGAAACGAATGGTGGATCGATTTGAAATTTTTTTTTTTGATTTTTAGTAATAAAGAAATTTCAGAAATAACAAATATAATAATTTTGTAACATTAGTTTTAATATTACTCATGATGATTTCAAAAATCAGTTTTCCAATGTTTCAATTTTTCTATGTTTGTATATTTAACAAATGGATTAGAATAAGATTTAAAGCAAGGATTCAGTATAAATTAAATAAACTCTTCCATGGATTATTATTATAAAAAATTGTCAAAATTGATTTGATTTTTATTTAAAATCATTTTTGTGACATGAACAAAATTAATCTAGAAATGAATTATTTTAGTAATTTTAGTGTAAAAAGCTGCAATGCCTTTTAAGGCCTTATAGCTCACAGTGAGAATATGATGTACTTTGATTTCTTTGTAATACTGTTTTCAAAAATATATTCTGTTTGAATGATTTTTCTTTTTGTTAAGTCTAAAAATATGTTTAGGAATTCTATGTTTGATGAGATTTAAATAAAATTGATAATGTTTAACATTTAAAGAACCGCAATTTATGTTTGAAGTAAAAATATTATTTCTTTAAATGAACTAAAAATATGATTGCATTAAATTGGAATATTATTTAACCACTGCTCTTTAAATTTCACCTTCAAACTTATGGCTTAATTCTGAAAAAGGTGATAATTATCAAACGAAAAGTCTTTTTTCATAAGGAAACTAAAAACCATGAAGAAAATGAATGTTGTATGGTCATAAAAAATGTTTCGTAATTATCGACAACTATACACTGCATTTAGAATAGAAATAGTAGAATGTACAATATGTAATCAGTTACGCTTTTATCAATAAACCATTCATTAACTTCAGCATAGAAGCTTTTAGTTCATTGCGAATAATGACAGAACTACCGTAACCTTTGTGAATAACAAATGTTTTAGAAAGAATTTCTATAGTGACATTTTCAAACATCAAGAAAAGAAAAATATTGATAAAGCTTTGCTAAGAACAAATTTTAAAATGAAGATTCTAAAACTAATTTTTTGCTCTGCATTTATTTTGGTGTGTGTTTTGGGAACATCAGTGAACAGTGGTTACACTCGAGGATTAATTAAATATCTTAGAGAGGAATCGAAACTCTTCCAGGTGGTATTCATAATAGATGATCAGTTACCTGTGAATTCCGGTACGAAGCCCAGCAATCTAATTCGAGATGTTACACGACACTTTCCATCGGTAAGCATAAGTTCAGAAAAGGTAGAACTTGATCTTAAAAAATACGTTTCACTCAAATCTTCAGTTCCCAGGAGAACAACAATGTTTATTTTTTTGTTCAATAGCAACCGAAAAGATCAAGGAGTTCAGGTGAAAAAAATTTTCAGCATACTTAGTGATTTATCCCTGGGACACTCTAAACCCAAATGCTTACTTAGTATTTTTAAAAATCCAAAACATCGTTTTTACAGCAACTTCCTTGATTATTTAGCAGGAAACAATTTTCTGGATGTTCATATTCTAGATCAGATTTCCGAAAACAAAACCGAAAACCAATTATCACGTCAATCTTATGATCTTCCAATTCTGCATGACTACAATTTGTTTACAAAAAAATACAATCGCGCAAAAGTGAATTCTCAAACCATTTGGTTTCCAAACAAGCTATCAAATTTGCAAGGACTGTTTATTAACTTTCTCTACTCAAATCTAAATGATTCTTTAAAAGGAAGATTTTATTCTGAATGTGAAAAGTTTACACTTTTGTTCTCGAAATCAATGCAGTGCAGAATTAGACTTGTTGAAACTAAGGAATTAGAAATAAAGATGTCATCTCTGTATAATAATATGGCAGAAATGTTGGTTAACCCAATGGTATTAAAACTGAACGATGAGGGTTTCAATAACCCACGCATTCGCATCTTATCGCTTAGTTCAACGAAGGCAGTTATTTTAAACACCCAAAGAGAAACTGAAAATGTTGAGATCTCTCAAGAATTAATTTACATGATAGTTGCAACAACTGTTGCTATTGCTGCCATCAGAGTTACGGCATTTTTTCTGATATTCGACAGGGACATTTGGCAGACTTTCAGTATCGTTCAAATTATAATGGGATTATCCGTTACTCAAGAGCCAAAGAAAACAGCCGAAAGAATATTATTCGGAATTTTTATATTGAGTTGTATGTTCTATTCTGGTCAATTATACTCAGTAATTTTGGACATCAATTTCAGAGCAGAAGCGCAAATTTCGACTCTTCAGGAGCTTGCAGACTCGTCTTTGACGCCGATGATGGACCCCTTTGTAAAGAAATCGTTGTTGACTAGTTCTCGTCCATACGTGCGAAAACTTGCTAAAAATTCTGTCAAGATTCCACGATCTGGAAAACATTTTGATTGTTTAAGGTACATGGCTGAGTTTCGAAATGTATCTTGCATTTTTGTAGATGCAGAATTTGCAGTAAATGAATTTATTGCTAGAAAAAAGGAATTAAACGTTAAAATACTACAGGAGCCTATAGTCCATTATGTAAACAGTTGGTATGCAAGAGTTAATTCTCCTTTTATTGACCGTTTTAACGAAATAATTCTGAAAGCTTCAGAAAGTGGATTACTGAATATGTTTTTTGGCCATGCTTTGAAGAAAGAAGTTGAATTTCTACCTCCAGATGTTACAAACAAGAAAAAATTGATTTTAATTTTATTTTACGTGACAGTTGTTGGATTCACTCTTTCTTTCATCGTATTTATATCAGAATTAGTAATTAATATCCAATGGAGAAAATTATGCCTTTTTTATAAAAAATCTTGGTAACATTACAAATGAGAAGCAGAATATAATCGCATATTTCGGATACTAAGTGAGGGATTTTTATGAACGAAAACTTGTTCAAATTATAGGTATTTGGATCGTTAAATGAAGAAGGCTCATTTTTCGAAAACTGTAAAATCATTTTACGACAAAAAATTGCTAGAGGGAACTAACAATTTCATTATCTTGTTTAGCATCAATGTTCTTATTATTTTTAAAATAGAAAATCAGGTCTTGCTACAACTTAAAGCATAATTTTTTCAACCTTCATGAGAGTGAGTTCTTTCGGATTGTATTCATGCTGTGACAGTTTCAAATTTTTAAAGAAGAAAGATCAGCTTTTTATTCTTGAAAAAGGAACATTAAAATGAAGTTATTAAGAAGCATTTTGTGCATTGTATTTGTTGGAGTCGTTCTACATAAGGTGCCAGTCAACAGCCGTTACACTCGAGGATTAATCAAGTATCTGAAAGAGGAATCAAAACTTTACCAGGTATTGTTTATAATTGATGATCAGTTGCCTGTGAATTACGGTACAAAGCCAAGCGACTTAATTCGAGATGTTACTCGACACTTTCCATCGTTGAGCATCCGTTTAGATAAGATGAAGCTTGATCTTAAAAAATACGTTTCACTCAAATTTTCAGTTCCTAGGAGAACAACAATGTTTATTGCTTTGTTCAATAACAACCGAAAAGATCTAGGAGTTCAATTGGAAAAGCTTTTTAAAACAATTGATGGTTCGTCCCTGGGACACTTGAAACCCAAATGCTTACTTAGTATTTTTAAAACACCAAAACATGGTTTTTACACCAACTTCCTCTATTATTTATCAGAAAAACATTTTTTGGATGTTCATATCCTAGATCAAATTTCCGAAAACCAAACCTTATTATCAGGTCAATCTTATGATCATCCTATTGTGCATGACTACAATTACTTTACAAAAAAATACAATCGCGCAAAAGTGAATTCTCAAACCATTTGGTTTCCAAACAAGCTATCAAATTTGCAAGGATTGTTTATTTACTTTCTCTACTCAAATCTAAATGATTCTTTAGGAGAAAGATTTTATTCTGAATGTGAAAAGTTCACACTTTTGTTCTCGAAATCAATGCAGTGCAGAATTAGACTTGTTGAAACTAAGGAATTAGAAATAAAAATGTCATCTCTGTATAAAAATATGGCAGAAATGTTGGTTAACCCAATGGTATTACAATTGAACAATGACAGGTTTAATGTTCCACGCATTCGCATCGTGTCGCTTAGTTCAACGAAGGCAGTTATTTTAAATACCCGAAGAGAAACTAAAAATGTTGAGATCTCGCAAGAATTAATTTACATGATAGTTGCAACAACTGTTGCTATTGCTGCCATCAGAGTTACGGCATTTTTTCTGATATTCGACAGGGACATTTGGCAGACTTTCAGTATCGTTCAAATTATAATGGGATTGTCCGTTAACCAAGCGCCAAAGAAGACAGCAGAAAGATTAGTATTCGGAATTTTTATGCTAAATTGCATCATCTATTCAGGTTACATGTACTCTGCAATTTTAGACATCAGTTTCAGAGCAGAACCGCAAATTTCGACTCTTCAGGAGCTTGCAGACTCGTCTTTCAAGCCGATGATGGACCCCTTTGTGAAGAAATCGTTGTTGACTAGTTCTCGTCCATACGTGCGAAAACTTGCTAAAAATTCTGTCAAGATTCCGTTCTCTGGAACACATTTTGCTTGTTTATTGTACATGGCTAAGTTTCGAAATGTATCTTGCATTTTTGTAGATGCAGAATTTGCAGTAAATGAATTTAATGCTAGAGGAATGAAATTAAATGCTATAATTTTGCAAGAGCCTATAATGTATTACGTAAATGGTTGGCTTGTAAGGTACGATTCTCCTTATATTGACCGTTTTAACGAAATAATTCTGAAAGCTTCAGAAAGTGGATTGCTGAATATGTTTTTTGGACATGGTTTGAAGAAAGAATTTGAAGTTCCACCTCCAGATGTTACAAACAAGAAAAAATTGATTTTAATTTTTTGTTTCGTCTTGATTGCTGGATACACTCTTGCTTTCATTGTTTTTATATCGGAATTAGTCATCAGTACCAATTGGGGGAAATTGTGCCTGTTTCGTAAAAAACTTTATTAACACTAGCGACATATTCTGAGCAACACTGTCAGATGTGATCAATAAGAAAAAATTGCTTCTAATTGTTCTTTACTTGTTGTCTATTGGTTGCAGTTTCGACTTCATTGTTTTACTATAAGAATTAATCACTAACACTAGGCCATAGTTTTACCAACACCGATTAGAAGTTAATCAATGATTGAATCCTTTAGCGACCAATCATGAGCGGTTAAACTGACATTAATCATTTATTAATTTTTAATCGGAGTTGGTGAAACTGGTCCTAAGTAAATAAAATTCCGTTTTATGTATTAAGAAATAGACGTTTAAGGCGTTTTGTCGATACACAGAAAAAAACATTTTTAATACACAAATAAGTAAATATGTTTGTATTAGGCATACATTCTAATTGAATTAACAGTAATTTTCATTAAACTAAACTTATTATTTGATGGATTATATATATTATGCTTAATTCAAAAATAATTTTTGGTTGTCTGTGTAACATAGATTTTTCATTTGATTTGATTTCATCAAATTAATCCAAATATATTTTTTCTCAGTGTATTCATGAGAAATTGCGATAAATTTTGCAACATTTTGTTTCGTGTGGAAAAAGATTATTTTCGTATGTATTGGAAGAACACTTTATATTTTTCAAGGCCTTTACAAAGTTTTATGATAGAAAATTACTATTACAAATTTTATATTTAAACCATCTTTTTTTCATCAAATTATTGTTAATTACTGAGCTTAGGAAAACTTGTTTTTTTATTTTTGAAAAATTGTAAATAACAGGGACATATTTTCTTTCTATGTGAAGTATAAATTTTAAACAGGATTATTTTTAAATTAATTCAAAATCCTGCTGTCCAAAGAAAAATCCTTGTAACAGAATTTTCCGTAAGGTTAAAGTTTATTTAGATAATAAATAAACCACGACCTTATGGAAATTATTAAATAAATTAAATAATTTAAATTAAATTTATTGGTTATTATATGTCACAAGGACAGTTAAAAGGGACCTGCGGTTCGAAAGAAAATCAATTTTTTATTGATTAGTGATTCTGATAGGGACAATTTTTTTCTATCAGAATCACTAAATAATAAAAAATTTATTTTTTCGAACGGTAGGTCCCTTTTAACTGTCCCTGTCACATATATTATTTAGGTTACTTGATGTAATTGATGAAAAATATTATGCTTAATTTAAAAATAATTATTGATTGTCTGTGTAACAAAGATTTTTGATTTGATTTTATCAAATTAATCCAATATATATTTTTTCTCGATGTATTCATGAGAAATTGCGATAAATTTTGCAACATTTTGTTTCGTGTGGAAAAAGATTATTTTCGTATGTATTGGAAGAACACTTTATATTTTTCAAAGTCTTTGCAAAGTTTTACGATAGAAAATTACTAGTACTTTATATTTAAACCATCTTTTTCCATGAAAGTATTGTTAATTACTGAGCTTAGGAAACCTTGTTTTTTATTTTTGAAAAATTGTAAATAACAAGGACATATTTTTTTCTATGTGAAGTATAAATTTTAAACAGGATTATTTTTAAAGAAATTCAAAGTTCTGTTGTCCAAAGAGAAAAACATTTTCCGTGAGGACGAAGTTTACTTATGTTATAAACAAACCACGACCTTATGGAAATTATTAAATTAGTTAAATAATTTAAATTGAATTAATTGGTTTTTATTATTATTATTGCGGTTACTAACTTTCTACTTTAAAAAGCAGACTCGTTGATGTTAAATATTAAATTGATTTAAAACGAAAATTTTTTCCTTAGTTTTAGCAAAATTTGTTTAGTTTATTTTTTAAATTTTAGTTCTTACTTCTAGAAAATAAATGTAATATATAAAATAAAATACTAAAAATATATCCCATTGGAATTGTGAGTTTTAATTGTGAATATATATGAGCGAAAAGAGGAGGATAAACGGATGATAAATAAAAATGAGACTAGTAACGATTGTTTCCGATGAGACGTTATCTAGAATAGTCTTATCAATTTGTGATTGCAAATTACAAATTATAATTGTAATTGTTAATTTTCCAGAGTAATTATTTTCATTGAACAATAACATTAAGCGCTTGTGTGTTTTGTCAATAAATAAGTTTGAACTTGCTAATTTGTTGCAAAAATAATTTTCTTGTACTTCTATTTCCTTATTGCTTTCCTTATAAAGTAGTTTTTATCCAATTTAGTTAAAATTAAAATTTTCTTTTATTTTATGAGAAAAATTTTAGTGACTATTTATTAATTATAAAACTTTTAATTTTCCTTTCACTGCAATTGAAATATGTCTTTTAATCAATAAAAATTAATATTTTTTGTAAATAAAATTTTGATGTAAATAATCACTCCGAGTCAAAATTGGTATTTTTTATTTTTTCATTTATCTTATTTTTTTTATCAGTAGAAAAAGTGAAAAATTTAAAACTTGTTTTAATGAACAAGAAACCAATCGAAGTATGTCTGACTTACAAGGCTTTATACTACTTATTCTCAACTTTTCTTTAACACAGAAAGAAACTTTCAAGTTTCAAATAAGAATTCAAAGACAAGTAAGTAAACTTTAAATATTAAATTTCCTCTCCTGAATTCTTAAAGAGACACAGAAAAAATGAAAGTTTGTCAAAAGTTGGTCTGACTATACGATTGACATATGTTACTAATTTTTGTCAATAATTCTGCCAATAAAGAATTAAAGTTTCTTTATACAGTAGAAAGTTAAATATAATTTATATTTATATATATATAAATTAAAATGTTTGTTAATTACTTATTTAATTTTTTAGCTAATGAACTGGAAAATTTCTTCCACCAACAGAAAGTAAAAGAAAAAAAATCAATAAATCAACATAGCAAAGGACACGAGAAACGAGAAGTTAATTGTTATATGAAATTATCGAGAGAACCGAATGTGTGTTTGTCGAGTGAAAATCCGTAAATTGAGGGCAATAAAGAGCGGGAAATATTCGGTTTACAATATATACTCTGAGGAAAAGCGGTCCTCATATCGGAAACAGCTCGAAAGGATACGGCTTCCTGCAACGGAAAAACAGTCGAGCTCTTTCATCCAATTATTTTCGAGCGACGTTCGCAAAGTGCGACGCGAGCTTTTAGAACGCCGGAAACAATCTGAACACTTTATTGGCTACCGCTAAGATAAAAGTTCTTTTATCCATCTATATATGAATAAAATATGCCATTGCGACTTCTCTTCTCTTTTTTTTTGTTGTACAATATAAACCAAACTTAAAAATTATCCCAATTATTTTCTAAATGTTTAAAAATTTCACTGTGGTTCTCTGTAAGAGAAAAAAAAATTTTTTTTCTCCTTTTTAAAATCCCTTCTGATCGATAGGTCTAGCTGTCGATATCGCATGACGTTTTACACACATGCACGATTAGTCATCCACCATCCAAAGAGAGAATATTTATTTTTTGATTAATTAACACTCCACAAAATATGAAAAAAAAGAAACAAATTTCATAGTATGGAAAAAGAGGAAAGAAAAAAATGCAAGATTATCGTCTCTTGAAATATTTGTTTATTAATGAAAAAGTGGTTGATATTATATTTTTTTCAACACTATTTTTCGATTTATTAATCAAAGAAAATAGTTTGTTTTCTTCTTTTTTTTCAATAAAACTTATTGACAACTTTTAATTGCTATTCTTGTTTTTCAAAAGATTTTTTTTATAAAAGAAATCCGAGTTCAAAATTATAAAAATGTTACAAAAATGACAAAAAAGAATATTAAAAAAATAAAAAATTCAAAAGCTTTTAAATTGAAGTTTTAGAAAATTTGAATGTCAATAAAAATTTTAAAGAAGTTCGATTTTTGAAAAAATTTTAATATTTTCTATAATAATTTTTTTGAAATTTAGTTGAATTTTTAAACACATATTTAAATGAAAAATTTTCAAATTGTTGGAATTTTATGAATAATTGAATTGTATCAAGTGGATTTCAGTAATTGGGTGATCTTTTTTTCATCGAATAAATAATTGAATTCTCAAATTAAAAATCTGCTTATTTAAAAAAAATACTTCAACATAAAAAAAATAATACTTGTTAATGTTAAAATACTTTAACATTCTAATTCTATTTCCCAAATTGAAAATAATTACGTACATCCCTGAAAATACTTGCAACCTAGTTTTCGAGAGGTGTGGTTTATAGCTCGTCAGTGTTAAAACTTTTAAGAGTTGTTAAAATCTTGGAGATTCGTCAGAAATCAAGTCTGTGCAAAAGTCTTTTTTTCCTAGTTTTGTTATTTTTCCCCATGGAAGCAAAAAAAAAATTTAAAACAATTATTTTTTCTCAAAAAGAAATGTAAAACAATTGATTTTTCTTAAAAAGAAATGTAAAACAATTGATTTTTCTTAAAAAGAAATGTAAAACATTTAAAACAATTGTTGTGTCTTAAAAAGAAATTTTTAAATACATTTTTTTTATGTAAAAATTTAAAAGATTCACAGTAAATCGTGTGATATTAAAAAGTGTTGCAGATTAAATTAACACCAAAAAAGATTAAAATAATCAATTTTGGTGTTATTTTTTACAATGAATGGAATTTTAGTTCATTAAATTTTTTATAACTATATCGATCGATTTCTTCATATTATATAATAATTAAAGATGACCAAGTAATAAAATCATTATTTTATATTATAAAAATATTTAAACTTCTTCAGAATTATTTTCATTATTTCAATTCAATTATTATTTTCAAAAATTTTTAACTACAATTTTCCTTTATATCAATTATTTTTAATAATTTTCGAAAAAGTTCTTTGGCAATTTTCAAATCCATTTGTTTACAATATTCAATTTTACGAAATTTCAATTATTCCCAAATTCTTTAATTAAATGCATATTAGAAAATAAAACCTTCAAATAATATAAAAGAAAATAAATTGAATATAAATTGAATTAAACTTTTAAAAAAAATTAATTTCAAAATTCAATTATTTCTAAAAATTCACGCTTTATTGCTTTTAATATTCAATTATAATCTAAAATTTTAACTGAAATTCATTTTTATGAAATGAAAATCAATTTTTATTAGAAAATTCTACAAGAATTTAATTATTTAAATGCAAAAGTAAATAATTTATTGAATAATTGAATGTTTCTCAAAATTCAATTCTCATAAAGAATTTTATTAACAAATTTTTAAATAATTGAATTCTTTTGTCGAATTTTATTAACATAATTACTTTTTTCAAGGAATTCAATTATAATTGTATAAAAAATAATTGAAGCGCTACGATCAGTTTTATTAATAGTAAAAATAATTGAATCCTTAAGAAGAATTTTATTACTCTTGAAAATAATTGAATTTCTGCAATAATTTGTAACTTCTCTAAAATTAAATTTTTTCTAGTGTTTTTAACTAAAATTCTTCAATAAATCCATTATTTTTAATAATTTTTAAAAAGTTCTTTGAGAATTTTCAAATTTATTCGTTTACAATTCAATTTTACAAAATTTCAATTATTCTGAAATTCTGCAATTAAATATATATTAAAAAAATAAAAACTTGAAATAATTTCAATAAAAATCCTATTAAACTTTTAAAAAGAATTAATTCTACAGAATTGTTTGTCAAAAATATGAAAAATTAAGAATTTCAATGATTTTAATTTGAGACTTTTTCAAAATTCAATTATTTCTTAAAATCCACGTTATAATGCTTGTAATATTTAGTTATAATCCAAAATTTTAAATGAAATTCATTTTTATGAAATGAAAATCAATTTTTATTAGAAAATTCTACAAGAATTTAATTATTTAAATACAAAAATAAATAATTTATTAATTTCATGTTTCTTGAAATTAAATTCTCATAAAAAATGTTATCAATAAATTTTTTAAATAATTGAATTCGAATGACGAATTTTAATAAAATTTTTAAGAATAATTACATTTTTCGAGGAATTCGATTAAAATTGCATTAAAAATAATTGAAATTATGCAATGAGTTTTATTATTTATGAAAATAATTGAATTCCTAAAAGAATTTTATTATTTATGAAAATAATTGAATGTTTGCGTAGAATTTTATTCAAATTTTTTTTTAATAATGGAATTCTTTTGGAAAATGTTATTGAAATAGTAAATATTAAAAATCATTGAATTTTAGAAAACTTTTGAAAATAATTGAAATTTTGACAAGAATTTGATTAAAATTTTGTAAAATAATTGAATATCTTTTATTATTTATAAAGAGAATTGAAATTTTGACGAGAATTTTTAAAAAATTTTGAACACAGATAAATTTAGTAACTATGTTACTAAGTTAGTAAGTTATTAACTAAGTTAGTAACTAACTTATTAACTTACTATTCTCCCTGGAGAAGCTAAATTCGTTGATTTTTTACAAATCGTTGACTTTGTTGTTTTATTTAAAGTAAAATTTCATTCATACTTAAAAACAACATCAAAATAGATTATTTTAATCCTTTCTGGTGTTAATTTAATCCTAGAGAGATTAAACTGTTGCAGATTATTTTAATCCATTCTGGTGTTATTTTTAACACCTCACGTTTTACTGTGAATTGCTTTTTTTAAAGAAAAATATTTAAAACATGATTGTTTCTTAAGAAAAAATTCAAAACAATGTTTCTTCTTGAAAAATTTAAACCTTAATTGCTTCTTCATAAGGGAAAATTTAAAACATAATTATTGTTTGCTGGTAAAAAAATTCATCCAACGCAAAAGTGCATGTCGGTCGTGATAGTGAATATTGAATTAGGGGAAAGTAGTAACTAAATGTTGAAAATTGCAAGTTTCCCATTTCGAGTGAAGTTGAAATCTAATTTCTTATCGCAATAATAGTAGGGCATTATGAACATGTGCTCTCTTGTCTTGCTGGAGAGGAAATGCGGTGTAATATTACACCAAACTGTATCTTCCAGCTCGTCTTACCTAACGACGAGTAACCAAGAGGATCTAAGCGAAGACGAGGAGTATATTACTGTAGAGTACACGTTTACAAGCGCTCACTTCTATAGTCTTACAGTTTCAGGAAAGAAAAGGATAAGAGAGAAAGGGAGAGAGAGAGAGAGAGAGGTTTGGAAAATGCAAGCGGTTCCACTATCATGAAAAAGAAGGTAAGAAATAATGGACGGAGCTACGAAATAAAGGCCTGAATAAGATGATGCCATAAAGTTTCCTATTAAATACTGACTTCATCTTTATCACTGGGAATTCCATTTTGAGACAAGAATTTTTCCACCGGATCTCGTCTTAAAAAGAAAGAAATTAAATTTAAAAAATCTTTATTAATAAACTATTAAGTAGATTTTGCTTCTTTTCTTCTTTTAATTCTTGAATGTTGGTATAAAAAGAACAGTATACTGGAGTATCTTTATTAATAAAATTCAATAAATTTTGCATTTTTTCCTTATTAACCTTAGGGTAAAGAAAAAGAGAAAAAATGTCTACTTCTAGTCTCTGCTTTTTACTCCACCTGTTATTTTATATTTATTTTTCTCTTATTTGTTCCATATTCTTTGTGCATTCAACATGAATAAAATCACAAGTAAAAAAATTTACAGAGTTAAATTACATGCAACATATTTTTAAAAATATTTTTTAATAAAAATTTTAATTTTTTTTAATATTAAAATTTTCTTTTAGCTTTTTAAAAAATTGCGATGCGTTCACATGACTTTGACTTTCATTTAAAAAAAATTTTCCCTAACATTCAGAAAATTCTCACTTTCGACAAAAAAAATGTTCAGCTTCGCTAAAAAAATGTTGACTTTCACTCAAAAAAATTCTTACATTCACATTTTTCCAAAAATTTTCGCTCTCATTAAAAACATTCTTACTTTCGACAAAAAAAATGTTCAGCTTCACTAAAAATATTTTGACTCTCATTCAAAAGAATTCTTACATTCACTATTTTACAAAATTTTTCACTTTCATTAAAAAAAATTCCCACTATCACTAAAAAAAAAATTTCACTCTCACTCAAAAAATTCTTACATTCACATTTTCACAAAAATTTTCACTTTCATTCATAAAATTCTCACTTTCACAAAAAAAAATGTTCAGCTTCACTAAGAAAATTTAGATATTCACTCAAAAAATTCTTACTTTCATATTTTCACAAAAAACTTTTACTTTCATTAAAAAAATTTTCACTTTTACTAAAAAAATATTTAGCTTCACTAAAAAAATTTTGACTCTCACTCAAGAAATTCCTACATACAAATTTTTACAAAAAATTTTCACTTTCATTAAAAAAATTCTCACTTTCAAAACAAAAATGTTCAGCTGAAATAAAAAAATTTTGATTTTCACTCAAAAAATTCATACATTTACATTCCCACAAAAAATTTTTATTTTAATGAAAAATTCTAACTTTCACTAAATAAATGTTGAGCTTCACTAAAAAAATTTTGACTTACCAAAAAAAAAATTTTTACATTCACATTTTCACAAAAAAATTTTACTTTCATTAAAAAAATTCTCACTTTCACTAAAAATTTTCAACTTAGCTAGAAAAATTTTGATTTTTACTCAAAAAATTCTTACATTCACATTTTTATAAAAATTTTCACTTTTATTAAAAAAAATTTTCACTTTCACTAAAAAAATTTTCACTCTCATTAAAAAAATTCTTACAATCACGTTTTCACAAAAAATTTCACTTTCATTAAAAAAATTCTCACTTTTACTAAAAATTTTCAACTTCAATAAAAAAAACTTCCAACTTTCACTTTCAATCAAAATAATCTTCAGATTCATAAAAAATTTCTCACTTTTACTAAAAACAATTTTGACCTTCTCTAGAAAAATTTTAATTTTTCTTAAAAAAGTACAGTTTTACTAAAAAAAATGTTAGTTTCCCCAAGAAATTCTTACTTTCACTTTCATTTTTAATTCACTCAAAAAATATATTCTCTTTCAAACAAAAAATTTTATTTTCCTTAAAAAAATCTCATTTTTGCAAAAAAAATGTTTTTTTTTCATCAAAAAAATTCTCACTTTCACTCACAAAATGATAACTTTCACTAAAAAAAATTGACTCTCACTTTGACTTAAATATTTTTATTTTCATCTAAAAAACTCTTACTATTATTCAAAGAACGTTCACTTTGACAGAAATTATTTTTTACTTTCATTGGAAAAATTTTGTATTTTCAATAAGTGAATGGAAAAATTTTTTTAGTAACAGTGAGAAAATTTTTTAGTGAAATTAAAAGTGGAAATATTTTTAGTAAAAGTAAGAAATTTTAAGGAAAATTGAAAGTGATAATGAATGTTTCATGAAACTCACTCTTAGTCAAAAAAAATTATTTAAAACGTTCTTGATAAAAAAGAACAAAGTTAAAAGTGAACTTTCAACGGAGAACTGGTCTGACTAAACCAAGACTTATACTACTTAGCGAATGTATTTTAAACTACAGAAACGAAATAGAGAAAACATTCAATAAATTGTATTTTTGAAAATATTACGTTTGGCTCAGCCTAATAAACTCTTTATTTATTTCAAGTAAATTTTGGTTTCATTTTGATTTCAACGAAAGTTATATTAATTTTAAAAAAAATAACAACTTTACTTTACAATTATAAATAATTTAGTAGACTTTGAGTTAAATACAACTTTATTTAACTTAAATAAATTATATTTAGTTGAGATCTAAATTATATTTAGTTAAAATAAAATTTTTCCGTGTAAAAATACAATTTTTTTTTCTCTGAGTGAAAGAAAAATGTTTTCTTGTAAAAAATAAATAAATAAATAAACTATCAGTGCAAGAAATTGAAAATTTTCCTGACGTTTCGTGGAGAAGGATATTTTATACTGTAATTTAAAATTGGGTAAAAAAATTTCAATTTCGTAAAGAAAAATTTCCTTGAAGTTTATTTTTTTAAAATAGGGGGATAGGAAGAAATATAATTTCCTTCGACGATACATATAGTGAAATAAATTCACAAATAACGACGGTACTGAGTGCTGAAGTAGAGAAGGAGGTGAACCGTTTCGCATCCGTTTTTATCATGTTTCCATGGAGCGAAACCAAGCGCGTGAATGAAGCATAGGTTGCACGTGAGGAGAATATTAAAAAAAGAAGAAGAAGAAACAGAAGAAAAAAAAAAGAGAAAGATAAAAGGAAAAGACGATAAGGGAATGAGAAAAGTTTTTCCTTTTTACATTTCATCTTCACGCATCAACCTGTCTCAATTCTCAAGAGTTCATTTTGTTTTCATCTCTTGCTCAAAGCCGAAAATCATGAATCATTGTATATTTTACAAGCCCCTTTTTTTATTAAGTACTAAACAAATTGTATTATTTGATAAATGAACTTTTTATTATTCCCATTTTTTTAGGGGGTCAACTCTGATATATAAATTTCTTAGTTCCTTTGAATGAAAGGAAACATCTTTTATTTATTTTCAAATCTTTTTTTTTTGTTATTGAATAAAAAAAAATCTTTGAATGAAAGAAAGATTTTGAACTTAAGAAAAATTTTTACTGAAAAGTAGTTTAAATTTATCTACAAATTTAAATTATAAATGAAATAAAGAAAATTCGTTTTACTTACTAGTTTTACTTTTAACAATAGTTTTGTTATTCATATTTTATTTATTTATCATTTATATTAAATATTATATTATTATTTTATTTATATACTAACAAACAAATTTCGGTTTGAAATCGTAAATCGCTATCACAGATAAAAAACACCAAAAAATTTTAAAAAACCACGTGTTAGCACAAAAAAAAAGAAAATTTTTTTTTCTTGAAAAAAATAAAAAATTGAAATAAAAAATGAAAATAACAGTAAAGGAAATGAAAACTAAAAGAGAAACAAGAAGAAAAGACAGTAAAATAAAAAAAAGAAGGAATGATGTGAAGAAGTTTTCCTCGTATTTCTTGGATTTACAGAGATGAACTTTCTAATTTAAAAAAATATTTTCTCTCTTAAAGAAAACTTCATTTCTTGAAAAGTAATATATTTCGTTTAAAGTGAATGTCCGTATTTGTAAACGTGCACTAATTTTTAACTGCTCTTTAATTTTTCACTTTTCAATAGCGTATAAAGGTAAAATCAAGCTCATAATTGTTATTTAAGATTTACAGCAAACTTTAAAATTAGGTATACAATTAAAATGAAAATCACAATTAAACTTAAGTTTAACTTCAACATTTAAATTAAATTTTTTATTAAAATTCAAAATTATAATTAAAGTTACAATTAAAATCCAAACTTAGAAATAAAATTAAAATTCAATTTACGATTAACATAAAATTTACAATTGAAATAAAAGTTTCTATTTTATTCTAATAAACGTTTCAATTAAAATAAAAATTTATGATTAAATTTTAAAATTTAATTTAAACAATATGCAAATAGAAATTTACAATTCAAATTTGTATTGAAATTAAAAAAAGTAAAATGAAATTTACAATTCAATTAAAAATTAAATTGAGAATTCAATTTAAAATAAAATAATTAAAATAAAAATTACAATTAAAATAAAATTTTAACAGTAAATTGTAAAATAACTTTAAATTTGCAATGCAAATGAAATTAGAAATCCAATTTAAACTAAAATGTAGAATTAAAATGAAAATACAATTATGTTTTTAGTTTAAAAAATTGAAATTAAATAAAATTTAGAAGTTTAATTATTTCAATTCAAATTTAAATTTAGAATTTAAATTTAAAAAGAAAATTTTAATTTAAAAATTTTAATTTAACTTAAAATTGTTAAGGTCATTTGAACCATTATGACGTCACAGTTTGCGCAAAGCATGTGTTCTAAAACTGTGACGTCATAATGGTTCAAATGCCCTTAATTAAAATAAAATTTAAAACTAAAATTAAATTTACAGTTCAATTGAGAATTTAATTCTGAATTCAATTTAAAATAAAATAATTGAAATAAAAATTTACAATTGAAATAAAATTGACAATTAAAAAAAATTAAAAAATAGAATTTACAGTTAAAATAAAAATTTAAATTTAAAACAAAAATTTGCAATTAAAATTAATTAAAATTCAATTCAAATTTAAATTCAGAATTCAATTTAAAATGAAAATTTTCATTTAAAATTTAAATTAAATTGACAATTAAAATAAAATTTAAAACTAAAATTAAATTTACAGTTCAATTGAGAATTTAATTCTGAAATCAATTTAGAATAAAATAATTGAAATGAAAATTTACAATTAGAAAAAAGTGAAAAATAGAATAAAATTTTCAGTTAAAATGAAAATTTACAGTTAAAATAAAAGTTTACATTCAAAATAAAAATTTACAATTAAAATAAAATAATTTATAATTTTAATTTAAATTAAAGTCGGAAGTAAAATTAAATTTACAGTGCAATTGAGAGCTAAATTCAGAATTCAATTGTCAATAATGTAATTAAAATAAAAATTTATAATTAATTTAAAAATTTACAATTAAAATTGGAATTAAACCTAAATTCATAAGTAGCATTAAATTTATAGTTCAATTGAGAATTAAATTCAGAATTTTATTTTATAAAGAAATAATTTAAATTAAATTTAAATTTACAATACAATTTAGACTAAAATTTACAAATTTAAATTAATTTGATAACTGACAAATAAAATTGAATTGGCAATTAGAATTAAATCGACAGTTAAACTTGAGTGGACAGTTAGAATGAAATTGACAATTTAAAATTAAATTAACAACTAAAAAATTAAAAACAAATTAGTTATTAAAATATTTAAAAGTCAAATTCGATCTGATTTCCAATAAATAATTTAAAAAAAAAAATGAAACAAAGAGACATTAACTTTGATCTCAATTTTTTAAAATATGTCACTTGCCTGACTTAATTAAATATTTGCTACTCTTATTTTCATGAACTTTTCCCTGCATTATAAAACGTGAATAAAATTATAATTTCAATTAATAATTTTAATTTCATTTCATTTCGTATCATAATATAAAAAAATCCTTAAACATTAATTCATCTGGAAAAATTAAATTTCAATTTTAAGCTGAAATGAAGTATTATTCATAAATAATAATTAAATTTTCTTTTCGTATCTCATAATTTAATGTTGTGATAATTATTTTGTCGCATTCATGCATTGTTGATTTAATTTTTTTGTTATTAGTACAGGTACTCAGTTTTTTGCTTCAAGTTATACTTGTTTTATCTTGTTGTTGTTGTTGTTGTTGTCGTCGTTGTCATGAGTTTCTGGTCCAGAATCGACTATTCGAAATCGGAGTAAAGGACAAGATGCAAAAGCCAGGTAAAGCATAAAGCAAAAGCCCAGTAAATACGTTGGTTGGTGTGAATCTTCTATTATACGAGCATGGTCGTCTTTAAATTCCCCAAGAGCCTGAGTAATTGGTGATAAAGTTTCATACAAAACAATTTACTGAACTGGAATTAAGTTCTGCTTTGTTTGCCCGTTTCCCTAAATATTGTCATTATATTCTAATTTATTATGAATTATTAACATTCCTGAATTTACATTTAAACAGATATTCAACATTTATATTCTGATCAATTCTGTTATTATTATTATTATTATTATTATTATTATTATTATTATTATTATTATTATTATTAATTATTATTAATTATGTATTATTTCCAATTTGTTACATTCTACTGTTTTATTATTATTGTCGTTTCCTTAAAACAATTTTATGGTTATATTTCAGCTTTTATAAATATTAATTAAAATTATTTTACCGTTTATTAAATTTTAACAATTGTAATTAAAACTTTCCCTGAAATTAAATGTTATCAAAATTGAAACATGTTTCGTAAATATTTCATTTGTTTATTAAATTTTGATTCGAAATTCGAAATTAAAATATTTGTGAATAAAAAAGAAAATTGGAAATAAAATTTTGTAAATATAGTCCTTTATTATAGAAGCAACTTTTCTATTAATCTTTTTTTTTTCGAGAAGAAAATCCGATAGCTTCTGGGATTTTATTATTAATAGAGAATTGCGTTTATGAATAAAACATGCGTAAAAATTGAAAGAGAAGCTTTAGAACGTAAAATGTAGTTGTCAATGATTAAAGTGACAGAAATATAAAATAAAAAAAAAATCCCTAGCAATCAATGTCGATTTTTTTTCGTTTTTTTTTGGAGGGGGGGTGAGAGAGGGAAATGGGGGAGGTAAAAAAAACGCGTTTACATGACAGCACGAACGACAGTGAATCGATATCCCTAACGAGTGATGAGGCAAACGGATTTACCATGGCTTTACTGGTATCGCGTGACCCGAATGAAGAACTGAAATCGGTCCTCATTCGCATTTTGTCGCCGAAATCCTTTTTCCACCTGCTCATTTTTCAGCTCTCTCTCGGTGGGTTTGTCGATATTTTTCCTGGCTTACAAATCCCGTGGGCAAGATCGAAGACCATGTCAATGTCATTATTACACAATTGTTACAAATTGAAGGGCGCGCGCGAGCGGTATTCTTAAATATTCACTTTATGAAGCGCGAGAGAAGAAGGAGAGAGAGAGAGAGAGAGAGAGAGAGAGAGAGAGAGAGAGAGAGAGAGAGAGAGAGAGAGAGAGAGACTAATCGAAATTTAGGGTAAAATTATGTGAAAATTTTTTTTTCTGACTAAGAATAAATTTTGTATTTAAATTAATTTTTATAAAAAAATTTATCATTTTTCATTTTTTTTTTTTTGATTATTTTCATTAGAAAAATTCAAATTTCACAATGAAAGTGATGGAAAGTTAGCAAAAAGTTATTAGGTTCTAAAAAGGAGAGGTTAAATTTTTTTTTTTTTGCATTGATTTGCATAATTTCTATTTCTTAATCACAATTTATATCACTAATGATAAATGCAAAACATACTTCTTGCATTTCGTCTACCTTTACTACTGAACTTACGGAAAATTTTTTTTACCACTTTAATTACAAATACAAAAAGTACTTCGGACTAAAAATTGTAAAAGAAAATTATTATCAAAAATTACCAAAAAACATTTTTACTAGATTGTAAATTACATTATTTGCGGAAAAAGAAAAAGAAAATTTTTTTTAGTGGTACAATGTTTATCACTGATAATAAATGTAAAAAATACGTTTTACTAAAACTTACTTTTACTACTGAACTGTTACATTTTAGTAGAAACCTTTGCTTTACTATTAATTATAAATACAAAAAAACGTTGGACGAAAAATGATTTTTACTACGGATAAAATTCAAAAATGCAATTTTTTTTAGGTTTGACTAAAAACTACTGGTACTACTGAATCTAAAATTACAAGGATTTAAACAATTTTGTCTGACTAAACAATATATTTACTATTTAAGTAGAAAAAAAAGTACAAAGAAATTACTACACAAAATTACCAAAAACATTTTTGCTAGACTAAAAATTACATTCTTTGAGAAGAAAGAATAAAATTAATTTTTCAGTGGTAAAATTTTTATCACTAATGACAAATAAATATTGTAAAAAATTTTCTTATTCTTTCTGCGCAAATAATGTAATTTATAATCTAGCAAAAATTTTATTGGTATTTTTTTTTGGACAAGTAGTAATTATATTGTTTAGTCAGACAAAAGTGTTTAAATCCTTGTAATTTTAGATTCAGTAGTACAAGTAGTTTTTAGCCAGACCTAAAATAGTAAAATTTTTAAATTTTATCAGTAGTAAAAATATATTTTCGTCCGACGTATTTTTTATCTTTGTAATTAGTGGTTAAAAAAATGTCCATTAAAATGAATCAGTTCAGTAGTACTAATAAGTTTTAGTCAGACGTATTTTTTGAATTTATAAATGATGATAATAAATGATAAATGCAAAAAATACGTCTGACTAAATCTTACTTTTACAACTAAACTGATACATTTTAATGAAAATATTTTTTTACTTCTAATTATAAATTCAAAAACTACTTCGGACGAAAAATTATTTTTACTACAATTTTTATATAAAAATCCTGTTTTTTTTATTAAAGTTATGGACCATTTATATTCTTAATCACAATTTATTTTAAAAAAGTGTCAATTATTTTTGGAAAAAAAGGAAAATCTATATTAATAATCGTTTTATTCCGGTAATCTGTTCGCAATATGCAGTTAGTTGCTCTTTGCTTTTTTGTTTCCTAATTTTTAAAATAAATTTTCTATTTTAAATGTTTTCAATTTTATAATTAATATACTGAAAATCATTGAATTCTTGCAAAGTATTTATCTAAAAATTTGAAAATAATTAAATTCACTTCAAGAATTTTATCAATATTTTTTTCAATAATTTAATTCTTTCAAGAAAATGTAATTACAATTATATTGAAAATAATTTAATTCTTGGCAAGATATTTTTAAAAAATTTTTTAAAATAATTGAATTGTTTTGAAGAATTTATTTCAATTTTCTTGAAAATAATGGATTTATAAAATAATTTTTACTGAAAATTTGAAAAGTAATTGAATTTTATAAAGATGCACAACTTTTGAGAACAATTAAATTGTTTATAAAAATTTTATTAAAATTTTTAAAAATAATTGAATCTGTTAGAGAAATTTTTTGACAATTATTATCTTGAATATAATTGAATTTTTTCTGACAAATTTTATTAAAATTGTATTGAAATTTGAAAATAATTGAATTTCTCAAAAGAATTTTATTATTTACAAAAATAATTTAATTCTTGCCAAGAATATTGCAATTTATAAAAATAATTGAATTTCTCAAAAGAATTTTATTATTTACAAAAATAATTGAATTCTTGCCAAGAATATTGTAATTTATAAAAATAATTAAATTTTTCGAAAAATATTATAAGAATTTTTAAAAATAATTGAACCTGTTAGAGAAATTGTATTACAATTATCTTGAATGTAATTGAATTTTTTCTGACAAATTTTATTAAAATTGTATTGAAAATAATTGAATTTCTCAAAAGAATTTCATTATTTACAAGAATAATTGAATTCTTGCCAAAAATTTTACAATTTATAAAAATAATTGAATTTTTCGAAGAATTTTATTAGAATTGTTGAAAATAATTGAATTTTTATTAAAACTCTTAAAATTAATTGAATTTAAATAATATTTTTAAAAATAATTGTATTCTTTTGAGAAATTTTATTAAAATTTGTATTTGAACATAATTGAATTCCTTTGAAGAATTTTATTATTCATTAAAATATTTTAATCTGCGAAGAATTATTTTATTTATGAAAATAATTAAATTGTTTCGAAGAATTTTATTTGAATTTTTGAAAATAATTGAATTTTTTGATAAGGATTTTTATTAAACATTTTGAAAATAATGATTTTTTTAAAAGAATTTCATGAAAATTGTCGAAAATAATTGAATTCATTTTAAAATTCTTGAAAATAATCGAATTTAATTAATATTTTTAAAAATAATTGTATTCTTTCGAGAAATTTTATTAAAATTGTATTGAAAATAATTGAATTGCTCTAAAAAATATTATTATTTAGGAGAATTATTAAATTCTTGCGAAAAATTTTATTAAAATTTTTGAACAAAGAATATTTTAATATTTTAATAAGAATATTTAATATTATCTACTTAATAATTGAATGTTTTAAATTTTGAATCTATAATCATTCAAAAATTGATGTTTTTGACAATATAAAATTTTTTAATTTAAAAAATAATAATAAATGGAATACCGCGTTTCCCAATGGGAAATTTACAACTGGCGTAGTACTGCGCCAGCACTGGCAGCACTGGCGGCAAGGCTGAGAGCCAGCACTGGCATGGCACTGGGATGATAACGCCGTCTGGCGCTGCCGAAGTACTGTCTGTCAGTGCTGCCAGACAGCGCTGGCGGAGCACTGGACCAGTGCTGGCTGAGAATATTGCCGCAATAAATGCCGTATTGTTATTAATTAGTCGTAAATTCATAATTATAAATAATTTAACAACAAAATGGTAAATAATATTAATAAATAGTTATTATTCATAAAATATTTCTCCTCTTAAAGAAATTGTATTAAAGATGGGGACTAACAATGGATATAGTAAATGAAGTAGAAAAAAATTGTTTATAACATTTAAAAATTAAATAATAAACAATTACAGTAAGAGTGCATTAGATTTTCATATTTTAGTACCTAACGATTGGAATCTAGAAATATCGCAAACCTATGAAAATAAACAAAATTGCTGACGAGGGGAATCGAACCTACGACCTACGGACTAACAGACTAACGCTCTGACCACTATGCTAACGACACATGTGTACAGTAAAGTATTAATATCTCAGTATCATTCAGACATACAATTATTGAGTCAAAGATGAGAAAAAAATAGGGATACGTTAGAAATAATAAATTGAAATAAAATAAATTGAACTAAATTTTTAATAATTAAATTACTTTACTTATTGCATTTAACATTTTACGTAATTCTTAACCCTCACAGGCTCGAGTTCGATTTTTGAAATGCGCGCACAAGGTGGGTCCGAGGGACCCGGATGTTTCAATGCAATAAAAAATAAAATTTAATAGCAAAGTGCTTCATATTTGCCATATTTAATACAATTTTAATGATATAATTGCATAAAAAATTTTAAATATTGAAAAGTAATCAAGATATAACTAAAATTTGTTTAATAAATTTAATGAGTCATTTTGAATAAATCGAACTACATACTTATTGAGCAAGATTTTTTTAATGTGTATTTTTTGTTCTATTAAATTTACCGATGTATTAAGCATATGTTATCACTTATTATGGCAGTTGTTGATAAAAATACCATAAATAAATCCAATATTGCATAAAAATTGCAAATTTAAAAATTTTTTTTCATAGCCCGGGTCCCTCGGACCCGGCTTGAGCCCTTACGTATGTTCGACTTAAAAGGTAATTTTTCCAGAATATTTAATAAATAAAGAATTGTTTATATTGATAAAAAATGTGTGTTTTTACGTCCCCAAGCCTAATGTGAAGTTGATTTTCCAATAATATTTTTTTAACCGGAAGTAGATCAAAAAAACTTTCCTCCGGGTCCGAGGGACCCGGCTCGAGCCCGTGAGGGTTAAATTACGTGGTAATTTTTTAATAATTTTTTATTCATAGTAAGAAGTATAATAGTATTTTAATAGGAACCAAATTATTATTGAGATTAAAGTTTAAATTTTGTTTATAATTTTAATTTGTTTAAATAATTTATTATTTACAAAATTAGACAATTGTGTTAAATTGTTATTATTAAATTTAATAAGAATAAAAAATGAACAACCAAAAAGTAAAATATTAATTTTTTGAATAAATTTATATTTATAAACATTCATAAACTTTTTTTATAATTTTTTTCAAGTTTATGTCAAAAAAGCAATGTTGGCAAAGAGCGTTGTGAACAATTTTTCTATACTCAGCCAGCATTTGCCGCCGTGGCTTGTCCAAGCTTTGGCGAAACAAAAATTCTGTACTGCGCCAGCACTAATTGTCGAGGCTCGGCTAGACTACGCCGAACAATCGTCTGAGTACTAAGCCAGTGGTGAACATCGGCACTACACCGGCATTTCCCATTGGGTTCGCGCGTATCATTTACTAATTTTTTCATAAATTTGAATTGTCATTCACATTTTTTTTTACTAAATTTGTAGTCATTTTTTTGCTGCAAGCTAACTTCAACAGATTACTGCAGGATAGTTACAAATTCGAAAATAAATTCCCTTTAGTCTTTCATTTTTTTTTTCATTTTTTTTTTTTTTTTTTTTGGCAGTGAAGATGGAGATGTTTATGCATTGAGGATGTATTTCACGTTTGGCAACGGAAAAAAAAGAGAAAAAATAATAATAATAGTTATTGGAAGTGGTTGTGTGTGGATGCGCCAGTAAAATTGGAAGAGATATTTTGGAGCGTTACGCGTTGCCAATAATGCGGTGCAACGTGGGTGAGGATGAACCATAAAGGTGAAGGTATAGTTGTATAGGGTGTGTTGAGGCGGTCACCATAAATACGAGTGTGCAGAGAAACACCAACGAAAACCAGAGGCAAGTACCTAGTTGGAAGAGCTGGATAACCTGACCTGAATGCTCACCTACACACACATTACATGTGCTATTCCGCCCAGCACGTCGTGATCCTATCCCGCCTTTTCACGCACGACCTTATCTAGATTTTATTTTATACATATATATATACACAAAGAGGGGGTAAAAACTCATTTGCCTTCTCTCACCCTTGCTTCTTCATTTTACTTCACAAAATACAATTTAATCTTTTTTCCATATTTATATTTTTGTTGAATTCTCTATCCAAATTTCTTTCACTAATTAAATAATTTTATTTTTATTTTTACTGCACTGTAATTCAATTTTTTTAAGGCTTGGGTGCGTTCATGTAACTTTCACTTTCACTCAAATATTTTTACTTTTAATTTTTTCCTTAAAATTTCTCACTCCCCTTTTTCACTATAAAAAAAATTTTCAATTTCAATTTCTCTCAAAATTTCTCACTGTCACGCAAAAAGCTTTCACTTTCACTTCGAATTTCAAAATTTTTCAAGTCAAAGTGAAAATAATTTTAGTCAAAGTAAACATTCTTTCAGTGACAGTGAGAATTTTTTCAGTGCAAATGCAAATATTTAAAATTTTAAATCAAAGTGAAAGTGATAATTTTTTTAGTGAAGGTTACAATTTTTTAGTGAAAGTGGGAATTTTTTTGAGTGAAGTCGAGAATGTTTAGTTAAAGTGGTAATTTCTTTGAGTGAAGTCGAATTTTTCCATTTTACGTGAGAATTCTTTAAATTAATGTGGAAGTTTTCGAGTGAAAATGAAAGTGACAATTTATTGAGTAAAGATCAACATTTTTTTTTTAGTGAAAGTGATAATTTTTTCAGTGAAAATGAAAATATTAAAATCAAATTGAAAGTGATAATTTTTTGAGTGAAATCAACAATTTTTTAGTGAAAGTGAGAATTTTTTTGGGGAAAGTGAACAATTCTTATTTATTTATTTTTTTATTTTATTTATTCTTTATGAAAAGTGATTATTTTTTTGAGTGAAGTCGAATTTTTCCAGTATACATGAGAATTCTTTAAATGAAAGTGAAAGTAAAAGTGACAATTTTTTGAGTAAAGATTAACATTCTTTTAGTAAAAGTGTAAATTTTCTCAGTGAAAATAAAAATATTTAAATACAAGTGAAAGTTATAATTTTTTGAGTGAAGTCAACAATTTTTTAGTGAAAGTGAGATTTTTTTGGGGAAAGTGAACATTTTTTCAGTAAAGTCGAATTTTTCCAGTATTCATGAGAATTCTTTAAATGAAAGTGAAAGTAAAAGTGACAATTTTTGAGTAAAGATTAACATTCTTTTAGTGAAAGTGAGAATTTTTTCAGTGAAAATGAAAATATTTAAATCCAAGTGAAAGTGATAATTTTTTGAGTGAAATCAACATTTTTTTAATGAAAGTGAGAATTTTTTGTGAAAGTGAGATTTTTTTTTTGAGGAAAGTGAACATATTTTGAGTGAAGTCAATATTTTTTTAGTGAAAGTTAGAATTTTTTTAAAGAATGTGAAAATTTTTTAGTAAATGTAAAAGTAAGTGAAACTAATAATTTTTTTTAACGAAAGAGAAAATTTTTTAGAGAAACTGAATTTTTTGAGTGAGTGTAAACATTTTTTGAGTGAATTCAACAATTTTTTAGTGAAAGTGAGAAATTTTTTGAATGAAATCGATGATTTTTTATGGAAAGTGATAATTCCGTTGAGTGAAGTCGAATTTTTCCAGAATACGTGAGTATTCATTAAATAAATGTGGAAATTTTCGAGTGAAACTTAAAGTGACACTTTATTGAGTAAAGATTAACATTTTTTTAGTGAAAGTGAACATTTTTTGAGTAAAGTCAATATTTTTTTAGTAAAAGTTAGAATTTTTTTTAAGAAT
Source organism: Leptopilina heterotoma (assembly GCF_015476425.1). NCBI lineage: Eukaryota > Metazoa > Arthropoda > Insecta > Hymenoptera > Figitidae > Leptopilina > Leptopilina heterotoma. Next base: position 532,326 of record NW_025111138.1, read on the forward strand.
GTGAAAATTTTTTAGTGAATGTGAAAGTGAGTGAAAGTAAGAATTTTTTAAATGAATGTGAATTTTTATTGACCGAAAATAAGAATTTTTTTAAGAAAGTAAATTTTTTGTGTGAGTGTAAACATTTTTGACATGAATTCAACAATTTTTTAGTGAAAGTAAGAATTTTTTTGAGTAAAGTCGATAATTTAATAGTGAAAGTGATAATTTTTTTTGAGTGAAGACGAATTTTGTTAGTAAATGTGGGAATTTTTTAAATGATTGTGAAAAATTTCGAGTGAAAGTGAAATTGACAATTTATTGAGTACAGGTCAAGATTTTTTTTTAGTAAAAGTGAGAATTTTTTCAATGAAAGTGAAAATTTGTTGACCGTAAATAAGAATTTTTTTAGGGAAAGTAAAATTTTTTGGGTGAATGTCAACATTTTTTTAGTGAAGTCAACATTTTCTTTTAAGTGATTGAGAAAGTGGATATGTTTTTAGTGAAAGTAAAAATTGTTAAATTAAAGTGAAATTTTTTTGACTGAAATTGAACTTTTTTTGACTGAAGTCGAATTTTTTTTAGTCGAAGTGAGAATTTTTTTAATGAATGTGAAGATTTTTTTAATTGATTTAAGAGCTTTTGAGTGAAAGTTAAAACTTTTCTAGTGAAGGTAACGTACCCCTGGGTAAAAATTGTTGCACTTCATTTTTCTTAATATTGAAATTTACAATTACTTATTGTATTATTTTATATTTATTATTTTATAATTAAAATTATAATTATTTTTATTTATTTATTTATTTATTCAAATATAGTGCAGTATTCAAGTTGAGACCATTTGACTAAAGATAAATTTATTACAAGAAATTTTGTTTCGAGTTTTTTTTAATGAAACAGTTAATTAAACGTGCAAGTTGGTGAATCGTGTGCTATTTTCATTATAAAATTTAATATAGGTATAAGCTTTAAAAAAAGGATTAAAAGAAATAGCGAAAGTTTACATTAAATTAAACAAGTAAATGATTTTTAATCTAATTAAAGTTTTAGAGAATGAATTTTTCTTATATCTAAAAAAATCGATACTCGTGCTTGGGACCAAAAACTCGACTTGATAAGTTGTCAAAAAAAAACTGAAAATTTCAAAATTAAAACTTTCTCTGCAAGAGAATTGAATTAATTATTTTGTTTGTTTTTTTGCTTTTTTATTGGTTTTTTTCTTTTTTTTTTGCAAAAAAAAATCACAACGTATGGAATTTTATTGAAACATTAACGAGGCCCTGACCTACATTTTCTCCAAGTAGAACTTCAACTCGAAGTTCAAGTTTCAAACAAGCAAGAATAGAATTTTGTTAATTTAGTGTTAAAGAAAGAAAAAGTAGTAAATTCAAAAATGCACAAAGTAACTAGTTTTGTTTAAGTTAGCTATTTGGCAAAGAACTTTATTAACAAGTTGACGTATTAGTTTAATTAGAAAAACATAGTCTTCATTGAATTTTAAGTAGCCTTTCCTTATTTTGGATCGATACTTGTTATCAAACTCATTTCCTTATCATAATCATCAGAATATAACTCATTTTATTCAAAACAATCCGAAAAACGAAAAAAATTCGAAACAATCAAATTAATATCGAAAAATTGATACCAAATTGATACAAAAATTGGAGAAAATTATTAACAAAAATTTCTAACAAATTGGATTGAATTAATACCAAAAAGTTTTATCAAGTTGATATTAAATAAAAACAATGCCGAAAATTTGTACCAAATTGGATCGAATTAATAGCAAAAATTTTGTATTAAACTAATACCAAATTTTTTCAAATTAATACCAACAAATTGTACCAAATTGAAACTTAAAAAAATTGATATTTAAAAAATTGTGAAAAAGGGGGTAAAATTGTGTAAGAATTTAAATGGTTCGTAAATTGATTTCATGTTGAGAAAAGAAGATAATCGAGTATTATTACAAGTAGAGTTCATTTTCTTGAAAGACAGAGATGAACATATTGACGATTTAAGAGTTCAATTCATCAACAGTGTCGAGAGTTGAACGATTTCGAAGACTCTCTCACTCTTTAAAGAAGGCAGACGAGAATCACCGCGTCACGACGTTGCAACGCTGGACGCTTACAAATGAGCTTGCAAATGTTGAAGCGCCTAAGGTTAATAACCTTATCTTGAGTCTTGAGCGGAATTAAATTGAAGCTTTTCTTGCTCCACTGTAAGACGCAAAGCGACACGTGGCACCACACTAAAATCTGGCAACATTGCTTTTCCTACGTCAAATAAAAGAAAGAAAAAAGAATCCTTCCCATTAAATTAAAAAGCTATTTATTTATGAAAAGAAAATTTTTTTATTTTAAGAGTAAATAGTAATTGATTTCTTTTCTGTATTTTTTCTTTTTAGGTCTGACTAAAATTGACTTGTACTACTGATTCTATAACTACTAGGATTTAAACGCTTTGTCTGACTAAAGAATATATTTACTACTTGTACCTAAAAATGATTACAAAATAAACTACAAAAAACATTTTTGCTAGATTTTATTAATTATAAAATTTTTGAAGAAAGAATAAAAAAAATTTTTAGTAGTACAATTTTTATCAGTTACGATTTCATTATTTTGAATATAATTTTAATAACATTTCTCGAAAGAATACAATTAATTTAAAAAATTTTAATTAAATTCGATTATTTTCAAGAATTTTAATATGAATTCAATTATTTTCGACAATTTTGATGAAATTCTTTTTAAAAAATCATTATTTTCAAAATTTTTAATAAAATTCCTTGAAAAAATTCTATTATTTTCAAAAATTCAAATAAAATTCTTCGAAACAATTCAATTATTTTCATAAATAAAATAATTCTTCGCAGATTAAAATATTCTAATGAATAATAAAATTCTTCAAAGGAATTCAATTATGTTCAAATACAAATTTTAATCAAAATTTCTCAAAAGAATACAATTGCTTTTAAAAATATTATTTAAATTCAATTAATTTTAAGAGTTTTAATAAAAATTCAATTATTTTCAACAATTCTAATAAAATTCTTCGAAAAATTCAATTATTTTTATAAATTGTAAAATTTTTGGCACGAATTCAATTATTTTTGTAAATAATAAAATTATTTTGAGAAATTAAATTATTTTCAATACAATCGTAATAAAATTTATTAGGAAAAATTCAATTACATTCAAGATAATTGTAATACAATTTCTCTAACAGGTTCAATTATTTTTAAAAATTCTTATAATATTTTTCGAAAAATTTAATTATTTTTATAAATTACAATATTCTTGGCAAGAATTCAATTATTTTTGTAAATAATAAAATTCTTTTGAGAAATTCAATTATTTTTATAAATTGCAATATTCTTGGCAAGAATTAAATTATTTTTGTAAATAATAAAATTCTTTTGAGAAATTCAATTATTTTCAATACAATTTTAATAAAATTTGTCAGAAAAAATTCAATTATATTCAAGATAATAATTGTCAAAAAATTTCTCTAACAGATTCAATTATTTTTAGAAATTATAATAAAATTTTTATAAACAATTCAATTGTTCTCAAAAGTTTTTAATAAAATTCTTTGTTAATTTTTATTATTTTCAAAACTTCAAATTAAAATTATTACAAAAAGTTGCATTATTTTTACGAAATTTAATGAAATTCTTAAAAAAAAAGTGTAATTATTTTTATCTCTAATAAAATTTGTTAAAAAAATATAATTTTCTATGAATAATTTTATTATAATTTAATAGAAAAATTATTAATTACAATTAATAATAAACACGATTATTTTAAAAACTTAAAAGAAAATCTTTATAAAAGTCAATTACTTTTCAAATTTTCAGTAAAAATTATTTTATAAATCCATTATTTTCAAGAAAATTGAAATAAATTCTTCAAAACAATTTAATTATTTTAAAGAATTTTAAAAAATATCTTGCCAAGAATTAAATTATTTTCAATATAATTGTAATTACATTTTCTCGAAAGAATTAAATTATTGAAAAAAATATTGATAAAATTCTTGAAGTGAATTCAATTATTTTCAAATTTTTTGATAAATACTTTGCAAGAATTCAATGATTTTCAGTATATTAACTATAAAATTGAAAACATTTAATAGAAGAAAATTATTTTAAAAATTAGAGAACAAAAAAGCAAACAGCAACTAACTTCATATTGCGAACAGATTACCGGAATACAACTATTATTAATATAGATTTTCCTTTTTTTCCGAAAATAATTGACACTTTTTTTTAAGAAATTGTGATTGAGAATATAAATGGTTCATAACTTTAATAAAAAAAACAGGATTTTTATATAAAAATTGTAGTAAAAATAATTTTTCGTCCAAAGTATTTTTTTAATTTATAAATTATCAGTAAAAAAATATTTTCATTAAAATGTATCAGTTTATTATAGTAAAAGTAAGTTTTAGTCAGACGTATTTTTTGCATTTATCATTTATTATCATCATTTATAAATTCAAAAAATACGTCTGACTAAGATTTACCATTACTACTGAAATAGTACATTTTAATGGAATTTTTTTACCTCTAATTAAAAAGACATAAAATGCGACAGACGGAAAATTATTTTTTCTACTGATAAAATTCAAAAAGCAATTATATTAGGTCTGACTAAAATCTGCTTGTACTACTGATTCTATAACTATTAGGATTTAAACGCTTTCTCTGACTAAGCAATATATTTACTACTTGTACCAAAAAAAGTTATTACCAAAAATTACGAAAAATATTTTTACTACATTATAAAATATAAATGACATTATTATTTTATTATCGAAAATTATCACAGAAATATTTTCTGCAGTAAATAACATTCAGAAAAGTGAATATTTAATTTAAGATTAATTAAAGAATATAATATCTCCAAAGTAGTAATTAAATGTAATTAAATATTTCCTTTGGCTGACTATAGCGCATACCTCTTCCACTTAATTTACAAGGTGTAATCAGAAGTTTCGTATAACATTATCGGGAAAATAAATTCCATCGTTATTTAAAAAATATATTTCAAACCATTTTCTTTATTTATTATTATACTATTTAATTTAAATCAAACTGAGTATATATAATAAAAGAAAAATAAACAAATAGTAAATTAATAAAAAATAAACTAAAATAAAAAAATAATAATTTGATTAAATAAAAGAAAATGTTTATCTAAATTTTTCATTTTTTTTTTAAATAGTTATATTGATAAACTAATATACCCTTCGGTTATTGCATTTAATTTAATCTATAATAATAATCGTTGTATTCCGGTAATTATAATATAATAGTAAATATTGAAAAAAGAATTTTATTCATTTGAAAAGAGAGGATATCCGATAATCGATAGTATATTAATTTTATGTCTGACTATAAAATGCTTTAACTACTTAGTCTTTAATTTAAAAGCTCATTGTTAATTTTATAATGGAAATAAGATACGGTTCATCAATTTGCACCTTTAATTAACCGTTTTATTAAAAAAGAAATTAAGTAACAAAAATTTACTTTAAAAATTCATTAAGAAAAGAATTTAAACTAAAAACAGTTTTCTTTCCTGATATTGTTAAATAGAAATAAAATTGTAAAATTTTATTGTAAATTAGTTAAATATTATTCTAATTTTTGCCAAGTACGAAAGACAGTGCGAAAAATTTTATATTTAATTTTACCTTCTTTCGTGATTTAAAATTTTTAAATAAAATAATTATACAAAATTTACTTAATAGTTATTTTCTTTTTTAAAAAAACTGTTAACTAAATATGGAAGTTTGTGGATCGTGACCTACTTTCATTGGCCAATTAATTATGAGCTAAAAAATTTAAATATTCAAAGAAATAATAAAATTTTATTAAAAATAAATTGCTTATAATTTTTTACTAAGTATCAAAGGTGGAAAAGAATATTTTGTAGTTAATTTTACTTTCCTTTCTCAATTAATTATTGAAATATTATGAAAAATTTGTCTTCTAATTTTTTTTTTTTTTTTTTAACAAAAAAGTTAATTAAACGTGCAAGTCTTATTTATATTATAAAATTAACTATGAGCTAAAAAACATTAAAAATTTTATGAAAATATAAATTAAAAATCGTTAAAATTTTTTATTATTTCTATTCGTATTATTTTTAGAAAATAGTATTAGATAAATAAATAAATAGTATATATATAATAAATAAAATAATAATAAATAAAAATAATAAAAATCTAAAATTAGTGAACGACTATTAATTCAACCAATTTAAATTTAAAGAGTGAATTTTTCATATTTACAAAAAATCGATAAACGAACTTATTGGATATATGAAAAAAAATCGAGAGGAGGGGGGGGTAGGATTTTCTTTAACTCACGTTTGTAGAAAAGCTGATAAAGGATAAGAGCAAGGTAAGGACTTGTATAAGGAGAAATAAGTGAAAAAAGACATAGGGGTGGGTGGGGGAGAGAGAGAGAGAGGTAAAAGCACATTTGTCGAAAAAGGAGTAGAATATTTGTACTTATGGTTACTGAAAGACATCAAAAAACAGTGGGAAGTGCAAAGAAGGAAATACGATGGAACAAAGGTCTCAACTAAAGCCGCGAAATAAACACTCTAAGAGGTTTTATTTAAAGCACAAAAGAATAAGACCATTGACAAATTTTTTTTCTTTCTTTTTTTTCGAACAATCGACCGAAGAAGAAATGTCAGATTTAAAGGGAAAAAAAATTTTTTTTTTCTTCTTCTCACGAGTTATTTTGTTTCCTTTTATTATCAAAAAAGGCTTTCTGTCTTATTCCTTCAGTTTTATAGAAACTGTGCACAATCTTGACGTATCTCCCTCTGTCACAATAACTTTTCCTTAGGCCGAAAGAAGGAAGTTACCTAGAGGAGTCAAATCGTATTTCCAATTCTGCCAATAACTCTGAATGACAGAATAAAATTTTTAATCGACATTCTTAGCTCAAAAATGGTACTATTTCTCTCGGAGGTGGAAAATCTACATTATTTATTATTTCATTGTTCCTTTATTTTTATTTAATTCACTTATTGTTATGTTATTATTTATTAACTTTATTATTTTTACATTTATTGGTAGATTTTTATTTTTACTGTAATTTTTGCTTTCACTTTCAGCTTGACAAATTTTCATTTTCATTTTCACTTTGATAGAAAGTAAAAATAAAAAAAACCCGAAGTGGAACATTTTTATTTTTAACTTTATTTTCACTTCAATAGATTTTTATTTCATTTATTTTTTTGATGTTATTATTTATTTATTTACTTTATTATTTTTAGATTTTTTAATAGATTTCATTTTTGTTTTCACTTTCACCTTCAAAAATTTTTATTTTCACTTTTATTTGACAGAAAGTAAAAATAAAAATCCGCCGAAGTCAGCGTGATAGTAGATTTAAAAATCTATTAATGTGAAAATGAATAAAAAAAAATGAAACTGAAAGTAAAAGTGAGAATGAAAATAAAAATTTACAAAATTAAATTTAAAAGTGGTCAGAATAAAAATAGTATTAATTACTTAATTTCATTTCTACATTGATTTTTATTTTAACTTTGATATATTTTTATTTTTTTCTTTGATGGATTTTAATTTCCACTTTAATTGTTAATTAGATTAAGCGAAGAAATTTGTATGTTTACTTATAAAGTGAAAATAAAGAAATTATCGCAATAAAAATGAAAATAAAAATATATTGAAATAAAAATAATATTAAAAGCAAGAATGACAGTAGAAATAAAAATCTATTAACGTAAAAATAATACGAAAACTGGAAACGACAGTGAAAATAAATCTGAGGTGGTTTAGCACTCCAGATTTGAAACATTTTTAAAAAGTTTCTATTTTACTGAAAAAAGGCTTAGTTCAGTAAATTTTTTTCGTTTTTCTGTAAAGAATTTGATGGTAATATTTATTTTTTAATATACACGAAAAAAAAAAATGTAAAAAAAAGTTGTAAAAACGAAATATAAAAAAAATTATCAAAATTAACACTATTTATAAAAGAATTTGTAGTGTTTCAAAAAATTATTCGAACTTGAAGATTTTTTGAAAATTTTGCGAAAGCTGTGTATATATCAAGTAATAATTAAAATATTTATAAACATTTTAATAATATAAATAAACAATTTTTTTAAAGCTAAATTATAATTTTTGTTCTTTATATTCTTATGATTATAATAATAAATATAGTAATCATTAATTACTATCGTAAATATTACTGTTCCATTTGTTATTTTGCAAATTAATAATTTTTATACTTTAAAATATAAACATTAATTTTTGAATAATTTAAGATTTAAAAAATTCATCTCTACATAATTAACTATTCTTGTTTATTATTTTCAAAAATATTAATAAGATTTTTCGCAAGAATTAAATTATTTAAAGAAATTTTTAATGATAAAAATTAAGTTATTTTCAAAAATTGTAATAAAACATTTTTTTGGAGGAATTCAATTATTTTTATGAACAGTAAAATTCATCGCAGGAATTTAATTATTTTCAAAACAATTTTAATAAAATTTCACGAAAAGTTTCAATTATTTAAAAAATTTTTTAATAAAATTCTTGTTAAGAATGAAATTATTTTCAATAATTTTAATAACAGTCTTTGGAGAAATTTTTATTCTATTTATAAATAATAATATTTTTTGCGAGAATTCAATATTATTTTCAATAAAATTTTAATTACAATTTCTCGAAATAATTAAATTACTTAAAAAAAATTTGATAAAATTCTTCAAAGGACATTAATTATTTTTAAAGTCTTAGATAAAAACTTTGCAACAATTTAGTAATTTTCAGTGCATTGATTTTTAAAATTTAAAACATTGAGAGAGAAAATTTATTTGAAAAGTTGAGAAGCAATCAAAAACTAACTTCAAACTGTGAACAGATTCAAACACAACAATATTAATTTATTTCATTAAAATTGTTTGTAAAATTTAGTTTCATTTATCATAATTTTAGAAAAAATTATAACCAAAATCTGAAAAAAAAAATTTTTGCTCAGTTTAAAGATAGAAATCTTCAAACTTTTCTTATTTATCTTCAGAAATCTGGCAGCACTTCATACTTTAGACGACGTTTAACACTACACCAATCAAAATTAAAGTAGTACTAGCCGCTCACAAGGACGGAAATCAACTGTCAGATAGAAAAAATTAATTACGGTTAGAGGTCCAACCCAGTAAGAGTAGAAATTAAAATTACAATCGATTTTTTGGTTTGTTCAAAACCAAAAAAAAAATTCGAAGGTGCGACATTAGCGGAGCATATCAGTCAGCAGACCTTAACGATCGTCACGATTGTCACCGAAGATTCACTGTATTTATAGTCGTTGCGCCACAAGCGATTGGCTCTCACCGCATGGGTGGGGGTAAACACAAGCCACGCCCAACGTCGACAGTGGGAATCGGTGCATCACGATTGGCGCGCTTCTACAATTCTCCCCACTTTCTCCTCGATTTGTTCCCAGTTTTTCTTTCATTCTTTTGAAAATCTTTAGAAAATAAATTACTAAATTTCTCCCAATCGAGTAGTGGTAAAAAAAATAAAAACCTCTTTTTTTGCAAACTCATTAAGACAAATGTCTCCTCAAGAAAGAAGCAAACAAAAGTAATCGTACAGCCGTGGGATTTGTAAGAATTGCAAAATATTATAACCAGAGAGGATGAATAATGGAATTGTTAGTAGAAAAGTTGAGAACTGTCGAGTGTTTAATTACTTATGGAGAAAAGTAATATGAATTCAAAGAGAAAAATACTTTTTTTTCCCGCCGCCGCCCCCCCCCCCCCTTTGCCCTTTTAGAATAGAGAAAAACGTGAAATTAGAAGTGTGCGCGGTTTGATCCACAATTTAATGAGCGTATCGTTGCAAGTCGTTGTTCCATAAATACAGTGACGTTGCACACCGGAAGTTTTAAGCTGGGAATTACCTTTTACGCTTTAATTAATAATTAAAAATGCACCGAGAAACGGTTCGCTAGTTCTCTCTCTCTCTTTTCCTCGTCGTTGTCGTCGCAAAGTTTATGTCGCTCGTCGGAGCTGGACGCTTTTATCAACGGATGACAAGGTGAGTAGTGGCAACGATGGTGTGGTGGAAAGAAATGGAGCTGAGAGAAAGAGGGAGAGAGAAGAACTCTCGGGGTATATGGGTAGCGCGAGTGGGGTGGCAAATGGAACTTGGAATAAGGAAAAAGATGAGAAAAGTAAAGCAGAAACTGCACCAGTCGACCGATTTCGTCACTGGGGTTTTTCCTCAGAGAAAATTCAAAAGCAGTAGAAGCAGCAGCAGCAGCAGCTACTCGGTGTACTCGTGGCTTTCAACGGGGCGTTGAAATTTTATGCCAACGTCAACGACACTCTGTCGGCCTCGTTGAAAACTTTCCTTTCAAGGCGTTTCGTACGTCACGTCCGGATATTTTTTGAAGGAAACCCTGGACACCTGTTATACCTATACCTTAAAGCCAATGTCGACCTGAATCAGCCTTATGAATTCTTTGATAAGAAAGCGGGTATTTCCAGAGATCTCTTCTCTCTTTTAATTGGATCCGATTGATTCGATTAAATTCTCTTTTTCAAAAGATCTATTTAAATTCTCCTCTCGTCTGTTAGGGTCCTCTTATTATTATCTTCCAGGAAGTCGCTTGAATTAACCAGATAACAATACCCCATACCCCCCATAGTACATTTCTACTAAACTAATTAAATTTCTCTATTTTCAATTAACATTTCACCGCAGGTTTTATCCAATGAATGAAACTCTTCACATCTGTTATCACAATTTTAAAAAAAAAATTTACATCTCAAAAACAATGATGATGGAAAAAAAAAGAAAATTCGTTTCGACTGGTTTACACCAGTCGTAACAAATTTTCTTTTTATTTAAATGTTTACACTTATTTGTGACTAGTAGAGAAATTTTTCATGTTATAACTAGTTCGAAACAAGTGACAATTGATTAAAAACAGTCTGTAACTGATTAGGACTAAAGAAAAACAGTTTCGTATCGGTTATAATTGGAGCGATGTAGTACGAAGTGGTTTTTAATCGTAATACTTGTGAAAAATAGTTTTAAACTTATCGTGACTAGTTCAAAGGAGTTTTCAACCCGTTATACTTAGAAAAAAATGATTTTTAAGTTTAACTAGTTATAATAAGTCTAAAGTGGTTTTTAACCAGTTACAAGTAGTTATTAATAGTATAAAGTGGTTAAGTATTTTTAAACTTGCTAAAACAAGTTAGTTCTTGTATGAAGTGGTTTAAAACCGGTTATAACTAGTGCAAGGTAGTGCAAAGTGGTTTTTAATCGTTATTACTTGTGAAAAATAGTTTTAAACTTGTCGTAACTAGTACGAAGTTTTTAACCCGTTATACTTCGTAAAAATTATTCAACTAGTTATAAGTCGTTTAAAGTGGTTTTTAACCAGTTACAAGTAGTTATTAGTAGTATAAAGTGGTTAAGTAGTTTTAAACTTGATAAAACTAGTTAGTTCTAGTATGAAGTAGTTTAAAATCGGTTATAACTAGTGTGATAATTAGTGCGAAGTAGTATAAACTGATTAAAACAAGTACTACATTGTTTTTAAAAGGTTAAAACTAATACGAAGTAGTTTTCAACTTATTATAACTAGTTAGAAGTAGTTTTTATCGATTGTAACTTTGTAACTAGTTAGAATTAGTTCCAAACGATCGAAACTAAAGAAAAATAATTTAAACGTGTTAAAAACTGGTACGAAGTAGTTTTCAAACGGTTATAACTAGTGAAAAATAGTTTTAAACTTGTTATAACTAGTTCAAAGTAGTTCTAATCTAGTTTTAACAAGTACGAGGTAGTTTTAAATTTGTTAATACTAGTTCGAAGGAGTTTTTATCCCATTACACTTACAATTAGTAAAAAGTGAGTTTTCACTAGTTATTAGTAGTCTAAAGAGATTTTGAACAAACAAGTAACAAGTAACAAGTAGTTATTAGTAGTATAAAGTGGTTAAGTAGTTTAAAACTTGTTAAAACTAGTTAGTTCTAGTATGAAGCAGTTTAAAACCGTTTATAACTAGTGCGAAGTAGTGTAAACTGACTATAACTAGTACTAAATTGTTTTTAAAAGGTTAAAACTAATACGAAGTAGTTTTCAACTTATTATAACTAGTTAGAAGTAGTTTTTAATCAGTTAAAATTAGTCAGAATTATTTCTAAACAATCGAAACAAGAGAAAAATAATTTAAACTTGTTAGAACTAGTACGAAGTAATTTTCAAACGGTTATAACTAGTGCAAAATAGTTTTAAACTTGTTATAACTAGTTCGAAGTAGTTCTAATCCAGTTTTAACAAGTACGAGGTAGTTTTAAACTTGTCGGGACTAATTCGAAGGAGTTTTTATCTTGTTACACTTAGTAAAAAGTAGTTTTAACTAGCTATAAGTGGTCTAAAGTGGTTTTTAACCAGTTACAACTAGTTATCACTAATATAAAGTGGTTAAGTAGTTTAAACTTGCTAAAATTAGTTAGATCCGGCATGAAGTAGTTTACAACCGGTTGTAACTAGTGCGAAGTAGTGTAAACTGATTATAACAAGAGCTAAATTGTTTTTAAAAGGTTAAAACCAATACGAAGTAGTTTTAAACTTATTATAATTAGTTAGAAGTAGTTTTCAATCGGTTGTAACTAGTTAGAATTAGTTCTAAGCAATCGAAACTAGAGCAAAATAATTTAAACCTATTAGAACTGGTACGAAGTAGTTTTCAAACGGTTATAACTAGCGCAAAATAGTTTTAAACTTGTTATAACTAGTTCGAAGTAGTTCTAACCTAGTTTTAACAAGCGCGAAGTAGTTTTAAATTTGTTAGTACTAGTCCGAAGTAGTTTTAATCGGTTACAACGGGTTCGAAATTGTTTTTAAACGGATATAACTAGTACAAAGTAGTTTTAAACTTATTACAACTAGTGCAAAGTAGTTTGAAAGCGGTGATGACTAGTACAAAATAATTTTTAAACCTTCATAACTAGTACAAAGTAGTTTACTGTTAAAAAATAATAAAACTTGAGTTGTTGTCCGACTATGATTTTTTTCCTGTAATTTAATTAATTAGAGAGTATTAGAGAGTAATTAAACACTTTTAGTTTGCATATTACAGGAAAAAAAGGTGGGTTTAAATTTCATTTAAGTACCAAAAAAATGCTTGTTCTGTAAAAAATCCACTTTTTCCTTTTTAGGTCACTGTCTAATTAAGCTTTTCATCTTTATTAAATTTTCAATTTAATTATACTTAAATTTAAATTGAATTTTCCTATTGTCCGCACTAAAAAGAAATTTATTAGTTCGATGAATTTTTTTTTTTATACCAGAATTTTATAAAGTATCGAAAATTTAACTACAGTCAGTGTACTTGTTGACAGATATTATTAACTTTCTGTTTTATTCATTTATAGCTAAATTTAAATTAATTTTTTTTTAGATTTCTTTAATAAACCTTTTGAAAATTATTTCATTTAATTGTTGATAAATATTTTTATTTACTTATTTATTTATTTTTATTATTCATTATTTTTTACGTATTTATTATTTAATTAATTTTTTGTTTGTTATTAATTGATTAATTCATTATATTGTTGATTAACACATTTAATTAATATTAAATTACTAATTAACACATTCGTCAAATTATGAATTAATTAACACATACATTCACTTAATTTACATTCAATTAGCACATTTATTCATTCAGTGAATTATAAATTAATTAATTAATCAGTTAATTAAAAAGTCTTACAATACATTAGAGGGTAAAAAAGTCTTTTCCATGAATATTTTCAAGTAATATTGACCTCGGGAGAAATTGATGAGAGTGTATCTAGAGAGAGAAAGAGAGTGAGGAGGGGGGAGAGGAGAGACTGCTTTAATATCCCTTGTCGCGCTCGGTTACCTTAATTAGAATTCATTACGCAATATCCTAGTTCGGAATCTGAATTCGTTTCCGGGAAGTTATTGAAAACTGAACAAGCTCGTGGGTGAAAAGTCGAAGGGTTCGTTCTTGACTGAATAATTATTTAATTAAACGGCACAGCAGCTGTACCTACAAATACGAGAAGTGTTTCTCTTCTTCCTCACCATTAAAAAAAAACCAGGAGAGGGGGCGAATTCTTTTTATTTAAAACAAGAATTCAGAAAATTAGACGCCATCGAAAAATTTACGAAATCAAATTATTAAATATTTTTAATTGTAAATTTATACTGAAAAATAAAAGTTGGATTTAATTTTTATTTTCTTTTAATATTTATATTTTTTTATTTGCAATCTGCATTTTTTTTTTCTATTTGAAATTTGTATTTTTTATTTGGAAAATGCATTTTTTTAATTTGCAAAGTTGTAATTTTTTATTGACATTCTTTATTTTTTTAATTACAATTGGCATTAATTAATAATTAGTTAATTACTATTAATATATTTACAATTGTATTTATTAATTACATCAGTTAATATTAATTAATAAAAAAATTACCAATAAAGCAAAAAAATTAAACTCATTAACGTGACATAATTTGTTTTATTTTTGAAAGCAATCAGAAGAAGAAAAATTCCACGATTTCCGTAATATCATTAAATGACATGTAAATTGATGAAATGAATATTTGATATTTCAAAATGAAAAAAAAAAAAAAACTATAAATTGGCAATCGTTGAATTTTGTCATTAATCTGAAAATGCATTTCTCTTGCGTGTCAGAAGATTTTAATTGCAAAACGGACGGTGATAGAGAGTTTGAAAGCGTGGCGCGCAAAACAGGGAAAGTTGACGGGTTTTGAAGGGAAAAGGAGAGAGAGAGAGAGAGAGAAAGAGCCTTCCAACAATGTATTTGCAAAGGAGGGAGGCACATTTCGCCGATGGTGAGAAAGTTTTCAGGTTCTCGTTTGATTTGCAACAGCTGCTCGTTTCACGAAAGGAACAAGTGCACGTAAATTTTACAAATCAAATTTCCACTACATTTCTGCATGATGCGCTGACAAATAACCATTCAACATTTTTTTTTCTTTTCCTTTCTTTACCCACATATTTACAAGAATTGAAAATCTTTTTTTTTTGCACTAAAATTGAAAAAACGAAAAGAGGTCCAAAAAAAAAACCAAAGAAGGGAAATAATAATAAACTTTATTTAGGATTATTTTTTTCCATAAAAGTAAAAAAACAAAAATCGGATTCTTTTGAGAAATTTTATTAAAATAAATATTGAAAATCATTAAATTAAGAAAAGAATTTGGAAATAATTGACATTTTGTAATGAATTTTATTAAAATTTTTGACAATAATTGGATTTTGTCAAAGAATTTTATTACTTTTGAAAATAATTGAATTCTTGTGATGAATATTGTTATTTATGAAAATAATTGAATTTTGCAATGAATTTTATTAAAATTCCTGAAATTTGGAACCTTTTCAAAATTCAATTATTTCTAGGAAGTACAATTATTTGTAACTTCTCTAAAATTCAATTATTATCTAAAACTTTAACTAATATTAATTTTTAAATTTATTTTTATTAGAAAATTCTATGAAAAATTCAATGATTGAAATACAAAAAGAAATAATTTATTAAAGAATTGAATGTTTCTTAAAATACAACTCTCACAAAGAATTTTATCAACAAATTTTTAAATAGGTAAAAAAATATCCTTTTCACGAATTTTAATAAAATTTTTCAGAATAATTTTATTTTTCGAGAAATTAGATTAAAATTGTATTAAAAATAATTGAATCTCTATAAAAAATTTGATTGACTTAGAAATATTTTTGAAAATAATTGAATTTTGTAGAAAAACTTTTTTATTTATAAAGATAATTTAAATTTTAACTAGAATTTTTTTTAAACTTTTGACCATAATTGAATTTCTGCGAAGAATTTTATTACTTTTAAAAATAATTGAATTCTTGAGACGAATTTTAATATTTCTTTTTAAATAATTAAATTCTTTTGTGAAATTTTATTGAAATAGTAAATATTGAAAATAATTTAATTTTGATAAATTATAAAAAATTAATTAAATTTTTACGAAGAATTTTATTGAAACTTATTTCGAAAAAAATTGAATTGTTAAAAAGAATTTTATTAAAACTTTGAATAATAATCTTAAAATAATTTAATTCTTTCAAGAAATTTATTTAAAAATGTATTGACAATAATACTTAAATTATAATAAATGAATTTATAGGAAAGCTTTTTAAAATAATTGAATTTCTTTGATGAATTTTAATAAAACTTTTAAGAATAATTACATTTTTCGAGAAATTCCATTGAAATTGTATTAAAAATAATTGAAATTCTGCGATGAGTTTTATTAATTATGAAAATAATTGAAAACCTATAAAGAATTTTATTATTTTTGAAAATAATTGAATCTCTGTAAAAAAATTTGATTATTTATGAAAAAAAATTGAATTATTGCGAAGAAATTTTTAATAATTTGTAAATAATAGAATTTCTGTGAAATTTTTATTATTAAATTATAATTCATTGAAAATTTAAATTTTACAAAATTTCAAATTAAAACCTTTTAAAGTTCATCTATTTATAAAAATTGTAAACGCATCTCTTTTAAAATTCAATTAATTTTGAATCATTTAAGTAAAATTAGATTTTAAAAATAAGCACAATAACTTTCAAGAACAATAATTTTCCAGGATTCCGATTAAAATTCCCTAATTTTCCAGGTTTTTTCAAGGTTTATATAATTTTCTGACATTTCCAGGTTTTTAGGTTGCGTTGCAACCCTGAAACTTTATTTAAGCACTTTTTTTGTCTTAAAAGTCAAAAAAAGGGTCAATTTAAAAGAAGAAAAATAATAATAAAAAAAATATATAAAGTAGAAAAAAAAATTTATTTAAAAAATTTGTTTATTGCAAACAATAATATCTACCAAACAAGTATTAATTGTAGTAAATTTTATCCATTGTCGAAAATTTACATTAAAAAAACGATTGTATTAATAATTTTTCCACACTGAAGAAAATGGTAAAAAAAAATGTTGTTTTTAAATAGATAATTTGACTAGTAACGTGATGAGTTAATAATTCAGGATAATAATGTGAATTAAAATTAAGGAAGATTTCGACTATATCAGCAATTAGTGACATCTATTAGACGTCAATTGAACTCTTTGGTTTAGAGTCAGGTGTTATTCTTAAGATAATTATTCCGATATGGTTGTCGGTAAATAATTATATTTTTGAATTTAATTTTTGATCTGAAAAAATAAGCTGCGTGAACGACTGCACTGTGCATCTGTGAGGACTCGAACCCCAGTTAATAGCTGCCTTTCGCGGGACTAACGCCTACCAATGCACCATGCCAACACAGCCTGGACGTTCACGTTTCTTATAATCTCAGATCAAGCCCATACACTAGTCGAAGAGCTGTATAGTTAATGTAGGAAATTATTTGCTGATTGAGAATTTAAATTAAGGAAGATTTCGACTATATCAGCAATTAGTGACATCTATTAGACGTCAATTGAACTCTTTGGTTTAGAGTCAGGTGTTATTCTTAAGATAATTATTCCGATATGGTTGTCGGTAAATAATTATATTTTTGAATTTAATTTTTGATCTGAAAAAATAAGCTGCGTGAACGACTGCACTGTGCATCTGTGAGGACTCGAACCCCAGTTAATAGCTGCCTTTCGCGGGACTAACGCCTACCAATGCACCATGCCAACACAGCCTGGACGTTCACGTTTCTTATAATCTCAGATCAAGCACGAGTCCTCACAGATGCACAGTGCAGTCGTTCACGCAGCTTATTTTTTCAGATCAAAAATTAAATTCAAAAATATAATTATTTACCGACAACCATATCGGAATAATTATCTTAAGAATAACACCTGACTCTAAACCAAAGAGTTCAATTGACGTCTAATAGATGTCACTAATTGCTGATATAGTCGAAATCTTCCTTAATTTAAATTCTCAATCAGCAAATAATTTCCTACATTAACTATACAGCTCTTCGACTAGTGTATGGGCTTGATCTGAGATTATAAGAAACGTGAACGTCCAGGCTGTGTTGGCATGGTGCATTGGTAGGCGTTAGTCCCGCGAAAGGCAGCTATTAACTGGGGTTCGAGTCCTCACAGATGCACAGTGCAGTCGTTCACGCAGCTTATTTTTTCAGATCAAAAATTAAATTCAAAAATATAATTATTTACCGACAACCATATCGGAATAATTATCTTAAGAATAACACCTGACTCTAAACCAAAGAGTTCAATTGACGTCTAATAGATGTCACTAATTGCTGATATAGTCGAAATCTTCCTTAATTTAAATTCTCAATCAGCAAATAATTTCCTACATTAACTATACAGCTCTTCGACTAGTGTATGGGCTTGATCTGAGATTATAAGAAACGTGAACGTCCAGGCTGTGTTGGCATGGTGCATTGGTAGGCGTTAGTCCCGCGAAAGGCAGCTATTAACTGGGGTTCGAGTCCTCACAGATGCACAGTGCAGTCGTTCACGCAGCTTATTTTTTCAGATCAAAAATTAAATTCAAAAATATAATTATTTACCGACAACCATATCGGAATAATTATCTTAAGAATAACACCTGACTCTAAACCAAAGAGTTCAATTGACGTCTAATAGATGTCACTAATTGCTGATATAGTCGAAATCTTCCTTAATTTAAATTCTCAATCAGCAAATAATTTCCTACATTAACTATACAGCTCTTCGACTAGTGTATGGGCTTGATCTGAGATTATAAGAAACGTGAACGTCCAGGCTGTGTTGGCATGGTGCATTGGTAGGCGTTAGTCCCGCGAAAGGCAGCTATTAACTGGGGTTCGAGTCCTCACAGATGCACAGTGCAGTCGTTCACGCAGCTTATTTTTTCAGATCAAAAATTAAATTCAAAAATATAATTATTTACCGACAACCATATCGGAATAATTATCTTAAGAATAACACCTGACTCTAAACCAAAGAGTTCAATTGACGTCTAATAGATGTCACTAATTGCTGATATAGTCGAAATCTTCCTTAATTTAAATTCTCAATCAGCAAATAATTTCCTACATTAATAATGTGAATTGTATTCAGTAAATAGTAAACAGAATTGGAAGGGTAAAGTATAAAGTTTGTTTCGCTGTGCAATATGAAATTTTACTCTTTTATAAACAAATTAAACCAACAAACCCACTTTCCGGTTATTGCTATATGAAAACACAAATAATGACATAAAAAGTTCATTTCAAGCGTTAAACAGGAGGAAAATAGGAAATACGTAATTTAACTCTTAGGGGTGGTCATTTCGTGTAGTAAAGTCGTAAACAAGTGTCAGTGGATTTCATAGTGTTGTTTCCCCCGTATCTTTATGAGGGTCGAGGTTAGAGGTTCATTCTGAAACTTTGAAAATAACTTATAATTAAGTTACAAGTTACTGTTTTGCATAACACACTCCAAAATCCACAAATCGAGTAATAAATAAATGAAAACCACATTTTAATTACTGCTACTCAATATTTTTCCCTCAAATATAATGTTTTTGACTCAAAAATTAATTTTTCCTTCAAATATTTTTTTAATAAAAAATCATTTTTTTCTTACTGTATTTTTTTCAACGCAAATTTTTTTTTCTACTACTACACGGAGAGAAAAATCAATCGTTTATAGCATGAATGCTTTGTATTTTAAAAGTATGAAATGTTAGTATACTATGACTGCAAGAAAGTATACTGCGATTGCAAGAATCCTATGCTTTTTCGGTATTAGACCCTTGCAACTGGCTATTAGGCCACGCCCAGAGCCTGGGCCGACCAATCACATTGCAGAAAACTTTTACCGAAATCGCATAGGTTTCTTGCAATCGTAGTATGAAGAACTTCATGCTAAAAAGCCCAGATATTTCTCTCCGTGTACTTACTACACTTTTTTCTACTACTCAATATTATTCCCTCAAATAATTTTTGACTCAAAAACTATTATTTTTCGCACAAATATTTTTTGACTCAACAATTATTTTTTGTTTAAATACTTTTTCAACTTAAAATCGTTTTTCCCTCAAATATTTTTTTAATCAAAAACTATTTTTTGTTTAAATATTTTTTCAACTAAAAATTGTTTTTTCTTTCAGTATTTTTAAAATACAAAATTACTATAACTACTCAATGCTTTCTCTCAAATATTTTTTGATTCAAAAATTATTTTTCCCTTAAATATTTTTTTATTCAAAAATTATTTTTTCTATAAAACTTTTTCAACTAAAAATCGTTTCTTTTTCAAATATTTTTTGACTGCAAAAATTATTTTTCCCTCAACTTTTTTTTCAACTAAAAATCAAAATTATTTTTTCTTGAAATATTTTTCAACACAAAATTTAATTTTTTAATTTTTTTTTATGTTTTTCTTTTTAAAGAATTTTTTTATAAACTTTTGACTAAAGCAAAGAAAAGACTGTTTACTTTTCTATTTGAAGTTTCATTTAACATTTAATTATTTTTAAGACGGGAAAGAAAAGTACGAAAGGAAAAAAGTTTTTTAACTTGCAATCGTCTTCATCTTTTTTTTTTTTTTGTCTGTAAATGACCAATCCGGATGCATTCACTGAATACGCACGTGCTGAAACTTAACTTTATAAAGTTTTCTTAACACGCTTCTGAATATTCGATTAACCCTGTCGGGAAGACGGAAGAATTTTAATCGTAAATTTCCTTCAGCATCGATTCAGTGGTCCAATAATTCTATCCTTGAATATAAACTTTTATGACGCTGAGTTGAAGAAGATTAATATCAACTAGAAAGCGTAATCTTAGTATTTCTGCAAAAAGAAAAAAAAAATTCTTCGGAAAAAAGTCACAAACATAATTTAAAAAGAAAAATTAAAATAAATTAAAAAGAATTTTTTCAATTAAACAAGAATATTTAAAAATTCAAAAAGAATTTTTAAAAATTAAGAAAGAATTATTAAATACTGAAAAGAATTTAAAAAAATAAAAGTACAATTTTTGATTCATAAATTTTGTGATAACTTTTTAAGAAACAATTTCCTCGCATAATTCCAGTGAACATTTATGGGGTTACAAAAGACAATGCAAGCGCTTGTAAATATAAAAGTCATAAATGTCGAGAAAAAGCGCGTTCTTTGAAAGAATACGTATTTTTCATTCTATTAATATCAATTGGTGAACGTCCCACGTTTATATTGTCGTAAAAAAAAAGCTGTGAAAGTATTTTTCTTTTCGCACATACACACATACATGTAGAAAATTGGCAAAAATTTATTATGATGGATTTAATCTTTAATTTATTTCTCGTTTATATATATACACGATGTGCGACCTATCCATCAAGTTGACGCAGAAAGTCCAGCCAATTGTGATTAATTCGTCAAAAACAAAGATTATGAAGGTTTTCCTTCGGTAATCTTGATTTATAGTTTCAAGACACTGTCGGACCTTAATTACCAACACAATAATTTATGAATAAATATTGATTTTTATATACATATATACGAGTTGCGATAATTTATATCAATTTCTCCTAAATAGGGAAGAAAAGGAAATTTTTTTTCAAAGTCTATATTTTTTTTAAATTATAGAAATATTTTTATTGATTATTATATTTTATTACTATATTGTTGCCTTTCCAAATTTTTTTTATTTTATTCACTTTAATTCATTTTGTATTTTTTATTTGCAATTTACATTTTTTAATTTACAATTTATAATTTTTTAAATTGTAATTTGTATTTTTTATTTGCAACTTGAATTTTCTTATTTGGAATGTGCATATTTGAAACTTGCAATTTGCATTTCATTTTTGGATTTTTTTATTTGGAATTTGTATTTTTTTAATTTGCAATTTAAATTTGTTTTTTTTTATTTGTAATTTGTATTATTTCATTTGGAATCTTCATTTTCTAATTAGCAATTGGAATTTGTTTTTTGCTATTTGTAATTTGTATTTTTTATTTGGTATTGCATTTTTTTAATTTGCAATTTAAGTTCTTTTATTTGTAATTTTTTTAATTGAAATATTATTTTTTTTTGTAATTTTGCATTTTTTTAATGCAATTTGTATTTTTTATTTGTAATTCGCATTTTTTAATTTGCAATTTATAATTTTTTAAATTGTAATTTGTATTTTATATTTGCAATTTGAATTTTTTTAATGCAATTTCTATTTTCTTATTTGGAGTTTGCATATTTTAAACTCGCAATTTGCATTTGTCTTTTGTATTTTTTTATTTGCAAATTGCATTTTTTTAATTTGTAATTTAAATTTGTTTTTTGTAATTTGTATTTTTTGATTTGAAATCTGCATTTTAGAATTTGCAATTTGAATTTATTTTTTGTTATTTGTAATTTATATATTTTATTTGGCATTTGCATTTTCGTTATTTGCAATTTAATTTCTGTTATTTGCAATTTTTTTAATTGTAATATTATTTCATTTGCAATTTGCATTTTTTTAAAGAAAATTAATATTTTTTATTTGTAATTTGCATTAATTTAACTTGCAATTTGCATTTGTTTTTTGTTATTTGTATTTTTTTATTTGAAAAATGTAATTTTTTAATTTGCAATTTATAATTTTTTAAATTGAAGTTTGTATTTTTTATTTGCAATTTGCTTTTTTTTAATGCAATTTGTATTTTCTTAGATATTTGGAATTTGCATTTGAATTTTGTTATTTGTATTTTTTTATTTGGATTTTCCATTTTTTTAATTTGCAATTTATATTTTTTTAAATTGTAATTTGTATTTTTTATTAGCAATGAGCATTTTTTTAAATGCAATTTGTATTTTCTTATTTGGAATTTACCATTTTTTTAACTTGCAATTTGAATTTGTTTTTTGTCTTTTTTTATTTGGAATTTGTATTTTTTTAATTTGCAATTTAAATTTGTTTCTCGTTATTTATAATTTGTATTTTTTCATTTAAAATCTGCACTTTTTAATTTGCAATTTAAATTTGTTTTTTGCTATTTGTAATTTATTTTTTTTATTTGGCCATTGCATTTTTTTAATTTGCAATATAAGTCCTTTATTTTCAATTTTTTTTAATTGTAGTATTTTTTATTTGCAATTTGCATTTTTTGATTGCAATTTGTATTTTTTATTTGTAATTTGTAATTGTTCATTTGCAATTTGTATTTTTTCATTTGTAACTGATATTTTTTTTATTTTTAATTTGTATTTCCTTTTTCTTATTTGTATTTAATATTTTTTTATTTGTAATTTGCATTTCCTTTCTTTGCAATCTGAGTTCTTTTATTTGCAATTTGTATTTTTTTATTTACAATTTGTATTTTTTATTTGCAATTTGCATTTTTTTTGTTATCTTTAATTTGTATATTTTTAATCATAATTATAATTTTTTTTATTTGTATTTTTCATTTGCAATTGTATTTTTTCCATTGTTTATTTGTAATCCAAATTTTCTATTTATTTGTTATAAAAAAGAAAAACTGTGTCAGAATTTTTGCAAATTAAGAACAATATCACGTTGTTTGGATTAAAAAAACAAATTTAAATAATAAATCCCGAAAGCTTTTTAAATCAGAGCTTTTACAAATAAATCTGTTTGAATATTTCACAATTTGAATATAAAAATTGAAAAAAAGGATTAATATGTAAAACGGTTTATGTCGATGATGAAAATATATATGTTATTAGTGATGAGAGATAAAAAATAAAGTTTCAATTGAAAAAAAAAAATAATAATAACATGATGATATAATACGAATGCTTGCATCTCATTCCCCGTTTTTGAGAGACCGCCCCCTTCTTCACTCCCACGAACCAAGGTAAGGAGATCCTGATTTATATCGAGGACACACATCGGGTTGTATCATAATATATAAATCACCTCGAAAAGCCGTGCCAAGGTATTATTAAATTTTCCCGAATCTCGTTACCCTGGTTACACGGCGTATCCCACTTTTCTTGCAGATTTCCTCAGGATTCCCTGCAATCTCTAATGGCAATTTTTTAAATTCCTCTCTAATGAAAACAAAACACTTGCCAACACATTCTCGGTTAATCAACTCAGAACTTTTTTTTTCAAATAATATATATGTTAATTATATTTGCCTTAATTTTTTTCTCTTTTGTTTTTTGGTTCAAGAATAATTATTGTTCTTATTTTCATTTCAAATTAAAATTATTATTAATTTAATTTGAAATTGGAAATATAATTATTCTATGTCTTAATTTTAAATTGAAAATATAATTTTAATTCTAATTGAATTCTAATTTAATTTTAATTTTTCTAATTTAATATCTAACTGGAAATATAGATTAAAATGAAAATATAATATAGCGAAATAAGAATAAAGTAAAGGAATGAATGAAAAGAGGGAGAAAAATCGCGCACCAATTGGCGTGCGTCGACTCACTGGTCGTGGGCGTGGTTTTCGTTTCCCCCACCCGTCGAGGAGAGCGGACTATAAATACGGAGCGTCCCGACCGCGACTGCCAGTTCTCATTTGAACCTCGCTGCGCAATGTACTCGCTTCTTCAACATTTTTCTACTTTAATTTCTTTAACAAATTTTCCCAAGTTTTTTATTTTACAAATTTCTTTCAATTATTTTCCTTCTTTTTGAATTTCAACAAATGGGAAAATTTTAATACCTATTTACTGCTTTTTAAAATTTTTAAGCATTTCTTCAAATAATTTTCTGAATTTGGACAAATCTTTTTTAAACAAATATTTCCTGTTTGTTAAAAATAAAAATATGGATTATAAAAAAACGGAGTTAGAAAAATCCTAATGATCTACTGCCCTATTCCCCTCTTTTTTTATCGGTAAAAATATGAAAAGAAGAAGGACATAAGTCATTCTTTTATCTTATTAAGTGAATACTGCCTGAGAGGCTGAATTTCTTTTTATTATTTTTTTCGACTTCCTTCGCGGGATTTTTACAGCTCCTTTTCGTACTTTATTCAGCTCGATAATGGGAGATTTCCAGGAGGTGTGGTGCTCTCAGCCCTCATTTCCCTGCAGTCGCAGCAAAATTTGTAAGTCTGCTCGGATACGCTCCCGTTCATGTACGAACGCCAATGGAATATTAAAATGTCACCCGGTATTTCGATGGCACGTAGCCGACGCTTGAAACCGCGGCGATGTATCAACTGCCAATATTAATATCTCCGCATTGTATCTAGGCTTCTGCCCTACCCTTCAATCGCCCACCCTCTCATATTTTCTCTCTCTCTCTCATACACGCAAGCACCACTATTTGCAGCGATAGCTTTAAAATCGAATCGAGACAATCTGACCTTCAATTTTGTGTTTGGCGGAGACAAAAGCTAAATGCACCAATTACTCATTTTACTTTTTTTCTTCTCCTAATATTAAATTTTTTATTTATAAATAGGTAATTCTCTAAGTAATTATAATATTAATTATAAATAATTCTCTAAGTAATTATAACATTAATTATAAATAATTTTTTAAGTAGTTATAATATTAACTGGCAACAATTAGAGAACTTACGCACGCTGCTGACTTCTCACTCACTTTTTTAAATAAAATTAGCAATTTTAAAAATAATAGAACGTAAAAATTTTTAATTTAAATTTTTTTCTCTATAAGAATAAAATATGAATTGAAACATATAGTTTTAATATTATTATAATTATAATAATCCTATATTCTGACATAGGGAATTCAGGGAAAAATCAGGAATTTTTATTAAAAGTACTGAAAAAAATTAAATTTTTAGAATTCATAAGAAAATTCTGAATTTTTGTGTTTTTTTTTTACTCAAATCCTATAAAATTACAACGAATTCTAATATAAAACCTTCAATTTTTTCAATTTCTGACAAAAATTTCTTTTTAAATAACTTAAATCTTGAACAACTATCATAAAATAAATAAATTATTTAATGAATAATTTTACGTAAATATTTCAAAATTAATTCAATTTTAAAAGAGTTGCGTTTACAATTTTCATAAATAAATTAACTACAAACGGTTTCAATTAAAAATTTTATAAAATTTCAATGTTGAATGAATTTAATTAGAAATTTTAATGAACTTAGATTTTTGAAAAATTTCAATAATTCAAAATCTTCTAAAATTAGTTAAATTTGTCAATACATATTTAATTAATTATTAAAAATAATGTATTTATCGAAGAATTTTAGTTAAAAACACGAAAAAAAGTTTAATTTTGGAAAAGTTAGGTACAAAATTGCAGAAGTTCAATTATTTTTATAAGTAATTAAATTCTTATCACAAAATCCAATTAAGTTCAAAATTTACAAGAAAATCTCGACAAAATCCCAATTATTATCATTATGAATAAAAAAATCCTACTTCAAAATTCAATTATTTTTAAAAATTTTCATAAAATTTTTGGGAAAATTTCAATTATTTTCAAAAATTTTCCTCAATTCAATTATTCAATTTAATAATAAAAGTTTCCAATAGAAATAAAATAATAAAAATTTCACAGGAATTCAATTATTTACAAATTTTTTAGAAATTTCTTCGCAATGATTTAATTATTTTCATAAATAATAAAATTTTTACGGAGATTCAATTATTTTCGAAAATAATAAAACTCTTTGTAGGAATTCAATTATTTTCATTTTTCATAAACAATGAAATTCATTGCAGAATTTTAATTATTTTTAATACAATTTTAATCAAATTCCTCGAAAAATGTAATTATTTTAAAAAAATTTATTAAAATTCGTCAATAGAATTCAATTATTTAAATATTTATTGATTATATTTTTTCTAATATATATTTAATTGAAAAATTTACTAATAATTCTCAAAAAACTTTTTTCAAAAATTATTAAAAATAATGCATTTATAGTAGAATTTTAGTTAAAAACACCAAAAAAAAATTTTATTTTGGAAAAGTTACAAATTATTGCAGAAATTCAATTATTTTTAAAAGTAATAAAATTCCTATCACAACATTCAATTATTATCAAAAATTTCCCTCATTGCAATGATTTCCAATATCTACTATTTTAATAAAATTACCGAAAAGATTTCAATTATTTAAAAATAATTTTAATAAAATTGTACGTAAATATTTCATTATTTTCATAAGTAATAAAAATTTACCAGGAATTCAAATATTTACAAATTTTTTATAAGTTTCTTCTCAATAATTCAATTATTTTCATAAATAATAAAATTTATCGCAGAATTTCAACTATTTTTAATACAATTTTAATCGAATTCTTTGAAAAACGTAATTATTCTAAAAAATTTTTTTTTAAATTCTTCAAAAGAAATTAAATTATTTAAAAATTTGTTAATAAAATTCTTTATAAGAATTAAATTGTAAGAAACATCTAATTAATCAATAAATAATTTACTTTGAATTCTAGTAGAATTTTCTAATAAAAATTAATTTGAAAATGAATTTTAGTTTCAATTTGAGATAATAATTGAATATTGAAAATAATTTTTAAGAAGTTACCCTAACAATATTCTTATAATATAAAATAATAATTTTAACACTCGATACTCTTTAATTATTCTAAAACATAAAGAAATCGATCACTCCGAGTCTTCGACTCGGAGTAATCGTTATCTTTATGTTTTACAAAAATATTTTTAAAGTTGATTAATTTCAAAAAGGTTTGAATTTGAAATGTTTTGAAGAATTTTAATTCCTACGGAAAAATAATAAGAATTAAATATTTAAAATATTTAAAAAAAGAAATTATTGTTCTCGAATAATTTTACAATTAAACATATTCGTTAATAAATTTAACAGAACATTTTTTTCAATAAAATTTTTTTCTTTATTTTCTAAAAATTCAAAAATTTTCAGTTTCATTTTCAATTAAATTTTCCAAATGACAAATATAATTTATAAACATTTTTTTTTCTTTATTTTTAAAAAACTTTGAATTTTATTCAAACAATTGAAATTAAGAAATAAAATTGATGCAAATTATTTCCTTATGAAAATTGAGAATTTTCTACAAAAATATAAAGAAACTGGAATATCTAATGTTTTTCTTTCCAAAAGAAAAAAATGAGTTTGTAAATAATATTGTTAAATTGTAGGTAATCAATTTTTACAAACTTTTTTTTTTTTATTCACAAAAATAAACAAATTTCTAGTTTTGTAACAGAAATTTTTTTTTTCTAAATAGAGTTTTTATATTTTATAGACCAAAGAAAAAAAAATGTAGCCGTGAAAGTGACGGTTTTTTTTTCGAACGAAGCAATAGATTTGAATCTTTTCCGCATGAATACCGTCAAACCTTTGCTTCATGGGGCGTGGATAATGTTGAAGCGATCTATTATATCGACGTAACTCTATGTATATTGAATTGGAGAATATTTATTGGTAACGCATTGCCCTCACTCCCTCGTCTTTTCAAAATCATAAAGTCTATTAATTACTGACCACAGTTGGCAAACTTTCTCTTAATTACTTTCGAAATAATTGACAACTAAATAATTAGATAAAGTTAAATAATACGCATAAACTAGGGCGTTTGTAATTATAAACAAACACACATAGATATTGACGTCAACATCATATACTGCTTTTCTGCTACGTTTTCATTAAAAATTCAATAAAATGTTGTATACTTTGTGGATAATTTTTTTATTTCAGGAAATTTTATCGTTACATGTAAAAATGGAGAAATTATTTATTTTTTCAGAATAGGAGAGGCTCCTTGATGGTAGATTACCTTCAATGCAGTTGTGTAGCGATAGTGGTGAGTATACACTGGTATTAATTCTTATGAAGCGAATAAATATACAAATTACATAAAATCAAATATTCTTATATTTTTATTTATTCTTTTCTTATCCTGCTGGTAATAACTTGAATTCTAAATTTTTCTAAAACTTAATTATTTTCCCAGTTTTTAACTACAATTCTTCAAGAATACGATTATATTTTAAAATAATTTATAAGAGTAAAAAATATTGTTTGAAATATTTATATATTTCGAAGAATTATTTCTTTGAAATATAACATTTATTTTAAAAATTTATAAAATTTAATTTAAAAATATATAAAATTTATTTGACAAAATTTCCAATTACTAGAAAATTTAATTTTATCTATTCAAATTATTTACTGGAATTTAACTACATGCGGCAAAACTTTAATTACAATTTTTCAGAAGACTAAATGTTTTTTAAAAATTTCTAAATTATAATTTATTCAAAAATTGAAAATTTTTTGTTAAATATAAATAAAAATATTTAAACTCTTATTTACTTTTCTACAGGAATTAAAATTTTAAATAATTCCAATGTAAAAACTTTTTGAAATTTAACTATTTTTAAAAAGAACAACTGTACCTAATTCTTTCCAAAGTCAATTATATTTTTGGAATTTTAAAATAAAATTTTTCAAAACATTAATAATTTTTTCGGAAAATAATAAATAATTAATTTTTTATTATAAATATTTAAATACAGTTTTACAATTAAAATTTTCAGACACTATTTAATATTTTTTTAAAATTTCTTTTTTTTTCTAAAAATTTATACTGTAAGACTTCTAATATTCAATTATTATTCTAAAATTGTAACTCAAATTTATTTTCAAATCAATTCTTATTTCTAGTTCTAAGAAAATTCAATTTTTTATTGAAAAATAAATTGAAAACAATTGAATAATTATAATTATTTCTTAAAATGGAATTTTCAAAAAGAATTTTATCAAAAATTTGATAAATAATAGAATTATTTCGAAAAATTTTCATTAAATTTTTGATAATAATAAAATGCAATTTTTGACGAATTTATTTAAAAATTTTATTAAAAAAAAATTGAATTCTTGCAACGATTTTTCTAAATAATTTTCTAAATAATGAAATTCCTGTGAAGAATTCTATTGTGAAAATAATTGAATGCTTGCAAAAAATTTTATTAAAATTTTTCTAAATAATTGAATTCTTTTTTAAATTTTCCATTAAAAGTTTTGAGAATAATTAAATTCTTTCTAGAAATTCAATTGCAACTGTATTAAAAAGAAATGAATTCTTAAAAACAAATTTTATCAAAATTATTAAAAATAATTGATTTCTTTCGAAGAAGTTTGAATAAATTTTTTTAAAATACTTAATTCCTTACAAAAATTTTTTATAAAAATTGTATTTCAAATAATTGAATTTCAGTGAAAGTTTTATATTGTTTATGAAAATAATTGAATTTTTGCAATGAATTTTATTATTAAAATTTTTTTTAAATAATTAAATTCTTTTGCGAAATTCTATTAAAATAGTGGAAATAAAAAATAATTGATTTTCAGCGAAAATTTCCATTATTTGTGAAAATAATTAAATTCTTCAAAGAAATTTTTTGAAAACTTTTGATAATAATCATTGGTGTCAAAGAATTTTATTAAAAATTTATGAGAATAATTTTTTTTGTTATTTTAATTATTACCTGATTTAAAGTAGTGCAAATTCTCAAGAAAAAAAGAAAAAAGTAGTTTTTAGTGTCACAAATTTAAAAATATGTATCCTTTGTATCAAAATCGTAAAAAATGTAGTAAATTAATTGAGATTTTTAAGCATTTTTTTCGGGTGCGGAAAATTTTGTTGATTATCAAAAAAGAAATAAGTAAAAATCAAAAAGTCTGTAAACATTTTAAATCATAATTACAAAAATTAATAGAAATTTAATACAAGAAGAATTAATAAAAGAAGAATTTAATAGAAGAAAGTGAAAATAGTCCAAAATAATTGAATTCAGTAAATTTTACACTGAGAAAGCAATATATTTTATTCAAATATAATTATATAGAGAAAGAATTAATATATTAAAAAAAATATAAAAATAAAAAAATATCGCTTCTATATTTTGTATACGATATTTAAATATTTTTTTAAAAAATAAAATATATTCTTTGTTATACAGTCAACCAAGAATTATTTTTGAATAAAACATAAAAAGCTTGATTCACTAAAAATTACGTTTAATTCAATTATAAAATGTTTTATTCAATAAAAATTACGTTCAATTCAATTATAAAATATGTTTAATTCAATAAAAATTACGTTTAATTCAATTATATAAAATATGTTTCATTCAAACATAATTTTTTAATTGGCTATATATTTTTGGATTAAAAAAGATTTTTCCTCACTACATTAATTTTACTTCCTTGGAAAAACTTGAAAATTAATTTAACAGTAAAAAAAAAAAAAAAAAAAATTAAAATTTTTAACAAAAAATTGTTTTCCATTTTTCCAACTATCTGGTGGGAGGGGGAATAAATTTGGATGACACATTAGAGTGAACATTATCTGGATAAAATATGCAGAATATTCTCTTCACGCCTTAATATTACCTTGATTTTGTGCGCCTCGGTCGAAATTAATAAAGAGATTTCCGTTTCGTAATTCGCATTAGAAATTCATAGTAAGACTTGGATTGTCGAGCAATTAAAGCTCTAGTTTAATTGCAGCTCGAATTGTACCTACATTGCTTTCGCGAAAAGGAGCACCCGGTTAACTCCATTCAGCAGCAGTCGCGACGAAATAGTCCGGGGGGGTTGCGCGTGTTACGCTCACAGCTATCTTGTGATATTCTCCACATATAACATTTGAGAATATCCCCTTTAGGAGCTCCATAGCCCAAAGCTCGGACCATGCTAAATACGATAAAACATCCCATCTAATTAGCCGTGCAAGCACTGTAATTGATTGCTAACGTGAAAGACAACTTTTCAACGACAATGTTTCAATTTGTCGCTTATTTATATAAATGTATGTGTGTATTTATTTTTTCAATCAAATTCCTGCGTTTGAATATATGTGACAAGTCTTTCTTAATTTTTTTTTAAATTCCAAGAAAAATGGGGAAAAATATTTACTGACAGTAAAATTAAGAAAATTTGCTCCATCAATTTTTTTTTTTTTTGAATTATTTTAAACTGGGTCAGAATTTCATGAAAACGAATTACTACTTTCTTAGGGTTGACACAATTCAGAAGAATCAGGAAAATCAGAGAATTTAATTAATAGTACTGGAAAAAAATTTATTTTTTTTAAATTGGTCAGAGCAACTAGGAAAGGAAGGTGGTCACTTTTTCTGAAAATATTTTCTAATCCTTTTTGTCTAAAAAAAGCGATTTCTAATGAAATCTGTTTTCTAAAAAACGTTTTTCTAAAAAGTTGTGAATTCTAACATTCATTTTCCTAAAATTTGTAAAATTCCATAATTTTGATAAAAGTTAGAAAATTGTTAAAAACTTAAGATTAATAAATAGAAACTATTTTGCATATTTTCTGTTTCTCAATTATAATAAGGAAATTATTTACATAATTTCTATTTCTTAATTACAATTGTTTTAATAAAATTCAAAGTTTTTTAAAAATAAAGGAAGAAAATGTTTATAAATTATATTTATCATTTGGAAAATTTAATTGAAAATGAAACTGAAAATGTTTAGAAAATAATGGAAAAAATTTTACTCAAAAAAAAGTTCTGTTACATTTATTTACAAATTTCTTTAATTGTAAAATTATTCAAAAACATCGGTAACTTATTTTTTAAATAAATATTTAAATATTATTATTTTTTCATAGGAATTAAGATTTTCAGAAACTTTAAATTCAAACCTTTTTGAAATTAAACAATTTATAAAAGTATTGTTATAAAACATGAAGAAATCGATTGCTCCGAGTCGAAGACTCGGAGTGATTGGTTTCTTCATGTTTTATAATAATATAAATTTTATAATAATTAAAAATTTATAAAAATAATTAAATAATGGCGAAAAAATTTATTAAAAACATTGTAAATAATTGGATTCTTTGAAATTTTTATTGAAAATAATTAAAATGTTTCTGTACTATTTGTTAATTAAGATTTCTAACTAGATTATTATAAAATTTTGTTAAAAAATTTGCATAATTTATATTTTTTATTATAATTTTTTAACGAAATTTCAAGTATTGTTAAAAATAATTTTTTTAAATTACTTTTATTAGAAAAATAAATTTTCAGAAAATGAGCTTTATTAGAAAAAAGAAAATTAGAAAATACTCTTCATTAGAAAAAAGTTTCTTAGAAATTCACCTTTATTAGAAAAAAAAATTTTTAGAAAATAAAAAATTAGAAAATACATTTTAGAAAAACTGCACCCCAACCATCAGGAAAATTTAGGAAATTTTAATAAAAAGTTTTGGGAAAAATTAAATTCTTTTAGAATTCATAACAAAATTTTGAACGTTGGTATCTTTTTTATATGTCTTAAAACTTTTAAATTATCAAGAATTTTAATAAAAACCTTAAAATTTTTTTTATTTTTGACAATACATAATTTATTTTAAATAATTTAATTCTTAAACAACGATCAAAAAATTATTACTATAAATTATTTAATGAATAATTTTACTGGAAAATTTCAAGAATAATTTAATTTTATAAAATTTATACTTTACTAATTTTTTTTAAACAAAAAACAGAGAATTTTATAAGTCCTAGAAAAATATTAAATTTTTTTAGAATTCATAGAAAAGTTTTGAACATTTTTGTCATTCATGTTTGACTTAATACTTTAAAATTACCAGGAATTTTAATATATACAAACCTTTCATTTTTTCTATTTTTGACAATTATTTATTTTGAATAATTTAATTATTGAAGAACTATATCAAAAAATTATTACTTGGCAGTTATTTAATGAATAATTCTACTTGAAACTTTTAAATATAATTTAATTTTACAAGATTTGTGTTTAAAATTTTCCTGTAATTAAATTTCGAAATGTTTGAATTTGAAATTTTGGAAAATTTAAATTTAGAATAAATTTAATTAAAAATATTTGCATAGAATTTAGTTTTTTGGAAAATTTTAATTCAAATTCTTTTAAAATTAGTTAATTTTTTTAAACCTATATGTTATTTTACGAAAAAATAATTTTTTTTGAAGAAAATTTTAGTTAAAAATTTCAGAAAATAATTTAATTCTGGAGAAGCTAGAAATAATATCAATTTTTAGAAATAATTGAATTTTGAGAAAGTTTCAAATTAAAATTTCATTAATTTTTATTAACAATTCAGTGAGACTAACTTTTTTCGAAACAAAAGTCAGAGAATTTTATTAAAAAAATTGAAAAAAAAATATTAAATTTTCGTAGAATTTATAACAAACTTTTGAATTTTGAAGTCTTTTTTGTTTGAATTTTTTAATAAATATTTTTGATAATTAAAATTACTAAAAATAATTAATTTAGAGAAGAATTTTAGTTAAAAATTCCAGAAAAAAAATTGAACTTTGGATAAGTTACAAATATTTGCAATTTTTAGAAATAATTGAATTTTGAAAAGTTTTAAAATTAAAAATTCTTGAAAATCTGAATTTTTAATACTTTTAATTAACAATTCTGTCTAACAAATTATTTAAAAAAGTTTTAATTCTATTAAATTTTTATTTACATTTTATAAATAAACAATATAAAAAACCGTTAAAAAAAGAAAAAATTCCAAAATCAATATAATTTTTTTATAAACTAAATACCAAGAAAAAAATTATTTTTTAATTGTTTAATTAGTGAACCGAATGTTAGTGAATAAAGTTTTTTTTCAATTTAAAGTAACTAAAAAATTCAATTATTATTACAAAATGAGCAGAAAGTTCTTTTGGTCTACAAATTTGAGAAATTTATTTTAATTACTCCAGGAGTAAAAAAATGATTTAACGTTGAAAATTAATTACTTTTTGAAAATTCTAGGCGATCCATTTCAGAAATTTTGACCCAATTATGCAAGAGAAAAATAACAGAGTCAATTAATTAAAAATTGTCAAATATTTTAAATTCTTTGAACTCTACGAGCGGCTGCTCGTAAATTTAAAAAAATCGACCCTTTTCACCCCTTTTTTTGTATTTATAATAAAAATCACAAAAAACATTTTAAAAATACTGCAATTCTCTAATAAGAAACCCCTTCAATACCCAGTTCTTCAAGCTTAATCAATCATTCGGTATTTTGACGCTTATCGAGTTTGAAAAATATTTTTCCCCCAAAAAAAAAAAAACCTCGCCTTTTGTTGCTTGTTTCTCTTTTGTTTTTATTAATGAAAAAGCGCCAAAAAATTTAAGAATATATACTAAATTTAGGGCAGTGGCGGTAAACTTTTCTTTTGTAAATTCCCGCACATTGAGGGGGAATTTCGGTCAACATGTATATATATACGTAAGTTTATACGATGAGAGACTTTGAAATCCTTATTCTCAGTTGATGCTAAGAGGTTTTGGAGGGAAAAGGAGATGACTTGGTAAAGAGTGAGAGAGAGAGATAGAGAGCTTCACTAACACGCCACGAATCGTTAAGTCCATTCTGTGGTTTTAATGTCAGTAACTTCGCAAGCCCATTCCTTCTTTCCGCTCTATCAAACCAAACTGCATCCTCCATCTTTCTTCCCCCTTCGAGCTTTTCAGGCCTCTTTACCCCGCACGTCACCCCTTGTCAACCCCAATTCTCGCACATATTTTTCCCTTTTGGCCACGTTACAAATTTAACCGAAGAAGGATGATCTTCTGAAATACAATTCGAGTGATTACGACGACAGTGACTTTATTGCAATGAAAAAGTTTTGTAAAAATAACTTTTAAAGCCATGCTCTGCTAATTGTGAAAAAAGTTTATTATTATTTTTAATATATTATTACTGTTGATATTAATATTAATTCTATTATTATTTATCTCCCCATATTACGTCAAACTTTAAGTCAGATTTGACGTATATTTATATTTATATATTTATTTATATACTTATCGACTTTTTCCACATTTTTCAATTACTTTTTGACTTGAATTAAAACCTTTGAATTAAATTCAAAAACTTTAAAAAATTCTCGTCAAAATTTCAATTATCTTTATAAATAATAAAATTCTTCTCCGAAATTCAATTATTTTCAAAAATTTTAATACAATTCTTGTCAAAATTTCAATTATTTCCAAAAATTTTCCTTAATTTAATGATTTTTAATATCTACTATTTTAATAAAAATTCCAAAAAAATTCAATTGTTTAGAAAAATTCTAATAATATTCTACACCCCGTGTGGAAAAATTTTAGGGCGCTGACCAAGCGCTTAATAGACTGTCTAACGTCTTTCTAGACCCAGGTCAGACGGTCTTGTCGAGCGGCTGTTCAGAATTGAAACGAAACTTCCACGCTATCGTCTAGAATAGACCAGCGTTTCTGGTCTGATCAGCAGTGCTAGTAAATTCTAATCTACGTCTATTCAAAATTTCTCATTATATGTTATGACAACTATTCTTAGAATAATAAAACTTAATTATATTTGAAATAATTTTAATGACTTTTTTTTATATAAAAAGTATTAAAAAATATTTTAACTTTCTGTATTTTTCACTTCAACTTTCTTTAAGCGTAAGGCTTTGTGTCCCTCCCAATCTTTGGCATTGGAGATAGTAGTCTTTTTGTAAAATAAAATTTACTGCAAATCAAAACAGCCGGATGAAACTATCAGTCGTACTCAGCACCAATCTTTAGGCGTCAACCACTAATTAATGAAATTAATAAATAAAAACTTACTAAATTTGCTATTTAGTGGATATTGATTCTCAAATAACAATACTCGATGGTTTTTTAAATCATTAAGTATTACAAAATTTGAAGGAGAGGCATATTGGTAGATGACGCCTAAACATTGATGCTGAGTACGACTGCTAGCTTCAGCCGACTAATCAAAACACATAGATACACATCAAAATCTATTTTTTTCAGTGCACATTTAAAATTAAATTATACAGAAAACAACAACAACATAGCACATTATTATTCACGTAAAACAGAAACCACAACAAATACTATAATTCACAAACAAAATGCATCACACACTGACTGATCTAACGACGCCAAACGACGCGACGCCATTAGGCGCCATGTTACTTAACAGCTGGGCATTCATCGACGCATGCGCATATAACATCCTAGACCAAATCTAGACGGTCTTAATAACACCGTACTAGACGGACATATTTGACTTAGATTTTTTCTAATAAGCCAATCTGTTAAGTCACTGATTCGGGACTTGATGGACCGTCTAGAATTAGACGGACTTGATGATTGCTAATCGGGAAATCATTGGACTCTAGACTGCCACAATATTTTTCCACACGGGACAAACATTTAAAATTATTTTCATAAAATAATAAAAATTCCACAGAAATTCAATTATTTACAAATTTTTTATAAATTTCTTCGCAGTAATACAATTATTTTCATAAATAATAAAATTTGTACAAGATTCAATGATGTTCAAAAAGTTTTAAATTCTTCTTAGGGATTCAATTATTTTCACAAATAGGTCATAAAACTCATCGCAGAATGACAATTATTTTTAATACAATTTTAATCGAGTTTTTCGAAAAATGTAATTATTATTATTATGTTTTTTTGACTACTGATATTTTAATATCTCACTTTTTATTTGTAAAAATAGGTAAATATTTCATTTAGTTTTTTTATCCCATTTATTTAAATCCTAAAAACTTATAGACTATTCACGCTCCCTCTCCCTCTATCTCTTCTTCTCTTCGACCGCTAAACTAACTGAAGTAAACCAAACAATCAGTCTCTTCTATCCACTTTCTTTAAAAAGTTTTAAACTTTAGTTCTTCCAAGCTTCTCTTATAAACATAAATATTTACCCGGCTAATTGGCAATAATTTACAGTTTAAAAGTTACTTTGAAAAAAAACCATTTTCAGCTATTTTTGTTTATAGAAATTCAGAAGACGAAATAAACGAATAATTTTTCGGTTATATGTACTTTATTTTTTTCTGAGTTAGAAACAAACAGAAAACTAAAAAAAAAAAAAAAAAAAAATGCTTATGAATTTATGACTGAGTAGTTAAATTTAGAAATAGGCAAATTTTTTACAATTATAATTTATGTCAGAGTAGTAAAAGTACTTTTTAGCCAGACGAAGCTAAAAAAAGGAAAATGTGTCTGTTGGAAGCAGATAGTGTATTAAAGGATAAAATATCTAAGTATCAATGAATGTAAATTTAAGTCAGACGCAACGTCAAAAATCTAATTTTATTTCAAGTAGTAAAAATTTGTTTTAGTCAGACAGAATCTTGTAATTTATATCTGAGTAGTAAAAGTACATTTTAGTCAGACAAACCATAAAAAAGTAAAAGAGTCTCGACTCGCTCAGTGTATTAGAAAAATCAAGGCAATATCTAAGTAGTAAAAGCACATTTAAGTCAGACACTCAGACGTAACAAAAGAAAAAAAAATTCCATTTTAATTCAAGTAGTAAAGACCCGTTTAAGTCAGACACGAGAAGTGCTTGACAGACAGTGTATTAAAAATCATGAGAATATTCAAGTGGCAAATATACTATTTAGTCGGAAATATTGTAAAGAATCTCATTTTTAGTTCAAGTAGTAAAAGTCTATATTAGTCAGACATAATGTAAAGAATTGCATTTTTAATTCAAGTAGTAAAAGTCTATATTAGTCAGACGTAATATAAAAATTGCATTCTGCTTTAAGTAGTAAAGGCACATTTCAGTCAGACGTAACAAAAAAATTAGTTTTTAATTAAAGTAGTAAATACCCGTTTTAGTCAGACATAAGAACTACTACTCTTATACATTTCTATACGTAATTCAACTTTCATTTATACAAACTGTTACGAAAATTTTATTTTTTGCTTTTTGTTCAATTTTCGCATAAAAATAAAAAAGATAATATATTCATTCTTTTTTAAATAGTAACTTTTATCATACAATTAAAGAACAAATAAAACTAATACAACAATTTTTAATATTAGGAATATTTACTTTTTTAATTCGCTCCTTTATTTTAGTGATGATTAATAAAATGTATTTTGATCCCAAAGCGCCTATATTTCAAAGGCAAATAAACTTAAGTATAGTGGAAAAAATGCATAAAAAAAAAGAAAAGTTATGACATTTTATCGAAGCGGAAATGGCGTAAATGTTGAAATAGGTCAAGAGTGTTGGAAATTTTATAGAGGGCAAAAACCTTTTTAAAAAATTGAAACAGCATGCAAAACTAGTAAAAGAACAGCAAAAGAATGCTAGGTGCATATATATTACACAATACGTCCAATTTCCCTCTTTCAAAATATTCAAAACTTTGTAATTTCTTTACTTTATTTTGCAAAAAAGTTTTTCTTTTCCATTTCTAGCGGACTTGTCATTTCATTTTTGTATTAAATTTTATTTTTAAATAAAAAAAGGTCTTAAATCGGTATTTCGAATTTTTTTTTTTTAAATATTCAAACTAAAGAACGGTTTTAGTAATAAGCTTTTTTTTCATAATTATCAGAATTTTTAATACATTAAGAGATTATTACAATTATTATATTTTTAATTTATTACAATGAACATATTAATCAATTATTATAATAAATACAATTTTACTCTTGTCTGGCTATAGTGGACTTATACTACTTAAACGAAACTTGAATTTTCTTAGTTAGGTCTGACTGCAAAATAGATTTACTATACTTAGATATGTACACGAATTTAATGTTCATTCTGACACTGGTAGACTCATTCTGTTTGTTTAAGGTTCGTCTGACTAAACTGTACTTTTACTACTTAATTATAAATTATAGGAGTTTGTAACAAATTACTTGGCTTTTATATTTTTTTAAACAAAAAATTAAAATTTACTGCCTACGAACAGAATTTGTGCCAAATTTAGTTCTTCTGTCTGACTAAAACGTATTTGTACTACTTTTATTATAATATGAATTATGAATTAAATATTACGTCATGCCTGACCTAAAAATACTTTTACTACTCAGATATTGCCTCTTTTAGCACACTGTCTGACTAAAGTAAACTCCTTTCTTTTTTAATGCTTGTCTGACTAAAAAGTACTTTTACTACTTATTTATAAATAACAATATTGTAACCAGTTGCTTGATTGTTACATTTTTGTAAAATGTAAAATAATTAAAAATGATTAAAAATTTTCGTATTATAATCAAAGTAGTACAAATTTGTTTTAGTCAGACAGAAGAACTAAATTTGACGCAAATTCTGTTCGTAAGCAGTGAATTTTAATTTTTTGTTTAAAAAAATATAAAAGCCAAGTAATTTGTTACAAACTCCTATAATTTATAATTAAGTAGTAAAAGTACAGTTTAGTCAGACGAACCTTAAACAAACAGAATGAGTCTACCAGTGTCAGAATGAACATTAAATTCATTTTTGTAAAATGTAAAATGATTAAAAATTACTGCTTATGAACAGAATTCATGCTAATTTTAGTTCTGCTGTCTGATTAATACGGACTTATACTACTTTGATTATTATAATACGAATTTTTACGTCATGTCTGACTTAAAAGTACTTTTACTACTAAGGCATAAATTACAAGATTTAGTATAAATAATTATCATCGTAATATTATTTATATTATTATATTATTTAATAATTTTATTTATTTTATTATTTTAATAAATATTATTTTATTAATTATTATTTTATTAACTATTATTTACTTAATAAATTATTATAACTATTATACTATAATTTAATTAAATTCTCCAATTTGAATTTCAATTAAATACACTTGTCTCTATATATTATTTCGAAATAAAATTTTTTTTCACTCAGAAAAATTGACTTTCATAATATTTCTCAGGGGTGGAAAAAAAATTGCTATCGAAACGTATGTTTAGGAAAATATGAAAGCGGTATAAATATAAATACGTATATAAGAAAACATCTGATATAATATTCATAAGAGTTGTATGGTCACGAAGAGCATCGCGTCATTGACCACAACATATGCCAAACACGAATCTTTTCTATGCAACTTTTTTTTTTTTTCTTCATGTCCTTCCTTTTTCTGTCGATGGAGGATGAGGCTCTGTATATACGTATATAGATATATACATTCATACACTTCGCCTCGCTTTTATCGTTTCCCTTATTTGACTATTTCCCTGCATTAGAGTCAAAAATTCTCGGCGACTTTAAGGCTGTTTACATTGGACCAGTTTCCACAAAATGTATTATAAGTACCCAATAAAAGTTCCCGTTAAAATGACACATGTCGCGCAGATTTGAAACTTCTCTAGCCAATTTGCCAAACCGCAATGAAATTAATGATATTCAGCCAGTGGAAAATAATGATCGATTGTTTATTATTGTTTTTTGTTAGTTTTCCATTTTTTATTATGAAAATGATTGTTTATTATTTTTTATGTATATATTTTTATATTTCCGTCTTTCTTTCTTTCTTTCTTTCTTTCTTTCTTTCTTTTCTCCTTTCTTTATTTTACTTCCTTTCTTATTTTCTTTACTTCAGTCAACTTTAATTTATGGCAATATTTTTATAATTTTAGTCATTTTGTCTGACTGTAACAGTTTTTACTACTTAAATTAAATTTTGATTTTTGATGTTGTGTCTGACTCGAACCTGCTTTTACTACTTACACATTGACATTATTTTATATTACTCTATCTGTCTCGAATAGGCTCATTCTACTTTTTAGACCTTGTCTGACTAAAATGGAGTGTTACTACTGATTTTAAATATTACAAAATTTCTTAAAAAGTTTCTTAACTACAATTTATTTTTGTAACTAAAGGTTGAATTTATTGTCTTTAAACATAATTGTAACTTATGTCAGACTTGTAATTACGTCTGACTAATACATACCTACACTACTTAAAGCAGAATGTAATGTTTACATTATGTCTGACTAATATAGACTTTTACTACTTGAATTAAAAATGAAATTATTTTCACTGTGTCTGACTAATATAGATTTTTACTACTTGAAATAATAATGAACTACATTTATATTTTACAAAATAAATAATTTAAATAAATTTTTACAAATACATAGAACTTTCATATGATACTGTATTCCGCATTGTTATATTTATCTTTTTTAAATAAATATTAAGTAATTATAATTTTTCCTTATGAATTAAGATTTTCAAAAATTTCAAATTCAAACCTTTTTTGAAATTAAACAATTTATTGAAAATAATTAAAAATGACCGACTGATAAAATCATTATTTTATATTATAAGAATATTGTTACTATAACTTATTCAAAATTACTTTCATTACTTCAATTCAATTATTGTTTTCCAGAATTGTTAACTAAAATACTTCTTTAAATTAATTATTTTTAACAATTTTTGAAAATTTTCAAATCCTTTTGTTTACAATTAAATTTTACGAAATTTCATCAATTATTCGGAAATTCTTCAATCAATAATATATATCAGAAAATAAAAACTTCAAATAACTTTAAAAAAATCCAATCAAACTTTTAAAAAAAAATAAAATCTACACAATTTTCAGCTAAAAATATGAAAAATTCAAACATACATTAACATTAATGAATATTGTTATTTATGAAAATAATTGAATTTTGCAAAGAATTTTATTAAAATACCTCAAAATAAATTAACTTTCGGGAATAATCTTCTTATTTATCGATATAATTGAAATCTTTTGAAGAATTATTTATAATAATAATTGAATAGTTTTTGAAAGATACGGAATTCTTTGTTTAAAAAGCTAAATAAATAATTATTTTTTCAATTTTTAGAATAATTTTTAGAATAATTTAAATGTTCGTAATCAAAATTATTTTTGAAATAAAAGTATAAAATATGTAACAATTTTTGCGAAATTCAATTTTACTACAATTGTACTACAAGAAAGTAACATAATTTATCGGATTCACTTGAAATTTATTTCTAATGCGGTAAACATAACATTAAATTTTAGAAATTCAAAATAGAACTTCCATTGTATGACTTTTTTCTAATTTATCGGATTCAGTGATTTCTGGGGTAAATTTGGTAAAGTTTTGAGATAATTAATGTCTATGTTGAATTCGTTATTTTTACTTTACAAAATCTGATGTTAATTTAATTTAATTTTTTAATTTAGTGCTTCAATTAATACTTTCGCTATTCTAGAGAAAATTATCGCTGTTTCAAGTAAAAAATTTTTCAGTGTGTTATTATTATTTATTTAAAAAGTATTTAAATTAAAATGGCTTTATATTGTTTAAAATAAGCATAACAAAGGATAAAATTCGCTCAAAAAATAATTTTTCACCTCCTGATGATTATCGGCTGTGGATATTTTTTTAATATTGTGAATTGAATTCATTTTTATGACCCAGATATTAATTGGAATTGTTCTAGCTATAGTTTAGGTCCAGTAATGTAAGTTCTATTTAAATTGAGACCATTGAGGGAAATTATTAGAATTTAAAAAAAATTGGAAGTTTGAATTTGTTAAATTTTTTTTTGTAAACTTTAAAGTTTCTAAACAATATAAGTGAAAATTTAATTCTCTATAATTGTTAGCTTTTTCCACCTTTAATTAGTTCAAACTTTTTGTTAGGTAATAATAATAATTATTTCTTTACAAATTTTTAAAAATGACTGACTTTTTGCTTTTGAATTACTAAATTTTACTATTAAATTAGTGGAACTGACTATTAGTAAAATCTGCTAATTCAAAAGTAAAAAGTCAGTCACTAATTCAAATTAAAAAACATTTTTACTAATTCAAATTTAGAGAGTTTAATATTCAATTATTATCTAAAATTTTAAGTGAAATTCATATTTAAATCAATTTTTTTTAGAAAATTCTTCGAGAATTCAATTATTTAAAATACAAAAATAAATAATTTATTAAAAAATTGAATGTTTTTTAAAGTTAAACTCTCATAAAGAATTTTATCAACAAATTTTTAAATAGGTAATTAAAATTCTTTTGACGAATTTCAGTAAAATTTTAAAGAATAATTTCATTTTTCGAGAAATTCGATTAAAATTGTATTAAAAATAATTAATGTTATTGAATTGAGGAAAATTTTTGAAAATAATTGAATTCTTGAGACGAATTTTTTAATAACATTTCTTTTTAAGTACCTAATTATATTCTTTTGTGAAATTTTAATGAAATAGTAATTATTGAAAAAATTGAGATTTGATAAATTATTGAAATTAATTGAATTCTGATAAATTATTGAAATTAATTAATTTTCTACGAAGCATTTTATTAAAATTATTTTTAAAAAAATTGAATTGTTAAAAAGGCTTTCATTAAAATTTTTGAAAATAATTTACTTCTTTCAAGAAGTTTAATTAAAAATGTATTGACAATAATACTTAAATTCTAATAAATAAATTATAGAAAGGCTTTTTGAAATAATTTAATTTCCTTGATCAATTTTAATAAAATTTTT
This sequence comes from Leptopilina heterotoma, assembly GCF_015476425.1. Taxonomy (NCBI): domain Eukaryota; kingdom Metazoa; phylum Arthropoda; class Insecta; order Hymenoptera; family Figitidae; genus Leptopilina; species Leptopilina heterotoma. Next base: position 576,542 of record NW_025111138.1, read on the forward strand.
AAGAATAATTACATTTTTCGAGAAATTAGATTGAAATTGTATTAAAAATAATTGAATCTCTGTAAAAAATTTTATTGAATTGAGAAAAGTTTTTGAAAATAATTGAAATCTTGAAAAGAATTTTATTAAAATTTTTAAAAATAATTGAATTTTGGAGAAAAATTTTATTATTAATAAAGATAATTTAAATTTTGACTACAATTCTTTTTAAACTTTTGACCATAATTGAATTTCTGCGAAGAATTTTATTACTTTTGAAAATAATTCAATTCTTGAGATGAATTTTTTAATAATATTTCTTTTTAAATATAGCTAATTGAATTCTTTTGTGAACCTTTATTGAAATAGTAGATATTAAAAATAATTGAATTTTGATAAATTATTAAAATTAATTAATTTTCTATGAAGCATTTTATTAAAATTATTTTGAAAAAAATTTAATTGTTAAAAAGTATGCCATTAAAATTTTTAAAAATAATTTAATTCTTACAAACAGTTTAATTAAAAATGTATTGACAATAATACTTAAATTCTAATAATTAAATTATAGGAAGACTTTTTTAAATAATTCAATTCTTTTGACGATTTTTAATAAAATTTTTAAGAATAATTACATTTTTGGAGAAATTCCATTAAAATTTATATTAAAAATAATTGAAATTCTGCGATGAGTTTTATTATATTTATAAAAATAATTGAATTCCTGTAAAAAATTTTATTTATGAAAAAATTGAATCTTTGTAAAAAATTTGATTATTTATGTAAATAATTGAATTATTGCAAAGAAATTTATAAAGAATTTGTAAATAATATAATTCCTGTAAAAATTTTTATTATTCAATTAATTCATTCAAAATTGAAATTTTACAAAATTTCGAATTACAACCTTTTGAAGTTTATTTATTTAAATAAAAATTGTAAATGCAACTCTCTTTAAATTGAATTAATATTGAAATTATTAAGAAAAACTTAATTTCAAGAATAAGCACAATAACTTTAGAAAACAATAATTTTCCAGGATTCCGATCAAAATTTCCTGACTTTTCCAAGTTTTTTCAAGGTTTATAAAATTCCCTGAACTTTCATGTTTTTCAGGTTTTCAGATTATGTCTGACTAATATAGATTTTTACTACTTGAATTAAAAATTAAATTCTTTACATTATGTCTGACTAAATAGTACATTTACCACTTGAATATTTTCTTGATATTTAATGCACTGTCTGTCTCAAGTAGATTTATTCTACTTATTTTAAGGTTCGTCTGACTAAACTGTACTCATACTACTTTTCTATAAATTACAAGATTTTGTAACAAATTTCCTACGACGTTAAGAATATTCTTTATTTTAAAAATAAACAATTAAATTTGCAATAACAATTACATAAATTAAACAATTTAATTTTTTAATTCTTTCATTTGATAAACTACAGCATTTTCTGAGTATACATACTTCTGAGTATTCGTTTATTCTGTTCCGAGATATTAATTTTTTATAAAGACACTTTAAAAAACTTCAATTTGTTTATAATTAAGTAAAATTTAATTTTTTTTTAAATCCTTCAAGGCATTTAATTATCTCATAATTATGTTACATTTTCATGTATTACCAAGTAAATACAGTAAATCTTAAAATTTGCTGTTACACTTCAGGAATTTTTACTCAACAATTTCGTGTACTTCTATTGTCTGACTAAAACAGATCTTTACTACTTGAATTAAAATGGAATTTTTTTTATTATGTGAAGCCGACTGCAAAATGTTTTTATAATTAAGAGAGAAAAATACGTATATATATTTGTAAGTTAAAAATAAATGAAAGAATAAATAATTAAATAGGAGAACATAGTCAGGGTTAGACCACCTTTTGAAGTTGATTTATAATAATTATTAACGTAATTAGTCCTCCTTTTAGAAATAATTGATAATAAATTAATTTATTAGTATTAAATTAATTTAAGCATTAAATAAATTTCCAATTTAAAAAGTTAACTTTCGTTTAAAAAAAAAAAATTTAAATAGAATACCGTGCAAGTTTGAATTCACTGTTAATTAAAATGAAAGCATCATCAAATTAATGAAATATCCATTTTTTTTGTTCTACTTTATTGAAAAGTATTTTTTCCCCCGTCAACTAAACTTTTGACACAGAAAACTGTAATGGCCTTTTTCTTAAATGAGATTTTCCGCTACTCCCAAAAGGTTACAAACTGCAATTACGTGAATTAGAACAGTTAAAATTTGAGCTCAAAGTGGAAACAGTAAAGAAGTAACAAAAAAAAAGGAAGGAAAAAAGAGTAGAGTTAAAAAATAGAAGGAAGGAAAAGTATAAAATGCTTCGAGAACAACAGAGCAATTTGATTGTAATTGATGGTGAGACAAATTGGTGTACGAATCAGGATTTGGCAATAGATAGCCAAACGAAATTCAAGGTGCAAAAAAGTTTTTTTTACAATTTTGTTTTTTTTTTTTTTTTATTCTTTTTTTTGTATTGTTGTTGTATTTTGGAAAAGAGAAATCCAGAAAATAATTACGGTCCTAGTAGAAGCAAAGTAGCAAAGGCTATAGGAGTGAAGCCATAATAAATGAAAGGATTTATTCGAACGATTTGTCGGGGGCGTGCAATTCCGATTTAACGCAGACACCTATATGGACACCTACGCACACAGCAAAAATAAACGAGAATATATTTTCGTGTGTGTGTGTGTGCCTGTGAATGTTTACGTGGGTTATATCGATAGTCGCTCAGCTATCGTACATTTAACGGAGAAACGGAGATTCCACTCGGCCGGAAGTTTGAATTTACGGAGCGTTTGTAATAAATAAATACGAATCGCAACTGCTTGTCCACCTGCTTGACTGACCTAGATAACATTGTCTTTTGTCTTCCATTTCATGGGAAATAAAAGAAAATCAAATTCAAATTAGAAATTTATTTTTATAGTTTAGAAAATTTTTGTTTCTTCTTTTTAAAATTTGACTCTGTGTTAAAAAGAAATGTGTAAAATAACAGTGGATTAAATTTAATTACAGGACAAAAAATCCAATAAAAAAAATTCAAACCGAAAAATCCAAGAAAAAAAGTCCTAAGTACAAAAAAAATCCAGAATAAAAATGTCCAAAGTCAAAAAATCCGAAAAATATAAAAACGTACAAAATAAATAATGAAACATGTGAAAAAGCCACGTTTTTACTTTTCACGCTATAAAATCGGAATTTAAAATGTTAATTTTAAAATCGCAAGATTTTTAATTATTTACATAAATATTAAAATTCTTCACAAAAATTTAATTATTTTCATAAATAAAAAAATTCCTAGAAAAATTTTTATTATTCTATAAAAATTTTTAAAACAATAATATTTAAAATAATATTCCGAAAAATACAATTATTTTTAACAATTTTGATAAAATTCTATATAAAAATTCAATTATTTTTTTCCATATAATTCCAATTAAATATTTAAATTACTCGATTAATTTAATTATTTTCAGAAATTTAAAATGTTAAGCAGTCATCGAAGTGAACAACTAAAAAAAAGGACAATTTCATTGATAAGGCAACCATTTAAATTTTTATATCCTAATTTTTTTCATTAGATTTTTAATTTCTTTTGACTTTTTGATCAAAACAAAAAATCCAAAAAATAAGTCCAAAGTGAAGCTATATTGCTTTTAATATTCAATTATTATCTAAAATTTTAACTGAAATTCATTTTTAAATCAATTTTTATTAAAAAATTCTACTAGAATTCAATTATTTAAATACAAAAATAAATAATTTATTGAACAATTTAATATCTCTTAAAATTCAAATTCTCATAGAGAATTTTATCAACATATTTTTAAATAATTGAATTCTTTCGACGATTTTTAATAAAATTTTTAAGAATAATTACATTTTCGGAGAAATTCGATTAAAATTGTATTAAAAATAATTGAAATTATGCATTGAGTTTTATTATTTATGAAAATAATTGAATTTCTAAGAAGAATTTTACTATTTTTTAATATAATTAAATTTCTGCAAAGGATTTTATTATTCTTGAAAACAATTGGATTTTTGCAATTATTTGTAACTTCTCCAAAATTAAATTTTTTTAGTGTTAACTAAAATGTGTCTATAAATCCATTATTTGCAATAATTTTTTAAATAGTTTTTTGAAAATTTTCTAATTCATTTGATTTTAATTGAAATTCATTTTTAAATTAATTTTTATTATAAAATTCTACTAGAATTCAATTATTTAAATACAAAAAAATAATTTATTGTTTTGAATGTTTCTTAAAATTGAATTCTCATAAAGAATTGTATACACAAATTTTTAAATAATTGAATTCGTTTGACTAATTTTAATAAAATTTTTAATAATAATTACATTTATTGAGGAATTCGATTAAAATTTTTTTTTAAATAATTGAAATTCTGCGATGAATTTTACTATTTATGAAAATAATTAAATTTTAAAAAAAGAATTTTATTATTTAGAAAAATAATTGAATTATATTGTGAAGAAATTTATAAAAAATTGTTAAATAATTGAATTTCTGTAAAATTATTGTTATTTTATGAAAATAATAGATATTAAAAATCAATAAATTGAGGAAAATTTTTAAAAATAATTAAAATTTTGACAAGAATTTTATTAAAATTTTTGAAAATAATTGATCACATTAAAAGGAAAGAGAAACTACCATTTTCTCCTTTATTTAACTTCTTTTTTTTACCCGAAATACAAATTCAAAAAAGTATAATTAAATAATAAAAATTGACAACATTAGAAAGTAATCTTTCATTAAAAAAATCATTTTTCTCTTTTTAACTTCCTTTTTAATTCTTTAATTTTAAATTAAATAATAAAAACTGATTATTTGCAATTTAGAACAAAAATGTTTGCATTAAAATTTCGGGGTAATATTGACAACATGTCTTTTTCATTTCTAAATTAATAAAAAATTAATAAAAATTACCCTTTAAATTTAATTTAAATTTTAGAATTTAAAATAAAAAAATTTCTTACAATTACTTTAAAATTTTGGAGTAATATCAACAACATTAGATAGTGGACTTTTTTATTTTTTAATTAATAAAAAATTACTAAAAATTTTTATCTATTTTACTTCTTTTTTAAATCTGAAATCCAAATTTAAAAAATTTTATATTTATACATTTTATGGTAATATTGATTAAATCAGAAAGAAAGAAAACTTCTTTCTTAATCTTCTTTATTTTTCGATTCTTTTTTCGATTCGAAAGCCAAATAGAAAAAAGAAAGTTAACAATAAATATTGATTTTTGACAAAATTCATTAATTTTTATTTAATATTTTAAAATTCAATGTAATTACTTATTATTTGTTATTTTTAAAAAGTTTCAATTTTTCATAAACTAAATATCTTCCTTTTCCTTTTTATATTTAGTAAATATTTTTGTCCTTTGATAAAAATTCTTTTTTTCTATCTCTTTTTTTTAAAATTTTTTTGGAAAAGGAAAAGAATTTTTTTTTTTATTCAACAAGTGGCGATGCGCAAAACAAAACACGACTGCGAATTTATAAGCACACACTTTAGACTTCATTCACGTGACTCAACTCGAATTTCAAGTCTCACATTTCACACCAAGTTTCGTGAAATTATTTTTATGTCTGAAACTTTTACAATTCCGGCCTCGTTCACCAAGATTTGTTCGCCTTTAATGGGTCACTTTCCACGACAATTACGTTCAGTGGTTTTTCAATTTTATGAGATCCCCCTCTCTCCCACTTTCCCCCAAAAAAAAACAAAAAAAAAAGGAAAATTTATAAATTTCAAACCTTTTTATTTTTTTGACACTTATAAGAATATTCATTACTTTAATAAAAGTTTTTGGTATTCTTTCTACTATTTTAGTTAAAATTTTTAATATTAATATATATTTTTTACTATTTTAGTTCAGTCAATTTGTTTTTAATATAAATATTCATTTTTACATTTATTTAAATAAATTTAGTCCAAATGTCAAATATATATTTTTACTACTTTATTCAAAGTCTTAAGTCTTTTATTATAATAATTCCAATTTTTAATATGTTATCTTAATTTAAATTTATAATATCCTTTTTTTTCTACTATTTTGATTCTTTTGAATTTAAAAATTTTCAATAAGAAAAACTTTTTGTTATTCTGAAAAAAACGTATTTTCAATTTACTGTTTTTTTTTTCTAAGGGCGTTCTAGTTTTAGAGACTATGGGTAAAATGGATTTTTTTCACCTCCTCCTCCCCCCCTGAAAGTCACTTTAGTTCGAAATGCCAAAGGGTAAATTTGAGAGTCTCTTGATCCTTTACTTTACTCGTCTTCGCTCTTTCTTATTTCACATCTTTATTCTTACACGTTTTAAGCATCTGTAGGAGAGAAGATCTCTTAAAGAAGAAGGAGTTGGTAGAGCGGAGAGGAGAGGAGAGGAGAAGGGGAGTTCTTTCCTTCAATCGCAAAAAGACGGCGCACGCTCTGGTAAAAGCTCTTTTTGCACGCAAGCAAGGAAGCTAAGTGGCCGAAATGATTAATGAGGAATAGTCGAAGAGTACATCTTTCGACATAGCAAACTACATTTTCATGACTTCATTTCCTTCCAGTGGATGTATAGTATCATTGCTGGGAAAAATATATTCTAAAAAGAAAATTCTCAACATGACTGCTTTGGCCTTTTTTTACTATTTTTTTGCTTTCTTTATAAGAAGAAAATTTTAATTTTAGATTAGTTACCAAAAATTATTATTAAAATTTCTAACGAAGCAAGATTTCTTCTTTATTTTTCTTTAAATAAATAAGTTTTAATTTCTTTTATAATTTTTTGCTTAGTTAATTTTAATATATAATAATTAATTGACCCCCCCCCAGGGGAGCAATTCTGTAATGTTATTTTGACTTTCACTCTCATTTTCGCTTTTATTTCTACTTTCATTTTCACTTTCATTTTTAATTTTCACTGTTTTCACATAAGAAAAAGTGAAAATTAAAAGTGAAAGTGAAAATGAAAGTAGAAATAAAAACGAAAATGAAAATTAAAAGTGAAAATGAAAGTAAAAATAAAAATGAAAATGAGAATGAAAGTAAAAAAAAGGAAAGTGGAAATTAAAAGTGAAAATGAAAGTGTAAACTTTCATTTTCACATTCACTTTTAATTTCCACAGTTTTCACATAAAAAAGTGAAAATTAAAAGTGAAAGTGAAAATGAAAGTAGAAATAAAAACGAAAATGAAAATGAGAATGAAAGTAAAAAAAAAATAAAAAAGAAAGTGGAAATTAAAAGTGAAAATGAAAGTAGAAATAAAAACGAAAATGAAAATTAAAAGTGAAAGTGAAAATGAAAGTAGAAATAAAAACGAAAATTAAAAGTGAAAGTGAAAATGAAAGTAGAAATAAAAACAAAAATGAAAATTAAAAGTGAAAGTGAAAATGAAAGTAGAAATGAAAATGAAAATGAGAGTGAAAGTGAAAAAAAATAAAAAAGAAAATGGAAATTAAAAGTGAAAGTGAAAATGAAAGTAGAAATAAAAACGAAAATGAAAATTAAAAGTGAAAATGAAAGTAAAAATAAAAATGAAAATGAGAATGAAAGTTAAAAAAAAGAAAGTGGAAATTAAAAGTGAAAATGAAAGTGTTAACTTTCATTTTCACATTCACTTTTAATTTCCACAGTTTTCACATAAAAAAAGTGAAAATTAAAAGTGAAAGTGAAAATGAAAGTAGAAATAAAAACGAAAATGAAAATGAGAATGAAAGTAAAAAAAAAATAAAAAAGAAAGTGGAAATTAAAAGTGAAAATGAAAGTAGAAATCAAAACGAAAATGAAAATTAAAAGTAAAAGTGAATATGAAAGTAGAAATAAAAACGAAAATAAAAATGAGAATGAAATTAAAAAAAAAATAAAAAAGAAAGTGGAAATTAAAAGTGAATGTGAAAATGAAAGTGTAAACTTTCATTTTCACTTTCACTTTTAATTTCCACTTTCTTTTTTATTTTTACTATCACTACGACAGAGTTTTTTTTTTCACTTTCATTTTCACCTTCGATAATATTTTCGAGTGACAATATAATTCCAGTAAAATAAAAATAAAAATTTGTCAAAGTGAACATAACAGTTAAAATATAAATTTCAAGAAATTACAAAAAAAAACATAATATAAAATCTTGATAAACAATATTCATTCAATTCAGTCTACGATAATTATAAATTTTTCTAAAACTGACACAGAGAGATAAAGAGCGAGACAGAGTGAAATAAATTGCCGTTTGATTAAATTTGACGAAAATGAAAAAAAAAAAAAATGCTAAATTGTTTGTTCGCAAAATTTGTCTAAATCATTTTGTGCGGAGCGAAGCAGCTTTATAGTTTACAGGGGGTTTGTATGATCCACTTCTAATTTATCATGCTCTAAAAAGCTGATTGACGTTGCTATCGCACTCATCAGCTAAACATGAAACCACTTGAGAACGAAAATTTGTCCAGTTCGTGCGCCCCAATGACATCATCACAAATCATGCATGCGATAGGTGAGCATGATAGTGTGAATTATGTCAGTGAGCTCGAGCAATGACATTATACAGGAGTTTAGCACGTAATTTCACCCAGTGTACTTCCATCATATCACTCCCTTTTACGAGAGAACGCGATTAATCCAAATTCACTATAGCAATTCTGACACTCGACAAAAAAAAATTATTTTTTCGTTTTTATTATTTTAATATTTGACTTGGAGGATTGATAATTTTCTTGATATTTTATAGAAATAAAATAATTTTCATAAATTTTTTTTTTTTACATTCTACACTCAATTCTAATAAAACCCCATTTTTATTTTTATTTTTTAAAAACGAATAAAAAATATTGCGATGCAACATTTTGATTCTTTTTTTGTTTTAATTTAATATCCTTATAGAAAAACTGTGATAACACATTGATTTTCTGCTTTTAATTTCGAAACTATTTGTTGATTAATTTTCAGTGTAATCAAATTCTTTAAAAATTTATTATTTTATTTTATTTGAAATCGATTTTTTAGGCAAAAAAGAAAACTTTTTTTTTATTTACAAAAATAATTGCATTTCACTATATATCTATATACAAATGAATAAAATAGAATTGTTTTTTTTTTAGTTGATTCTTTTTTATTGTAACTGAGCAAATGAAAAAAAATGTGACGCAGGAAAGGTAATTTCAATTGGCAAATGAGATAATTAAAATCAACTGAACACTCTAACTTTGAAAATCGTATACGAAAAAAAGAACTGCGAGAGGCGACCATTAATTAGTCACTAATTGAATCAATTGTTCCTGTATTTCGATGTTGAAAAGCGTAATATCATTCATAAACGGGAAATTCTAATTTCCGTCATTCCTTTCTATTTATTACAATTACAACCAATGCGACAATATCAACGGTTATTTCTAATACTAGAAATTTATTTTTGTACACACAATAGGTTTTGAAAATTAAACAAAAAATAAATAACAAACTTGGAAATTTACTTTTCTCTCATTAATTTCATTTAATACTAATAAATAGTAATTTTTACTAATTTATTAGTAAAATTTACTAATTCAAAAGTATTTAGTACAAATGTTTACTAATTTCAATTAGTAACTGACTTTCACTTTTGAGTAGGAAAAATAGTAAAAATGTTTACTAATTTGAATAAGTGACTAATTTTTTACTTTTAAATTAATAAATTTTATAAATGAATTAGTAGAAATTACTATTTATTAGTAAAAAATTTCTAATTAAAAGTAAAAAAATCATTAGTGAAAATTTTTACTATTTCAAATTTAGAGATTTTATTACTAATAAAAATTGAAAAGAATTGTCTGAATAAAGTGTTACGAATTTTCTCGCATTCTATTTTTAATACCGCAGTTATTTTTTTCTCCCTGTCAATATAAATATACCCTTCTATTAATAAATCCGAATTAATTTTAAAAATGTAGAATTCAAAACCTTATTTTTCCATTCAATTTTTAATGAGAAATTTCATGAAAAAAAAAGTGTTTCTGCGGGAACGAGTTATTAAAAAAAAGGAAAATACAAAAATTTTAAATAAGAGAAAAGAAGGAGAAAATAAAAGAAACACAAATTTTTTTTTCTGACAAACATTAATCTCACTGAAAAGTATGTAAAATTGAAATAATTTTTTCATCTTTTTTCACTTATTCGCTTGTAAAAGAAAATCAGTCATATTTATATCCAAGTTATTTGAAATTCACAAAGTTTTAAAAAGCAAAAAACAAAAAAAAATGATAAAAGTGCCTCTCATGAAAAAGCTCCTGGGTAACGAAATATTCGAGAAGGAAGAAAATTTCGATGTTCAACGTTGTCAATCCAGTTATTGGAGCGAAAACAAAAGACATGACTCCATCCATTCGATAGCTTTCAATCGCTTTTAGATCCTGTTATTTTTATACTGTCTAGGAGATGAGTAAAAGACTACACAGTTCAAAAGGTTCGTAGGTCAAACATCTTGCCTTTCCTGAATTTTATTTTACCAATAAAAAAAAATCCCCCTTCCCTACCCCCCCCCCCCCACCTCAGAGTTTCTCGTACCTCTAGGAAAAAGTAAAGAGCGACTAAAAATTATTAAAATCCCCATATTTATTCTGTACAGTAAACCTAGCTTTTATATTACATGAGTCAGAAAATAAGGCAAAATGTTTACATTTTAGGAAATTAAAATTTTTTCATTATTTTTTTTTTTAATTTAAAAAAGAAAAAAAAATGGTTAATAATTCTTTTTTGAGAAAACAAACCCTATTGGACGGAATATTCTGTTAGAATATTGGAAATATTCGTTCTAAATATTCCAACCAAATTATTCCATAATATTCCACAATATTTCCGCAGGAATATTTCATACACGTTTTAGGAATAATTATCTGTTTAAATCCGCGTAGTTTTAATAATTTAATAATTTTGAATAATAATTTAAAAATGGATAATTTTTAATAATAATTTAAAAATGAATAATTTTTAATAATTCTTAAAAAAAAGTAGTAAATATAATATTTAGTCAGACAAAAATGTTTAAATCCTTCTAGTTTTAGATTTAGTAGTACAAACAGTTATTAGTCAGACCTAAAATAATAGTATTTTTTATTTTTATAGGTCAGTAGTAAAAATAGTTTTTCGTCAGACGTATTATTTTCTGTATTTATCACAAATAGTCTGGCTTACAATAATTTATTTCCTAAATTTTAGTAAGTAGTAAAAGTAATTTTTAGCCAGACTACAAAATTACTGGAGGTTGATAATTAAATTTTTCATAATTTTCATTAAATTTTAAGTTTAAATATTTCTTCCTACAAGAAAAATTTCACTGCAGTCGAAAAAGAATTTCAAATTACAAGTCCCTTTTCAAATCAGTAGTAAAAGTCAGATACAGTAAGACTAGTGAGTTATTTTGGTATTAGTAGAAAAAGTTTTCTAGACAGACATAAATTCATTTAAATTAACTTCTTTTCTTTGTTTATTAACTTTTTTACTTTATTGTTTTTAATTTTTTTAAATAATTATTTTAATATCAGTAGTAAATGTCAATTATAGTCAGACATATTTTTTAATTGTTTTTTGAGCCTCAGAATTGTATATGTAATCCGTACTTTTTACTTTCAATAAAAAATTTCTCACTGTCATTTTCACTAAAAAAAATTTTCACTTACACGCGAAAAATAACGATTTACTTTTAATTTCACCCGAAAAATTTTCACTCTCAATTGAACAAAAAGAAATTTTTACTTTCAATTTCACCAAAAAAATTTCACTTTAACGCAAAAAATTTCCCATTTAAATTTCATTTAAAACAGTTTTAGTTTCAAATAAAAAATTTCCATCTACACTTAAAAAAATTCTCACTTTCAATTTCGCCAAAAAGCAATTCACTTTCAATAAAAAAAATTTTGGATGCAATTGTATAAGTGGAAATTTTTTCAGTGAACGTGAAAGTTAAACTATTTTGAGTGAAAGTGAAAATATTTTTGGTGAAATTGAAAGTAAAAAGTTTTTGATTGAAAGTGAAAATAGTTTTTGTGAAATTAAAAGTGAAAATATTTTGGGTGAAATTGAAAGTGGAAATTTCTTAATTGACAGCAAAAGTAAAAAAATTTTTTTTAGTGAAATTGAAAATTTTATTATTGAAAGTAAGAATTTTTTCCGTGGAGGAAAAATTTTATGGGTAAAAGCAACAATTTTTTGCGTTATAGTGAAAATTTTTTTAGGTTGATGTGAAAATTTTCCTTGAAAGTTAAATTTTTTTGGGAGCAATTAAAAGTAAAAATTTTTGAAGGGAAAGTGAAATTTTTTTGGTGAAATTTAAAGTAAAAATTTTTTTTAGTTAAATTAAGAGTGGAAATTTTTTGGGTGAAATTAAAAGTAAATCGTTATTTTTCGCGTGTAAGTGAAATTTTTTTTAGTAAAAATGAAAGTGTAAATTTTTTAATTGACCTCAAAATTAAAACCTTTTTTTATTAGTAAAATTGAAAATTTTATTATTGAAAGTAAGAATTTTTTCCGTGGAGGAAAAATTGGTAAAATTATTGGTAAAAGCAACAATTTTTTTGCTTTATAGTGAAAATTTTTTAAGTTGATTTGAAAATTTTCCTTGAAAGTGAAATTTTTTTGGTAGCAATTAAAAGTAAAAATTTTTGAGGTGAAAGTGAAATTTTTTTTGGTGAAATTGAAAGTAAAAATTTTTGGAGGAAAAATTTTATGGATAAAAGCAACAATTTTTTTGCGTTATAGTGGAAATTTTTTAAGTTGATGTGAAAATTTTCCTTGAAAGTGAAAGTTTTTTGGGAGCAATTCAAAGTAAAAATTTTTGAGGTGAAAGTGAAAGTTACGTGAACGCATCCCAGTTTGAAAATTGTTCAAATTCTTTTAGTTTTCTTATACGTAGTAAAATAATGTTTTAGTCAGACTGAAACTACTTGTATGGTAATTTTTCCTATCAGTAGTAAAACTAAGTTACTATACAGTCAGACCAAAGAACTTTTTTAAATTTAACATTAAATTCTTGCAAATTTTGCAATCAGTAGTAGAAGTTACTAACAGTCAGATCAGCAAATTGCTGCAAATTGACTCTTTAAATATATTTTCTTGCTCAATATTTACTAATTAAATATTTACTGATTCAATAATTAGTTAATAAATATTTACCATTTTTAAATTTACTTATTTAATAAATTTATTTTTATTACTTACTTTATCAATTTTATATTCACAATTTTTCTAAGAATATCAAATTGAGACGAAAAAACGAATCAAAACGTTGCTTCGCAACACTTTTGATTCGTTTTTTTGTCTCAATTTTGATATCATTAGAAAAATTCATCATTAGAAAAATGTTATTATGTTCTAAAAATTTATTTTTACTATCAAAATACTGAAATTGTATTGTAAAAAAAATTATTGTTTAAAATTAACTAACTTTAGAATATTTCCATACTATTTTAATTAAAAATTTAATAGTCCATTAAAAAAATGTAATAATAATTGAAAAGAATGTTCAAAAAAATATTTCTCTAAAATTAGATTTGTGTGTGGAAAATTGCAATTTAATTCACCTGTTTGAAAAAGAGTTTAAAAGTCAAGAGAGAGAAAAAAGAGAGGAGTGGGGTGATAATTATAAAGGTAAAACTTGAGGCCATTTGCAACGGCGACAGGTGAGGACCAGCGGCTGTTGAGAAACGGCGGCGGCTCAACTAGCGGCTACCCTATTTTCACCTCGTCGTGCTCCCCCCTCCTCACCTCGACCCCTTTTCTCGACAACCCGACACCAGCATATAATGGATAGCTTCAATTTACTCTTCGACCCTCCGGCTGACACACGCTGCGCCCTTCGCCAGGAAAATCGAAAAATTGTATATAAGAAAAAAGCAAAAAAGGAAAAATAAACGAGCAAGTAAGCGCTCTCTAAGAGAGAGTAGAGTGTGTGTGTGTGAGAGAAAAATAGAGAGAGTGAGAGAGAGAGAGAAGGAGAAAATAAGAAAAAAATGAGCCTGCTGCATGAGGCAATAAAGCTTCAAGGAAGAATGAGTAGAAGCGACTGAGATTTCATTATAATGGGACATCGCCTTCGAGGTTCGGATACTTGCAAAATTAGTCACTTTGTACTTGCACACACTTTTCCAAGTAACTTGCAATTTCGAATTCTTCCTGCGAGGAGAGTACACTCAAAGAAACTTCTAATGCCACTGCTTGAGAAAAGCTTCAAGATTCTGTTTCGTTGACGAACTTTTTACACTCGGGCAATATATATATACATACACGAATAGAAAGACGATTAGTTGGGGTCACTTCGAAACGATTAGAAACTTCTACCTTTGTTAGGTTGTAAAGAGAAAAGACGAACTAGGTCGCAAAATTACCCACACCTCTACACTATCACGAGTTTCAAACTTCTTTTTGTTTTTTTTTTAATCTATTTTTTCCCAAAAAAAAATAATTTGAAAACAAATTTTGTTTCCTCGTCTTACATTATTTTAATTTTGGATTCTTTGAAGCATAATTGGTGAAAATTATAAAATAACATAGGCACACAAAGAAAAAGTATTTTAGCCACTATCTAAATTTAAATTTTAAATTAGTAAAAATCTTTACTAATTTATATTGGTGACTCACTTTTTGCTTTTGGATTAGTAAATTTTACAAATAAATAGTTATTTCTACTAGTTTTCTAGTCAAATTTGCAAATTCAAATGCAAAAAGTCAGTCACTAGTTCAAATTAGTAAACATTTTTACTAATTCAAATTTAGAGAGCAAGACACTACACTAGTATATTCCCATGTATTTTTGCCCGCTGAATCCGAATCCGAAGTCAGAATTGTCAAATTGGTTCTCAGGGTTGCTACGCTTTTGTTTATTTCAAATTTCCTGATTTTTTCAGGTTTTCCAGGTTAAAAAACCGGAATTTTTCCACGTTTTTAAAACTACATTTTTATTTTATTAAATTAGATAACTCCTTGATTTCCAAAACAAAACTTTGATTTTTTCCCTAACTCTAAAGAATATTCTGATTCACTCGCAAAATGATTATAGATACACAAAAAAAAATGTTCTATTACATTTATTTACGAATTTCTTTAATTGAAAAATTATTCGAAAACATCAATAACTTTATTTTTAAATAAATATTTAATAATTTTTTTGACACAGGAAGTAAGATTTTCAAAAATTTGAAATTCAACAGCATATAAGAAATATTATTATAAAACTTGCTAATTTGTTGCTGTAACTTCTTCAAAAATTATTTTCATCATTTCGATTATTCATTTCTAGAATTTTTAACTCAAATTTTTCTTTAAATCAATTATTTTTAAAATAATTTTTGAAAAAGTTCTTTGCGAATTTTCAAACTCTTTTGTTTACAATTCAATTTTACGAAATTTCGATTATTCTGACATTTTTTTTAATTTTAAACACCTATATTAGAAAGTAGAAAATAATAAATTTCTAAAATTAAAAATAAAATTATTAGAAAAAATTCAATGATTTTAATTTGAAACTTTTTGAAAATTCAATAATTTCTAAAAATCCACGCTTTCAATATTCAATTATAATCTAAAATTTTAACTGAAATACATTTTTAAATCAATATTTAATAGAAAATTCTACGCGAATTCAATTATGTAAACACAAAAATAAATATTTTATTATATTGAATGTTTCTTAGAATTGAAATTTTATAAAGAATTTTATTAACAAATTTTTAAATAATTGAATTGTCTTGACAATTTTAATAAAATTTTTTAAGAATAATTTCATTTTTTGAGAAATTTGATAAAAATTATATTACAAATAATTAAAATTCTGCTAAGAATTTTATTAAAATTTTTGAAAATAATTGAATTTCGGAGAATATTTTTATTATTTATAAAGACAATTGAAATTTTAACAAGAATTTTTCTAAACTTTTTAACATAATTGAATTTCTGCGAAGAATTATATTAATTTTGAAAATAATTGAATTCTTGAAACGAATTTTATTAAAATTTCTTTTTAAATATTTCAATTCTTTTACGAAATTTTATTGAAATAGTAGACATTGAAAATAACTGAATTTTGACAAATTTTTGAAATTAATTTTTCTATGAAGAAGTTTATTAAAATTATTTTGAAAAAAATTCAATTGTTACAAGGAATTTCATTAAAATTTTTAAAAATAATTTAATTTTTCGAAGAAATCATATGTTTGCGTAGAATTTTATTAAAATTTCTTTAAACTAATTGATTGAATTGAAATTTTACAAAATTTTAAATTAAAATCTTTTGAAGTTCATTTATTTATGAAAATTGTAAATGCAACTCTTTGACAATTGAATTAATTCTGAAATATTGAGGTAAAATTAGATTTCAAGAACTCTGGGTTCTTTTTTTGAGTTCTACTCACAAAACGACTCAAAAAAAACGAATTAAAACCAAAACAATTTTGAAAAAATTTTATGACACTACACTAGTATATTCCCATGTATTTTTTCACGCAGAATCCGAATCCGAAATCAGAAGTGACAGATTTACTTAAAAATTTAAAATAAACTCTAAAAACGACTTAATAAACTGAATTAAAATAAAAAAAATAAATATTTTTTGCTATGGCACTACACTAGTGTATTCCTGTGTAGTTTTTCACTTTGATTTCGAAGTCAGATTCGCAAATTGGCTCAAAATTTTGATATACTAGTGTAGTGTCATGCTAAAAAAATATTTATTTTTTTTATTTTAATTCAGTTTTTTGAGTCGTTTTTTGAGTTTATTTTAAAATTTTGAGTAAATCTATCAATTTTGACTTTTAGTCAGACATAAAATAATTGCATTCTTTCCATTTAGTATATCAGTAGTAAAAGTAGTTTTTTGTCAGACGTATTTTTTGTATTTGTCATTAGTAGTGAAAAAAAAAGTTTTCAACTAAAATGTAGTAGTTCAGTAGTAGAGGTAAATTTTAGTCAGACATTTTTTTACATTTATCGTTAGCCGCAAAAATTATATGTAAATTAAAGAAATTTTTCTTTTTTTCGTTAATAACTGTAATTTGTCATCTGGGAAAAATATTTGTAGTCATTTTCAGTATAAATGGTAAATACAATGTTTAGTCAGACAAAAAGGTTTAAATCTGTAATTGTAGACTCAGTAGTACAAATAGTTTTTAGTCAGACCAAAACTAATTGTATTATTGACTTTAAGAAGATTAGTAGTAAAAGTATTTTTTAGTCAGACGTAATTAGTTTTTAGTCAGACCTAAACTACTTGTATTATTGACTTTAAGAAGATTAGTAGCAAAAGTATTTTTTAGTCAAACGTATTTTTTTGTATTTGTCATTAATAGTAAAAAAGGTTTTCAACCAAAATGTCAAAATTCAGTAGTAGAGGTAAGTTTTAGTCAGAAGAATTTTTTTACATTTATCATTAGTCGCAAAAAATTATGCAAACAGACGGTATTAATGAGGCAATGTTAATTTTTCGTCTTTCCTCTAATTTTATTTTATTTAAAAAATTTAATTAAACATGGATTAATGAAGTACCACGGAAAATACATGATGAAAATATTTCAAAAATAACCAACTCACATTATAATTGACTTCGATTAGAGGAATGATTCGACAAAAATAAAAATGAAGGAGATTTTTTTTTCTATCGGAAAGTAATCTTCCAAATATCTGAATAAAAAAAGTTCCCTTTACAGCGTGAAATTGAATAGCTTCACAAGTGGTAACGACACGTTTTGGTCAGACGTGTGCAATGCAATTTCAACAGAGAAGGTAGATTTTATCAAATTATTACCTTTTTCATGTTTACAAGTTGCAACTTTAATTTTCAGTTATATAAATCTTTTTTCTTCAAATTGGTAGAGTTCAGTTTATAATTTATATTATTGACCTTTTTTGTTTATTGATGAAAAAAAGTATTTTTAAAAATATTTCTTAAAAGAAGTTTTGAAAGTAGATTTTTAAAATATTTTTAAAAGTAAATTTTTTGAATATTTTTAAAAGTAGATTTTTAAAATATTTTTCAAAGTTATTTTTAAGACACTTTAAAACTATTTTTTTAATAATATTTTTCAAACAATTTTTTTTATTCGAAAAAATATTTACTACTTCTATATTATAACCTATTAAATATATTACTTTTTGTTGAATAAAAAGAAAATAATACTAAGAAGAGTAATTTTTAAAAGAAACTACATTCTTATTGACGAACTCAAAACATTATATTTTGATTTCTCTACAGTTTGTATGAGAGAAAAAATTTTGATACTGTTCATTATGCCACATTGAAATGGTACAAGTGGTGAGAGGAGTAAGCTTCAGTAAGACAATGGTCGTACCTTTTGATTCAGAATTAGAAATATTCATTCAGACAAAAGAATGAAACAGTAAAAGCAGATTTTCTCTCAAGTTTTTCTGATTTTTAATATTTTTTCAATGATTAAACAATTTAAAAAACAGAAAAAAGTATATTTAGTAGAAAAAGGCAATTTTAGTGAGACAGTGTAGTTTAAATTCGTATAATTTGACTAAAAACAATCAATTTTATTAAAATACTCTATTTTTCTTTTTGTAAATAAAAAATAAATTGTGTTCAACTTGCCTTTAATTTAAATCAGTAGAATAGTCAATTACAGTCAGCCATTGAAATTAAAATTCATTTAATTTAAAATATTTGTATTTTTTATTTGCAAATGCAAATAAGAAAAAGACAAATATTTTTAAATTAAAGTAAATAACAGTAGTATAAGTCAATTTTAGTCAGACAATGTAGTTTCCATTCGTGGATATTTTGCATTTATTAGACGCTATTTGTAAATTTAAGTCAGGCGGTGTAATTTCTATTATTTGCATTAGGTATACGCCAGTAGTATAAGTCAATTTTAGTCAGACAATTTATTTTAAATTTGCGCGCAGTTTACGAATAGATAAAAGTAGTGAAGGTACACTAGTAGAAAAGGTCAATTTCAGTCAGACAGGGTGCACTAATTTCCTGCTAGTAATTGCTTTTCTCGTCGAAATTTTTTTAAGTAGTAAAGTTTAGTTTCAGTCAGACAGAATTTATCCCAGGTTCCTTTCGTATGAAAAATGTGAGTATAATAGTTTAGAAACTTTAATTTAAAAAAAGTAATATTCAAAACACTAAATAATAAACAATTTTAAAAAAAGAAGTAGTAAAGTAATAATAATAAATAATAAACATAGTTATAATAATTTTGGTAACACAGACTTGGCACTCAATAATTAATTTTAAAATAGTATCAAAAAGTAGCTTTCAAACTAAAAAAAGTAGTAAAAAAAAGTAGCTATCGAAAAATTAAACTTGACGACCAAAAAAAAACTCGTTTTGGACACTTCACACAACTGACAAAAATTCCATTCTATATTTTTTATTTTGTTGACTTTTTCCTTATTTTCATTAAAAATATTTACATCATTCTTATATTGCGAATAAATTGAATTCCTGCAACGAATTTTATTATTCATTAAAGAACTTAAATATTTATAAAAATAATCTAATTCTTACGAAGAATTTTACAAAAAGTGTTTAATAATTGATTTATTTAAACTAATTTTTATTTTATGCAAAATTTTACAAAAAGTGTTTAATAATTGATTTATTTAAACTAATTTTATGCAAAATTCTAATTTAAATAATTAAAACATTGAGAAATTTTTATTATTCATGAAAAAAATTAAATTCTTGCGTACGATCATATTAGATTTTTTTTAAATAATTGAATTTCCAAGAAGAAATTTATTACTTTTGAAAATAATTGATTTCTTGTAGATGAATATTGTTATTTATAAAAAATAATTGAATTTTGCAAAGAATTTTATTAAAATGCCTGAAAATAATTGAATTCTCACTTATAATTTTGTTATTTATCGACATAATTGAATTTTTTCCAAGATTTATAATTATTTAATTAAAATTGTATTTATTTATTATTTATTATTATTTTTAAAAAATTCAATTAAATTTGTATTTAAAATCATTGAATTCCTGTGAAAAATTCTAATATTGTTATAAATATTTGAATTCTTCGAAAGAATTAAAAAAAACATTTCTTTTAAATAATTAATTTTTTCGAGGACTTGAAATTAAATTTTTAAGAATAATAATATTTTTTGAGCAATTCCTGTAAAATTGTGTTAAAAATAATTGAAAACCTGCGATGAACTTTATAATTTATGAAAATAATTGAATAGTTACTAAGAATTTTATTATTTATGAAAATAATTGAATTATTACGAAAAATTTTGATTGAAATGTTTAATAAAAAATTTTATTTCTGTGAAAAAGTTTGTTATTTTTAAAAATAATTCTTTATTTATTCTTTCGATAAATTAATTTAAAATAGTATTAAAAATAATTGAAATTTTTTAATAAGTTTTATTATTTATGAAAATAATTGAATTCTTGCTGAGAATTTTATCAAAATTTTTTCTTTAAAAATTGAATTTTCATGAAAAATGTTATTATTAGTGAAAGTAAAATTAAATTATTGTAAAGAATTGTATAAAAATTTTGTTAAATAATTGATTTTTTTTGAAAGTTTTTTGACAATGCTATTCTAAATTAATTGAATTCTTGTGGAAATTTTATTATTTATGAAAATAAATGAAGTTTGTATGAAATTTATAAATTTTCTTTTTAATAATTAAATTTTTTTGCTAAATTTTATAAAAATACTATAGGGGAACATAGTCTAGGTCGGCCACCTTTTTGACTTTTGTTTATAACTTTTTTTTAAAAATGAATTTGGACAATTGAAGTATATGGTTGGAAAGTCCTGTTTAATAGGAACATTTTTTCTGTACAAAGTAAATTGACAGGTTTAAAAATGAAAAAGTTATAAAGATTTAAAAAAAAAAAAATTTGTAGTCCAGGTTGGCCATTACAGTCAAGGTCGGCCATGTTTAAAATTCAAAGGGCATTAATCGTTAAAAAATAAAATAACATGTTTGGAGTTACGGAAAATTGATTCTTTATTGTTTACAGTTTGTAACTTAATGAAATAACAAAATAATAAAAATAAACAATATAAAAAAATAAATATAAATAAAAAAAAGTTTTGCACTAAAATATTAATAAAATTAAATAAAAATATTAATAAGATGATCAATTATATTATGAGTTATACAGAATTGCAGTTTTTGCAAATGAAGTAGCTCGTCCTCAACTTTGCGCATTTTAAACACATAGTGGCCGACCTTGACAGTAAGTAACATTACCGAATTGTTGTAACCATAAAGAAATACGTTTCGGGATTCGATTTTTTACTTTGTTTTCCTTTCAACCATGAGTCCCACAAATTTTCTGCATACTTGCCTTGACGATTCAATTTGTTTTTTATCTTTTATTAATGGTTTTTCACATTATGCACAAAACTTTTTTTGAGCTTTTTTTGTACCGACGTCACAGAAAACACAATTTTCGATTTTCCGAAAATGTAATTGAACAAAAAGTTAGGTTTCACTAAGACAAGCTTCGACAAAAATGCGCGTAGGTGGCGCTAGTGAACTTGACAAAAAAACGCGAGTGGCCTACCTAGACAGTAGGCCAACCTTGACTACATTCCCCTAGATATTGAAAATTGAATTTCGAATATTTTTTGAAAATATTGAATCGTTTTAAAGAATTTGATTATAATTTTTGAGAATAGTTTTTTGATTTCTAGTATTAACAAATTTAAAGTAGTGGAAATTCGCAAAAAAAACAGAAATAGTAGATTTTAGTGGCTGAAATCTGAAAAAAAAGTACCCAAATAGTAGCATAACGTAAAAAAAGTAGTAAATAGTAGGTTTCAGTAGATGAGGGCAAATCCTGCAATAATATTTATAGTGATAAAAATAGTATTAGTAATAATAGTAATGAATATAGTGATAAAAATAGTAATAGTAGTACTAATAGTGATAAATATAGTGACAAAAATAGTGATTAAAATAGTAATAGTAGTACTAATAGTATTAAAAATAGTTACAGAAGTGGTAATAGTTTTAATAATAGTGATAAAAATAGTGATAGTAATACTAATAGTGACAAATATAGTGACAAAAATAGTGATTAAAATAGTAATAGTGGTATAAATAGTAATAAAAATAGTGATAGTATTACTTATAGTGATAAATATAGTAACAAAAATAGTGATTAAAATAGTAATATTAGTACTATTACAGAAGTAGTAATAGTTATAATAATAGTGATGAATATAGTGACAGTATTACTAATAGTGATAAATATAGTGATAAAAATAGTAATAAAAATAAAAAAAAAACAACCAATAATCATTAAGCCAATAAAAATTACATTGCTACAAAACGTGGTTGGTACGAAAATTGATAAATAAATTATTTCGTATTAACTAAATGAACGGCCGAATTATATATTAGATTTTGAAGAGTGTTATTATCGTATACTCAGAAAATAATTTCTTTCATGAGACAATCACCATGGTCGTTTTTATACATCTCCCTAGTGGTTTCGAAACATTTCCGACGCAGAAATTCATAGTCACGGTCTCCGGTTCTCTCGTATGCATTATTAATTGGTACAGCTATTAGAGCTGGGGTGGTGGTTCTCCGGTCGAACCCTCCGGCCATCGTCTGTCTCCAGTGTAAATGGCTTCACGTTTTGCCACGATAATTAAACCCGTTCTGTCGATTAAGGCTCGTTTCCACTCGGATATTTCAACCACTCATACTTATCACTGCTTTAATTTTCATTTGTTTTTTTTTTTTTTTCTGAAAACATTCCCCATCCCTATAAGTAAACTCTTTCGTGAAATTTGTTTACACTTTTTGGTTTTCTTTCATTTTATTTCATTTATTTTTTTTTTGTCCTTTTTCGTAACTAATGTAAATTTTAGTCAGAAAAAAAATATTCCTTCTTATAATTTTTTAATAAAAGTAGTGTATATAAGGGTTTGGTCAGACAATACTGTTCAAAACCTTATTTGTTTTAGATTCAGTAGTTCAAGTAGTTCTTAGTCAGACCTAAATTAATCGAATTCACGAATTTTCGCAAATCAGTAGTAAAAATTAATTGTAGTCAGACATAAATTTTTCCAGACTCTAAAGAAACAATTTTTAGATATTTATTTCACTGACAGTTTTTGTAATTTTTAGTAAAAGTAGTAAATATAATGTTCAGTAAGGCATTTACCATTAAAATCTAGTAGTTTAGTAGTAAAAGTATTTTCTCATGTTTTAGTAGTAAATTTTAGTATCAGTAGTAAGATAATTTCTCAGTCAGACTGAAACTACTTGTCTGCTTATTATTTTTACTGTCAGTAGTAAAATAATTAATCAGTAGTAAAACTAAGTTGCAGTCAGACCAGCGAACATTCGTAAATTTAACATTAAATTCTTACAATATTAGTATCAGTAGTAATGTTCGGTTTTAGTCAGACATAAACTACTTGTCTCCTTGGAGTTCGGTCTATCAGTAGTCAAACTAAGTTTCAGTCAGACCAATAAAAGTTTGTGAATTTAACATTAAATTCTTACAATTTTAGTTTCAGGAGTAATTTTGAAGTCAGTAGTAGAAGTTATAAACAGTCAGACCAGCAAATTAGTGTAAATTCAGTCTTGAATTCTTGTAATTTTGGTATTAGTAGTAAAAGTAAGTTACAGTCAGACTTTTAAGAAATTCTCCTAAATTCATAATTTTAAAATTCACGTCACTAATTTTAATAAAAAGATGAGTAAAAGATTTTAATATTTCAAATTTTAATATTTAAAATTTTGAAATTTATTTATAAAAACTGGGTTAAAAAGAAGGGAGTAAAAAAGGAAGAAAATAGGAAAAAAAAGGTAGAGAAATAAATCAAACGCAAAACAAATTATTAACGTTATTTTTAAACATTGTTATTTCTCTGAATGTGAACAAAAACGCTTGTGAACATTATGGCGAAAATTGGTAACAGAGTTAGGTAACAACTTTTTTTCCTTTCTCCTCATTAATAGAACTGTCTAAATTACATCAATTAATTGTTCATAATCAAATATGTCCACTGTTTAAATTTATACATTTCACTGTAAACTTTTGTTTGTATAAATTATTTTGTTATTAATTATTTTGTTTTAAATTATTTTCTTTAAAGTCTCTTTTTTTAATTATTTTCCTTAAATAATTTTCTTTGCACTATTTTGTTGTAAATTGTTTTATGTTAATTCAAATTATTTTGAAATTATAATATTATAATTATTTTAAATTATTTTTCGGGAATAATTTGTTAGTTTTTTAGTTTTTTTCTTCTTTACTTTTTTGGTTTAAAATTATTTTCTTCAAGCTTCTTGTTTTAAATTATTTTGTTTAAATCTACGTTAGCAGAATATCGAACAATTAATTGATATAATAAAAAACAGTTTTCTATCTTAGTGCCAAAGAGTGTACAACAATGACTATAATTCTACCTTAAATATATAATATATCTATAAACGTTACATGCTATAACCTACTTTTATATACAAGTTTTTTCTTTCCTTCATATTAAAACATTAAAAACAGTGGAAACACTGGTGATAACAACGATAAAATATCTCGGCGATGATAACATTAACAATGCATTCTTTTATCAATATGCAACTTCTGGAGATTTCACCATACAAAAAAAATAATGTAATATTGAAAAAAGATAACAAAAGTTAGTTACTGTATTAGCAAACATTTAAAAAATATTTCCATTTTTTTTTTTAGTTTTGCTATATTAAAAATTTTTCTTTCTTTCATTTTTTTATTTGCACTCATTTCTGTTTTTTTCATTTGCACTCTTTTTTCGTTTATTTCACATTTATTTTTTTCATTCACATTATCTTTCATATTTTCTGTTTTTAGAATTATTTATTCATATATTTGTTAAATAAAATATTTTTTAGAATATTTTTTCTCTCGATTTAAAGTATCAAAAATTAACATTGAAATCAGTAGCCAAAGAAACAGACACAGATTAATGTAAATTTTCATTGGACAAAATACTGATGGCGATCTAGGCTAATTAAAATTATAATAAAAAATTTGTACACCAGAGCGTTTGGAATTTTCACTTTTTTCTGATAATTTTTATCGAATTTTAATTTCAAACTCAAAACATTTGTTTGTTTTTTTTTTGTATTTAGACAATTTTTGAGTCTCTACTTTTTAAGAAGAGAAATATTGTTATAATATTGCATTTAATTAAATATATATATTTTTTTTAATTAAATTTTCATTATTTTTTTTTTTAATTTTCTTATTGTATTTTACTATAATAAATAATAATAATAGCAACAATAATAATAGTAATAATATTAATAATTTAATTATAATAATTATTATAATAAAAATTACAAATTAAATTACAATTATATTAGAATAATTTTCTTTTTATTATTCTGTTTATATTTTTTTTTGTTTTAATATTATATTTTACGATAATAATAATAATTTAATTAGAATAATAATTATAATAAAAATAATAATTTAATTTCAATAGGGGAACATAGTCTAGGTCGGCCACCTTTTTGACTTTTGTTTATAACTTTTTTTTAAAAATGAATTTGGACAATTGAAGTATATGGTTGGAAAGTCCTGTTTAATAGGAACATTTTTTCTGTACAAAGTAAATTGACAGGTTTAAAAATGAAAAAGTTATAAAGATTTAAAAAAAAAAAAATTTGTAGTCCAGGTTGGCCATTACAGTCAAGGTCGGCCATGTTTAAAATTCAAAGGGCATTAATCGTTAAAAACTAAAATAACATGTTTGGAGTTACGGAAAATTGATTCTTTATTGTTTACAGTTTGTAACTTAATGAAATAACAAAATAATAACAATAAACAATATAAAAAAATAAATATAAATAAAAAAAAGTTTTGCACTAAAATATTAATAAAATTAAATAAAAATATTAATAAGATGATCAATTATATTATGAGTTATACAGAATTGCAGTTTTTGCAAATGAAGTAGCTCGTCCTCAACTTTGCGCATTTTAAACACATAGTGGCCGACCTTGACAGTAAGTAACATTACCGAATTGTTGTAACCATAAAGAAATACGTTTCGGGATTCGATTTTTTACTTTGTTTTCCTTTCAACCATGAGTCCCACAAATTTTCTGCATACTTGCCTTGACGATTCAATTTGTTTTTTATCTTTTATTAATGGTTTTTCACATTATGCACAAAACTTTTTTTGAGCTTTTTTTGTACCGACGTCACAGAAAACACAATTTTCGATTTTCCGAAAATGTAATTGAACAAAAAGTTAGGTTTCACTAAGACAAGCTTCGACAAAAATGCGCGTAGGTGGCGCTAGTGAACTTGACAAAAAAACGCGAGTGGCCTACCTAGACAGTAGGCCAACCTTGACTACATTCCCCTAATTATTAAAGTTACAATTATATTTAATAATTTAGTACTATATTTTTTTTAATTATCTGAAGAATTTTTCCAAAGGTAAAAATCAATTTCGAAAAATTCTCGCAATAATCAGAAGAAAAGAAGAAAAAAATGCAAAATTTGATATTTTTGTAAAAATTTCATCCTCCCAGTGTACAATTTTTGTTTCGAGTATTTTTTCCCAACAGTTTCTGACCTGTGCCCTTTAAACATGAACCATATGTATGTATATACTTGTCAATACGATTCACTCATTTCATTGTGGATTCTCCCTTGTTCTCTGTTTGACATGCATACCTGCAATCGCAATTTATCGCATTTTCATAACACGAGTGCACGCATCATCCTGCAATCGTGAATTTTTATGCGCTAAGTATTGCACATCGCGTTACAATACATATATGCACACATTAGAATTATTTATTCTTTTCTTTTTTTTTTAATATTTATTTATTCACTTTTTTTCGTTTTTCATATTTCTACCTGCAAACCATTCACATGACACATGTCTACGCCAGCGTAAAATACTTTCAAAAAAAAAAAAAAAAATAGATGTATATACGTACATTGTACATGCGTTATTTATTCATAATATAAATTCGTTCTATATATATTCTCTCCTAGAAAAAAAAAATTAACCTAAACTATACGTAGATTTCTTGCTAAAAAAAAACATACATTATTTAAATTTTATTGTATACACTTCGTTCCTCTGTCCTTATTTCTCAAGCTTTTTTTCTATTCTTTAAAAAAAAAAAAATTCCTTATATTAAAAAATTCTATTTCTCTATTTTTATCATATTGTACATAATATTCGAGATAAAAAAACAAAAATATTTTCAATTATTTATATAACTTACATAAACTTGACTATCTAAAAGCAAATTATTATAAACAAAATTATATTTCGCTAAAAAAAATAAGCATTCTTGTCTTTTTTCTTAACAAATATAAACGCAAGAAAATATTTTCTATGATTCCATAAAATACATTAAGTTTCCCATAACAAAAACTGTTCCTGAAAATTCTATTTCTATTTACAGCAATAGAATTTTTCTCCCATTTAGAAAAATTTTTTCAAGGCGAAAATAGTGAAAGAAAATTTAAAACTTTACATTTTTTTTCAGGCCGCGATATTTTTCTACTCAACCGAATTTTCTTTTTATTCTTTAAATTTTTTTCGAAAAACTGAAAATTGGTATTTTCACTTTTTTTCCACATTCCAAGTTTTAAATAACCGGTTATTCGTTGTTGATTAATTAAAAATTTAATTTAAAAACTTAGTTATTAATTTTTACTCTAAAATAAATATTAAATGTAAATTTTTCCGATTATTGAGAGTTGTGCACACAACAACTCAATTTTCAATTTTTAATAAATAATAAAATTAATAAAATTATTTAAATAAATACTAATTGGAATAGTTATTATTAATAGTGATAATTATAATAATAAAAAATAGTAATAATAATAATGGTATTAAGAATAATAAACAAATTTTTTGTTTACTCTCGTTATTCGCACAAAGTTATTATTGTTATTATCATTATTATTAATTATAAGAATAATAATGTACTAATAATAATAGAAGAAGATCTGAATTAGAATAACTAAAAATAAAAATAAAAAAAAAATTACTAATGACAGTAAGAATAACAATTACAATTACAAAAATAATAGATAACAACAATGGGACTCGTTTAATAAAATTAAAAAAAAAACTTTTTAAAAAATTACTTCAAACAAGAATAACCAGTTAAAAAGAAATCTCGTCTATTTTTAAATATAAATTTTAATTAATTTTGTTTTTATTTTGTTCTTATTTGCATAAAATTTCGATTTTCTTTTTTCTGACAAATTTTCATGTGAATTTCGGTTTTTCTTTTTTTGTTCAAAAATTTCAAGATCTCGAGATTATATTTTCCCGACCAGCCCTGATTTTAAGGCCTAGGTCTCTGTGAAATTGAGGTCATTTATAGATTGTGTTTACTGACTCAAAATAAAAATACGTGAGAAGAATATTATAAAGAGGAAAAAAAAAAAAAAAATTAGTGAATGTAGGCGCTCACGTTCAAAATTGAAGCCCATGACCAGTGATGCGCGAGTAAATTATTAATTTGATACACGCATATACGGGCAGTTAACTTGTTCTCCCAATCGGCCCCACCCCTCCTCTCTTCTCTAAATACCCCTCTTTTTCACGACATGTTTTATTAACAAGAGAAACTTTTGCTTACTCATCAAAAATTGTCACACTATAATAAATTCATTTTATCACTATTCGAGTTTTATGTCAATTTCTTTTTTTTTATTTCTTAAACTATTTTCTTTTTGAATAATTGTGATTTTCTTTTTAAATTTTTTTATTTTGAATTTTTCATTTGGTAAATAAAATTTTTTGTAAATATAATAACAATTTTAGATGAAAATAACAATTTTTAATGGTTTAATTTTTCATTTATTCTTAATTTTTTTTAATTCGATTTTTGCGAAATTTTCATTCATTTTTGTGAATTTTTAATTCATTTTTTGAGAATTTTCAATTTATTTTTAATTCAATTTTAATTCATTTTCAAATAAAATATTCAATTCATTTTCAATTTCATTTAATTCCAAATAAATTTATTCATTTAAAATTAAAACGCTTTTTTTATCTAAAAATTTTTTTTCTATTTTTTACAGCAATTGCGATTTTTTGCAAGTTGAAAATATTTACAAAATTACTGTTTTTGTAAAGAATAGCAATTTTTAAATTTTGTTCATTTTGTTTTGTTATATCTAAAATTTCTTAACTATATTTTCTGCAATAATTGCAATTTTTTACTTAGAAATTTTTTTATTTGAAAAATCGTATTTTTTAAAAACAATAATAATTTTTTATGTAAATAATAACGATTTTGATTTTAAATAAATTTGTTGATTTAAGATTAAAATGTTTTTATTTTTAAATTTAGTTCTTTTTTTATCAAAAAATTTTTTTGCAATTTTTTTATGACAATTGACATTTTTTACAAGTTGAAAATATTTACAAAATTAGTTTTTTTTTTTTGTTTCTAACAAATAAAAAATAAATTTAAATTTATTTTTCATTTATTTTTTATTTGTCTTTAATTTATTTTTAATTTAATTTTACTTTAATCAAATTTATTCATTTGAAATTAAAATACTTTTCTTTTTAAATTTCGTTCAATTTGTTTTGTTTCATCTAAAATTTCTGAATTATTTTTTCTACAAAAATTGCGAATTTTTACAAGTTGAAAATATTTACAAAATTATTTCTTTTATAAACTATAACAATTTTAGTTTGCATAATTTTCATTTCATTTCTAATTTATTTTTTATTCATTTTTTATTGATTTTCAATTCATGTTTAATAAAGTTTTAATTTAATTTAATTTTAAACAAATTTATTGATTTGAAATTGGAATCTTTTTCTTTTTTAAGTTGGTTCAATGTGTTTTGTTTTATTTTTTCTAAAATTATGAATAATTGGAAATTATTTTCTACTAAAACTGTTAATATTTGGAAATTATTTTTATCTAAAATTGTCACTGTGTAAAAAAATGTATTTGATTTAAATAAACGATTATATTCCTACTAGTAATTAAATATTTATTTTTGTTAATAATTTTTATTTTGGTTCATTAAATTTTTATTTGCTTCAAATAATTATTTGCTTTGAACACTGACATTATTGGTTCAAATACAATTTTTTGATCCAAGTAAATATTTATTTGATTCAAGTAAGTATTTATTCGATACAAGTAAATATTCATTGGATTCAATAAAATATTTTTTTATTCAAGTAAATTTGAATAAAAAAATCAATCATTTGATTCAAGTAAATAATTATTTGGTAATAAAAAAGTAATCGATTATTTAAATCAAATAAATTCTTCTTCTTTTTTAAATAGAAAATTATCTCTCTCTATAATTAAAAAAAAAATATTTTCTATCAAATTTCTATCAAATGAAAAAAAAAATCAATTTGATTTGAAAAAGAAGCGAAATTAAAATTTTATTTTCACTGTGAATTATCGAATGGTTTATATAGTTGCGTGCCACGATTTTTTTTCGGAGTGGCCGACTTTTAATGTTTTGACTTTTGTTTTTCTTTTATTTATTTTTTCTCCTTATATACGAAGAAACTCTCGGTGAGTATAAAACCCTTAGCGCAGTTGTAACATTTACTAGTTTCGAAATACGTTAAATTTATTACGAGCGTGTTGAAGCACGTTGCGATATACAAGCCGGAAAACTCTTCGCGAGCTTTTACTTTACTTCGTACACAAGATTTCCTCAAACGTTACTCGCCACCCTCCCTTATATCTTTACTTGACGTTTCAACCCTTCACACGCCTTTGGAAGTCACGAAATTCAATTATACCTCGCACGCTCTCTCACATCCGTTTTATTAAAAACAATTTTTCCCCCTTTTTTGATATTTAGCATTTATTTTTCAATTTTCGCTTCAATTTTTCTTTTTTTCTTTTCTATTCACTGAAACCTTATTTTATTTAAACTTTGTTTCAATTTAAACAGAATCAAGAAAAAAGAAAGTTCCCAAAAAATATAAAAAAAATAAATAAAATAAAAAATATGAGTAAAAATATTAATTTTTGTATGAAAAAAAATTGCAATTTTTCTTTTCAAAAAAGAAAATAAAAGTCATATAGTGTTAAACGAATCGTTAATTATAGCGTGAAAGGTCAGCCCTTCGTATAAAGATTTTAGTTAAAGCTTCTCTCTCTCATCATAATGTTTTGTAATCCCTCGCTTTTCTCATTCATTGTTATTTATTTTTTTTTATCTTGTCGCCGGGGGTAGAGAAGAGAAAGACAATCCTCTTTATAAAAAGTTCGCAACACAGTATAAAGAAATAAGGCAGGCAAACGAATGTTATTTATTATATTATATGAATGGTAATTAAATTATTTCTTTCTCCCTTATTATCTTCGTGTAATCTACAAATAATAATAAAATAATAAAAATAATATGAACAAAAAAAAAAAAATTAATGGCGCTCTGGATTCTAGGCGATTGATCCTCAATGATATTATTATCAGACACCAAAACCTACAATTACAAGGATAATAATGGCTTTTCTCCTGATGATTTTTATTTCGCAATTCACAATTTTTTTTTACTCTCAAATATAGAGAAATATAGTTCGAAAATCAACTTTCAAAACGCGGCCAGCGCGACAATTATTTTTAAATACTATTTTGAATAAATTTTTCAAAATGAAAAACAATTTAAGGAAAAAAATTATTTTTTAAATAGAATATTTAAATAAAATTGATCTTCGATTTTTTTTTATAAAATATTTAAATAAAACTGATCTTCGATTGAAATGATCTTCAAATCGTTGTGATTGGCGAAGATTATTATGGCAGCGCATTTTTCTTTAATTACAACAATGCTCAATAACTTTTGCCCATTAATTTCTTTTACCTACGTTTTTATAATTATTTTATTGAGAAAAATTTTTTGCACGTAAACAATATTCGTGAATTTGTTACTTTTTTTTGTTCAGTAGTAGAAGTTCGTTTTAGTCAGACATATTTTTTGCATTTATTATCAGTGGTAAAAAAAGTTTACCAGTAAAAACTGGAATTTATAGTAAATTCTGATCAGTAGTAATTGTCAGTTTTAGTCAGACGTATTTTTACCGCAAGACTAAAAAAACTTTTTTAGTGGTCCACTAAAAAAAAGATTTTTTTTTTATCTTTTTCTGTAAATAATCTAATTTTTAGTATGACAAAAATGTTTATTTTTTTAATTTTTAGTAAAAGTAGTAAACATAACGTATAGTCAGACAGAACTGTCTTAAATCACAGACATCGTTACACAGATTTTTTACTATTTAAAAAACAATAATTTTTTAAATTTATAAAATAAATTTTTAAATATTTAATCTGTAGTTCTGGTAATTTTTACTAAAAGTACTAAATATACTACTTAGTCAGAACAAAAATTAAAATTATAGTCGTTTTAGACTCAGTAGTGCAAGCAGTTTTTAGTCAGACAAAGAATCGTATTTTTTAATTTTACTACTTTAGTAGCAATTAATAAAACTCAATTTTAGTTAAACTAAGAATTGTTCAGAATCAGTAGAAGATGTCAGTTTTTAGTCAGTCCCGTAAAGTTTTTCATCTTTTTAAAAAACAGTATTTTTCAATTTTATTTCCTGTAAGTTTTCTACTTAGTAGTACAAGTAATTTTCAGTCAGACCGAAAATAATTGAATTTTTGAATTATAATATATCAGTAGTAAAAAATAATTCTAGTCAAACTACGAAATTTTTAAGTATTAATAGCAGAATGGTATTATAGTCAAACAAAAATGATTAATTCTTCTTTAGAAATAACTTAAAATATTAAATATCAGTAGGTAATGCAATTATTTGTCAGACTAATTTTTAAACTTGTTTTTTCAAAAGCCTAATTGTGAAAGTTATTTCCAATGATAAAAATCATTCGAGTTAATTTTTATAAGTAGTAAAAGTAATTTTTAGACAGACTGTAATTTTAAACAGTTATTTTAATATCAGTAATTCAGTAGTAAATGTCAATTTTAGTCAGACACAGTTTTGAAGTATTTTTTTAGTTGCAGTAGTATTTATAATTCTTAGTCAGTTTATAATTTGTTCAAATTCTTTTAATTTTAGTACCAATATTACGTGTCTCCTTATAATTCTGACTGACAGTAGTAAAAGTCGGTTACAGTCAGACTAACGAATTGCTGTAAATTTAAAATTGAATCTAATTTGTTCAAAATTCTTGTAGTTTAAGTATTAGTAGTAAAGTTCTGCTCTAGTCAGACTAAAACTACGTGTATTTTTATAATTTTGACTATCAGTAGTAAAAGTTCGTTACAGTCAGACAGAAACTGCTTTACTTCTTCTACTTTTTTAGTATCAGTAGTAAAGGTTCGTTACTTGTTGGTTTATTATCAGTAGTAAAAATTTTTCTTAGTCAGACTGAAACTAGTTTGCTGCCTATAATTTTTTGTAGCAGTAGTAAAAGTAAGTTACAGTAAGACCAGCGATTTTCAATAAATTAAAAATTATATTCTTGTGATTTTAATAGCAATAGTAAAAATTCTTTAAAGTCAGACTTACACTACTTGGCTGCTTCAAATTTTTATCAGTAGTAGTAAAAGTACGTCACAGTCAGACAATATATTTGTTTTTCTTCTAAATCTCGGCCTTTACTAAACTTATACTAAAATTAGAAATTTTACTATTAGTAGTAAAGGCCTTTTTCAGCAAGACTGCAACTACTAGGGTACTTTTAATTTTTAGTAGCAGAAACTAATTTAAGTAGTAAATGTCAAGTTCAGTCAGACACGCTTTTGAATTTCGTATTAGTCAATCAAAAATTATTAAAATTCCGGTAATTTTGTCATCAGTAGTAAAAGTAATTCATAGTCAGACATTCCAAACATTCATTAAAAATCACATGAATTAAAAAAATTTTCTTTTTTAATATTTCAACATTTGTAATTTTTTACATCTATTTGCAAAAAAAAAAAAAAAAAAAAAAAAAATGGGTAAAAATTATCAAGTACCACTGCATTCTAGTGTCGAAGATCTTGAACAATAAATGGTGTATCCTCCCGGTCCGAACATAACATCGAATCATTATTAATATATAATTGCACTTGAAAAAATATCAAAGGACATTTCTTTTTTTTTTAACAATACAAATCGAGTTCGTTGACATATATATAATATATATTTTCTTTTTTCTTACACATAAAAAATTGACTATTAAAAATATAAATTTCTAATCGTAATTGAAACTTTCTTCGTTGCCAAAGTTGTGTCAAATGTCTATGAGCAAAAGTGTGTCTCGTTCCTAAAGTTTCCCAAGACTTCCTAAGGACTAAGTTTGAATTTTCGGGGGGAGGGTGGTGCTATATAGAGAGGGGGTCGAAGGGGGGGGGGTGTCTCTTCACAGGTCGCTGAACACGAGAGGCTCTGCCTTAAGATTCTATCGACAGTCACTGTGCATCAAAGGCGTAATAGTCGGCATACCGTTATTCAATATCGCTTTCTCGGCATTAGCCGAGATCGAACGTTGCTCACAGACAATAACTATTAGCAAACTTTGTAACAAATCGAATAATGTCCGTGAAATTTCAAGCAGCGTTTCTCTCTTGAGATTGATATAGTGGTCGGCATTGAGAAGCACTGTTGAAATTACGTTGTCGGCTTATCTCTCTTAGAAAATTAGTTCTTAATAACTTGGAAATGAGGTCCGAGGATGAGAACTCTTCCTCTCTCTCTCTCTCTCTCTCTCTCTTTTAGTCTCTCTTTTTCTTTTAAGTATTAATATATATAAACCAAATGAACATTTCTTCCGTTTCATCAACTTTTGGAATTTTAGTCCAACTCTCTCTCTCTCTCTCTCTTTAGTTTCCTTTCACTTGATCAGTTTTTCAAAAAAAAAAAAATTCTCAGCAAAAAAAAAAAGAATTCTCTTTACTTTAAGTTTTGAATTGTTTCTTTCAGAGTTTTTCATCCCGGGAACATGAAGATAATTGAGTCGATGTGCACTCTTCCCTCTCTTTTTTTTCACAATTTCTTCAAACGAAACAAACTTCTCTCTTCCGCTCGAACGCGTAATCGATCCGGGCAAAAAAAAAAAAAAAAAAAAAAAAAGGCTGGCGAAAAAAAACTTGCAGAGCAGCTGAAAAAGTATATCCAAAAAGAAATGAAACTTTTCGAAACTAAAACGAAATATACATTTCATACGAGAAAATAATAATGATCGATGTAAAAATACCTAGAGAGAAAGAAAAATTTCAAAAAGAGATAAGAGAGGAAAAAAACCAAAAATTCCAAGTTAAAAAGAGTTAAAAAATATATGCGTGAAAAATTTGGCAACAGTGTGAAACCCTGTGATACGGGAGATTTGAAAAAGGGGTGGGTGTGGGGGGATGAGGGAATGGTGGCTTTTGGCTACGCAACGATATCCATATCAGAAGGATTCGAGGACGTTGGTGCTAAACTGCCGAGAGTCTCGTCGTCGGGCAAAGGATGATGACAAGCGGGTGCAGGTGGACTCAGAGGTGGAAGGTGAGGTGACGACAGCATTGGATCACCACTGTGCACTGGTCCATTTGTATCATCTTCCATCAAATCCTCCAACTGAGACATACTTAGCGCCGCTGCCCCATCCGTTATCACATCTGGCATCTGAAACACATTTTTTTTTCTCAATTCTTTCGACCCCTAATTTCTCTTCATCATCAACACCACATAACACCTTCTTCTTCTTCTTTTTTTTTTCCTTTTTCTTCTTGACATAAAATCTTGTCTGATAAATGTTTCAAAAAAAATTTTCCGAAAACAAGAATTTTTTTTTGGAAATCCTAAATCAATATCAGGGTGTCTACAACTAATTTGAAAAAAATTTCCCTGACATTTACATGTTTTCTAGGCCTTCTAAATTTTTTTTTTCTCCAGGTTTTAAGAATCGACATAAGGGGTTAAAAAAAATGCATTGCATAAATTTTATTTAATAACAGTTATAAATGACGTTAAGGAAGTTCACAACGTTTGTCATCAACGATTTAAAGAAAAAAACAATATTTTACGTTTACAAAATTTTCTTTTTTAACTTTTTGTTCAAGAAACATTGTAAAAGTTTTATTAAGACAAAAGTTTGAATAGAAAATTATTTCTTCTTCTAAATCATTGTAAACGTCACCAACGTTATAAATTATGAATATAAAATAAAACATTTTAAAAAAAATTATCAGGGCTCGAATCAATAACAGTATTTAAAAATACGTACTTTACGGACCAAAAAAAAAAAATTACGGACCATTTACGAACAACAATATAACCAGTCCGAGTCAAATAAGAGAAAATTTTACTTAAAACTATAAAATAAATTTCTTCATGTTTTATATTTTATATAATAATTAAAGATGTCCGAAAGATAAAATCATTATTTTTATTTTATATTTTAAGAATATTGTAGGTACTTCTTCAAAATTATTTTCATCATTTCAATCCAATTATTATTTTCAATAATTTTTAACTAAAATTATTTAACTAAAAGTTCTTTGACAATTTTCAAATCCATTTATTTACAATATTCAATTTTACCGAAATTTACTGAAATTCATTTATAATTCTCAATTTTTATTAGAATTTAATTATTTAAATACAAAAATAAGTAATTTATTGAATTATTGAAGTTTCTTAAAAGTGAATTCTCATAAAGAATTTTACCAACAAAGGATAATTACATTTTTCGAATAATTTAATTAAAATTGTATTAATTTAAAATATTAAAAATAATTAAAATTCCTTGATGAGTTTTATTGTTTATGAAAATAATTGAATTCCTAAAAAGAATTTTATTATTTACGAAAATAATTAAGTGGATGGATACTAAATTATATGAATTTGATAATATTTAATTTATTAAATTTTTATCTTTATCTTATTAACATTTTTCATAATTTTATTTACTGATTTTTTAATATTTAAATTTTAAAATTATTCAATAAAAAGTATCAATTAATTAATTATTATATTAACTAATTAATATTATTATTAGTAATAGTAGTAGTAATTAATAAATAATTAAATTATAACAATAATTTTTTATAACACAAAAAATTACAATTACAAAAATTATTCTACTTTTTACAAATTTTATTGTCATTTCATTTATTTATTATTAGTGCAAAATTTATTACGATTATGTAAATTTTATTCATTTAATTCTAAAAAATCAAATTTTTTTTTAAAAATCTAAATAAAAAAAAGGAAATTGTGCAAATTTTTTAACTCTAAAAAGTAAAAAGAACTACTTATGTGGTTTCGTTAAAAAATTATTTAAATTTTTTTTTAAATAAATAAAAAATTTTTGCATAATTTCAATTTGTGAGACAATATTTTTTAACAAACCTTTTGGTTTTTTAGAGAACAAAATAAAAAAAAACTGTTATGATTTTGATTTGTTAATTACAATTTTGATATCAGGTATTACAGAATTATTATATATTTTTTTTTAAATAAGGCCAACAATTTGCATAATTGCGCTTTCTTATTTAAAAACTTGGCGAGAAAAAGCGAAAAAATGATAAAATAAAATCAATATTTTTTAAATTAATAAAAATTTGTTTAAAATTAATTAACGAGATAATAAATATTTGAGATAATTTGTTTAAAAAAATTTCTGAAAGAGAAATAGAAATGTTGCTAATTCTTTCTTATTTATCTTTAAAAAACTGAGAGTTTTGTTAAAAAATTGTAATTGAAAAATATAAAT
The DNA here is from genome assembly GCF_015476425.1 of Leptopilina heterotoma. Lineage (NCBI taxonomy): Eukaryota > Metazoa > Arthropoda > Insecta > Hymenoptera > Figitidae > Leptopilina > Leptopilina heterotoma. The sequence continues at coordinate 614,229 of NW_025111138.1, forward strand.
TGTATAAATTATTTTTTATAAAAAAAACAGAATATGGAATAAAAATTGTCATTATAAAATAGAAATTATGCAAATCAATTTCCAAAAAAACATTTCTTAACCTCTCCTCTTTTAAAACTAAATATTATTTTTCGATTTTTACAAAAAAATATTACTTTTTGTAAGTTTTTCTGCATTTTCATTGGAAAATTAAAATTTTTTCTAATAAATTATGCAAAGTTTAGAAATGGAACAATAGATTTTCAAAAAAATAGAAAAAAATTATATAAAAAATTTTTTTTTGTCATTTTAAAATTATATTGTTCTCACATTTTTTATTTAAAAAAAAATATTTATAATTGAAAAAAATTGTTATTTTAGAATTTTATTAGATATTTTATTGATAAAAAAAACTTAGCTTTCCAATGAAAATAATTTTAAAAAAGTGGAAAATAATACATTTTTTGTAAAAATTGAAATTATTTAATTTTTGTTAAAAATGAAAAATAATATTTATTTTTAAAAAAATATTTTAGGCTTTTATTAATTTTTGGATGCTACACCAAAATTTACTAGAGTTTTATTTAAATTTCAATTAATTTTTAAATTAAATTATTAAATTAATAATTTAATTTAAATATCATTTATAAATTATACATTCAAATGTAAAATTTACCGTAGTTTTAAGACAATCACAGAGAATTACATTTTTTACTTTATCGTTTATTTATTCTATAATTTATTTATTTATTATTATTTATAATTTTTTTTTTATATTTTTTTAATTTATCTCAAATTGAAACAAAAATCGTATAAAAACGTTGCATCGCAATAATTTTGATGTTCTTTTATAAATTAAATAATATAAATATAAATTAATATTTATAAATAAATATATATAAACAAATTAGTAATTAAATTAGTAAATTAATATTTTTTATTCTTTTATAAAAAAAATATTTGAATTTAAATATTTTTAGGCATTATTTTCGTAATAATTAGGTATATTATATTTTATGCTAATTCATATTTTTTAAGTAGTGTGAAGTATTAAAATAAAAATAAACAAAAAGATTATTGTTTACAGTTGACGAAGCAAGTAGTTATATAAAATAATAATTACTAAATTTGATTTTAAAAAATATATATTCCTAAAAATGAAAAATTAAAAATACTTTTTTAATTTTTATGCGTAGTAACAAAATTTTAAATCAATTATTACGTTCTAAAAACAAATGGGAAAGAAGCAACGGCAGTAGGGTAATAAAAATTTTCGATCATTTTGATCTCTTTTTCAATTCAATTTAATTTTCCTTTTGGTTAATTAATAATTTTCCCCTAATAATTTTTTCTATAATAATCAGTAATTAATATTTGTTAATATTAATATTTATTATTATAAATATTTATTATTTTTTTTTAATAATTTGTAAGCTTTAGATTAACTGTATTTTCTTTAAAAGACAAGAAAATTTCTCCTCCAAAAGCATGAAAAAAAAAAAATTGACACTAAAAGTTATAACGCGACTCGTAATAAACAAGCAAACAAACTATTCCGTCAAGTTGAACATGTTAATTTGCAGAAAGGTCGAATATTGTGTCATCAAAGTGATAAAATCTAAACGGAAGGAGACTCATACACGTTTTGTTTCATTTTTCTTTTCAATTCTCAACCTCGATGCATCAAGATGCTTCTCAAAAGCATAATATTATCAAAAAAAAAAAAAGAAAAAAAAATCGTCGTTTCCCCTGTCGCATTACGCGAGTAAATTGAACGTGTGCGGTCAAAAGCAATTAAGATCCTAATCGCATAATTGCTTCATCGAAAGTACGACGAGAGACAGAGGGAGAAAAAAAGTGCATTACGAATTGTTTTTGTTTTTTTCTCTCTCTCCCTCTCTCTTCTTCTCATGACAAGCAGATACATTTTCACTGTATATAGTCCATGGAAAGTTCTCACTTTGAAAATGTGCGGCCAAAGCGGTGAAAGTTTTTCTTCGATTTTCCTGCTTCGATACGAACCGAGGGTATATAAGAAGTTTGGATGTCTCTCAATCCTGAACAAATGCGGTTAAACTTTTTAAACCTCAGATCTTCGATTACTTCCCAAGGACACACGACAGTTCAAACCGACAACTTTTATTGAATCATGAAATGCCGCTCAATACAGCAATTTATTTATTTTTTTTTTTTCTTTACTTCACAATTTTTCTCTAACTTTAAACTTCACTATATTTTGTTTCTTTAATTTTAATATTAAATTTGTTTTAATTTTTCACTGACCTTTCTAATCACATTTTTTTTCCTCACAAAAATTCAGTGTACTCGCTGCGTTAGGAAACTTTTTTTCAAAAAACGTATTTTAGAAAAAAAATGAATTTCGAGAGAAGAATATCCCAGAATAGTGGAAAATAAGGAAAAAATTTAATCTCTCCAACAATGAGAATTCAAACTATTCTTATCAATGTTTACGTTTCCAATCAGAAAGAGATTTAACATCGAGCTTCATGAGATGTGAAACTTTATCTTGAACTAGTAATAATTTCCAACTATTATCATTTTAGAGGTAGAGAATTCACACCTGATAAGGGGAAAAGATTACTCTTGCGTGAAGAAAAGAAAAAAAGATTTGACTCAATAAAAATCAAATTCTTGATAATAGAACGTCAGAAATGTAATATTTTTTTTTTTTTTAAAGAATGTTATCTAATCGGAATGCAACCGATCGTAAAGCATGATTTTCAGAGAGAGTGAGAGAGAGAGATAGTGAAGAAAGAGAGCGAGAGAGAGAAAGAGAGAAAGAGAATTTTATCTCCTGTAATAATTCATCACTCACACTACCTCCGAAAAGCTCCGAACATCTTTCTCAAACAATTCACTGAGATTCACAAGACAAAATCACAGTTTCCTGAAAGCGAAGCACAGGAAGTGCGAGAGAACGCATTCATGAATACACTTCACCTCATTCGGGCTATTAAGGATTCATACTAGTCAGATAATGAATGGTGTTGCTATGCATTGAGCAGAGAAGTACTACGAGACAAACAACTTTAAACTAACAATCGCTTTATACCAGCAAATTCTTGCACATAATTTATTATATTTCACCGAAAATTCATTTACTATATTTAACGTCATTCATCACTTTGGGAATTAACCCTTTCAGTGCCTAAGGGGACGTATGCATATTGAGGCTAATATATTTTTTTTACTACAAAATAATAAACAAAACCAAAAACGAAAATTTCATTCAATTAATCATTCACTGATTTAATTCTCTAAATTTGAATCAGTTAAAAATTACTGATTTAGAAGAAAAAAGTCAGTTACTAATTCAAATAGTAATATTTCTACTGACAATTAGTTAAAAATAATTGATGTTTCAAGAAATTTGTTTTGACTTATTCAATTAGTTAAGTTTAATTAATTTTTCAGTTGCTTTTTACTAAAAATCAGTTATTTTTTCACTAAAAGGCAAATATTTTTAACCGATTCAGAAACAAAAAGTCAGTCACACTGATTATCACTTAAAACCATTAATTTAAACTGATTCAAATTAAGAGAGCAGGGTTGCAACAACATTTTAATTATATTTTTCCATGACTTTTCCCTGAATTACAGACAAAATTTTGACAATAATTCAACAGAATTGTTAGTTAAAAGTATAAAAATTGAGATTTTTAAAGATTTTAATTTGAAACCTATTCAAAATTTAATTAGTTATGAAAAATCACGCTCAAATGCTTTTATTCTTCAATTATAATCTAAAATTTTAACTGAAATACATTTTTAAATCAATTTTTATCAGAAAATTCTACTAGAATTATTATTATTTAAATAAAAACATAAATAATGATTTATTGAATAATCGCATGTTTCTTAAACTTGAATTCTCATAAAAGAATTTTTTAAATAATAGAATTCTTTTGACAAATTTTAATATAATTTTTAAGAATAATTAATTACATTTTTCCAGAAATTTGATTAAAATTGAATTAAAAATAATTGAAATTCTGCAATGAGTTTTATTATTTACATATGAAAATAATTTAATTCCTAAAAAGAATTTTATTAATTACGAAAATAATTTAATCCCTGTAAAAATTTCAGGTATTTATAAAAATAAAATTACGCAAAGAAATTTTTAAAAAAATTTGTAAATAATTGCATTCCTGTGAAATTTTTATTATTTTATGAAAATAATTAAAGGTTTGCTTAGAATTTTATTAAATATTTTTTTCCTGTCTTTAACTAAAATTCTGCTGTAAATGCATTATTTATAATAATTTCTAAAAAAGTTCCTTGAGAATTTTCAAATTCATTTGTTTACAATTCCATTTACAATTTACAATTCAAGTTCTTCAATAAAATATATATTGTTACTTAAAATTTATAAAATTTATAATTGTTATAAATATAAAATTATAAAATTATAAATATAAAATTTATAATTGTTACTTAAAATCTTTAAAAATTCAGATTTTCAAAGATTTTAATTTGAAACCATTTCAAAATTTAATTATTTCAAAAAATTCACGATATAGTGCTTTTAATATTCAATTATTATCTAAAATTTTAACTAAAATTTATTTTTAAATCAATTTTTATTATAAAATTCTACGCGAATTCAATTATTTAAATACAAAAATAAATAATTGATTGAAGAATTGAATTTTCGCAAAAATAAATACTCATATGGACTTTTACTTCCAAATTTTCAAATAATTGAACTCTTTTGACAAATTTTAATAAAATTTTAAAGAATAATCGCATTATTCGAAGAATTTTAGAACTTATGAGAATAATTGAATTCTTGCGACGAATTTTATTAATTTTTTTTTTTATTGATTGAATTCTTTTGAGAAATTTTATTAAAATACTTCATATTGAAAATAATTGAATTAATTTCGACAAATTTTTCGAATTAAATAAATTTCTACGAAGATTCTTTTTTAAAAATTTTAAAAATAATTAAATTTCTGCAATCATTTGTAACTTCTCCAAAATCCAATTTTTTTAGTGTTTCTTACTAAAATTCGTCTACAAATCCATTATTTTTAATAATTAATTGCATATGCAATAAAAAATTGATAATAATAATGAAAATAAGCATAATAATAAGCAAAATTAAAAAAATTATTTACAAATTTTTATTTAATTTAATTAATTAATATACCTCATTTAAAAACGAACAGACTTTAGAAATAAAATTTCAATACAATAAATCTGAATACATAATAAATTTGAAAATTTCAATCAAATATGTAAATTATTTATAGGGATTTGAAATATTCCGTTCTCACATGTAAATAAAAATATAAATTTTTAACAACATTTTTTGCCATTGCTGCAAAATAAATTATTTTTTTCTTCTATACACAATTTCTTAACTATTACAAAATCTATAATATATATTGATTCATTATTTCTTCATAAATATTTGAATCATTTGGAATGACAATTGAAATAATAAAACAATTTTAATTTGAAAAAATATATATATTGCCATTACTGCAATAGGCAATCAAGTTATTTACAATTAACTATTTATAAATTTTCTTACTGACTTATAAATCAGAGTAAATAGCTCTTTAATAATTCCAAAATAAAAATGTCCCTGAAGTATTCAATATTTATTTCCTCAATATTTTTTAATGAAAAATTAATTTTTTACATGAAATCGAGATGATTTTTTTTTCAAATTTAAAAAATTAATTATCAATCAATTGCTAATTTGTCATTATTTGATATTTTTTAACTACTCAATGGCAAAAATAAATAAATCCACCAAACAGATAATTTATATAATAAATAATTTATTTTTAAGAGCTAATAAATTGCTAATCAGTAATTAAATCCTAATTGCTAAAAAAGTGATAAAACTGGCAATTAATTTTCAATTTTCTAACCATTAATAAGTTTCTAATTTGTAGTGAAATTCTGCTTAAAATTATAAACAAATAACTTCAACAAACTATTACTAATTATACTAATTACACTAATTAAACTAATTACACTAATTACACTAATTAAACTAATTAAGCTAATTAATAATTAATCATTTAAAAAATAATTCTTTTTCTTTATTCCAAAATAAATTGATATTAAACAAATATTATTCAAAATGTTATTTACTAAATTAAATTAATTAACTAAACTGATTAATACTAATTAATCATTTCAAAAATAATTCTTTTTCTCTCTTCCAAAATAAATTAATATACAAATATTATCCGAAATATTATTAACAAAACAATTTAGAATTAACTTAATTAATTACAATTTACTATTTAAAATCGCATTATCGCATTCCTGGGGAATTTTAATTATTTATGAAAATAATTGAATGTTTCATAAATTTTTTTTAAATAACTGAATTCTTTTGGAAAAATTTATTAAAATCAGTAGACATTGAAAATCATTGAAATGTGAAAAATTTTTGAAAATAATTGAATTTCTGCGAAGAATTTTATAATTTTTGAATATAATTAAATTCTTGTGATGAATATTGTTACTTATGAAAATAGTTGAATCACTATAAAAGATTTCATTATTTATGAAAATAATTAAAGTATTGCAAAGAATTTTATAAAAAAATTATAACTGACTTTTTTGCTAAAAAATTGTCAATTCTTTTTTGCAAAAAAAATTATCAATTTTTTTAAATAATTGAATTTCTATGAAATTTTTATTATTTATAAAAATAATTAAATATTTGTGTAGAATTTTATTACAATTTTTTTTTAAATAAGTGAATTATTTCGGAAAATTGTATTAAAAGAGATATGGAAAATCATTGAATTGAGAAAAATTTTCGAAAATAATTTTATTACGGAGAAGAATTTTATTATTTTTATTGATAATTGATATTTTAACCCGAATTTTTTTTAATTTTTCAACATAATTGAATTTCTGAGAAGAATTTTATTACTTTTTCAAAAATCAATTTTTTTCCTGTTATTAACTAAAATTCTTGGATTATTTTCAATAATTAATTAAATATATAGGGTAATTGTACCAATTGTCGAGGATTTTAGCAAATATTATTCTAAATGTTATTTAGTAAATTAAATTATTTAATTTAACTGATTAATTAATACCAATATTAATCATTTCAAAAATAATTCTTTTTCTCTCTTCCAAAGTAAATTAATATTATACAAATATTATCCGAAATATTATTAACAAAATAATTTAATATTAAGTTTATTAATTGTTATTTAATTCTTAAATTAAGTATAACTTACAGAACAATTTAATATTATTACTTTAATTAATTATAATTTACTGTTTAAAATCGCATTACATATTTACATGGTTTAGAAAAAAAATTTCTTATCTTAAATTATAATATTTGATTCTTATTTTTTTTTTCTAATTAGCAACAATTGCATATGATGAAGCCTCATGAGGAGATGATTAAAATAATATAAATTGAAAATGTTGGATTAAATTGAAATTACAAAGCACGTGTCGTGAAATCGAAGACAACGGTACTATCACCTTTAAAGAGCATTCAATTGACTGGTGGTTATACAACAAGAGGAGACATACTCGTATCAATAGGGCGTTAGTGCCTACACGCATCCCTAGCGAATGAGCAATCGAATAAACAAACAACCATGCTATATTCTCGTAAAAAACAGATGCAGATTACGAAACGAGCTTAAAACAATTGAAATGTTTACATGGATTGACGAGTCAAAGAGAAAACGAATCAGCCATATATACTCCGCGATAGGCGGTTACAAGCTTTTGAGGTCCCAGCCTCCAATTTCTCTCGATTATTTTATCTCTAGTTTAAAAAAAAAAAAAAAAAAGAAAGAAATTCTATGTTTTTTTAGTAAATGAAATACAAAAAAGGCTGAGAGAGAAAAAGAGTGAGAGTGAGATAAAAATTGTGGATTTTCTTTCCACTTAATCCACGAAAATGTTCCGATGATTTTTAGATTAATCTTTGCAAATCTTTTTTTCCTTTTGCTATCATTCTCCAACTGTTCGCGTTTCACTTCATCAATATTGTGGATTTAACGATTTTTTGAAATAATACTTTTATAACTTTAGCAATATGGGAAAGAAAAAATCTAATATTTGAAATATTTTTTGATTAAAAACTATTTTTTTTTTATTAAAAAAAGAATGTGGTTTTAAAAGAAATGAATTTCATTCACAGAATTTGGCAATTTTGCTCACCGAAAGTATTATTTAGAAAATAATTTAGAAATCATTCTAATTATAAAGTATTAAAGATTTCTAAATTATTATTTCATTATTTGAGCGAAATTAAATAATTGAATAATAAAAATAATTTTCCAAATTAAAATAAAGCTATGTTTATTTACATTTGAGAAAAGAATATTTAAAATTTGTATAAATAATTTACCATATTTGATAGAAATTTTCAAATTTATTATCTATTCACATTTATTGTATTGTAAGTTTTTTTAAAGTGTGTTCTCGTTTTTGAATAGGAATATTAATTGATTAAATAAAATACAAATTTGTAAATAATTTTATTAATTTTGCTTATTATATTTATTTCTATTATTACTCTCAATTTTTTATTGTTTAAATATAAATGTAATTAATTATTAAAGATAATTAATTTCTAGACGAATTTTAGTTAAAAACACTAAAAAATTGAATTTTGGAGAAGTTACAAAATGATTGCAGAAATTCAATTATATTCAAAAGTAATAAAATTCTTCTCAGAAATTCAATTATTATCAAAAAATTTTAACAAAATTCTTGGCAAAATTTCAATTATTTTCAAACAATTTTTTTCAATTCAATGATTTTCAATATCTATTTTAATAAAATTACCCGAAAGAATTTAGTTATTTAAAAAATTTTTTGATAAAATTCTACGCAAACATTTAATTAATTTCCATATAAATAATAATAATTCACAGAAATTCAATTATTTAATTGAATTATTATTTATTTATTATTTATAATTATTTAGTAACACTTAAAAAATTGAATTTTGGAGAAGTTACTAATTATTGCAAAAATTCAATTATTTTAAAAAGTAATAAAATTCTTTCCAAAAATTCAATTACGTTCAAAAATTTAAAAAAATTTCCCTAAAAATTTCAATTATCTTTATAAATAATAAAATTTATTCTTCTCCAAAATTCAATTATTTTCAAAAATTTTAATAAAATTGAAAAATAAATTAAGTTAATAACTAGGAAAAAATGAGGATCGAAACCCATTTTATTTGTATAAAATTATTGGCAAAATTCCAATTATTTTCAAAAATTTTGCTTCATGCAGTGATTTTCGATATAATTTACTATTTTCATAAAATTTTCCAAAAGAATTCAATTAATTAAAAACAGGTTTTGATAAAATCCTACGTTTCATTATTTTCATAAATAATAAAGATTTTACATGAATTCAATTATTTACAAATAATAGTTTACAAAATTTCTTCACAATAATTCCATTATTTTCATAAATAATAAAACTCATCACAAAATTTTAATTAATTTTAAAACAATATTTTAATTAAATTCCTGAAAAAATGCAATTATTCTTAATAGTTTTATTAAAATTCGTCAAAAGAATTAAATTATTTTAAGAAATTTTGACATATTTGTTTATTGCAATTTAATAAATATTTGCAATACATTTTTAATTAAATTTCTTGAAAGAATATAATTATTTTCTAAAATTTTAATGAAAATCTTCGAACAATTCAATTATTTTCAAAATTGTTTAATAAGAATCTTCGTAGAAATTGATTTATGTAATTTGAAAAATTTGTCGAAATTCAATTATTATTAATTTCTACTATTTCAATAGAATTTCCCATAAGAATTCAATTATTTTTATAGATTATAAAATTCTTCGAAAAATGCAATTATTCTTGAAAATTTTATTAAAATTTTTCGAAAGAATTCAATTATTCGAACAACTTTTAATAAAGTTCTTTATTATAAAACTCATCGCACGATTTCAATTAGTTTTAATACAATTTTAAATAAATTTCTCAAAAAATGCAATTCTTAAATAATTTTTTTTTTAATTTTATTAAAATTCTTCAAGGAAATTCAATTATTAAAAAAAAAAAAAAATTTGATATCATTTGCTTATTAGAATTTAATAATTATTTTCAATACATTTTTTGATAAATTAAGTTATTGAAATAAAAATAAATATTAGGGAGATTTAAATTAATTCCTTCATTCGATTTTTTGTAAACTCGAGATTTTTTTTAAGTAACCGATTTTCTTCCACTCTCCCCTATTATGAAAAATATTATAAAAAAATTAAATATAAACAAATTTCTTATAAGATAAAATTCAATATTTATTCCTTTATCTCTAAAGGAAGATTTTTCCAATAAAAACAAGTTTTCTCAGTGTGTATATCAGAATTTTAGAAATTTTATATAATATCAGAGACTGGAGAATATAGAAAATTTTCTGAATTATTTTTTACCTTCGTTTTCTTTCATTTTTCTCGGGTGAAAATAAATAGAAGCGCTCTATGCCTCTAAGGGAGAATTATTTTAAAAATTCAGTCTCATAGTTTCCAACCTATATATATATAGATATATATTTAGAAAAATAGTAAAAAGAAAAAAATGTTTTAAATTGAAGTTTAAAAATAGCTTACCTTTCGATGTTCGAGTTTGTGCTTGGCATAAGCGTTGAAGAGGCCTTCCGATGTAGAAGCCCATGAACTAAAATCCGCAAGCGGAATTCCGTGTGTCTTCGCCTGGAGTTCCAGCTCCTGAACACGTAAGAGCAACCTCCGGTTCTGATTCTCCAACTGTTTATGCCTCAGTTCGCTTTGCTTCATTCTCGTTAATTCATTTTTAAGAAGTTTTATATATTCTACGGACGATTTTAAAATTGTACCTTTATTTGGTCTCACGTCCCTGACAATCTCGTAGTAACTGGAAAACAAAACAAAGAAACACTTTATTTTATTTTTTATTTTTTTGTTTTTTTGTGCAAAAAAGAAATTTTTATTTAAATAAACGATTATTAGTTGTCTATCTATTATCAAATAAATATTTATCATATCAAGTAAATATTTATTTCTATTGAATAATTTTTATTTGAGTCAATTGAATGGTATTTGCTACAAATACTTCAATTAAATTATTATTTTCTAGAATTTTTATCTATAAAATTTTTTTTTAAATCAAGTCTTTCTAATAATTTTTAAAAACGTTTTTTAATAATTTTCAAATCCATTTGTTTACAAATAAATTTTACGAAATTTTGATAAAAATTCCTTAGAAAAACTGAAAAAATTAATTCCACATAATTGTTAGTTTAAGTATAAAAAATTAAGATTTTCAAAGATTTGAATTTGAAACCTTTTCAAAAATTAATTATTTCTAAAAATTCAAGCATTTAATATTCAATTATTAATTATTATCAAAAATTTTAACTGAAATTAATTTTTAAATCAATTTTTATTAGAAAATTCTACGCAAGAATTCAATTATTTCAATACAAAAATAAATAATTTATTAAATAATTAAATGTTCCATACACTGTAAAAAAAGGGAGTTAAATTTTAACTCCCCCGGGGGGTCTATAAAAGTAGCACCCATTGGGAAGTTAATTCCAGGGGAGTTAAATAAAGAGAGTTAAAACTTCACACCCAAATGCTAACTCCCCATGGAAAAAATAACTCGCGCGGGTGTTGAATGAAGGGAGTTAGAAATTAACTCTCTTTTGGAGTTGATTTTTAACTCGAAAAATTTAACTCCCGAGTCCGTTAACTCCCTAAATTTTTTACAGTGTAAAATTGAATTATCCTAAGGAATATTGTCAACAAATTTTTAAATAACTTAAATTTTAAACAAATTTCTGCGTAGATTTTTCTAATAAAATTTTTAAGAATAATTACATTTTTTGAGGAATTCAATTAAAATTCTATTAAAAATAATTTAAATTCTGCTGAGTTTTATTATTTATGAAAATAATTGAATTATTGCGAAGAATTTTAGAAAGAAAATTACAATAATTGATTTCTTATAAAATTGTTAATTTTTTTTAAATAATTGAATTCGTGTGAAATTTTAATTATTTATGAAAATAATTGAATGTTTGTGCTGAATTAAATGAACAATTTTTTTTAAATAACTGAATTCTTTTGGAAAAAATTTTTAAAGTTAGTAGACATTGAAAATCATTGAATTGTGAAAAATTTTTGAAAATAATTGAAATTTTGACAAAAATTTTATTAAAATTTTCGGAAATAATTAAATTTTGAAACACAATTTTGATATTCATAAAAATAATTGAAATTTTGACGACCATTTCTAAAAAAATTTTAAGAATAATTGAATTTCTGTAAACCATTTTATTACTTTTGAAAATAATTGAATTTCTGCGAAGAATTTTATAACTTTCGAATATAATTGAATTCTTCTGATGAATGTTGTTACTTATGAAAATAGTTGAATCACAGTTCAAAATTTCATTATTTACGAAAATAACTTAATTATTGCAAAGAATTTTATAAAAAATTTTAAATAATTGATTTTTTGCTAAAAAATTGTCAATTCTTTTTTAAATAATTGAATTCCTTTGAAATTTTTATTATTTTCTGAAATAATTTTGTGGTTGTGCCGAATTTTATCAAAATTTATTTTGAATTTAACTGAATTCTTTTTGTAAATATTATTAAAATAGTAAATGATATTGAAAATCATTGAATTGAGAAATATTTTTGAAAATAATTCAAATTCTGACTGTGAATTACTATTATTTATGAAAATAATTAAATATTTGCGTAGAATTTTATTAAAATTTTTTTTAAATAACTGAATTCTTCCGGGAAATTTTATTAAAATAGTAGATGTTGAAAATCATTGAATTAAGAAAAAATTTTGAAAATAATTGAAATTTTGCCAAGAATTTTATTAAAATTTGTTGAAAATAATTAAACTTCGGAGAAGAATTTTATTATTTTTATAGATAATTGAAATTTTACTGCGAATTTTTAAAAAATTTTCAACATAATTGAATTTTAGGGAAGAATTTTATTACTTTTGAAAATAATTAAATTTCTGCAATCATTCGTGACTCTTCCAATATTCAATATTTTTGTATTATTATCTAAAATTCTTACATTATTTTCAATAATTAATTAAATATTAGATACATGAAAAATTTTAGCTAATTTCAGTAGAAATTGAATTATTAAAATATCTTTTTAACAGTGTACAATACATTCGGCAATATATTCAATTGAAGAAAATATTTTTAGAGAATAATATTTTTTGTTATTTATTAACAATCTCACCCTCTTTCTTTTGATAATGTCTTTCTCTCTCTCTCTCTAATCTATATACACAGAGAGAATGAGAAAAGCGAAATTTAATTATGAACTTAATTTGAATAAGGCAAATCACGTCATGAAGAAAATGTTGAAACTGTCTCACTATTCAAATATTCATTAAATTTGTTTAACTACATATCTATATATATGTATGTATATAGGGTGAAGAAAACGGAAGGACATCTTGGAGGAATTATTAATGCGAAGAATTTCGAAAGGAATGCAAAAAGCCCCGTCGAATAAACGATATTTCACCTTTCCTCAGTCTCTTTCTTGCCTTTTGTCTATTGAGGAACTATCTCCGGGGATATCCGGAGAAGGAATTCCGGAAGTGAATTCACGTGGAATGCCATGGGCAAGCGAGTGAAAATTTTACATCACTTCGACACAGACTCGCGATTCGTCTTGCGATATCGATGGATTCAACCGCGAAGAAATCACGAAGAATTTCCATAATACGTCGTCCTGCTCACTGTTTCCTCTCGCTATCTCTCTCTTTCTCTCTCTTTTTTTTTCTTTTTCTCTCTTACTCTCTTTATTTTTCTTCCTTTTCTCTCTCTCTCTTTTTCTATTTCTTTCTTTCTTTCTGTTTCTTTTTTTTTCATTTCTTTCCATTTTCCTGTTTGTCTGTCCTGACTTTTTACCTCTCTCGGTGTACCACTATTCGAAAAAGAATTTTCTCACTCGTTGGAAAAATTCATGAAAATCAGCCTTCAGTAAAAATGCGCTTAACTTCCCAACCTCTTTTGGAATTTACCGATTGTTCCCTGTTTATTGTATTTTTTTTTTATATTTTTTCTTCTCGATAGAAATAAAAAAGAATTTCCCTCTTTTATTGAAATTTCATTCTTTATTAAAAAATTGTTGCCTGCATTTTTGTTGTAACAAAATTCTTATAACAAATTTTTTCACCAAATTTCTGTACCAAATTTTTATTTATTTATTTTTATTTATTTATTTTACTTTTTATTTTATTTTTTTTATTTTTTTTTATCAATTTTTTATTTAACAAAAGATTAAAAAATAGTAAATTTTCCCTAAATAAAAAAAATTGCGAGTATTTTGCATAATTTGCGAATAAATATATTTTTATCAGTATTATAATATATTCGGCAATTTTTTTTCCCAAGTGGAGAAGGAAAAAATGTATTTGTCAAAAAGAACTTGCGACGAGGATTTGTCGTCGACTTGTCGTCTTTTTAAAAAACGCCATTTTTTTCCTGTTTCTTTAAATTTTTTTTTTTTTATTTTTTTTTTGTGAAATAAACGACAAATAGGAAGCCTATTATAACTGAACATTCGTCATTCCGACCCTTTCACTTTCCCTCAAGTCTCTTTCTTTGGCAAATGCGAGCTTCGCTTTTTAGAGAAAGTAATTCTTTGCCTTATCCTTCCAAGTGGAAAAATCGAATCCGCGTTTGCCTGTCGCACATCACTACTAAGATTATCTGTGACATTTTTAGGTAATGCGATCGACTGACACACAAAAGTAAGAGCCAAGTATAGAACAAATCCCCGAAGGATAGAAGCGTAACTGAACTTCCATTTCCCTCGAACTTTCAACCCTCCAGGAAAAGTATCTCTCTTTATTAAAAAAAATAAAAAAAAAGAAGAAAGAAAGAGAGAAACAGTAAAAGAGAGAGAATTCAAGTTATAAAGCATAAATCAAAATACAAAATCAAAATGAAAAAAAAAATAATGTATAGAATGTGAAATATAATAAACTAGAAAAAAGTGAAAAATAATGTGAAATATAAAAAATGGACAAGTGAATATAAAAAGATTAAAATAAAACAACAAAACATTTCTATTTTTCAACGGAAAATAATATTTCTCAAAATAGAACAAAAATTTGATAAAAATTAGATCTGGGGAATCGAAACAAAAAATATGAATTCAAACAGAAAGAAAATAAAATAATAAATATATAATCGAATAAAACAATAATTACAATCAGGAAAATAATAAATGTAAACAAATGAAATATTAATTACAGTAGTCAGAAAAATATTTACTTTCAAGAAAATAATAATTACAGTCAGAAAAATAATAATTACTCTCCAGAAAATAATTCTTACAGAGTCAGAAAAAAATTACATTTACAAAAATTACAATGTCAAAGAAATAATAATTATGGTCAAGAAAATAATAATTATAGTCAAGAAAATAAAAATTAGTCTGAAAAATAATAATTACTTTCACGAAAATAATAATTACAGAGTCAGAAAAAAATAATTACATTTACAAAAATTACAGTGTCAAAAAAATAATAATTATAGTCGTGAAAATAATAATTGAAAAGTCAGAAAAAAATAATTACAGTTGGAAAAATAATAATTACAGTCAAAAAAAAATTACAGTCGAAACATAATCATTAGAGTCAAAAGAATAATAATTTAAGCGAATTAAAGTGTCGGGAAAAAATAATTACACTCAAGAATATAATAATTACAGTCAAAAAAATAATAATTACAGTAAAAAAAATTACATTTACAAAAATTACAATTTCAAAAAAATAATAATTATAGTCAAGAAAATAATAATTACAGTCAGAAAAATAATAATAATTGCTCTCAAGAAAATAATAATTACAGAGTCAAAAAAAAAATAATTACATTTACAAAAATTACAGTGTCAAAAAAATAATAATTATAGTCAAGAAAATAATAATTAGAGTCAGAAAAATAATGATTAAAGTCAAAAGAATAATAATTCCATTTAAAAGAATAATAATTACAGTCGCAGGAAAATAATAATTACACTCATCAAATAATAATTACAGTAAGAAAAAAAATTACATTTACAAAAATTATAATGTCAAAAAAAATAATAATTATAGTCAAGAAAATAATAATTATAGTCAGAAAAATAATAATAATTACTCTCAAGAAAATAATAATTACAGTCAGAAAAGTAATAATTACTCTCAAGAAAATAATAATTACATAGTCAGAAAAAAATGATTACATTTCCAAAAATTACTGTGTCAAAAAAATAATAATTATAGTCAGGAAAATAATAATTAGAGTCAGAAAAATAATGATTAAAGTCAAAAGAATAATAATTACAATCAAGAAAATAATAATTACAGACAAAAAAGTAATAATTAAAGATAAAAAAATAATAATAACACTGCAAAAAAATAATTGGAATTCCAATAAAATCATAATTACAGAGTCAGAAAATTTTTGATTAAAATCAAAAGAATAACAATTACACTCAAGAAAATAATAATTACGGTCAGAAAAATAATAATTTCTCTCAGAAAAAAATAATAATTACAGTCAAAAATAATAATTACAGGATCCAAAAAATAACTATAGTCATGAAAATAATAATTATAATCAAGAAAATAATAATTACTGAGTCAAAAAAATAATGATCTAAGTAAAAAGAATAATAATTACACTCAGAAGATAATGATTATAGTCAAGAAAATAATAATTACAGACAGAAAAATAATAATTAAAGAGTCAGAAAAAAATAATTACAGTTAGAAAAATAACGATTACAGTCAGAAAAAAGTTACAGCAAAAAGAATTATAATTACAGTAAGGAAAATAATAATTACACTCAAGAAAGTAATTGCAGTCAAAAAAAGATAATTACAATTAAAAAAATAATAATTACAGTCAAAAGAATAATAATTATAGTCGCCTGAAAATAATAATTACACTCATGATAATAATAATTAGTCAGAAAGAAATTAGAGTCAGAAAAAAATTACAGAGTCAGAAAAAAGTAATTACAATTAGAAAAATAATCATTACAGTCAGAAAAGTAATAATTACACTCAAGATAATAATATTTACCCACTTTTTCTAAGTATATCAAATTGAGACAAAAGACGAATCAAAACTGTTGCGAAGCAACATTTTTGATTCGTTTTTTGTCTCAATTTGATATCCTTAAAAAAACTGTATACCCAGTCAGAAAAATAATAATTGCACCTAGGAAGATAATATTTACATTTTACACTCAAGAAAATAATTAAAATGTAAAAAAAGAAAAACAATAAAAGGAAGTAAAATAAATAATGTCGGTTAATACCCGAAAAATACGAATAAAAGAAAATTTTTTCAAAGAGCTGATCTCTTGACATTAAAATTGTAGAAAATAATCATCCTGTACTTTGTATTGAAATACTTATTTGAAATTGGCGGTAATCGTTCGTAGCGCCATCGATCAATAATGCGGATGCATTATTGATTACCATAGTCTTTTTAGGTTAGAATATAGAAATTGACACGACGCGCTGCAACATTGTTTTTGTAAGACGCTTATCAAAGAATTGTATTTTGTAACTTTCAACAATTATTATTATTAAATTCATATATTTCAAAGTATTTGTGTTATCACTATTATAAATCCTACAAAATTGGTGTCAGAAGTGGGATAGTGATAATTATCCTTTGAAAAAGAAAACGACGCGAAGACGGAACAAGCAGCTCAAAACGACGCTATCAGATTTTAACGTATTTGGAGAATAAGCTAAGCAGTTACGTGATCAACGACGCCGAGATTGAAAAGACGATCATTCTCGAGATCTAAAGACGAAGGAAGTAGCAGGTAGCTGTTCTCTGAAACCAAGACGATAAAGTTTCAAAGACGGAAGATTTTTCGAAGACGAAGGCGACAAAATTCTAAGACGAAAGCGACGAGATTATCAACAATCATATTCCAAGACGAGATTCTCCACAACCAGAAGCAGATATTTGCCAGAAACGAAGTAAATTCCAATTCCAACCGAGGACGACAACGTATGGTATGTTTATCTCAACATCGGAAAATTAAAGGAAATCAACGTTCAAGTAAGGTCATTGTGTAAACCCCGAAACAACAGATCGCAGTGTCATCACGTATTTGATAAGTATAATTCTATTTATGACTTTGTATTTATTTTATTGAGATCAATCTTATTGTAAAATTAAAAATGGAAAAATTAGTTCAAATTAAGAATATCGAAAAACAATTAAAAGTGGCTTCTCGTAGCGCAATAAGTGCACTTTATAGGTTAGTTTTTCAAGAAGAAGGAGACCGCAAAAATAGAAGTAAATTGCGTGAGTTTTCTGGGTTCACATTTTCCGACGATTCACCTGAATTCCATGATAAAGTAGATTATGCTAGTACGTTTTCTGTAGGAGATTTGACATCTATTTGCAACATTTTGGGGTTAGATTATTCTTCAAGCAAAGAGCAGCTTAGGCAAAATATTATTCGTGCACTAATGGATATTAATTCGTTGGCAGGGCACAATTCCGAAGACGATACAGATCGCGATGGAGATGACGATGACGAGAACGGGCAATTTGCAGGCGGTGGCGGGCAAAATGACGAAAATACCGGACGCGATAATAATTCCGAAACAGACGAAGGGAACCATAGTTCTGAAAATGAAGTAGATCGGGAAATAGACGTAAATAATGCAGAAACACAAAGAAACCCTCATGTAAGTAATACTCGACGAGCGCAACCTGTCAATTTTTCCCTGGGGTTTAAAGACGTCGAAGATTCGATTCGTGAGTTTGACGGTGGTGATAGTTTATCAGTGGAACGTTGGGTAGCTGAATTCGAAGACGCGGCATTATTATTCGAGTGGTCTGATTTACAAAAAGTTGTTTTTGCCAAAAGGTCAATTAAGGGGTTAGCGAAACTTTTTATTCAGGGTGAATCAGGATTGGTCACATGGAAAAAGTTAAAGACGGCTTTACTAAAAGAATTCTCGACAAAATTATCTAGCACTAAATTACATTCTATGCTTGCTAAAAGAAAAATTAAAGATTCCGAATCAGTTCAAGAATATTTTTTGGTTATGCGCGAATTAGCTTCACGAGGTAAAATAGAGTGCGAGGCTCTAATCGAACATGTAATCGAAGGATTGGGAGATGATCCCAATAATAAAGCCATTTTATATGATGCCCAAAATTTAGACGAGTTTAAGATTAAATTAAAGACGTACGAAAAAATTAGAAAATCTAATATGAAATCAAACACACAGTTAAGTAAGAAAAAAGACGTACCAATGGACGATAAAAAGACTGACAGTGCGAAAAATAAAACGACGCGATGTTTTAACTGTGGGAAATCGGGGCACATTTCTAGAGAGTGTAAAAGTCGAGAGAAGGGTACTAAATGTTTTAAATGCAATAAGTTCGGGCATATAGCGTCAAATTGCAAAGGTGCAAAAACATCTAGTCCATCGAATACGGAAAACAGGATAGATTTTGTTTATTCTGAAAAAGAAAATTCGTGTTATAAAGAAGTAGTCGTAGAAGGTGAAACCCTGAAAGCTCTCGTTGATACCGGCAGTGCTTTAAGCTTAATACGCGAAGACGTTTTCGAAAAATTTAAATTAATTAATTTAAGAGACTCGAAATGTAAAGCAGTAGGTTTCGGCGGCGGCAAAGTAGAGACTAAGGGATCTTTTCAAGCAGAGACTTTTATCGACAATGAAGCGTATAATTTGGATTTTGATGTAGTGTCAGTAGATTCTATGCCTATGAAATGTATTATTGGCCGTAATATATTGCCGTTAGCAGAAGTTCGAGTCGATAAAAATGGCGTTAAAATTATAAAATGCGAACAAAATGTATTTTTGGGAAATATAACTTTAACAGAAAAAATTGAAATCGACGTTGGTCCTCTCGATGATGATTCTATTTGTAAACAAGCGGAAATTCTTTTAATAAGTTATAAACCGAATAAAACTAAGACTACCGAAATTGTATTAACTATAAATTTAAATGACGACAAGCCGATTTATTCTAGTCCAAGACGTTTACCTATTGTTGAGCGTGACGTAGTAGATGATCAAGTTGAAGTGTGGGAAAAGGCTAAAATTATCAAACCAATTAATTGTGGCTACGCAAGCCCTATAGTACTAACTAAAAAGAAAGACGGCACATATCGAGTTTGTGTCGATTACCGACGAATTAATAAAGTTATTATAAAAGATAAATATCCTATTCCGTTAATAGAAGATTTAATTGATGCCTTAAAAGATTCGAAAATATTTAGTACGTTGGATTTGAAAAACGGTTTTTTTCATGTAAGCGTTAGCGAGGAAAGTCAGAAGTATACTTCATTTGTAACACACAAAGGGCAGTATGCTTTCTTGAAGGCTCCCTTTGGCCTTTGCGTTTCACCAGCAGTTTTCCAGCGCTTCATTAACTGTATTTTTAGGCCTCTAATAAATAATGGAATTGTATGCGTATACTTTGATGATATAATTATATTGGCGAAAACCGAACAGGAAGCGATAGAAAATTTGAAAACTGTTTTAATAGTAGCTAGCGACTATGGACTCGAGATTAACAAAAAGAAATGTCACCTTTTGAAAAAGAGAATCGAATATTTAGGGCAAGTCATCGAAGACGGAAAAATTTATCCTTCGCCTGGGAAAATATCGGCCGTGACCAATTTTCCGAAGCCGAAATCAGTTAAAGATGTACAAAGTTTCATTGGTCTCACGGGATATTTCCGAAAATTTATAAATAAGTACTCCTTAATAGCGAAACCGTTAAGCGACTTGATGAAAAAAGACAAGGAATTTCAATTTGGTCCTTCAGAGCAAGAAGCCTTTACAAATTTAAAAAAGATACTCACAGAAAAACCTGTATTGAAATTTTTTGATAGAGAACACGAAACCGAATTACACACTGACGCGTGTAAAGACGGAACCGCGGCAATTTTGTTACAACGTTCACCCGATGACGACAAGTTTCACCCAACACATTACTTAAGCCATAAGACGACACCCGCAGAACAGAAAATGACTAGTTATACGTTAGAAGCCTTAGCAATTGTTCGTGCTTTACAGAAATTCAGAGTCTATCTGCTTGGCATCGACTTCAAAGTGGTGACAGATTGTGCAGCCTTTAAGCAGACAATGGACAAAAAGGAAATTTCACCCAAAATTTGGAGATGGGCGCAGCTTATTGAGGAATATTCTTGCACCATAGAACACAGATCTGGCGAGAGAATGCGGCATGTGGACGCTTTAAGTCGCTACCCTGTTTTTACTATCGAAATCGACGATATAACCGCACGACTTAAAGAAGCACAGCAGAACGATCCGAAAATTAAAGAAATCGTCGACTCCCTTGATGACGGACTGAATGATAACTACGTGATGCGAAATGGTTTACTTCATAAGTTCGAAAATGGAGATGATTTACTGGTGATTCCTGCTTGTATGGAAGAAGAAATAATCCGTGTAGCACATCAGCGTGGCCATTTTGCTGCCAAACGTACGGAAGAAATTATTCGAAGAAATTATTTCATCTCCTCACTATCAGATAAGGTATCGAAATTTATAGGAAATTGTGTAAGCTGTTTGGTCATTAATCGAAAAGGAGGACGTAAAGAGGGTTATTTGAATAACAGCGACAAAACTGACCTACCACTACACACCTATCACATTGACCACCTGGGACCTCTCGAGTCTACTAGTAAACAGTATAAGCATATACTGGTCGTAGTTGATGCTTTTTCGAAATTCGTTTGGCTTTACCCAACAAAATCAACTACCACAAAAGAAGTCATAGATCGATTGAACAGACAAAAATTCATATTTGGAAATCCTGTTCGTATCATTTCGGATAGAGGCACTGCCTTTACATCGCAAGAATTTCAAGAATATTGTAACGAAGAGAAAATTAAACACCATCAAATAACAACTGGTTTACCGAGGGCTAATGGACAAGTTGAACGCATTAACCGTGTCATTATACCAACCTTATCGAAAATGTGTATAGACAATCCAAGTAAATGGTACCAACACGTTAATAAACTTCAACAGACCTTGAATTCGACGTTTCAACGGAGTATTGGAATGACTCCTTTCCGCTTACTTACTGGAGTGGAAATGCGACGAGCAGATGATTTGGAATTGGCAGAAATTTTAGAGTTAGAGTGGCAAAATCAACTTGACGAGTCAAGGAACGATCTTCGACAACAAGCTAAATCACAAATTTTAAAAGTTCAGCAAGAGAATAGGAAATCCTACAATTTACGCAGAAGAGAACCATCGACATACGCAGAAGGAGACCTCGTAGCCATTAAACGCACCCAAATGATTCCGGGTAGCAAGTTGAAACTTAAGTACTTAGGTCCTTACAAAATCACCAAAGTGAAATTCAATAACACTTATGATGTAAAACGCGTTGGCAATGGTGAAGGCCCTATGAACACAAGCACTTGCGCAGAATACATGAAACCGTGGGTTTCCAAAAATTAGTCATTCGTGGCGTATGACAATGTAGGATGGCCGAGTTGTAGAAAATAATCATCCTGTACTTTGTATTGAAATACTTATTTGAAATTGGCGGTAATCGTTCGTAGCGCCATCGATCAATAATGCGGATGCATTATTGATTACCATAGTTTTTTTAGGTTAGAATATAGAAATTGACACGACGCGCTGCAACATTGTTTTTGTAAGACGCTTATCAAAGAATTGTATTTTGTAACTTTCAACAATTATTATTATTAAATTCATATATTTCAAAGTATTTGTGTTATCACTATTATAAATCCTACAAAATATTATTAAATTTTAAAGTGAAAGGAGGTGAATAGATTAGCAGATTGAAGAAGAGAAAAAAAAACCTCTACGTGAAAATCGGTATACAGACACGAAGGAATTAAGTTTGAGAGAGAAAACTTTTCACACCATCTAAAGTAGGTAAATAATTCTTCTTTGGAGGTAAATCTCAACTTCTCAGCTTTGGCTCCTTGGGGCGGTTGCACGACTTGTTCGTCGCCTGAAGCTGTAGCTGGTATTATCGTATCTGTGTCATGTTTGTCTGGGTCTTTAGTGTGCTAGTTAGAATTTTATCATTGGTACTACTATGCAAGATGTTCTTTTTTTTCAGAAGCCTCTTTTTTCAAAAAAAAAGAGATCATCCTTTATTTTTTAAAGTTCTTTTTTCGAAAAAAAGATTTTTCTTTTATTTTGTTTCTTTTGTATTTTCTTCGTTAAATAATGGCTAAATAATAATAATATAATAATTAATAATAATTTATAATTTATTTACTCTCTCTCTCTGCATTATGCAAGGTTCGAGGATAATTAATAATAATAATTAAATAATAATTTCAATATTTTATAACAATAATATATTATTTTTATATTGAATTTTTATTTTTTGTTATTATTATTTGAATTTATTTATGAAATTGTTTATTTAGCAAAAATTAATGGAACAAGTCCTTTCGGGTAATTCACTACTTCTGGAATATAATAATTTTATTGATTTTATTTTCTATTTATATTATTTTATTATTAAAACTAAAAACTATTTTTATTACTCGAAATCTTGCGATAAAGTTCAAAATAAAAATTTGAATATTTTTGTTAAAAAAAATCTCCAAATATTTTGCACAAATATTATGTATTTATTAAATTGATGGAGGTCGTTAATTTGATAACTTATCTAAAAAAAGTTTGTTAAAAAATGTTACGATATTAATCGCAGTTGGCCCAATTTGTCGGGGAAAAAAGTTAAAATTGATTAAACTGCACTCAATAAAATGTGAAAATAAACACTTAATATTTAGTAAAATCATTTTTAATAGATAAACAATCACATTGATTTTTTCATGTAATATTAGGTAAAAAAGCGGATTTTCATTTTTTAAAAGGAGATTCAGATTAAAAAGTAAAATTTTTCAAATTAAGTACTAAATTATTGTAACGATACTTTTATTTTTAAATTCTATAAATTTTACTTGAGTCAAATAAATTTTATTTACGCTCCAAAAAAAAAATATTTATTTAAGTCAAACAAATTTTATTTCCGTTAAAAAAACATTTAAGTTAAATAAATTTTATTTTGTCCCAAAAAAAATTTTTTTGAGTCAAACAAATTTTATTTACGATTAAAAAACATTTATTTTAGTTAAATCAATTTTATTTCGGCCCAAAAAAATGTATTTCAATGAAATAAATTTTATTTACGCACAAAAAAATGTATTTTAGTTAAATTAATTCTATTTCGTCCTAAAAAAAATGTATTTGATTCAATCAAATTTTATTTCCGATCAAATAAATATTTGAGTTAAATCAATTTTATTTCGGCCCCAAAAAAAATTTATTTCTATCAAATAAATTTTATTTCCGTCCAAAAAAAATGTATTTGACTTACAGCAATACTATTTCGCTCCAAAAACTATATTTATTTATGTCAAATAATTTTTTTTTTTTATTCAAATATGAGAATTTTACTTTTGCCAAAATACAAATTTTGTCAAATAAATTTTATTAATGACCAAAAAAATTTATTTGAGTTACAGACAAAATTTATTTGGTTTAAATAAGAATTTTACTTCCGCACAAAAAAAAATTTAATTGAAATAAATTTTATTTAGATGAAATCAAAATTTATACTCAGAAAAAATTTTTTTTCTATTATCTACTAATTACCCTAGTAATTATTATTAATATTCCAAATTTTACTATTTCATTTACTACATTTAAATATTTTTATTTTAGTTTCAGTGAAAAATTACTCAATAATTAGTAGAAATTTTTACTAATTTAAATAAAAGAATCTTTAACTATTTTTTTAATTCCTTTTCACTAAGTTTTTTCCATTTTCAGTAATTTTTTAAGTTCAATTTTAATTTCAATAATTTTCTTTTCAGTAATTCAGATTTAGAAAGTAAATATACCAATTAATAGTTTCTTCACACAAACGAATTAAACAATTTAGCAAACAAATTATTTCAACAGTTGTTACTTATTGTTTCAACAATTATAATTGTCCTTGAGACAAAAAATCTATATAAGTACACTTGAATATCTATTTTACCAATAATATATCTATATATATTGAAAATTGTCAATATTTCTCAAGATATTTCAATCGTCTTTTCTAAAAAGAAAAAGAATTAAATAAATCTTGTAAAAAAGAAAAGATATTGAGAACGAAGAAAGGGAAAATTGTGTCAGTTTATAAGTGAAAGGAGGGGGGATATAAACCTATTGACAAGAAATTTTCTTTAAAGTAAAATAGAGTAAAGTAAAAAAGTAATTAGTAAGGTGTCACAAACATTAAGTGTTTCGTCTCTTTGAAAGTTTAAACCGTTTTCCCCACTATGCCTTGCTATTATTAATGGAGCGAGTTATGCACAAAGAGACCAGGGCACCTTTGTGACAGAAAAACATAAAAGAATTCTAACAGCAAAGAATTACGACCTTACGTTATGAAGTTGTCTTGGCTCTTGGTCTCTTTATGCATAACGCGGTCCATTTGTACTTAGTTCTTGTCAACCCAGTTTACAGATGAAAAGTGCAAAAGCTTCACGAGCCATCGTATACCTACACTATAACAAAAGAGGATATCAGGACTTTGCATCAAGAGAATTTTATTTTTTTTCACATTTTTAGGATATAATATATTATAATTATATACATCCTGTCAAGTAGTAGCAGAATCATTTCAATTTCATTAGAGGCCAATTTGTTTTTTCCTCCCAAGAAATACTGAAAAAATGGTTTATTGGAATTTATTTAATTTATTTAATTTATTTAATTTATTAAATTTACTTTGACTACTGAATATAATTCCATTCTTTTAATGGGTAATAATATAAACTAGCAATAATTCGCGCGCGGCTGACTTCTCTCTCACTTTTTAAAATTAAATTTCAATTTTAAAAATAATAGAACGTAAAAAATTGTAATTTAAATTTTTTTTATAATAATGAAATATGAATTGGAATATATAGTTTTAATATTCTTAAAATTATAATAATCCTATATTCTGACATAGGGAATTCAGGGAAAAGTCAGGAATTTTTTATTAAAAGATACTGAAAAAAATTAAATTTTTAGAATTCATTAGAAAATTCTGAATTTTTGCATCTTTTTTGTTTGACTCATATACTATAAAATTACCATGAATTTTAATACAAAACCTTCAATTTTTTCAATTTCTGACAAAAATTTCTTTTTAAATAATATAAATCTTGAACAACTATATCATAAAATAAATAAATTATTTAATGAATAATTGTACTTAAATATCTCAAAATTAATTCAATTTTAAAAGAGTTGTGTTTACAATTTTCAAAAATAAATGAACTTCAAACGGTTTCAAATTGAAATTTTATAAAATTTCAATGTTGAATGAATTTAATTAGAAATTTTAATGAACTTAGATTTTTGAAAAATTGTAATAATTCAAAATCTTCTAAAATTAGTTAAATTTGTCAATATATATTCCAATTAATCATTAAAAATGATAGATTTCTAGAATTTTAGTTAAAAACACTAAAAACATTGAATTTTGAAGAAGTTACAAATGAATGCAGAAATCCAATTATTTTCAAAAGTAATAAAATTCTTATCACAAAATTCAATTCTATTCAAAATTAACAAAAAAATCTTGACAAAATCACATTTATTATCTTTATAAATAAAAAAATTCTTCTTCAAAATTCAATTATTTTCAAAACTTTTAATAAAATTCTTGTTAAAATTTCAATTATTTTCAACAATTTTCCTCATTTCAATGATTTTCAATAGCTAATATTTTAAATTTTAATAAAATTACCCAAAAGAATTCAATTATTTAAAAACATTTTTAATAAAATTGTACGCAAACATTTAATTATTTTCATAAATAATAAAAATTTCACAGGAATTCAAACATTTACAAATTTTTTATAAGTTTCTTCTCAATAATTCAATTATTTTCAGAAATAAAAAACTCACCGCAGAATTTCAATTATTTTTAATATAATTTTAGTCGAATTTCTCGAAAAATTTAATTAGGCTCTAAAAAATTTTATTAAAATTGGTCAAAAAAATTCAATTATTTTCTAAAATAATAAAAATTTCACAGGAATTCAATAATTTTCAAAAATTGTAATAAAATTTTTCGCAAGAATTCAATTATTTTCCTAAATAATAAAAATCTTTAGTAGAATTGAAATATTTTTCTAAACAATAAAATTCTTCGCTGGAATTCAATTATTTAATATTTTCAAAAATTTTAATAAAATTCTTCGCAGAAAGTTAATTACTTTAAAAATTTTTATAGAATTCTTTCCAACAGTTCAATTATTTTTCGTAAATAATAAAATTCTTGGAAAGAATTCAATTATAATTAGAATTTTTGATAAAATTTTATCCAATAATTTAATTATTTTCCATAAAAAAAAAAAATTAAATTGAAATATTTTTCTAAACAATAAAATTCTTCGTTGGAATTCAATTATTTTCAAAAATTTTAATAAAATTCTTCGCAGAAACTTAATTACTTTAAAAATTTTTATTTAAATTGGTCAAAAGAATTCAATTATTTAAAAATTTGTTAATAAAATTCTTTATAAGAATTCAATTTTAAGAAACATTCAATTATTCAATAAATAATTTACTTTTGTATTTAAATAATTGAATTCTCGTAGAATTTTGTAATAAAAATTGATTTGAAAATGAATTTTAGTTTAAATTTTATATAATAATAGAATATGAAAATAATTTTTAAGAAGTTACATTAAAAAAGGTAAATTTGAAAATTTTGAAAATCTTAATTCCTATGGAAAAATAGTAATAATGAAATATTTAAAATATTTAAAAAAGAAATTATTGTTTTCGAATAATTTTACAATTAAAGATATTCGTAAATAAATTTAACAGAACATTTTTTTCAATAAACATTTTTCCTTTATTTTCCAAGAATTCAAAAATTTTCAGTTTCATTTTCAATTAAATTTTCTAATTGACAAAAATAATTTATAAACATTTTTTTTCTTTACTTTGAAAAACTTTGAATTTTATTAAAACAATTGAAATTAAGAAATAGAATTGATGTAAATTATTTCCTTATGAAAATTGAGAATTTTCTACAAAAATATTAAGAAACGGGAATTTCTAATGTTTTTCTTCACAAAAGAAAAAAATGAGTTTGTAAACAATATTGTTATTGAAAAATAAAAATTTTGCATAAATTGGGTATATTTCCTACTTTTTAATCAAAATTTTTTAACAATTAATAATTTTCTAGTATTTTTTATAAATAAAAAGGGGAATAATTTGCATAATAATTTAGATCAGTCAAACAAAATTTGTTATAGAAAAAAGCATATAACAAACAAAATGGGTATAGTTTTTATTTGTTAATCATAATTTTTTTAAAATTTTCTAATTTGTAATATTATTTTATTATAAATCATGAAAAAATACCTGCATATTTTCGATTTGTCATACAATATTTAAGAAAAAATGAAAAACATACACAGAAACTAACTTCAAACTGCAGACAGAATGAGTGAAAAGATACGGAAATTAATATAGTTAATAATAATAATTGTTGTGTTTTCAAACAATTTAAAATTCAAAATTAACACCGTTTTTCTAAGGATATCAAATTGAGACAAAAAAAGAATCAAAAGTGTTGCGAAGCAACATTTTGATTCTTTTACTTCTTCATAGAATGAGGTACTTTGAGATAGATTAATAAAGTTTAAGTAAATATTTTTTGGATTTTTAATTTTGCAAAAAAACGTTTTTTGCCCATAACTTTAAAAAAATGTTAGGACACCTATAAATGTTTTTCCATAATTTTGTAGAGTTTTTTAGACGCATCTTTTG